>NC_073696.1:165056689-165741689 GCF_029784165.1 Wyeomyia smithii | reverse complement strand
AAAATCAAAGCTGTTGCGGACATGAAATTCGGTTTTTCCAACGAGTTTACCAAGAATAGCCGCTAAATATTGTGCCATCCGGTAAGTTGCAGACCCTACAGTGGATACTACTGGCCTTAATGGTCTGTCCGGTTTATGCAATTTCGGCAGGCCGTAAATTCTTGGTGGGTGACAGTTGTACACCTTAAGTCGGTATTTGTTTCGCGCATCTATGTGTCCATCAGTAAACCACTGTTCCACGATTAGGTTGAGTTTTTTGAGAGTTCTTGCAGTGGGATTGCCATATAGAGCCGTGTACGTTTCCTCATCGGTTACCATTGTTGTCATTTTCTGTCTGTATTCATCTGCTGCTAATATCACCGTTCTGTTTCCCTTATCTGCTTTCGTGACGTACAGTTCGGGATGCTCTCTGAGGTACTCTCTGGTTCGAATTATTTCCTTATGGATCCAAACGTTATTTTTCGTTCTGGGTTGTCTTTGATAGTTGATATAATTTGACATGAAGGTTGCCACCTCTCCTCGTATTCTCTCTGCTTCAGGTATTCCCTGGATGGCTGTTTCGACATCAGCGATCATCCTTACATATGGAATCGTGTTTTTATTTTGTACATTGAAGTTCGGTCCTAGCATCAAGGTTCTCTCGACGAAATCTGGTAAATTCGCTTCAGTTGTGTTCGCTATCCATTCCTGATTGTGGCTTTGGTTTCGAATGCTCTTATTTTTTAGGTCTTCTAGTTTTCGTATTTCTACAGCTTTTGATTGGTTGTATGTGTTCATAGCTCTTTTTTCCAACATGGCCTTCATACGCACCCAGTCATCTGCGCTGGTCGCTTCTTCTACCTTTCTTTGTAGATGAGACTTTTGTTCTTTTTTATTCTGGATCGTCCTTTTTGTATCCCGGATTGCTATGCTAATAAGTTTAATTTTATGTCTTCTGACCAGCTTTCTGACTTCATCGTTGGATGCGTCGTTCTCCATGTTGATACGCATTTTGTAGTTGAGGCATTTTGGTACGAGCTTACATCTTCTGCAATTTAGTAAATACTTCAGCCGGTTTTTTGATTTAGCCACTTTGACCGATATTTTCAGCACTGTTTTTATCCAAATGCCTACTTGTCGGCCATATTTCCTTGCGACGGTGTTCACGAAAAACATTGTCACGACTGTTTTTTTTTTTTTTTTCCCCTACTTTCACTTGATCAATCGATTTTATGTTTGAATCTTGTTTTCATCACCGTTTGTTTTATTTTGCGGGTTTAAATTGATGCTTTTCGGTGAAACTAAACAACCTTTTTTTTTTATTTCTTTACGTTTCGACCTACTTGATTTCTTTCGGCCATCTTCAGAAACTTTATTGAATGAACAGAAAAACAGAGAAAAAAAAAAAAAACAAAACAAAAAAAAAAAACAATTACAACAAATTTTAAAATTTTTTATAGAGGTACACTCACTAGTTCGCTGCCTTGCGTTAATCCATCACAGCGCGCAATTTAAATCTAAATTATTTCCCCCCCCGGGGTGGTCATCAGCTGTTACTTATGTCACTCCTTTGCGTTCGTTTCTCTTCCGTCGTCGTTGTGTGCGTTGCTGCTCGTTTTTTAGTTTGTATGCCAGGTTGTTGTATGTATTGGAGAAACCGTCCACTTCACGTTGTAGGTTCACTGTCGTTTTGCTGTTCATTTTTATGTGGAGCATTTCAGCAGATAGCCTGCTCGCATTGTTGTTGATTCTCTCTAGAATTCTCGTTCGAGAGAAGTCAAAACTGTGGCCATGCTCCAGAGTGTGCTGCGTGAGTCCCGTTGCTGATGTGTTAGTACGAATGGAGTTTTTATGTTGTCCAATGCGTTTTTCCAATGTTTGTGATGTTTGTCCTATGTAATGTTTGTCGTCACATGCGCCACATGGGATGCTGTACACAACATTTATTTGTTTCATTTTTGGTACAGCGTCCTTCAGTTTGGTGAATACCACATTTTTCACCTTATCCGACGGCTTGAAAGACGCCGTGATATTAAAATTTTTCAGCATATTCCCCACCTTTTCACTGAGTCCCGGTACATACGGGAGCGAAACGTATTTCTTCGGTTGTTCGATTTTTTGGTTGCCTTGGAGCGTGTTGTAGAGTAAGTGAACCCTTCTCTCCAGAGTCCGTTGAATTAGCGCCTCCGGGTAGTTGTTGTTACGCAGAATTTTTCTCGCGGTCTTTATGCTCTCTATCCTACTCTCCACATCCGTGAGTTTCAGTGCGCGATCGACGAGCGCAATGGCAGTGTTAACCTTGTGAGTATGTGGACTCTCCGAGTTATAGTCCAGATACCGACCATATTGCTGCTTCGGGAACCAGATCTTTGCTATTTTTCCTCCCTTTCTAATGAGCGTGAGATCCAAGAACCGAAGGGTGCCTTCGATCTCATTCTCTATTGTAAAATTAATTTTCTCGTGTCCCTCATTAAACTCTTTCACCACTTTTTCGATCTCTTCCTTCTTCCCCACGACAAAACAGTCATCCACGTACCGTCGATAGGTTCTGAGCGATATATTCTGCTGTTTCAGACGTGCTATTGCTTCATTTTCTAGTTTTTCCATGATGATGTTCGCAACTACCGGTGATAAAGGAGATCCCATGGGCACCCCCGCTTTCTGCCCATAGAATTTCCCTTCATATTGGAAGAAAGATGCATCGAGGACCGTTTTCATTGCTTCTTTGAAGCTGTTCCAAGGAATGGTGGTGTGTTCCTGTAGTTCTTCCCATCGTTCCTCAACACATTCGTACACCTCCTCTACGGGCACATTTGTGTAGAGAGATACCACGTCTAACGAATACATGACATATCCATCGGGTACTTGCACTCGTGAAATTTCTTCGGCAAAATCAAAGCTGTTGCGGACATGAAATTCGGTTTTTCCAACGAGTTTACCAAGAATAGCCGCTAAATATTGTGCCATCCGGTAAGTTGCAGACCCTACAGTGGATACTACTGGCCTTAATGGTCTGTCCGGTTTATGCAATTTCGGCAGGCCGTAAATTCTTGGTGGGTGACAGTTGTACACCTTAAGTCGGTATTTGTTTCGCGCATCTATGTGTCCATCAGTAAACCACTGTTCCACGATTAGGTTGAGTTTTTTGAGAGTTCTTGCAGTGGGATTGCCATATAGAGCCGTGTACGTTTCCTCATCGGTTACCGACAAGTAGGCATTTGGATAAAAACACTGCTGAAAATATCGGTCAAAGTGGCTAAATCAAAAAACCGGCTGAAGTATTTACTAAATTGCAGAAGATGTAAGCTCGTACCAAAATGCCTCAACTACAAAATGCGTATCAACATGGAGAACGACGCATCCAACGATGAAGTCAGAAAGCTGGTCAGAAGACATAAAATTAAACTTATTAGCATAGCAATCCGGGATACAAAAAGGACGATCCAGAATAAAAAAGAACAAAAGTCTCATCTACAAAGAAAGGTAGAAGAAGCGACCAGCGCAGATGACTGGGTGCGTATGAAGGCCATGTTGGAAAAAAGAGCTATGAACACATACAACCAATCAAAAGCTGTAGAAATACGAAAACTAGAAGACCTAAAAAATAAGAGCATTCGAAACCAAAGCCACAATCAGGAATGGATAGCGAACACAACTGAAGCGAATTTACCAGATTTCGTCGAGAGAACCTTGATGCTAGGACCGAACTTCAATGTACAAAATAAAAACACGATTCCATATGTAAGGATGATCGCTGATGTCGAAACAGCCATCCAGGGAATACCTGAAGCAGAGAGAATACGAGGAGAGGTGGCAACCTTCATGTCAAATTATATCAACTATCAAAGACAACCCAGAACGAAAAATAACGTTTGGATCCATAAGGAAATAATTCGAACCAGAGAGTACCTCAGAGAGCATCCCGAACTGTACGTCACGAAAGCAGATAAGGGAAACAGAACGGTGATATTAGCAGCAGATGAATACAGACAGAAAATGACAACAATGGTAACCGATGAGGAAACGTACACGGCTCTATATGGCAATCCCACTGCAAGAACTCTCAAAAAACTCAACCTAATCGTGGAACAGTGGTTTACTGATGGACACATAGATGCGCGAAACAAATACCGACTTAAGGTGTACAACTGTCACCCACCAAGAATTTACGGCCTGCCGAAATTGCATAAACCGGACAGACCATTAAGGCCAGTAGTATCCACTGTAGGGTCTGCAACTTACCGGATGGCACAATATTTAGCGGCTATTCTTGGTAAACTCGTTGGAAAAACCGAATTTCATGTCCGCAACAGCTTTGATTTTGCCGAAGAAATTTCACGAGTGCAAGTACCCGATGGATATGTCATGTATTCGTTAGACGTGGTATCTCTCTACACAAATGTGCCCGTAGAGGAGGTGTACGAATGTGTTGAGGAACGATGGGGAGAACTACAGGAACACACCACCATTCCTTGGAACAGCTTCAAAGAAGCAATGAAAACGGTCCTCGATGCATCTTTCTTCCAATATGAAGGGAAATTCTATGGGCAGAAAGCGGGGGTGCCCATGGGATCTCCTTTATCACCGGTAGTTGCGAACATCATCATGGAAAAACTAGAAAATGAAGCAATAGCACGTCTGAAACAGCAGAATATATCGCTCAGAACCTATCGACGGTACGTGGATGACTGTTTTGTCGTGGGGAAGAAAGAAGAGATCGAAAAAGTGGTGAAAGAGTTTAATGAGGGACACGAGAAAATTAATTTTACAATAGAGAATGAGATCGAAGGCACCCTTCGGTTCTTGGATCTCACGCTCATTAGAAAGGGAGGAAAAATAGCAAAGATCTGGTTCCCGAAGCAGCAATATGGTCGGTATCTGGACTATAACTCGGAGAGTCCACATACTCACAAGGTTAACACTGCCATTGCGCTCGTCGATCGCGCACTGAAACTCACGGATGTGGAGAGTAGGATAGAGAGCATAAAGACCGCGAGAAAAATTCTGCGTAACAACAACTACCCGGAGGCGCTAATTCAACGGACTCTGGAGAGAAGGGTTCACTTACTCTTCAACACGCTCCAAGGCAACCAAAAAATCGAACAACCGAAGAAATACGTTTCGCTCCCGTATGTACCGGGACTCAGTGAAAAGGTGGGGAATATGCTGAAAAATTTTGATATCACGGCGTCTTTCAAGCCGTCGGATAAGGTGAAAAATGTGGTATTCACCAAACTGAAGGACGCTGTACCAAAAATGAAACAAATAAATGTTGTGTACAGCATCCCATGTGGCGCATGTGACGACAAACATTACATAGGACAAACATCACAAACATTGGAAAAACGCATTGGACAACATAAAAACTCCATTCGTACTAACACATCAGCAACGGGACTCACGCAGCACACTCTGGAGCATGGCCACAGTTTTGACTTCTCTCGAACGAGAATTCTAGAGAGAATCAACAACAATGCGAGCAGGCTATCTGCTGAAATGCTCCACATAAAAATGAACAGCAAAACGACAGTGAACCTACAACGTGAAGTGGACGGTTTCTCCAATACATACAACAACCTGGCATACAAACTAAAAAACGAGCAGCAACGCACACAACGACGACGGAAGAGAAACGAACGCAAAGGAGTGACATAAGTAACAGCTGATGACCACCCCGGGGGGGAAAATAATTTAGATTTAAATTGCGCGCTGTGATGGATTAACGCAAGGCAGCGAACTAGTGAGTGTACCTCTATAAAAAAATTTTAAAATTTGTTGTAATTGTTTTTTTTTTTTGTTTTGTTTTTTTTCTCTGTTTTTCTGTTCATTCAATAAAGTTTCTGAAGATGGCCGAAAGAAATCAAGTAGGTCGAAACGTAAAGAAATAAAAAAAAAAGGTTGTTTAGTTTCACCGAAAAGCATCAATTTAAAAAATAAAACAAACGGTGATGAAAACAAGATTCAAACATAAAATCGATTGATCAAGTGAAAGTAGGGGAAAAAAAAAAAAAAAAACAGTCGTGACAATGTTTTTCGTGAACACCGTCGCAAGGAAATATGGCCGACAAGTAGGCATTTGGATAAAAACAGTGCTGAAAATATCGGTCAAAGTGGCTAAATCAAAAAACCGGCTGAAGTATTTACTAAATTGCAGAAGATGTAAGCTCGTACCAAAATGCCTCAACTACAAAATGCGTATCAACATGGAGAACGACGCATCCAACGATGAAGTCAGAAAGCTGGTCAGAAGACATAAAATTAAACTTATTAGCATAGCAATCCGGGATACAAAAAGGACGATCCAGAATAAAAAAGAACAAAAGTCTCATCTACAAAGAAAGGTAGAAGAAGCGAACAGCGCAGATGACTGGGTGCGTATGAAGGCCATGTTGGAAAAAAGAGCTATGAACACATACAACCAATCAAAAGCTGTAGAAATACGAAAACTAGAAGACCTAAAAAATAAGAGCATTCGAAACCAAAGCCACAATCAGGAATGGATAGCGAACACAACTGAAGCGAATTTACCAGATTTCGTCGAGAGAACCTTGATGCTAGGACCGAACTTCAATGTACAAAATAAAAACACGATTCCATATGTAAGGATGATCGCTGATGTCGAAACAGCCATCCAGGGAATACCTGAAGCAGAGAGAATACGAGGAGAGGTGGCAACCTTCATGTCAAATTATATCAACTATCAAAGACAACCCAGAACGAAAAATAACGTTTGGATCCATAAGGAAATAATTCGAACCAGAGAGTACCTCAGAGAGCATCCCGAACTGTACGTCACGAAAGCAGATAAGGGAAACAGAACGGTGATATTAGCAGCAGATGAATACAGACAGAAAATGACAACAATGGTAACCGATGAGGAAACGTACACGGCTCTATATGGCAATCCCACTGCAAGAACTCTCAAAAAACTCAACCTAATCGTGGAACAGTGGTTTACTGATGGACACATAGATGCGCGAAACAAATACCGACTTAAGGTGTACAACTGTCACCCACCAAGAATTTACGGCCTGCCGAAATTGCATAAACCGGACAGACCATTAAGGCCAGTAGTATCCACTGTAGGGTCTGCAACTTACCGGATGGCACAATATTTAGCGGCTATTCTTGGTAAACTCGTTGGAAAAACCGAATTTCATGTCCGCAACAGCTTTGATTTTGCCGAAGAAATTTCACGAGTGCAAGTACCCGATGGATATGTCATGTATTCGTTAGACGTGGTATCTCTCTACACAAATGTGCCCGTAGAGGAGGTGTACGAATGTGTTGAGGAACGATGGGGAGAACTACAGGAACACACCACCATTCCTTGGAACAGCTTCAAAGAAGCAATGAAAACGGTCCTCGATGCATCTTTCTTCCAATATGAAGGGAAATTCTATGGGCAGAAAGCGGGGGTGCCCATGGGATCTCCTTTATCACCGGTAGTTGCGAACATCATCATGGAAAAACTAGAAAATGAAGCAATAGCACGTCTGAAACAGCAGAATATATCGCTCAGAACCTATCGACGGTACGTGGATGACTGTTTTGTCGTGGGGAAGAAAGAAGAGATCGAAAAAGTGGTGAAAGAGTTTAATGAGGGACACGAGAAAATTAATTTTACAATAGAGAATGAGATCGAAGGCACCCTTCGGTTCTTGGATCTCACGCTCATTAGAAAGGGAGGAAAAATAGCAAAGATCTGGTTCCCGAAGCAGCAATATGGTCGGTATCTGGACTATAACTCGGAGAGTCCACATACTCACAAGGTTAACACTGCCATTGCGCTCGTCGATCGCGCACTGAAACTCACGGATGTGGAGAGTAGGATAGAGAGCATAAAGACCGCGAGAAAAATTCTGCGTAACAACAACTACCCGGAGGCGCTAATTCAACGGACTCTGGAGAGAAGGGTTCACTTACTCTACAACACGCTCCAAGGCAACCAAAAAATCGAACAACCGAAGAAATACGTTTCGCTCCCGTATGTACCGGGACTCAGTGAAAAGGTGGGGAATATGCTGAAAAATTTTGATATCACGGCGTCTTTCAAGCCGTCGGATAAGGTGAAAAATGTGGTATTCACCAAACTGAAGGACGCTGTACCAAAAATGAAACAAATAAATGTTGTGTACAGCATCCCATGTGGCGCATGTGACGACAAACATTACATAGGACAAACATCACAAACATTGGAAAAACGCATTGGACAACATAAAAACTCCATTCGTACTAACACATCAGCAACGGGACTCACGCAGCACACTCTGGAGCATGGCCACAGTTTTGACTTCTCTCGAACGAGAATTCTAGAGAGAATCAACAACAATGCGAGCAGGCTATCTGCTGAAATGCTCCACATAAAAATGAACAGCAAAACGACAGTGAACCTACAACGTGAAGTGGACGGTTTCTCCAATACATACAACAACCTGGCATACAAACTAAAAAACGAGCAGCAACGCACACAACGACGACGGAAGAGAAACGAACGCAAAGGAGTGACATAAGTAACAGCTGATGACCACCCCGGGGGGGGGAAATAATTTAGATTTAAATTGCGCGCTGTGATGGATTAACGCAAGGCAGCGAACTAGTGAGTGTACCTCTATAAAAAATTTTAAAATTTGTTGTAATTGTTTTTTTTTTTTTGTTTTGTTTTTTTTTTTTTTTTCTCTGTTTTTCTGTTCATTCAATAAAGTTTCTGAAGATGGCCGAAAGAAATCAAGTAGGTCGAAACGTAAAGAAATAAAAAAAAAGGTTGTTTAGTTTCACCGAAAAGCATCAATTTAAACCCGCAAAATAAAACAAACGGTGATGAAAACAAGATTCAAATATTATTATTATTATTATTATTATTATTATTATTATTATTATTATTATTATTATTATTATTATTATTATTATTATTATTATTATTATTATTATTATTATTATTATTATTATTATTATTATTATTATTATTATTATTATTATTATTATTATTATTATTATTATTATTATTATTATTATTATTATTATTATTATTATTATTATTATTATTATTATTATTATTATTATTATTATTATTATTATTATTATTATTATTATTATTATTATTATTATTATTATTATTTTTATTATTATTATTATTATTATTATTATTATTATTATTATTATTATTATTATTATTATTATTATTATTATTATTATTATTATTATTATTATTATTTTTATTATTATTATTATTATTATTATTATTATTATTATTATTATTATTATTATTATCAATATTATTATTATTATTATTATTATTATTATTATTATTATTATTATTATTATTATTATTATTATTATTATTATTATTATTATTATTATTATTATTATTATTATTATTATTATTATTATTATTATTATTATTATTATTATTATTATTATTATTATTATTATTATTATTATTATTATTATTATTATTATTATTATTATTATTATTATTATTATTATTATTATTATTATTATTATTATTATTATTATTATTATTATTATTATTATTTGAGGCTCTCCGATCGATGAAAGATGTTAAGCACTCTCCGTATTTCCTGGGGAAAATACGGGAACATCTGAGTGCTTTATCCGAAAAATCTACTCAGATTACCTTAGCGTGGGTCCCTTCTCACTGCTCGATACCGGGTAATGAGAAAGCGGACTCTTTGGCTAAGGTGGGCGCAACAAACGGTGATATTTATGAAAGACCAATTGCCTTTAATGAATTTTTCGCACTTGTACGTCAGAATACGATCATCAGTTGGCAAAATGCTTGGACCAGAGGGGAATTGGGAAGGTGGTTACATTCCATAATCCCCAAAGTATCGACGAACCCGTGGTTCAAGGGGTTGGATGTAGGTCGGGATTTCATTTGCGTGATGTCCCGGCTTATGTCCAATCACTATAGATTTGACGCGCTCCTCCGTCGTGTTGGGCTCGGGGAAAGTGGTATCTGTGCCTGTGGTGAAGGTTATCACGACATAGAGCATGTGGTTTGGTCATGCCCTGTACACCGTGACGCCAGGTCTAAATTAATAGCTTCCCTGCAGGCCGAGGGTAGACAGCCGGCTGTTCCTGTTCGTGATGTCTTGGCGAGCCGTGACCTATCCTACATGTCCCTTATATACGTTTTCCTGAAATCCATCCACGCCCCAGTCTAGTCCCGTTCCCCTCCGTCTACACCCAACAAAACGACAAGAACACGTTTGAACCTTAAGCACAAAACCAGCAACCAGACCCCGCACAATAGAACCAGGACCCAAGGACTACGAGCCTCTGTCCCAACTCACGACATCGTGGCTCAGCAGAACGAATCCATACATGCCATTCGACGATTATCAGACGACCATTGAACAACAAAACACTGATTGGAAATCCCATGCTAGTTTTAAGTTAGACTTAATTTCAGCTCGTAGTCGGCAGCGAGGATAAAAAATTTGCTTTAGTTTTTAAGTCATCAGATATAATTGGCGCCGTTAAACATTAAATTGTATTTGTGCCGTGTCAAATAAATGTTATGCGAAGAAAAAAAAAAAAAATTATTATTATTATTATTATTATTATTATTATTATTATTATTATTATTATTATTATTATTATTATTATTATTATTTTTATTATTATTATTATTATTATTATAATTATTATTATTATTATTATTATTATTATTATTATTATTATTATTATTATTATTATTATTATTATTATTATTATTATTATTATTATTATTATTATTATTTTTATTATTATTATTATTATTATTATTATTATTATTATTATTATTATTATTATTATTATTATTATTATTATTATTATTATTATTATTATTATTATTATTATTATTATTATTATTATTATTATTATTATTATTATTATTATTATTATTATTATTATTATTAGTATTATTATTATTATTATTATTATTATTATTATTATTATTACTATTATTATTATTATTATTATTATTATTATTATTATTATTATTATTAGTATTATTATTATTATTATTATTATTATTATTATTATTATTATTATTATTATTATTATTATTATTATTATTATTATTATTATTATTATTATTATTATTATTATTATTATTATTATTATTATTATTATTGTTATTATTATTATTATTATTATTATTATTATTATTATTATTATTATTATTATTATTATTATTATTATTATTATTATTATTATTATTATTATTATTATTATTATTATTATTATTATTATTATTATTATTATTATTATTATTATTATTATTATTATTATTATTATTATTATTATTATTATTATTTTTATTATTATTATTATTATTATTATTATTATTATTATTATTATTATTATTATTATTATTATTATTATTATTATTATTATTATTATTATTATTATTATTATTATTATTATTATTATTATTATTATTATTATTATTATTATTATTATTATTATTATTATTATTATTATTATTATTATTATTATTATTATTATTATTATTATTATTATTATTATTATTATTATTATTATTATTATTATTATTAATATTATTATTATTATTATTATTATTATTATTATTATTATTATTATTATTATTATTATTATTATTATTATTATTATTATTATTATTGTTATTATTATTATTATTATTATTATTACTATTATTATTATTATTATTTCTATTGTTATTATTATCAGTATTACTGTCATTTTTTTTATTTGATCCATTGTAGTTTGAAATATTGTTTTTAAAATTTAATATCTACTATTTGATCCCCCTCCTCCAAACATTCGAATATTTATCGTTTGTGTGTGGTAGAGCGTAACGCTCCCGCAAAATGGACGACATGCAGGTGCAACTTTTTCTGGATGTGGAAACAAATGGGGAAGAAATTGAAATTTCTCCCAGCAGTTCTCCCTTACCTTCCCCTGCACCACCCCCGCTACCTAGCCCCGTACCAAGGGTACCGGAAATACGGGTAAAAGCTTACCCAGATGCCGCTAGCGGTTCCTACGTTGTTTACTTCCGGCCCATAAAAAAACCCTTTGAATATAATTCAAATAGGCAAAGACCTGGCAAAACAGTTTTCGGCCGTAACCGAGATTACGAAGGTGAGGCCGAACAAACTGTTGTCGTGAGTAGCTTGAAGCAAGCAAACGAAATTGCTAGCTACGAGCTCTTTACAAGGGAGTACCGCGTGTACATCCCTGCCAAGGACGTGGAGATCGACGGTGTGGTTACCGAAAGAAGCCTCACGGTCGATGACATTTTGCGTCACGGGGTTGGCTGCTTCAAGAACCCCCTGATTCAAGATGTAAAGATACTGGATGTCAAGCAATTGCATTCAGTATCCATCGAAGAAGGGAAGAAGAAATTCCTCCCTTCGGATTCCTTCCGTGTAACATTCGCCGGATGGTTAGGAATTTTGTCACTGTGTTACAGTGGAACTGCAGAAGTATCATCCCCAAATTCGATTTATTTTCACATTTGATAAACACATACAATTGTGATGCGTTCGCGCTCTGTGAAATCTTTCTCAATTCAAATGACCAACTTAATTTCCACGATTTCAACATCATTCGTCGAGATCGAGACTCACACGGTGGAGGGGTACTTTTAGGGATCAAAAAGTGCTATTCTTTTTTCAGAATCGACCTCACCTCGATCTCGAATATTGAAGTTGTTGCCATTCAAACGAATATGAATGGAAAAGACCTTTGCTTTGTTTCGTTATATATTCCCCCATTCGCGCGGATTGAACAGAAGCAACTCCTTGATATAGCAGAATTGCTTCCCGCACCTTTTTTGATTTTGGGAGATTTTAACTCTCACTGTTCGCTATGGAGGTCGCTGTACGACGACAACCGATCTTCTTTAATCTGTAACTTGATCGACGACTTCAATATGACACTTTTGAATACTGGGGAAGCGACACGTGTACCTAATCCTCCAGCACGTGAAAGCGTGCTTGACCTATCTCTCTGCTCGACATCACTAGCGTTAGATTGCCAGTGGAAAGTAATCAACGATCCCCACGGTAGTGATCATCTTCCAATCGTTATATCATTTGCTAATGGTTCAACTCCCCCGAACCCAATCAATGTTACCTACGACCTTACACGTAATATTGATTGGAAGCGTTATGAGTCTTTTATAGCGGAATCTATCGAGACTCACGAGGAACTTCCTCCGGAGGAAGAATACGCGTTCTTAGCTGGCTTGATAATCAACGCCGCGACTCAAGCTCAGACGAAACCGATACCCGGGGTAACGATTAGACAGCGCCCTCCCAACAAATGGTGGGACAAAGAGTGCTCTGACCTGTACGCGCGAAGGTCCGCGGCGTATAAGGACTACCGGGAGTACGGCACTGTCAACCTACTTCGGAAGTACGAGGCACTGGGCAGGCAGATGAAGAGCTTAGTAAAGGCGAAAAAACGCGGGTACTGGCGGCGGTTCGTAAACGCGTTGTCGAGGGAAACAGCGATGAGCACTCTTTGGGATACCGCCAGGCGCATGCGGAACCGTGACGTTTCGAATGAGAGTGAGGAGTATTCAGATCGCTGGATACTCGATTTTGCCAAAAAAAGTCTGTCCGGACTCTGTACCGGAACAGAAAACCTTTCGCGACGCGTTTTTAGTAACTACGGAAGAGCCTCCATTTCGATGTTGGAATTTTCAATGGCTCTCCTGTCGTGCAACAATAAGGCTCCAGGGTTAGATAGAATAAAATTCAACCTGTTGAAGAATCTACCCGGCTCTGCATAAAGACGCTTGTTGAATTTGTTCAACAAATTTCTTGAGCTAAATATTGTTCCGCATGACTCGAGGGAGGTAAAAGTCATTGCTATTCGGAAACCCGGGAAACCTGCCTCTGATCACAATTCATATAGGCCGATTGCTATGCTCTCTTGCCTCCGGAAATTAATGGAGAAAATGATTCTCTTACGGTTAGACAAATGGGTCGAAACAAACGGTTTACTTTCAGATACTCAATTTGGCTTTCGCCGGGCCGAAGGGACGAACGATTGTCTAGCGTTGCTTTCTACAGAAATTCAACTCGCCTTTGCTCGAAAAGAGTAAATGGCTTCTGCATTCTTGGACATTAAGGGGGCTTTTGACTCTGTCTCTGTAGAAGTTTTAACCGAAAAACTTCATTCGCAGGGACTTTCACCAAATTTGAATAACTTTTTGCTCAATTTGTTATCAGAAAAGCATATGTATTTCTCAAATGGTGATTCGACAACTTCCCGAATTAGTTACATGGGTCTTCCCCAGGGCTCATGTTTAAGTCCTCTCTTATATAATTTTTACGTCAATGACATCGATGAATGTCTTGCAAATTCATGCACGCTAAGGCAACTTGCAGACGATAGCGTTGTATCCATTACTGGTAGCGAGGCTAGCGATCTGCAAGGACCATTGCAAGACACCTTAGACAATCGAATTCTCTCCGGAGAAAACTGAGTTGGTCGTTTTTTCTAGGAAGCATAACCCAGCTCAGCTGCAGCTCCTACTAACGGGTAAAACGATCACTCAGGTTTTAGTCGCTAAATATCTCGGGGTCTGGTTCGACTCTAAATGCACCTGGGCTTGTCATATTAGGTATCTGACACGAATTGTTTCTGCTTTCACTCCGCTGCGAACACGCATATTTTGAAACTAGAAAGAATACAATATCGTTGTTTGCGTATTGCCTTGGGTTGCATGCAGTCGACCCATACGATGAGTCTCGAAGTGCTAGCGGGTATTCTTCCGTTGAAACATCGTTTTTGGAATCTCTCTTACCGGTTACTAATTCGATGTACGGTCATGAACACATTCGTAATTGAATATTTCGAGAGGTTGGTCGACCTTCAATCCCAAACCAGATTTATGACTTTATATTTTGACTACATGGCTCAAGATATTACCCTTTTTCATACGTTCCCTTCAATGTCGCACCTTTAGATACTTCTAACAATGCTATATTCTTCGACACCACCATGAAAGAAGACATTATTGGTATCCCGGATCAATTGCGCCCACTAGAGATCCCTAAGATTTTTTTAAATAAGTTTAAACATGTGAGTTGTGATAAAATGTTTAATACTGACGGATCTAATCTAGATGAGTCCACTGGCTTCGGTGTTTTCCACGAAAATTTTACCGCCTCCTACAAACTCGATGCTCCTGCTTCCGTGTATGTCGCAGAACTTGCTGCTATTCAGTACTCTCTTGAGATCATCGAAACCCTGCCCATAGACCACTACTTCATCTTCACAGACAGTCTCAGTGCCATTGAGACTCTGCGATCGATGAAGACTCTCATTGTTCCATTCCGGGCGATGGAAAGGCTGACGCTTTAGCTAAGGTGGGTGCTATTGATGGCGATATTTATGTAAGACCAATTGCTTATGATGAATTTTATAGCATTTTGCGTCAGAGAACACTCAACAGTTGGCAATCATCATGGAACTCAGATGAACTGGGACGGTGGCTACATTCCATTTTTCCTAAGGTATCGACGAAAGCATGGTTCAAGGGGTTAGATGTAGGTCGGTACTTCATTCGCGTGATGTCCAGACTTATGTCCAATCACTATACGTTAAACACGCATCTCTTTCGTATAGGGCTTGTAGACAGTAATCACTGCGTTTGTGGCGATGGCTACCATGACATCGAGCATGTTGTTTGGTCGTGTGCCGAATTCTGTGATGTTAGGTCCCTGCTTATAGATTGCCTCCGGGCCCGAGGAAAACATCCGAACGTTTCCGTTAGAGACATTCTGGGAAGCGGTGATCTTCAGTACATGACACAACTGTACTGTTATTTGAAAAAGACTGACATTAAAATCTAGAATTCTTTTGTCTATTTGCTAGAATACCCGTATACGACGATGGAGACACGAACACGAAGAGCCTACATCTATGTTTGAAAAACAAAAAGAACACCAGTTGATACACAAATAGATATATCTTAATTAGTTTTAAGCAAGAATTGTATCTCCCCTCCTCTCACCTTAAATCCCCACTAGCTCGTAGTCGGCCGCGAGAAATAAAAAAAGTGCCTCCCTCCTTTTCCTGCTAATCTAGAATTAATAAAAAGTGTACTTGGCTCAGTTAAACATAATATTGTATCGTGCCGTGTCAAATAAACCATATTAAATCAAGGGAAGGTATAAAGTAACGGTGTATCTCACTCAAATACTGCCAGTTATGCTTCAAGCTTAAAAGGAGCTGTCGAGGAACATTTTTCTGGCCTCTTAAGGTCTCCTCTAGTCCCACTACAATTAAGGCGATTAACAAATAGCCAACATATTTCTCATCCTGGTGGCTGATGGTTGCAAACCAAGTATTTGAACCTACGTTTATGGTCTTTAAGAATTCCCCCTTTTGCTGTTCGGTTTCCTTGAAGCCAAAAACGACAAACCCGTTTTTACATTCTTCTTCAGAAACCCACAAAAATGAATTGTGAATTGTCATAAAAAAATCTTTGTTTCGTTTATTCCCCAACACTCGCAAAACGCTTATATGGAAATAGGTATTCAATTAAAATATGACATTTTACCCACCTATTGGCAGCGTACAAAGAGTTTTAGAACGATCTATTTCTTGTTTCAAAAAGTGACAAAAATTGACCAAAACGTATACCAGTTTCAATTTTTTTCAATTTAGATCTGATATAAAACAAAATTTACACCACCTGTGCAGCAGTGAATTTGAGTTTATTCCAAAAAAATAGAACAAAACAACGATTTGGACCACCGCTGAAGATGCCCTAATGTTCTCAGCAAATAGTTGAATGTATGTACTAAAAATAAATTCGAAAATGAAACAGGCTAGAATAGATCAGATAGATAAACGATAGCCTGAGAGCCCCTCGCGCTGAGTTATCCATAGGGTATTATTTAAGGAAAATTATAGTTCAATAAAATCAATCATATTCCATCATCCAAAAGAGGTGATTCCGCATATGTACGCGTACAGGTTGTGTTACGATATCACACAATCCTGGTAGGTCATTACCTACATATGCATATTGCAAGATTGTATTTCAAACATCTTGGCCGCAAGTTCCTTGATAGTTCACTGTATCGTGCTCTTTTTTAACTAGACACACAATCGACGTCTTTCGATTGAAAAAATATTCTCTGCGAAACACATAGCACGATAACAAATCTTGTCAGAATAATGGCTGCAAAGGTTTCAATATTTCTGTGGCTTTAATCTTTTTCAGGGAAACTTAACTTTCTCAGGTTTACTATGTTATGAGGAACATTACGAAAAGCATGTTTGAGATGCATTTGAAAAAAAAATGGAACTTTTAGCTCAGTGTATATGTAAACATTGAATGTATTTTTTATCACTCTGCTTTCAACCCGTTTTTCTACTGTTCTACACAACTAAGAATTTTCTGAGTTGCCTTGTTTTGAAAGTGATCTAGTGCATTTTTGAGGATATCTGCCGTTTGGCTGATTTTACTCTACAAAAGTTAATAGAGTGAAAATCAGTTCTGACTCGTTCGTAGTGTGAAGTGCTAGTGTTTATAAACTGAACTCTTTACAACTCAATGCCCTTCATCCAAACCCTCGCTATCGTTTTTTTAAAGATCAGCGCCATCTGTTGCATACTAGCGACATTCTCTGTCGAAAGCTACCATAAGTCTAGCCATCTAGCCGTGATTGCGATACACTCCGAATGCTACCAGTGCTCTCAACCGATCAAAACACTTGAATATATGCAGTGCAATGGGTTTTGTAACCAGGCTGTACATGTCAAATGCACCGGATTCAAGCGACCTAATATGGAACTCGTGAACAGTAATAATAACCTGTTATGGTTGTGTGATAATTGTAGCGAGCGTCTTGTACAATTTAACGAAACACCTACTCCGATGGCTCATGACATCGTGGCTGCTGTCTCGGATATCTGGTTCATCATCAGCACTAAAATCTGAGCTACTAGAAACTAAAGCACTAAGGCACTAAGAGATAAAACCACAAACGACGTTTGTGATCCTAACAGGGCACGCTCCGCTTGGCCGAGTGTCAAACGGCCCGCGATGTTGCATTAAGAGAAACGCCAAAATCACGCACTACCACCAAGCTCGCTTGTGGTACGAAATCTGTTGAAAAAAAAAGCAAAACTGTAGCTATTGTTGAAAAAGCACCTAAGAAATTTTGGCTATATCTGTCCCGGATTGCCTGTCACGTTACCGAAGAGGACATTTTCGAGCTGGTTAAAAGTTGCTTGAGCACTGAATTGACCGTAGACGTTAAAAAACTTGTACGTAAAGATGCTGATCTGAAGCAGCTTGCTTTCATTTCTTTCAAAATACAAGATTGAAGGAGACTGCATTGGACCCAGCATCCTGGCCTAAAGGAATTTACTTCAGGGAGTTTGAACATCTGCAGTCGTCGCAGGATTTTTGGGGACCGACAAAAATACTTCGGATCGATGGTGCAACACCCTCAAGGATCGTATCAACACCGAAAATCTTGGCTAAACCTATGGATTGAACAGTCCCAGTCTCCAGCACTCGCCTCCATTGGTAACGAAACGCACGTCCCAAAGCATAACCCCTGGAACCCCTGAGCTTTCAGATACAGTCGAGTATCAACGTACCGTCAGACACTACAACCGCGCTTTAGCTTTTGTTCGTTCCGGCCATCCAAGTCGTTTCATTACTGTGTCTAGTCTAACCGAGGGGGTTTTCCAACTTGCTCTCTCAGGCAAGTACAAACATGTTAGAGTATCTTCGCATCCTGAATCTGATTTCGTTCCCAGCACACAATCGCCTCACAGTTCACTCACTGAAGTACACCTAGTTTCCACTACCGCACCGCTCACTCCTACGCCGTCAACGGAACGCATGTTACAAAGCAAAAAGGTAACCACTGAGCAACCCAATACAGCCGTGTACCACCATTCATGTGCTGCAGCTGTGTGTTCCTGCCTTCCAAGTCGTTCCGTCCCTGCATTGGGGTCATGCGAAGGGATCTCCTAACCTGCTTACGCGGGCAATCTCGTTCACAGCGCGATTTCTTCGCATAGTGCATCACTCAATGCTTCGTCTACTGATGGTAACCGTCCCAGTGTGCATCAAAATCAGCATTTGGCTAATGACGCTATTAATTAATTGAAATTCTACTTTCAAAACGTAAGAGGGTTGAAGACTAAAATAGCTGACTTCTACCTTTCATGCATCGATAAGGACTTTGATGTAATCATGCTAGTTGAGACTTGGCTCGAAGTGTACAGAATCGATAGAAACCGTTTGAATAGTCGTCGCGGTGTAGGCGGTGGTGTCATTATTGTCGTTAAAAAAGCTCTCGATTCCTGTTTCTGTTACATTGGATTTTGTGCTGCTCTCTAACAACTGTTCATTACAATTCAATTGAATGGTTTGAAACTCTTTGTTGGATGTTTTTACTTACCACCCGAGAAAAATAAAGATCCTGAGCTTATGAAACTCCATATCGGCTGCATTGAGAAGATCTGCGATGCTGCAAGTTTGAACGACATCATCATCATAGCTGGTGGCTACGATCAACCCAAAATCGCAGAGAAGCGTTCACACCACGGTTACTTGTTTGTTGATGTTTCGAACACTACCTCCAGACGTTGTGGTCGGAACGAAGCATCGGTTTAAGAAATACCTTTTTTTTCTTTATTAGAGAGGCTTTCAGCCTTTGGCTGGTTCGCCTCTAACGGAAAAAAAATATTGGAAAATTACAGTGCATTGGTTTTAGATTTCGTCGTAAAGTCTCGTTTGTTTAAGAAATTAAAGCAGGTTTTTTTCGGCCATTGTGTCATTTCGTAAAATATCTCGGATACTGGTGTCTAGGTTTAAATTTCTTCTGGATGCTTCATAGGCGGGGCAGATAGCTAATAAGTGTTCCACAGTCAACGGCAGGTTGCACTGCGTACACTTCGGTTTCGGTGCCGACGCTATATAGTGGGGTGAGTCACTCTTGTGTGGCCAACTCGGAGTCTGGGCAAAATTCGTTGTTTCTCGTGATTTTTCCTGTCCGTCCACTTCTGTATTTCCCCTTTGATTATTCGTGTGAAGAGGTTGTGTTATGTGTACCACTTACGTTCCCATGCCTGTTGTACTTCTCTCCGGATGTATGTCCTGATGTCTGCACTAGGCACGTTGCGCCGCCCTATTTGAGCGTTTCGCCCTTGGTTTGCGAGTCTGTCCGTTCATTCCCTCTGACGCCGCAATGACCCGGAAGCCAGCAGTACGTAATGTTTGTACGTGAATTGAATTGAGCAGCTTGTATCCATGGGTGCTTCTGCCTTGGGTTTTCTAAAGCTGAAAGAGCACTCGCCGAATCAGGCAGTATGATGATTGGGTTGTCTAGCTTATCGGTGTTCTCGATATGGCTAAGTAATATGGCTGGATCTCATGCACTGATTGCTGGTTTCTTCGGATCCAATTGTGACGGAAGCTCGAGGTTGGCCAAAACTTAATACGAAAGAGTTGTCAGAAGATGCTAAAACTCTTCTCGTTCAATTCGAACAAGATAGAGGAGAAGAAAACGGAGAATAAACTGAAAAAATACGATTTTTGATTCACTTTAGATGATGTTATGCGTTGAACTTTGACCAAAAATTCATATTTTTTGTTATAACTCTTTCCCATGATTTTCTATATTTTTATGACCTTCTAGAAAATTACGCGATTTTATTGGATTTATATTTTTGCTGAATATTGAAAAACGCTATATTTAGAAATAAAAAAGTTATTTGATAAAGTCAGAATTTTCATGCAAAAGATTTTTTTTATTGAAACAATCGAAAAGACTCTGTTAGACAAATGATTTTATATTCTTCTGGAAGTAGAATAGACATGCTTTCAGAAAATCATAAAGTTATCTGCGTATTTTTGCGTACGGCTGAGTAATTTGAAGTTAAACTAACCCTTGAAAAACCGTTAAAGGTTGAGTAACTTTTTTATTTTGAACCATAGCTAGATCAAATGTTCAGAAAAAAGGTGTATTTCTGTTTGGTTAATAATTTTGCAGAAGGTATAAAATATGTAGAAAACCCAGGAAAAAAGTTATATTTAAAATTATGATTTGGGTGAACTTTGCATATAAAACTTTTTATATCTTTTTTAACATAAGATATAGAAATCCGACACCTTCGACAAAGTTGCTAGTGAAACCATTTGCCACAACTTTTCTGAAGACACTAGCAGTCTATCTCACTGTCCTGAAAAATAGATTTTCCATATCACTCTAGGTGAATTTATCACTAAATCGTACATTTTAAAAGAAGCACAATAAAATACATAAAAACTTTTCCAAATAAAGTATATCACTAAAATCAAATTTGAAGACGCTATTAATTTTTCGCACGAAATCAGCAAAATAAAACACTGTGTAGTGTTGGGGTTCTGGTGATCCGTTGTTTTTTTTTTAGAGATCGGTACGACGAAGCTGTGTCTCCAGCTATCGGGGAGGCTTTGTTTCGTCCAAACTTGGTTGAACGCCCCGAGTAGGGCGAGCTTTGCTTGGAGAGGCAGCTGTTTGAAGATTGGGTAGCTAATTTCATCTGGGCCTGCAGATTTTCCGTTGGCTGAGTTCAAGCCATAAAGCAATTCGCTGAAGGTAAAAGGTTGGTTGTAGTCTCAGTCCTGATTTTCGATTGGTATTAAAATGCGTGGTTTCTTCGATTCGGAGGTCATGAATTGTTGGCTATACAATCTATTGGAAGATATATCTGCAAAGTATTCTTCAATCGCATTTGCAACATGAACCGGATCCCGCGAGATCGAGTCGCCACTCCGGATGTCCATTCCTTTGGATTTTCTCCGCCCGCTAAGACAATTGACTATTCTATACATTTCTGTAGTTGATTGAGATGCGTCGAAACCATCCAAGAAATCCTCCCAGGATTTTCGTTTCGCCTCTATGATCGTCCTTTTACAATCGTTCCGTTTCCGTCGATATTCTTCATGAATAGTCTCCCTGTTTGGATGATTTTCTGGAGTCCTTTTTAGTGCTCTGAGTGCTTTTCTTCGTGCTTTTACAGCCTTTTTATTTCATCGCACCACTATGGTAGGGCTTTTTTACCGGGTTTGCTGCTCGTATGCTTGCTTTGGCTGCATTGAAAATCATGGAGCATATTTCTTCAGGATGATATATTCGGTCGGCCTCTATTGTTTGCAGAATATCGTTTTCAAAGTTTGTCCAATCAGCATCATCTAAACGCCACCGAGGTCGCCTTGTTGTTTCTGGTGGTTTTTCGTTGCTACGTACTTCGATTGGGAAGTGATCACTCCCGCAGGTTTCGGAATGGATGAGCCAACTCAGGTGCCTTGCTATTTCACTGCATGCCAAGGATACGTCGATACTGAATTGGCAATCGCCTCTGATAAAGGTGATATCTCCATCATTGAGGATAAGCAAGTCGTTGTTTTCTGCATTATTCATGATGGTGGCACCTCTTTTGTTAGATTTTTTTGACCCCCATGCGTAATGGTGAGCGTTAAGGTCTCCCAGGATCAATCTTCTGCGATTCGCTTTCGAGGTTCGTGATTTCTGTTTGTTGAAGGTAAACGGATACGATCGTATGTTGGAAAGGGGTTTCAACGCTCACCGCTACCGCGATCAGCGAAGTATTTAGAAATTTCTGTTGGTGGGGGATGGATTCGAGAACAGCGAGGGCCACGTTTTGGAAACTAGTGGTCCCTGATTTGATATACCGTTGGTACTGTCCGCCTAGTATGCCGTTTAACTTAGTTTTTTCCCCACAGTGGATCTCTTATAGAGAAATAGTTTGTGGCGGGTCCTCAAGCGTCAGTATTTGTAGGTCGTGTAAATTGTTAAACAGACCGTTTATGTTCCACTGAAGTGCTAATCGAGTCGGATGTCTGTCGCTGTTTGACAGACTCACTCGGGTTTCCGTAGAAGCTGAGTGGGTTGGGGGTGTTGCATTCACTCTCTCTCCTGAGAGGGTTGAGGTTAATTCTATCTCCCCCTTCCCACACCGTTCGCTTTGGTCAAGTAGTGTAGTAGATGGAGTGGTACGGGTTTTAGTTGTAAGTAGGTCAAGTTCTGTGGCGAGGCTAACGCTTCTACGATGGCTTTTTTTTTTTTTTTTTTTTTTTTTTTTTTTTTTAAAGGTGGCGGGGAAATCTGCAAACAGACACCTGAGAAGAGAACTCAGGGTGTGGGGATGAGACTAGGGGAGAGATGCTGGGGTAGTTACACTCCCCCAGACACCTACTTATCCCTGTCCCGACCCACTAAAACCCCTCCAGTCTCCAGCCCTGGTCTTCCCGGAACGACGGTTAAGTATTACGTCGGGAAGTGGCTTTTGTGCGTGATGCACCCTCTTTACTCTTATAACCTCCTAGCTAACTACCTGGAGACTGGTAATTAGCTACCACTGGCGTGTTGGTGGTTGACCCGCCACACACGTTGCAGCTCCAGAACAATCTGAGAGGCGGCCGCACAGACCGCGTTCCAGATGTCCGGGTCGTCGCACATCCTCCGGACTAGATTGTCCGGAGTAGTGCCAGGCCCGCTCACAGCCATCATGTTGCTCCTCGCTCTTACGAAACGGGGGCATACGAAGAAGACGTGCTCAGCAGTCTCCTCCTCCTCCACGCACTCGGGACACATGGGGGACACCGCGTGTCCGAACCTGTGCAGATATTGCCTGAAACAACCATGGCCTGACAGGATTTGTGTCAGGTGGAAGTTCACTTCGCCATGTCGTCTCCCGGCCCAGCCGGATATCTCCGGTATGAGTCGGTGCGTCCATCTGCCCTTTGTGGAATTAGACCATTCCCTCTGCCAACGGAGCATCGAGAATGACCTTCTGGTACCTCGTATGCCCCTTGTGTCACGTTGGTCGAAACACTCTCTGTCCTCCTTGATGGCGATGCTGATAGGCATCATGCCGGACAAGACACATATTGCATCGTATGACACCGTACGATACGCACTCGCAACTCTCAGGCACATGAGCCTGTAGGTACTTTCCAGTTTGCCACGGTAACTGTTAGTACCTAGCGCTCTGGACCACACTGGCCCACCATACCTAAGTATGGACGAAACCACGCTGGCAAGAAGTCTTCGCTTGCTGCCATAAACCGCTGAGCTATTGGACATCATACGAGATAGTGCTGCAATAGCCGATGAGGCCCTCTTACAGGCATAGTCGACGTGACTCCCGAACGTGAGCTTGTCGTCCACCATAACCCCCAAGAGCTTCAGGGATCGCTTCGAGGTGATGGTGCAGTCTCCGACTCTGACAACGATGGCTTCTACGATGGCTTGGCCCAGGTTGTCTGCAGTTATAAAACTGGTCATATTTGTCGGAGTTCACTAGTATTTCGTTGGGCAACTTGTTGATATTAGCAAAGTCGTTCGAACTCCAGGAGGACGTACGGCCGATAGGTACGTTTGCGGCCATGTTTCTGTCCCTCCAGGCGTTCACTCCCTTATTATGCGATATGCGTATGGATGAACCCTCGTTGGTCGGGTGGGGGAGAATGAGGTTATCACGCGACCCACCGATCGTGCTATTGTGTTCCTCGGCATCTGAATGTGGGAAAATGAGGTTATCATGCGACCCAATAGTCTTCGTCTGTTTTGGTTCCATATCGTGATCTTTATCGGTTGAAAACATGAATGATTCTTTGTTGTCCAGGTGGGGGAGAAAGAGGTTATCACGCGACCCATCTCTCGTGTTTTTGTGTCCCTCGGTGTCCAAATGGGAGAAAATGAGGTTATCATGCGACCCAATAATCTCCGTGTGTTCTGGTTCAATATCGTAGTCTTTATCAGTTGAAGACGTTGAGGTGTTGGAAGCATGGCTGGTGAATAGATCGGTATTCGAATTGTTTTTGGGTGTACAATACATTATGTAGTTGAGGGGGTTTAGGGCTTTATATTTGGTGGATAAGTAAAGGAAGAGGACCGCTTCCAGTTTGCCATTGTTGATTTTCTGCTAGGTATACATTTGCATCGGTTATCAGATATTCAGTAGAAGATATCTGAGGAGGCTTCCATAAGTGGTTCGCTCTCTTGGGTAGTATTTGTTTTGTAGCTACCGGCCGATGTGTCGTATAAAGCGTCCATTCGCCACTGGTGATACGAGTAATTTTTGTTTTATTAGTTTTAGTATTAGTAGGAGCGTTTCTTTTAACATTAGCTTGTTTTTGATCGAGTGACGAGGAAGGAGCATCTTTTTTTACCGTTTTGTTTATTTTAAGACTGCGGGTGTTATGAGTGTTAGGTATCGGGTCAATGGTCTTTTTTTGTTTACGCTGCTGTTCTGGGGGAGCCATTTGAGTTAGATTAATACTGTAGCAGCTAGGTTCTTGCTCTTCTACCTCCTTGATTCTATTACTTTGAGATAATATTTTGCGCAAGATTTCGATTTCCCTATCTTTTCTCTGAGATACTTCTTCCAATAATTTTACCTTTAAAACGAGATCTTCAATTGTTCCATGCTTCTGTACCATTTCAATTCTACTTGTTGGGTTCGATATGGACTCTAGTTGATTGATGCGGCGGTCTTTACCTTCCATCTCTCGCTTTAGTTTTTCCACCTCGACGACTTACTTGTTAATTTGTTCGTCTTTTCCTAGGCTTACGATGCTAGCGAACGATCGAGTGCCGTTTCTGTTTTCGTATAAACTTTTAGCTGCCGAGTAAGAAATGCCTGAGTCGACACGTATATGTTGTATATCATTTTCTTTTACATAAACGTGACATTTCTTGCTCGACAAGGGGTGTTCTGATGCGCCGAGCTGCACGACGCCTGGCGACCGTCGAGGCCATGCACGCGCTGTGTGACCACCGATGGGTGTGTGATAGCATCGATTAGTCCCGGACCGGCAGCGGGAGCTTGCCTAGGCAGTGGTGGGGTTTCGGGCTTTGGGCAGTCGATTCCCCGTAAAAGCCACGGCCACCTGTAAGCAGCTTCGACGGAGTGTGTAGTGCCGCTCCCATCACCCAAATGCACTCACCTGCCCATTGGGGTTGATACCAGTAAGTTCCCAATTATGGTGTACTGGTCGCTGCGTTTTAGGTTTTTGAGAGGGAATACGATTTTATACCACGACGTTGGGCTGGCACCTGCACCGAGCTCCCTTAGTAAAGCCGTGTGACAACGGCTTGAAACGGCGAGGTGGCATACGTTCCGCGGTCATTGCCTGATGGGAATCAGGCAGGAGTGGGATGAGATGCCCTTTCCTGACCTACGCCGGTCAGGAGGCGTCATAGTTACTCATGAGGGGCTATGACGACCTTCACTAGCCATGACCTCACTGCTCCGGCATAGGCCACCATGGGACCATATAGGCGACCACTCCACCATGACCAAGGATAGCGGCTGGAAGGGGGACCCTTTTAAAAACAATGTTTTCCTTTAAAATTGACGAAGAGGCGAAGGTAGTGGATGGGGCGGACGAGTTAGTAAACCCGTTTGCCAGGCGGGGCATCGCCCGGTCTCCACCGAGGTTGGTACACCCTTTGCGACACCAACAGGGGAGTTCCGAGTTGGGGCAAAGGCGGCCACGCCTGAGCCAGCACCAACCGGAACAGCGAAGATTAGCGGCAAGGTGGAAACACCTAAAACCGCCAAAGAGCGGGAACAAATATCTGGGGCTATGCTACTCTCTGCGGTAGAAAGCCACATGAACAAGTTCCCGAGCGTAGAGGCGGTGTCCGTTCAACTTGATGAAATACTCAAGTTCACGGGCGAACGTAGCAACATATCGAAAGATTTGAAGCAAAGTCTTCTGTTGCTACGTATTAAAAATTTGCAGCGCGAAATCCGAGCTTTCGCAAGCCCTTAAACGGGCTAACGATGTCGAAAGCAAGGCACTCGCGCTAGAGGCAAGGCTTAACCAGCCTAAAAGAGGGAGTGCTGCAGCTGTGTCTAAATACACACAAACAGCTGCAGCATCGTTTGCCGAAGTCTGTTCAACTGAACCGACTGGCAAACGTGCGAGAGGCTCTCCGGGGGAATCGGCCCCCAGGACGCAACGAAGGCGGTTGTTCGGTGACAGCCAGAAAGCTGGCCCGTCAGTCCAGCCGAGCAAAGAACCGACAAACGGCGAAGCCACGGGTTGGACCACCGTGGTGGACAAAAAGCGGCAGAGGCGGGAAAAACGCGCGAAGCGCGGCAACCGCAATAAGAAGCCGCAAGGGTCGAATAGGCGGAGCAAGGGTGACGTGCTCATTTTCAAGACGGATGCGTCTAAATACGCTGAGGTCTTGAAGGCCATGAGAGGCGAATCTAAGCTCAAAGACCTCGGCGCGGATGTCAGGTCAATTCGTCGGACACGCACTGACGAGATGATCCTCAAACTCCGCAAAAAGGCAAAGGGCAAGGGCTGTGCCTATAAAAAGGCGGCCCAGGAAGTGCTAGGCAAGGAGGTTCAAATCCGAGCCCTCACTCCTGAAGTGACTCTCCAGCTTTAAAACCTGGACGAGATCACCGAAGAGTGCGACATAGCACAAGCCTTCGAGCGAGAGTGTGGAGTGATAGTGACCGCGGAGGCAGTTCGTCTCCGCAGGGGCCCGGCCGGCACCCAGGTTGCTACCATAAAGCTTCCACTAGCGGAGGGTAACAAGGCCCTGAAGAAAGCCACGTTGAAGGTGGGTTGGTCGGTCGGCCCTCTGGGCACCTTCCAACAGCCTGACGTTTGCTTCAGGTGCTTTGAGCGGGGGCATAAATCCTGGTCATGCAAAGGGCCCGACAGGTCCAATTTATGCCGCCGCTGCGGTGGCGCAGGCCACAAGGCACGGGACTGCGGTGCACCTCCCAAGTGTCTGGTATGCACTGGTAAACGGGACGCCAAACATGCCATGGGAGGCCCCAAGTGTCCGGCTGCACGGCCGGCTACTAAGCCGCAGGCCTGAGGGTGATACAGTTAAACCTGAACCAGTGCTATGCGGCGCAGCAGTTGCTACACCAAGAAGCTGCTGAGTCGTTGTCGGACGTGGCCATCGTCTCGGACCCATACCGCATCCCAACCGGAAACGGTAACTGGGTATCGGACAAGTCTGGGAAGACGGCCATTTGCACGACAGGCAGGTCCCCGATTCAGGAGATTGTTATAGCCAAAGTGGATGGAGTATTCTACTGCAGTTGCTATGCTCCGCCAAGTTGGTCTACCGAAACGTTCGCACAGATGGTCGATCAAGCAACCGTGGAACTGACGGGCCTATGGCCGTTGGTGGTTGCGGGCGACTTCATCGCTTGGGCTGTCAAGTGGGGAAGTCGCTGTACAAACCAGAGGGGCCAGGTCTTGTTGGAAGCTTTGGCAAAGCTCAACTTAGACTTGGCTAACGTTGGTACAAAATGCACCTACAGTAGAAATGGTGCGGAATCGATTATCGATGTGACGTTCTGCAGCCCGGGACTGATCACGAACTGGAGGGTAGATGACAGCTACACGAATAGCGACCACCAATCGGTCCGCTATGAGGTAAACGTGCGGAAGCAAGCAGCGAGTAGGGCCAATATTCCATCCTTCTGCGGCTGGAAAACATTGCATTTCGATGTAGATGTTTTTCGGCAGGCAATTAGATGGAAGCACGAAGGGAGTGAACCGCTCCCGGGTGTGGACCATCTAAATTCGATACTGTCATGGGCGTGCGACGCCACGACGCCTAGGTCTCGTCCGCCTAGGGAGGGTAGACCACCGACATACTGGTGGAGCGAAACGACAGCAGGCCTGCGCAGTGCATGCCTCCGTGCAAGACGGAGGATGCAACGCGCACGTTCCGACGAGCAAAGAGCGGAACGCGGTGTCGCATTCAGATCCGCTAAGGCAACGCTTAGGAGCGCAATCAGAGCCAGTAAACGAGCCTGTTTCGACCGACTTTGTGCCAGTGCCAATTCGAACCCGTGAGGTGACGCCTACAGCATCGTTATGACCAAGACTGGAGGTGGGCTAGCCCCGGCCGAACAATCACCAGCGATGCTAGAAACGATCATTTAGGGCCTCTTCCCAAGCCACGAACCAAGTCCCTGGCCTCCAGCTGACGAGTCAACCCCAACCGTGAGTGACGGCAGCCTTGCAAAGGCAGACGATGCGGTAAGGGTGACAGAAGATGAATTGATCGAGATCGCAAACTTCCTGAATGTAGGCAAGGCTCCGGGACCAGACGGAATCCCGAACTTGGCCATCAAGACGGCCATCACAGAAGCCCCCGGGTTGTCCAGGGCGGTCATGCAGAAATGCCTTGACGACTGCCTCTTCCCGGACGTGTGGAAGCGCCAGAGGCTGGTGCTGTTGCCAAAGGTTGGGAAACCACCAGGTGACCCATTGGCATACAGACCAATCTGCCTGCTAGACACGGCGGGCAAGGTGCTTGAGAGGGTAATCCTCAATAGACTGGTGAAATATACAGAAAGTGAGAACGGTCTATCAAGCAACCAGTTCGGTTTCCGAAAAGGTAGGTCCACGTTGGATGCAATTCTCTCCGTCACCAGAATGGCTGAGGTTGCAATCCAACGCAAAAGGAGGGGCATTCGTTACTGCGCGATCGTCACGCTCGACGTGAAGAACGCGTTTAACAGTGCCAGCTGGGACTCCATAGCCTTAGCGCTACAGAGTCTCAGAGTGCCGACGCCGCTGTACAAGATTCTGGGTAACTACTTTCAGAATCGAGTGCCAGTGTATAACACAAACGAGGGTCAGAAAAGCGTTCCAGTTACCGCTGGTGTACCGCAAGGTTTAATCTTGGGTCCGGTACTATGGAACGCTATGTATGACGGCGTGTTAAAACTAACACTCCCTCCAGGGGTGGTGATCGTGGGCTTCGTCGATGACATAACTCTTGAGGTCTATGGCGAGTCAATTAGAGAGGTAAAGTTAAAGGCCGCGCTATCAATACGCGTAGTGGAAGACTGGATGCACTCCAGGAAACTGGAGCTAGCGTATCATAAGACTGAAGTTATTGTCGTAAATAACAGAAAGTCGGAGCAGGAGGCATCGATCAGTGTTGGTGCATGCACTATCGCCTCAAAACGCTCGCTGAAGCTTCTGGGGGTTATGATCGACGACAAGCTCACGTTCGGGAGCCACGTCGATTATACCTGCAAGAAAGCTTCCATGGCTGTGGCAGTGCTATCTCGCATGATGGCAAACAACTCGGCGGTCCGTAGCAGCAGGTGCAAAGTCCTTGCTAGCGTGACCACGTCCATACTCAGGTGTGGAGGACTAGTGTGGTCCAAGGTATTGAGTACCTCGTGCCATCGCGGCAAACTCGAGAGTACGTACAGGCTAATGTGCCTAAGGGTCGCGTGTGCATACCGAACAGTGTCGCACGAGGCGGTTTGCGTCCTGGCTGGCATGATGCCCATCAGCATCATCGTCAAAGAGGATGTAGAGTGTTTCGACCAACGCGACACGAGGGGTATACGCAACACCATACGGTCATCTTCAATGGCCAGGTGGCAGCGGGAGTGGTCCAACACTACAAAAGGTAGATGGACACACCGACTCATTCCAGAGTTAGCATGCTGGATTAATAGGCGCCATGGGGAAGTAACCTTCCATCTGACACAGATCCTGTCAGGCCATGGCTGCTTTAGGCAGTACCTGCATAGGTTCGGGTACGCCGAGTCCCCTATGTGCCCCGCTTGTACGGGTGCGGAAGAAAACGCAGAGCATGTGTTCTTCACATGTCCGCGTTTCGAGCGGATACGGTACGAAATGCTGGCAATAAGTGGGATGGACACCACGCCAGAGAACATCGTGCATAGGATGTGCGAAAATAGGGAAATCTGGGATGCGGTCATCACGGCCGCATCACAGATCGTTAGTATTTTGCAGGGCACCAATCGACGGGAAACCATCGATGTGCCCCAGTTAGTTAACGGTTAACTAACTGGCCTGTATAGGCTGCTCTGCTACCCATAGTCGTGCGAAAGCACGACTGGCCCTCTCCCTGATGTAATGTTCAACGGCGGTCCCGGGGAGACCAAGGGCTTGAGCTGTTCAGCTTAAGGTTGCTCAGCATGGGTAAAAGCAGGGGTTGTTCTGAGGAATCACACCGAGAGCAGAACGCGGGCAGGTAGCATTTAGTATTCGCAATATTGGGATGTTTTTGGGCGCAATTACCACAGGTGGGTTTATCTTGTTGACAACGCAGCTGCGTGTGACCAAAGTTCCAACATTGATAACATACCATGGGAGATGGATAATATGGTCTAGTTTTGCATCTGACCCAGCCAAACTCAACATACTCGGGAACAGTTGTATTCGCGATGGTCAGTATGAGTGTGTTCAGAGCTGCCAAATTGTATTTTGAAAACTCTGTATGCACTCGTAAAAAAATCTGTATTTTTCTGTATTTTATTCGTGTGCCTACAAGTGCTTGGGGTTTTGGTAGTCAGGCTTGGAATCCGGCCCTTAATCTCGCCTAAAACCGGTGAAAGGTTGGGAAACATTCCTGAAAGAAAACTTAGGTCTATAACCGTGTTTTTTTCTTATGTACTCTCGAATCAGGTATTTTTCCTGCTTAGCCAAATTAAAATAATTACAATCAGGCGCAAATATTCCACGTTGGACGAAGAAACAGATTTTAAAGCCTACTCGCACCTATAGAAATTCCCATTCGGAACTGCTTGTGAAAACTGAATCGGCCAGTTTGGCGGTTATGTGGGAAACGCATTCGAAAAACTGAAAACTGATGTTCGGATGGAATATTTGTGAGGCAGAGCTACCAGTGCTTTAGTACGAACATTTTGTGAAACATCACAGTTTCACACCGAAACTTTAAAAAATTCGATTGCTGAAATACTGTACAAATCTGTATACAAAATCAAAATTTTGTGTGAATTATGTATTCTGTATCATTTCTGTATCGTGGTCTGTATAATACAGAAAAATCTGTATACTTGGCAGCCCTGAGTGTGTTAGTGTTTTCAACTTTGTTGCCGTTTCTTCTGGTAATTCGTTCAACTTCCAGCACTCCATTAGGCTTGAGATACTCAGATAACTCATTCTCAGAGAAATCTGCGAACTCACGGCACGTAACAATGCATCATGTTTTATTAAGGATAGGACGGTGGCTAATCTTAATTTTTGTACCGTCCGAGAGCACAGTGGGGCGACTCCATACAAAGGCTGGCCAAGCAAAAAAAGTGTCGATAAATGCGACAAAAACTTGTTATTTATATAATTTTGGGGCGCCGAACACGAATTTGACATCCATTTTTTGTTTGGGGCCGTCCATAAAGCGCGAAATCCAATTTTTAATATTTTCCTGGCATTTTTTTCCTTTTTTATAGAATTATATGATCTTTGACCACAAGTAGTGCCACCGGGCGCCCTCCCCATTGAAAAATAGAAAAAACGTAATTTATGGCCGACCCCTCGAACTAAACAAATTTTGCCCAAATATATATGTATTTTTTTAAATAAACTAAAACAACATAAGTAATACAAACTAATTATATATTGAAAAAGTCTTCATCATCATCATCACCTTCCGCTGTGATCGCTTAAATATTGTGTTGATTTGTTTCCAGCAAATTTGAAGTTCATTATACTCATCAGCAGGAAACATGTCTTTCGCTTTTTGTATTTTCATTTCTTCTAGTGATTTTCGATGTTTCATTGTTTCATATATATGTTATCTTCCTAATCCGGTTTCTAACTTACTAGACATTGAAATAGGTGGTGCCGATGAAGTTGAAGGCTCCATAATAAAATTCAACGAATTTATAAATTTGAATTTGGAATAACACAACGTTCTAAATGAAAACGAAAGATGCGGAGGGCGACGACTATTCTTTGTTTTTTTCTCATAAAGCAAAATGTGTGCTTTACTTTTGTTTGCAAACGAGTGCGAAGCAAAAGCAATCTTCAAACGGGCTATTGTTAGCCGGAGTTTGATGGTTTGAGTTTGCTGCTAGTATTTGACACTTCAATCAGTTTAGCGAATTTCATGATTATAAATTGAAAAGGGCTGAATGTTTTTAATATTGTTTAAAATTTGCAGAAAGTGATAAAGTTTGACATAATTAAAATTTCATAATGATTTGTTTACTGTTTTCTTGTTTAACACTCATTTTATAACTTTTCATTGATAAATTTTGTGATTCTTGCCCAAATTTATATTTTATCCTTACGGATTGAGTACGGTTTTCATTAATAGGGCATCATGGTTATGATTAAAATTAATCCTGGATGAAATTTCAACTTCAAAAATAAAATCTGCTATCGCTTTTTTCACTAAAGTGACAATTTGCGCAGTTTTGCGCTACTGCGAACAGTATGCATTTGAAAGCTTATGTTTTTATCTAAATTTTGAATGTAGTCACAACCGTGGCAAACTGCGGAAACTAAACTTTTAAGCTACTTTCCTACAAAAAATCACGTTTTTTTAATTTTTTTTTTGTCAGGCGTACTATAACCAAATTTTACAATATCTTACGAAAAGGGTTTGTTTTGCACAATATTTACAACAACTTTTCCTTTGACATCAAAAAAGTCCAAGCTGTCGATGAAGCTACAGAGCGTTTCAAAGTAATGTACTTTTTTTCAAAAAAATACAAAAAACGTCAGTTCGCCAAGCTTCGAAAAGTCATAAAAAAATCAGATTTCATGATATTGAGCCCAAATTTTGGATTTAGACACTTGAATGTTATAGCAATGAAGAAAAAATATTTTAAAACAGCTAACGAAAAAAAATTATTTTGGCTGATGGCCAGCGATTCCCCACTGTGGAGGACAGGGTTGTAAGTTAGAGGAGGGTTTAGATTTGAGTGGCGTTTCGCACTTTGAGAGCATAGGATGCCCCACGATTCACGACAAAAGCACCATCTATTTTACCACTTATGGCTTGCTCTACTGATGCCCTTATTAAAAAGGGATTCTTTGGTAGTGTCCCACTTTCGAACTCTAAACTGAGAATGGTAAGGTCGCCGCTCAAATTTTCGGGGTCCATCCAGCTAGGAATGGTTCGACCCGTAAATGAATTGTCGATCATGTTTTCACTTGGTTCGTGGAGAGGGGTTAATCCCGAAGCCATGTTCGTCTCTGTGACCGAACAGGCTCGAGAAAGAGATGCTGATCTCGTGTACCAATCAGTATAATCGGTTTGTCTGTTCTTGATGAATAAAAAAGAAGGGATCTACAATCACTCACGAAATTGTTGGTGGCACTCACCACCACACACAATACAAACTCGTGTCTACCACTTTGAACCAGATATGAGTGACCAATTATGGCCTGAAAAATTGCTGCTCTAACGTCCACGTGGTAATTGCTAAATTTAACTATGCGGTATAACACTACGGAAATTTCACTTGTTCAAAACTGGCGGTCCGGAGCAAGCTCAACGGACCGCTCTCGTACACACCTTCGCAATATACCAACTGTTAGAAGGCAGCAACTCGTAATACCTGATGCTGCAGGTAACAAATACCCAAAGTAACAACTATCTTGTAATTGATGTTCTCCTCAGCAATAATGCTGGAGGAACACAAATCGTTGACTTCTTGTTCGAGTGCTACGCCACCCGGACTCTACACACAATAGGCACTAGAGACAATAGAATTCTCTGATAACGCTCACTGCTAGACGATGTGAATTTGCGGAGCAAACAAGAGACCGAACCGATCGCAAAGAACGATAAGACCGAACTGTGCAAGAAATACTTGCAAGAAATCTTGACGGTACCGCTAGGTGAAACTTACTGCAAGTGAATCCAGTCAGTAATATTAACGGACGATACTTGAACCTGCTGTTTCTTAATGACGGAGCGAACTATACAATTCCGGTTAGTGCTTATGAACCTTTAGCACGATTGGATTCATATCATCCTGCTCTGATGTTTGATGTCATAGTACACTCTCACCTACCGCTAGTTGAAGATATAGACACGACTGCATTGAACTTTAAGAGAACTGATTACTCAGCACTTAGTGAATATTTTCAAACTGCCGACTGGGAACCAGTCACTATTTGTAACGATGTAGATGAAGCTTTACATCAATTCAACTTGATTGTTCAAGCCGCTTTATTGATGTTCACTCCTCTTCAAGCCTCCATGAAAACATATTCGGTATAATGCTCAACTTCGTTTCTTGAAAAGAATTCGTGCTGCAGCTCTTCGAAAGTTTACTCGACATCGAAATCCTACTACGAAAGCTATGTTCAACAGAGCTAGTGGTAACTACAGACGACATAATCGTCAACGATATGCTGAATATGTGCGAGAGCTTCAAGAGCGGTTACGTCAGTATCCAGCCAAATTATAATCGTTTGTGCGATCAAAGCACAAAGGGAATGGGTTGCCTGCGACAATAAATAAGGGAAATGTGGTGGCTTCTACTAACGCTGAAAAATCTGAACTTTCCGCCGAGCATTTTGCTCCCGTATTCAGTCCTCGTAACCATGCAGAGATTGGTCCTCAATGCCTCGAAAACGTGCCTTTAGATGAAGTCGATTTGGACACTTTCCATATTTCCGAAGACATGCTGTTGAAAGCTTTCCGCAAACTGAAATCTTCATTCAAGCCTGGGCCGGACGATGTTCCAACTGTTTTCATGAAGAAGTGCTCGCAGGATGTTAAAGCCCCTCTCATGAAAATTCTAAACTTTTCGATGCAGCAAGCTCGGTTTCCTTCAGAATGCAAAAAAATCGATAATGTTTCCGTGGAAGGGTAAAAAACAGTTGGTTGAAAATTATCGAGGCATAACGTCACTTTGTGCTGGTTCTAAAGTTCTTGAGCTAGTAGTAAACGACTATATAATGTTCAACTGCCGCAGTTACATTTCTACACAGCAACATGGATTTATGCCTGGCAGATCAGTTGATACGAATCTCATGGAGTTTACCTCTTAGTGCTTTGATGTAATTTCCTGAGGTAACCAAGTCGATGCAATTTATACCGATTTGAAGGCCGCCTTTGATCGTATCGACCATGACATAGCTCTGAAAAAGTTTAAACAACTTGGGTTTTCCACTCGCCTTTGCAGCTGGCTGGAATCTTACCTGAAACAGAGGAAATTACAGGTCAAAATTGGCACAACTCTCTCCCAGGAATTCACTAACTACTCCGGCGTGCCTCAAGGCAGCAATCTTGAGCCAATTATGTTTATTTTGTTCTTTAACGATGCCACGAACTTATTCACAGGAAACTACAAGGTTGTGTATGCTGATGACTTTAAAATGTATGCCGAAGTAAAAAGTTTGGCTGAAGGCAACAGCATCAGCAATTTGTGATTGACAAAGCTAACAGACAGCTCGGCTTTTTATTCAAAATCGCTCATCGTTCGATGACCCGCTATGCCTTCGATCACTCTATTTTGCGTTTGTACGGTCTCACTTGGAGTCTTCCGCCGTCATTTGGTCACCGTATCACGCTACTTGGATACGAAGAATTGAAAGCATTCAACGGAAGTTCGTCTGGTATGCTCTCAGAAATTTAAGGTGGCTCAACCCGTTCGACCTGCCTCCATATGCAGCTCGTTGTAAATTGCTGGGCATTACCACGTTGGAGAAAAGACGAAAAGTCTTGAAAGCTTTTTTTGCTGCCAAACTGCTTTCGACTGAGACTGATTGCAGCTCACTGTTGAAACAGCTTAAGGTCAGTGCGCATTCCAGGCGTCTGAGATCCAGAGCCGGCTTCCTCCGTCGCCCATTAGTCAGAACGGATTATCTCCTAAACTCACCGCTACACTCGATGAGTGCAATTTTTAATGAATATTTTCATCTATTCGAATTTGGATAGAGAGCTAAATTGTTCCTGCGGAAGCTTCTACAAGAGACGATTTGAAAACGGATGTTAAGCGAAAGTACCGTTCCCTGTAATCTTAATATGATATTTTTTATTTTACAATCTTGACTATGTTACATGACTTTCTGCTTAGAACCAAGAATATGTCACTTTTTATTGTTATTTTTATATTTGTTCTGTGTTAGATCTGAGTTTATATATTTATGTCAAAAGATATGGGGTTTTTATGCCCAATTGTTGGCTTTTCCCCATCACCCACATTTCATGTAAACCATAGTGTTAGATGAAATAAATAAATAAACTAAATACCTACGAGAAATGATTTCTGAACAAAAAGTAAATACCATCAAATGTTTATGCACTTCCATTCCCAAGAAACATGCTGGTAGGAAAAATCAACTTTCCGCTTACTGTTTCACATGACCTAAAGCATGTCGAAACGATAAGAGTAATAATGGGGAAACAGGTCATTTACTTCGGCAACGTTGCAGTTCGTGGATTCGTCATTAACATATACAAGATCGACATGAACCACCAAACTCAGATATAAGATCCAAGAGTATTAAGGATTGCTATTTAACTATAAGGATAGATTTTTAATGTATTTGTTAGTTGTTAGTCAAACCGATATGTATTTTAAAATTGTACTTTTAGAAGAGAAAAAAAAGATAGGGTTTTTATGTCTGTTTGAGGAGGAGCAGTCGGGATACAGGCTCTACTCAAGATGGCTTTTCCCTAATCCAGAAAGATATTCGGCCTAAATAAATATTAAAGTTGAAAAAAAATACGAGATCGATCGTCCCATAACTACTGTTTATTGTGCTTATTTAAGTCATGTTATTAAAGCACATTCCAAACTAACACGCAGAGAATCCTGAGTAAGAATTTCCAGGATAGCAGTAATTCAGTGAAAGAATCGTGAGATAAATCGTTTCTGCGATACGGACAGAATCTGCTCGAATCACGTAGGGAAAACCTTCTCATTAATTGCTCAACAATTAAAATGTGCAGGGTGACAAAAAAGTCCGGTCACACAGGAAAATCTCAATATTTCAAAGAATGAGAACAAAAACTGAATCTGGCTTTCATAGCTTTATTCAGTAACTCATAAAGATACTCCACAGACGATATCTCGGAATTACACCACCTTTCTCTGATCGAACCAGCTTCAGACGTCTCGGAAAGTCGTCGCAAGCGGCGCGCTCGTGCTCCATCGGCATCTCGTCCCAGATTTTCGTGATCACTCGCTTGAATTGCTCTAAATTTGTTATTTTATAGTCGTTCAGCTTCGACATCATGTATTCCCACACGAAATAATCCAGTGGATTCAGATCCGAAAACGACGGAGGCCATTCATTCTTCGAAATGATATCGGTCAAGTTTTCCTCACACCACGCCTGAACAACCTTTGCGGTGTGGGATGGGGCGCCATCTTGCTGGAAGCAGTAGTAATCGTCTTCAAACAATAGTTCAGCTTGAGGCAGAACAATTTTATTCAAAACCGTGTCCAGGTAGTACGCTGCGTTGATTTTGTCCCCTTTATCGATAAAAATAAGAGGCAGTTTACCTCTCTTCCAAATGGCTCCCCAAACCATCACTGACGTCTTATTTTGGAACCGGGAAACGTTCAGCTTGTCCGCAGGAGCTCGCTGGAGGCTCACACTCCAAACTCGATCATTTTGGCGATTGACTGTTTGCTCCAAAACGAACAGCTTCTCGTCCGAAAAAATAATCTCGTCATCAATTTAGAAAATCTTTCGGGTTCGCATACATGCATTCCTAATTAAAAAACAGAGAATCTAATTGACTCAACGGCAGAATCGTGAGAGGAATCGTTTCTGTGATAAGGACAGAATATTTTTACGCGGTTTTCTACGAGGGTATTTTTACGCGGTGTTTTGAATAAACGCGTATTTTTTGCGCGGATTTTCGAATTACTTAGTTTTATTTTACGCGGTTTGTATTTTTGAGAAGACGGTAGATCTAATTGAGGAAATAAAGTTTTCATCTTAGTTATCTCTCTTTCAGTAACCTGTTAGTTCTGCTCTGGAAGTATACAAAACCTGTGTCTGGAAGTAATATTGACCAAACAATCGTAAAACTGATGGTTAACAAATGGAAATTTCTCATTAAAAAAGTAGAAGGGTATCCAAGACACGACTGCATCGTTGACGTAGGACTACGATAGTTTTATATTTCATTTTGAGACTGTTCGATTTGGGCACGTTTCACTTTTGGCATGGTTCTATTTTGAAACACATGTGCAAAAAACGAACGAAAAATCTCAACAACCGCCTAACGATATACGTATTTTGGTACTTTATGTTGCCGAAGCGGAAGACCGGAATTGGTAAAACTAATATGACAATAGCTCTAATTACTGGTCATATCAAGTGTCTAGGTCGCCCCGGATACTCGCAGATTGTTGAGCTTAAATCCACCAAGCGACATCTCTGGCAACTTGAGATCCTAAAACTAGTTCATAGGTGGCCATATCTACTGTTTAGGTCGTCATAAGCCACTTAAAAAGTAAAAAAAGAGTTATGAAAAAGCGTTCATTTTTGGTATTGCTCGATTTTGGTAATAAAAAATATTCTGGCGTGTTGCCAAAATCGGATGGGGTCTGTATTTTAATTACTTATTTGCAGCACTTATTTGGAATCTCATTCAAGAATCCTAGCCCCATGGACAGGGCTGTCTTGAGGATTCTTTTTTCAGATTTTCTTGTCAAGGACGGCCTCGATTCCAATGTGAGGAATCCTTTAGAATCCGATGGATTCTCATCACACGATTCTCATTCAAGAATTTTAGTCACATATACAGGGCATTCTTGAGGAATCTTTAATCGGAATTTCTAATCGAGAACACTCACGATTACAATGTGAGGAATCTTAGGGAATCTATGCGAATCTAATGTGTCCGCCCGGGCTCCTGTCCAATAGCGCACCACTACCAAAATATGATTCAGAAGAACCACAAAACCGTACTAGAACAATTGCCTTTCCCAGCAAGGTCAGGTTGGTAGGTCAGGTACAAATTTGACCTTTCAACCAGGTTTCGGTGAATATGATAACGTCATATAACAGTAACCGAGGCGGCAACAAACAGCTCGTCAATTTTCGTTCGTATGTTGACAAAATAGTTGAAAATTTTCGGTTCCGTGTAGGTCAGAGTTCATTGACACGGTGTGGACACAAGTGATAGCTGTGAAATTTTTTTGTTAAGTTAATTAATGTTCAACGATGGCAGAATCAGAACACTAAGCTTTAAAAGAAGTTTTTGGTGAGCGGTTAGGATACATATACTTTACTGGCCCCTAATATCCCTCGCCGAAAGAATACGTTCATCTTTTGCTCCATAATCTTCGAGTTCTTCTATATATGGTATGAATATTTTATCATTGCTGACTGTAGAAATCATTTCTTCTATAGTGCATATTTTTCCATTTTCCTCTATGTATTCGGTACAAAACTACACAGTGCAACAAAAATTGACTTTTTTCTGCCTCGGTTTCTATATATAATTTACTGGTGTATTTTGATGCAAAACCTAATTTCGCCGAGTTTGACCATATTTCGACTCAAGGGGCAACAATGGCACCATTTTGAATTTTCGAGAAATCGGAAATTTTCGATGTTTTTTCGACGCCATTTTGTTTTAAGACCAAATATTCAAAATTCACATATTAGCATCTTCTTACACATCTTTTAGAAAAAAACAGTTCTTAAATCGGATAGAAACTGAGCTCAAACGGTAATTCTACGAAAACGGTTTTGGCATGGTTTCACAAAGCAAAATAATATCGAGTATGTCTGAGCATTAATGGTAATGCGATAATATCTAAAAGTGGTAGTCAAATTATATCTAATATTGAGTAAAAAAATCTCAGGAATCGATTAGTAGGTGTCTGATCCACGTAAAATATCAGCAACATGTCAATTTGGCCCCAATTCCCCTACAATACTAAAATAGGTTTATCTCGACGTTAGTTTAGCTTATTTGAAATCTGTCTAATGTAATATCAAGAGTGTAATCGATACTCAAAGATACAATAACAATTTGTGTTTACTTGATCCTCCCCCTTTTGCGGGGAGGGGGTTGCATATTTGGCCAGGACTGGTTCAAACATAAATACCTCACTACAGCTATGAGACAGAATCATCGCGGCTTCGATAAAGTCAAATGCGACCCCCTCCCCGAAAAAAGAAGAGGATCATGTGAAAATAAATTGTTATTGTATCTTTGAGTATCACTTACACTCTTGGTATTACATTAAACAGATTTCAAATAAGTTAATTTAACGCCGACATGAACCTATTTTAGTATCGTAGGGGAATTGGGGCAAAATCGGAATGTTGCTGACATTTTACGTAGATCAGACACCTACCAATCGATTTCTGAGACTTTTTTACTCAATATAAGATATAATTTGACTACCACTTTCAGATATTAGCGCATTACCATTAATTCTCAGACATACTCGATATTATCTTGCTTTGTGGAATATACTAAAACCATGCCAAAACCGTTTTCGTAGAATCACCGTTTTGAGCCCAGTTTTTGTCCGATTTAAAATCTGTTTTTTTTATAAGATGGGTAAGAAGATTCAACTCTTAGAATTTTGATATTTGGCTTTGAAACAAAATGGCGTCGAAAGAACATCGAAAATTTCCGATTTCTCAAAAAATTCTAAATGGCGCCATTATTGCCCCTTAAGTTGAAACATGGTCAATCTCGGGAAAATTTCGTTTTGCATCAAACATCATCAAAAAATCATACTGCAGGACCGTGGACTTTCCACAACCACCCCCCCCCCCCCGCCCCCCAAGCTGTCCACGTGGTATGTGGATGGCCCCTTAAGACACAATCAAAGATTTTAAACTAATAAATTCATGAAATAATTTTAGGATTTGCAGCGAGTGAACTCTGCATGCGAATAGAACATGCAGAACCCAAAGTTGTTATTGCTTCGAATTGTGGAATTGAACCGAACAAAATTATTTATTATCTGGATATTTTACACGAAGCTCTTCAAATGTCCAAATGGAAACCACAGGCTAATATAATATTTCAACGAACTAACATACTAGTTTCCGAATTGGACCCTCAAACTGATGTTGCCTGGGAATCTGTACTAGACGAACCAACTGAATGCGTTCCAGTTGAAGCAAACGACCCACTATATATACTGTATACATCTGGTACTACTGGTAAGCTATTCTTTTTATCATGAAAACAAAACGTGAAGAGATGCTTTATTTTCACCGGTATTTTTGATTTCAAAAAGTCTGCTGTTATCTGGATAAATAATAAAAAATCTGTATATCCTCATAAATCTTTATGTTTTCACATAATTCATTGATAAATTTGTGTATGTGGCATCTTATATACGACTAGTCTTCTCTGGTTATTTAAACCCTAAGCATTTTTCCGTGTTGAGGTTTTTCGTCACTGCAACCAATTTTCGGATATTTTGTGACATTTAACTTAAGCATACAATTTTTCAAGTATTCAGGTATTCTTTTAAGCTTATATTTCTCATAGATAAACCAAAAGGTATTCAACGTCCTACCGGTGGACATCTAGTGACACTGATGTACACGATGGATACAATATACGGAGTACAGCCGAATGATGTATGGTGGAATGCTTCAGACATGGGATGGGTAGTTGGGCATTCTTATATATGTTATGGGCCACTATTATTCGGAGCAACCAGCGTTATGTACGAAGGCAAACCTGATCGTACTCCTAATCCAGGCCAATATTTTCGCCTTATAGCACAACATAAAGTTACCGCTTTGTTTTCTGTTCCGACATCCTTCAGAGTCTTGAAACGAATCGATCCAGAAAATGAATACGGTAAAAAATATAACATAAAGTCTCTGCGGACAATTTTCATAGCGGGAGAACATTGCGATTTTGAAACAAAGGTAAAACAGATTTATGAATTTATTTTACGATGAAATACTTTTTAATTATCTTTAATTTCAACAGAATTGGATGGAAAAGGTGTTCAAGGTACCAGTACTAAATAATTGGTGGCAGACTGAAACTGGTTCAGCGATCACTGCAACGTGTGTGGGTCTAGCCCAAAATTTGAATCCTCCCAAGTTTACTACTGGACTCCCGTTCTGCGGCTATGATAGTAACTATATTACGTTTTTAAACTTGTTGTTTTAATCTTAAGTAATCCAATACTGAGATTAGGCAATGTTTTCATTTCATTCTACTACAAAAAAATCGAACAACGCTCATATCATCCGCAAATATATGTTCCTGTTATTACTCATAACCATCATCAGTGCTTAGGTGGGCTGTTGTAATTCAATACTCTATGCTATATTCATTCTTGTGCAACTCGAATTATCATGCATTATTCTAAAATTTATTTTATAATTCGATTTATTGTTTTGTTCGACTCATTCAATATATATTGTTGGCTCAGATTGATCTCTTAGTTTATAACGAGCACCTCTAGCACCGTATCTCGAAAATGTATCATAACTTCAGAAAAATGTGTGAAAAATGTAATATCTATGGGGTTTCATGCCTTATCTAGGGTTACCATTTGGTCAGAGTTAAACTTTTTTCCAGCAAAAATTTAATCTGAACTATTTTCATTTTCAACATTCTAGTTCAATAAAGCCGACAGTGTATGTAGTTGGGACTACATTATTGCAAAATTTCGAGCTGCAAAATGAAAATGATGCAACAGAAAGTTCATTCGCACTCTCTTAAACTGATATTAACTGTCACCCGTGTCAATTTTCAATGAAAGTTATGTCAGTCAAATTGTCTTAATTAATTTCGAAATTATTTGATCTGAACCAATACATGGCATGAAGTCGATGAAATAGATAAGCATCTACATTAAGCCACCACGTGGTTGACTACAAATTTTCATTGACACAAGGCTCGGAAGTAGTTAATGCGTTACTTATGAAAACACTGTCGTATGTTTTCATCACCATAACAAACATGAGAATATGTTTTCACATGTTACGCATTAACTATTACCGAATGGTATACCGTTGTGGCTTTAATACACTTCCACCTTAAGGTGCCCCAAAAAATCGATGTTGAAACAATCAAGGTGCTCAACCCTAACTTAAAAGATAATTTTATTTATAATGTTTTTGTAGAACATTTCGACTTTCTAAAAAATTTTTTATAGGTTGCCCAAATGTGATTTACGAAAAACCGACTTTTTCAAGTTGAAAAAACACATTTTTGCACTTTTTGCAATTATGTGCGATTCCCACATTTTTCCGTATATTTTTGATTTTTGCAGGGTTTTTTTCTGAATATTTTACATGTTCAGCATCGCATTCCCCACTAAAAATTGCAAAAAAGAGCCCATTAAACATTGCAAAAAAGTGATTTTTTTCTATTATTTTTAGATACAAACACATAAAAAAATTTCAGTCAAGAATTGAAACTTGTACGGCAAAACGGAATTCACGACGCTTACATTTACATAAAAAAGATCCCTGATATCTTACCGGGGAGCTGAGATATTGGCATTTTTATATGTGAAACGAATCATTTTTACAAAAATGTCACTAAAGCTCAATATCTCCATTGCACAGTGTTAGAGATAAAGATTATAGCCCTAACATATGTTCGGAGAAGTTTCAGGTAATTCAGAAAGATGGGTGATCAATTCAGGAAATTTACTTTATAACCAGATTGAGATAGACGCGAGGTATCTTCGTCAAAATTTTAAGTGATCTTTGAATAAGAACCTTTGCCGAAGACATCATGTTTCTATCTCTTATATTGCACGAGCAAAATTAGCAACATCAAGTTTTCTATAAGAATCACAATTTTCGATCTAACATTTTTTTCAAATTTGTTTTTCCAGTTTTTAAACTTAATACTAAGTTATCAACCATTTAAAAATGCATTTTTTCTGAACATTGTTATTTTTTTATCTCCCAAAATAAAAAAATTATTTGATATATTTGTAAAAATACTACTACATTTTCTATCACATAGAAAAATGCCAATATCTCAGCCCCCCGATAAGATATCTATTCATGTAAATTTTCGTCAAGCGGGATTGCAGTAAAAATTTCAGTTCTTGAGCGATTTATTTATGTGGTTTAGAGAGTTTTATCTAAAAATTATGGACAAAATTTACTTATTTGCTATATTCAATGGATTCTGTGAGTCAAATAACTGTATGTGATACTGAGATATTCCATACCATACAAAATAATCAAAACTAATCCTGCAAAAATAAAAAAATTTACAAAAAATATGCATAAATCTCGCTTAAGTAGCACAACGTCTGCAAAATTACAGTAACGCTGCCAACCAACATTGTCACTGATTTAAAGCTCACGTTAACAAATAAAAAGAAGAAGAAGAACATTGTTACTGTCAATTTGAGATAAAACCGATATTCGTAGCATTCAGTTCAGCTGAGAATCTTTCACTAAGAGTGAAAATTTGCAACCCTGGTTAGAAGAGCGCAAAATAAGCAAACTTAAAATTATGATATGATATGATCCTGTCGCCCGGCATCGGGGGTAAGACCGGCATCTTTGAAGTTTTTTTAGAAAATACCAATTAACTGTGTTTTTAAATGTCTGAAGTGAGCTTGAGCTTAACGACTTTACATTTCGTAGTTGCTCCTCCGTGATGGATCTGAGCCAGTGAAATTTCACAGAGAACACCGTATATGGTAACTTGGGATTAGTCTACCATTTTCAATTTACAACACTTCAGTTGCTTCCGCTTTGTATAGATCCCTAACGGCGCCGGCCACGTCATTACGGTCGTTAGGGTAACGAGTGAGATCGTAAGGAAGGTGGTATCAAAGTCTTTGTTGTCAGAGACCGAGTATGCTTCTGCATCTCCACGACTGCGACGGAAAGGACGGGTTTGGTCACCGTGGTAAGCGACGAATCGAACAACGTTGCGCGCGAAGTTACACATTACGAAGGCAAGCAAAAGTTTACATTCCGATAATTCTCATAGAAACCCACTGTTTTTGAACGTCTGAAGTGATAGTATTTATTATTATAGGCATTTTAAAACACATCGAAGCCACCGTGAAACGACGAATCACACGCTACCGCAGCCGATGCGCAAACGAATGTAATTTTTCGCGAAGGGAACTTATGCTTATGTGGAGAGATTAAAATACTTTTTTGCTGCTTTACAATTTGCGGCCTGTATTGTTAGCAATTTCCCGAATTCGATTTCAGGGTAATTAAACAATAAATGGATATAAGGACTACTTTTAAACAAATGTGTGCTGCCGGGGTAAGACCGTCACCCAGTAGTGGGGTAAGCTAGATATTGTTTGAGGTTATTTGAATGTTACTAAGACCTCTTTTTTGTATCTAAATGATATCGGTATCGGTAGACCCCTTGGGCACCAAGCAGTCGAATGGTTTTTAAAAAAATGGATTTGAAGCAATTTTTTATTTTTTTATTGATTTGTTTCTCTTGAGTTTGCTATTAACAACCCTATATAAACAGCACGTCATTTTAAAGGGAAGTGATAGAGCTTTCTTTCCAAGTAGAAAAAATATATTTTTCTGATAACATTCAGGATGGCAGCGAGATCCAAGATGGCGGTTTTTTTTTTCTACTTTAACTTTGAAGGACTTCGTTTTACCAGTAGGACGGCTTAAGTGAGAATTTCTTTGACACATATTTTTCATCTGCCTCAAAACTCACTGCTGAATAATTAAATAAATCGACTTTAAACCATGAATAGGGATGGGAAACCTATCGATATTTATTGATAGTATCGATGGTAGTAGCCTATCAATAGAATCGTTGAGCTTTCAGGCTTACCGATAGTTATCGGTATTTCCCTAGCATCCACCTTCCACTGCGAGGCCAGAACTTACACAAAATTGACATTGTCAACGTTCGCATTTACGCGAAATCATCCTCAAAACTGTTGAAGCATTTTTTTTTTTATTCTCGCTTATTTTCCGTCGGTCTAGTTCCGCCACTGTTGTGGCCAATCACCGACGCCCAGGGAGGCGACTCCACACCCAGGACCCTAACTCACGGCCCATTTATTAACGGACCGGCGCCAACGGCTTTACTTCCTCATGCGATGGAAGGCGTGATACCAGAGATTTTTCGCCTCAGAAAATCTCCCGGTGTCGGCTAGGGTTGAATCTAGACCAGTTGGGTTGGTTGTGAGTGGATCACGCCACCTCACAACCATCGACACTTATTTCAGCGGTGGGATTCGAACCCAGGCGTCGAGCGTGGTTGGCGGAGACGTTACCAACCACATTAGGTCCCCGCTTAGTTGAAGGATTGAGAGATAATCATTTTTGCTAACTCTAATTCGTTCTGGGTGATTCCAACCTAGACAGGATTTTGCATAAGTGCAAACGATGTGTGCGAATTAGGGGTGGGCGAAACGGCTCTTTTGCAAGAGCGGCTCTGAACCGCTCACTCCCCGTTCTGAACTGACTCATATGAACGGCTCATGGTTCACCAGGGATGCCAATGTTCCAGTTTAAACTGGATTCCTCCAGTTTTTTTTTTTCAAGTGATTCAGTCAAACAGTTTATTCCCAATATCTTCCAGTTTTTTTCAGATTTTTTCCAGTTTTATCCAGTTTTTTATTCAATTAAGCTCTGATTGGTTTTCGGAAAAAAAATTAAAACGTAAATTTTGTAGATTGATAAAATATTTTGTCAATTCTTTACAGCATTTTCAGTATTGAGCAAGATCGCGCCAAATGACCTATGGTCGAATATCGACCATTTTTGATTTGAATGAAACTATGCACACGTATTTGGCTTTGCAAACTGAGCATTTTTCACAGGTGGAGAGATTATTTACACCCATGAGTTACACTCTAAAAAGGCGTATGCCTTTTGGCATAGGTTTTATTCGAAGCATTGTGGCCCAGAAACCGTTGGTTGTATAGAAAAACTGTCTGAGAATGAGTTGTAGTGAATCGAAAATGCATCATAAAAAAAATATACATTGTACAAAAAAATATTTTGTTGACCAAAAAAAATTAAAAATAAACATTAAATTTCAATTTAAAAAAAAAGAGTTGAATTTTTTCTTCTTTTTTTTTAAAGAAACTTGATGTTAATACGCAACTTTCAAAAAAAGTTCAGGATGGAGAAATGAAAAATAATTTTTTGATGATAGATTAATTTTTTTATGAAAATTCTAATTCAAACATTTTTCAAAATATTTGTATTCTGATAATTTTAAAAGATGCAGAAAGTCAATTTAAATCAAAAAGCTCTTGGTATTAAACATTCTAAAGGCATCGGTTTTCGAGTCATTTTTTATTTAAGCTCGAAAAACTATTAATATTTCGGAAAATACACGTTTTCCTTAATTTGTCCATGGTTCTCCAGCAAAAACCATACGTTCATTGGAATGCTTGATCAAAAATATACAATTCATTTTTTGACAACAAAACGATTGGATAAATAACTCAAGCGCTAAACCATAGCCTACCTACACGTTCCCCCTTGCCGAATGTTTTATAAAAAAATATGTTTGTCGTGCAACACTACCTACTTGTTTACTAATAATAACTGTTTGTAAAGTACGCAACCAATAACTGCTGGGTTACCTATAATATCTGTTTTCGTATATAAATACGATTGCACTACTCCAGATGTGTAAGTAACAATTTGCATTTTGTGAAGATGAATAAAGTGAAAATGGAATAGACCAAGCCCAAATGCTGTAAACCTTTCCTGATCATCGGTGATCATCAAGCTTACGCAAATTAAACGAAATCGTTATTGCAAAATTAAAAATATTGAACAGTCAAGCTCATTTTAATACGTCCTTATCAATTTGTGATTCGTGTAGTTATTGGAATGATAGTCAAGCCACCATTCATCCCTTCGTTGTTTACTATTCAGAATCTGGAACACTTAAGAATATCAGCTTCATCATAATATCGGAAGTACTCCATCATGATACTGTTGCGGTTCAGGTGTTAATTGCCAAATTAATGAGTTTTCTTAAAACAACAATAGAGTTGATAAAAGCGATATTAATGTCTGATGGAGCTGCCTCACAATATAAAAATAAAAAAAAAACTTTGCAAGTTCAAAACAAAATATAACGTCGATGCAGAGTGGCATTTTGTTGCTACTTCTCATGGTAAAGGCCCATGCGATGCAATTGGTGGCATATTAAAATTAATGGCAGGAAATGCAAGTTAAGCTAAAAAACATGAACATCCCCTTACAAGCGCAAAAGAATTGTATGATTGGTCTAATCAGAAAAGTAACAAAAATTCATCAAAAATGTCATTTAGTTGGGTATCATATGAAGAATATGAACAAGGAGTAACAGAATGGAGCAACATTTTCAAAAAATCTATAATAACAGCTGCCACACAAAAGTATTGCTCTTTTGTTCCGATTTCAGAAAATAAGATACAAACGAAGCTGTTTTCAAAAGATGACAAATCATTTACTTATGATGCATATAAAATATAAGGTGAAACTAGTTCTGTAAAGTATCTATGTCATAAAAAAATATGTTCCTAAGATAATAAAAAATCGAAAATAACTATTTGATTCTTATATATATTTATATCACTTAGAACATTTAACTCTTTTCTTGAGAACCGTTCGCCCAATCGTTTTGTTGTCAAAGAATGAATTGTATATTTTTGATCAAGCATTCCAATGAACGTATGGTTTTTGCTGGAGAACTATGGACAAATTAAGAAAAACGTGTATTTTCCTAAATAATTATAATTTTTCGAGCTTAAATCATCAGAATACAAATATTTTGAAAAATGTTTGAATTAGAATTTTCATAAAAAAATTAATCTACCATAAAAAAATTTATTTTTCATTTCTCCATCCTGGACTTTTTTTAAAAGTTGCGTATTAACGTCAAGTTTCTTAAAAAAAATAAAAAAAAATTCAACTCTTGTTTTTTAAATTGAAATTTAATGTTTATTTTTAATTTTTTGGGCCAAAAAAAATTTTTTTGTACAATGTATATTTTTTTAATGATGCATTTTCGATTCGCTACAACTCATTCTCAGATAGTTTTAGTCTGGGCTACAATGCTTCGAATAAAACCTATGCCAAAAGGCATACGCCCTTTTAGAATGAAACTCATGGGTGTAAAAAATCTCTCCACCTGTGAAAAATGCTCAGTTTGCTAAGCCAAATACGTGTGCAAAGTTTCATTCAAATAAAAAATGGTCGATTCAATTTTCGCGTATTTCCAGGCGATTTGAAATGATTTTGCTCTATTCTATCTTCTCACAGGAAACACGGCCAAATTAAAGACTGCATGACATGGTTGAGATAAAACCAAACAAATAGATTTTACCAAAACATTAAAAAAAATCTTCCGTTTAATTTCTGTTACGTAGCAGTTTAAAAATTGTTAGAAGAATAAGATACCAAACGATAGCAAAGTCAGAAATAATTGAAACTAAAACTTCACTGATGTAACGGAAGAAAATGTTGCGTCAATACTTTTGTTAAAGATGAAGGTAAATGAAACAGCTCTATTTTCTTAATTTTGACATTGAATTCAGTCCCCATAACAGGAAAGCTCTTTCACAATCTTTTTAGACGTAGAGCTACGTTTTTCTTTAGCCTACCACATAGGGATGTAAATAGGAAAACTATAAACGAAAAGGGGACGAAAATTGTCCCTTTTTAAATGCTTTTTAAATCGGTTTGTTTTCAACCGATTTCCTTCATTTTTGCAGCAATTGATTGGAAAATTATACACGCATCCACTCAAATTTAGAAAACTGTTGATTGATTATGCGAACTATTGTACTATTGATAATTGTCAAGCCTTGTTGAAACGAAAATTACGTCCTATGATTGGTCGCTCGCTGCCTTTCCCTAAAAAGGTCGAGAGAATAGTATAACTAGTTAGCTGCAGCGCAGTCAATTGCGGAAGAAGCAGTAGCGGGTTGCGCGAGTACACAAATCACCGTACACAGCAGCAGCGAGGTAGCACCAAACGTCTCGATTTGCCAGTTAAGGGTATAGGCCTTCTGCCCGCAATAAAGTTTTGCTTTATCTTGGCAACAGCACATTCTGTGCTGAATCCAAGAAAACAAAATCTGTCAGCTTTTACAGATTTTGAACAACAAAATGCCTTTCTCAAGGCAAATAATCAAGTTATTGAAGATTAATAATTTTTGACAATAATACAATCATTCTGTGCTGGATCCTAGCAATCAAATTCTGTCGCGGTCAAAAAATTTACTTTATTTATTTACTGTTGGGGCAGCACAAAGGCTGCGATCAGCATAACCGATTTTGAGCAACAAACTGCCCTGTCCTGTAAGAACGCCTCAACAAAGGTGATTAATTCGACTTTACAGGAATAAATTGAAGTCGACTCAATCAATCTGCAAGAACAGAATTTCGTCGTCTCCCAGCTGCTCAGTTGCAACATGATGCAACACGCAACAGCGAGCAAACAAAATCGCTTGCATGATTACAAGCCGTAATACGATGCGGGTTAAAATTATGGGTTGTTTAGCTATATCAGCTTTTTATATCATCTGAGAGATCTGAATTTTCTAAGTAAAACGATTTAAAACTGCTCGAAATCGCTACAATGACAGTTCGCCCATATACCAACTGTCATTGTAGTCATTGTCATTGTTATTCTTCATTTAAAAATCGAAGGATAATGATATCAAGTTTTAATAAAATACGTTTTGCTCAGAAAATTACACTCTTTCAGATGATATATAAAAATCGGAAATCCGTGAATAGCTAAACAACCCAATTGTGGAATAATTCGTCTAAAGAAAATTACAGAATGGGAAAACTGAACAGAAAGGCGTGGCCTATTTCGTAGCAACTTTAGGCTATAAAGGTTTCTGGTAAAATCAACTACATTCATTAGTCGAAAGGGGAGCTGGCTGGGCCATCCACAACGTTGGCAGCAGCAGATAATCAGCACTTAGCAGTAACAGCGGATTGGTCACCATGTCTCAGAAGCAGCGCGGTTCTTCTCAGCGTATGTCGCCAGACTGCCATTATTCCCCCACTGTTGAGGCAGCATGAAGATTGCCATCAGCAAATCTAATTTTGAATAGCAAAATGCCTTTTTCAATGCAAATTAACAAACAGTGGTGGGCACCGCTAATCGAAAATTTAGCGACGCTAATCGCTAAGTCGCTAACCGGAAAATTTAGCTCGATAATCGCTAAACGCTAAACCCACATTAGCGGAACTTTCGCTAATCGCTAATCGCTAACTTTTTAATATGTAAATAGTCATATCGCTATATTTATTGCTCGAGTTTTGTAAGATTTGGACCACTTTGATCTTTTTCGGTTAAACAAACGAAAACAATTACTTTTTAAAGCTTTTTACAGTAAGAGGTTCACGAAACGGTATTCATATTTGATTTTGTAAAAACAAGAATAACAAAAGTTATTTAGCTTGCATTAAAAATAGATACTCTTAGGAATGTTTTCATAAAAATTCAATCATTATCTGAATCGAAAAAGTAGAACCAAAGTTGTCATAATTTCAAGCGCATTGCAATTTACCAAAGTTCTTGGTGTGCCAAAAATTCAATCTAGACCTTGTGCTTGTTCTTCAAAATGCTCCGGTGGCTTGTACGATAACTTGAACTCCATTCGAGGGTAAAAAACTGACAAAAGTAACTTTCGCATTGAAGTATGTTCATCTTTCGAAGCAATTTACGTACGCCATCAGCAATTCACAGTTTTTCTAAATATTTCTATTGTCGCTTCTCTACAAAATTTAGCGAATTAGCGATTAGCGTTTCGAAGGCCAAAATTTTAGCGACGCTAACAGTTTCGCTAACCAGCTCAAAAATTAGCGAAATCGCTAACTGAATTTTAGTGTCGCTAATTAGCGAATTAGCGGAATGGTGCCCACCACTGTTAAAAAATCATTGAAAGTTAATAATTTTTGGTAATGTAAGCAAGCGTTCTGTGCTGGATAAAACAGCTTTTACAGTTCGTGTTTTCAGTGTCAATATCCGATCTTGATCAGTAAAATGCCTTTTCAAGGCAAATAAACAAATAATTGAAGGTTAATAATTTTCTGGCATCAAAACAAGCAAACATTATTTGCGGGATCCTAGCAACCAAATACTGTTGTAGTCTAATTTTTACTTTATTCAGTTAATACCCCACTATTGGGGTAGCACAGAGGCTGCGATCAGCATAACCGATTTCGAACAACAAACTGCACTGTTAGAACGCATTTTCAAAGGCAGTTAATTCGACTATGCAGAACTGATATGAAGTCGATTCAATCAATCAGCACGAACAGAATTTCGTCGTCTCCCAGCTGCTCAGTTGCAACATGATGCAACACGCAACAGCGAGTAAACGAATCGCTTGATGTTACAAGCCGCAATACGATGCGGGTTAATATCGTTGCGTGTGTGAGAGCACCATCGGTATTTTTTCGCTGGATACAAAACATAAATGCGAATTGGGAATTATTCGTCTGAAGAACATGAGACAATGGTAAAACTTAGAAATGAGGCGTGGCCTATTTTGTAGCAACCTTTGGCTATAAAAGAGTGTCCCTGGTAGAATCAGTTACATTTTTTAGCTGGAAGGTGAACTGGACGGACGTCCAGTCCACAACGTTGACAGTAGCAGGAGCGGATACCAACAGTAGCAGCGGGTTGCGCCTGTAGCTGCTCTCGCATTAAACAAATCACTTGCCCGGTGGTTGGTCACATGTCTCAGGAGCAGCGTGTGTCGTCAGATTGCCGTTATTCCCCCACTGTTGGGGCAGCATAAAGATTGCCATCAGCAAATCAAGATTTACTCAGCAAAATGCTTTTTTCGAGGCAAATAAACACATAAACATTGAAGGTTAATAATTTCTGTGCTGGATCCTAGCAATTTAAATCTGTCGCGGCCGTCTGATTTACTGAATGAATGGAAAACAGTTACAGTGAGTGTTGTCCGTGTATCTTTATTCCCCTACTGTTGGGGCAGCACAAAGTTTGCGATCAGCAACCGATTTTGAACAGTAAAAGAGCAAAATCATTTCAAATGACCTGGAAATACGCGAAAATTTAATCGACCATTTTTGATTTGAATGAAACTTTGCACACGTATTTGGCTTTGCAAACTGAGAATTTTTCACAGATGGAGAGATGTTCTACACCCATGAGTTACATTCTAAGAGGGCGTATGTATTTTGGCATAGGTTTTATTCGAAGCACTGTAGTCCAGAAACCGTTGGTTGTATAGAAAAACTGTCTGAGAATGAGTTGTAGGAAATTAAAAATGCATCATTAAAAAATTATACACTGTACAAAAAAAAAATTTTTTTGACCAAAAAAAAATAAAAATAAACATTAAATTTCAATTTTAAAAAAAAATTGGTAAGCCAAATACGTGTGCAAAGTTTCATTCATATCAAAAATGGTCGATATTCGACCATCGGTCATTTGGCGCGATTTATCTCAAAATGCCTTTTTCAAGGAAAAAAAACAAGTAATTGAAGATAATATTTTTGAAAACAATCTTAACAATCAAATTTTGTTGCGGCCGTCTAATTAACTGAATGTGAAAACAGCTTTCAAAGTGCGTGTTATCAGAGTGCCTTATTCCCCCCTGTTAGGGCAGCACAAAGGTTGCGATCAATATCCGATCTTGATCAGCAAAATACCTTTTTTAAAGCAAATAAACACGGAATTGAAGGTTATTAATTTGTGGCATCAAAACAAGCAAACATTTTGTGCGAGATCCAAGCAATCAAATTCTGTCGCAGTCGTCTAATTTACTTTATTAATTTAGTTAGTTTCCCCACTGTTGGGGCAGCTCGAAGGCTGCGATCAGCATAATAGATTTGAACAACAAACTACCCTGTTAGAACGCCTTACGCCATAACAAAGGCGGTTAATTCAACGATACAGAAATAATATGAAGTCGATTCAATTTTTCAACATGAACAGAATTTCGTCGCCTCCCAGCTACTCAGTTGCAACATGTTGCAACACGCAACGGCGAGCAAACGAAATCGCTTGATGTTACAAGCCGCAATACGATACGGGTTAATATCGTTGCGCTCACACACGCAAAAGAGAGCTGTTTATTTACCTACGGCAAGTTTCTCGCCCCATCGCTCGCGTTTGCGTCTACTATGACAGAAGTAGAGAGAGCACCATCGGTGTTTTTCCGCTGGATACAAAAATTAAATGCGAATTGTGGAATTATTCGTCTGAAGAACATGAGACAATGGTAAAACTTAAAAATAAGGCGTGGCCTATTTCGTAGCAACCTTCGGCTATAAAAGAGTGTTTCTGGCAAAATCAGTTACATTTTTTTGTCAGAAGGTGAACTAGACGGACCGTCCATAACGTTAACAGTAGCAGTAGCGGATTGCAGCAGTAGCAGCGGGTTGCTTTGTAGCTGATTTACGATTAAACAAATTACTTGCCCGATGGTTGGTCACATGTCTCAGTAGCAGCGCGGTTCTTCGCTGCGTGTGTCGTCAGAGTGCCGTTATTCCCCCTTTGTTGGAAAGCACATTGACTAGTAATTGAAGGTTAATAATTTTTTGACAACACAAGCAAGTAATCTGTGCTGGATCCTAACAATCAAATTCTGTCGCGGTCGTCCAATTTACTGAATATGGAAACAGCTTCCACAGTGCGTGTTGTCAGATTGCCTTTATTCCCCTACAAATTTTGAACAGCAAACTGTGCCTTTTTTAAGGCAAAATAAAACAAGTGATTGAAGAATAATCGTATTTTCAAAAGATCTCGAGCGCCAGATTTCAACAGCAATTTCTTTCTTTTCGTTCATTTATATCGTATTTTTTCATATGCGAATTAGAAGCCTATAGCACTGCAATTGCAAAAAAAAATCGAATATGAAGCGTCGCTCCATGTGTACTATTTTTATTCGCTGTTATTCTCATTCATGTTAAGCTAGCAACATTTAATAAGTAGTAAAAAACCTTTTCTTACCTTATGGCTGTTGTAGATCAAAGTAAAGCGCTCGCTTAGCATGTGAAAAGTACGGGGATATTGCTCTGTTGAAATGGGTCGATTGATGTTGAATTTTCTTAACCATGTCCACATGGGTTCCAGATCACATAGCCATATATTTTGAACTCCAGAACGGCACAAAACGTGCAAAGTATGGTATTATATTCGTACAGTAGACTTCTAGAGTTTATTCAATGAAAAGTTTCTTGAGCAAGCAATAGTAGATTTTAAGATTCGTTAATGAAACAATCACAACCATATATTTGTTAAGGGGGGCCCTACTCTGGAAGTTTGAAAAATAAAAAAATCCGTAATTTTTTTTTCGGATGTTTAGAGTAGAGTGATGTGTTTGAGTATTTTGTCTATTGATTTAGGTATATTTGGAGATAAAATTTACATGTGTTGGATACAAATATAGTGAGTATTACGCTGCTGGGCGCGTTGCTCTCAAAACCATGTTGCTCAACTGGTGGTACGATTTTCTCAGCATCTAGTGCGCCGATTTGGCTGAATTTTTTTTACAGCTGCTTGTAAAATTCTAGCCAAATCGGTTTGTAGATGCTGAGAAAAACTTACCATCAGTTGAAAAAGCATGGTTTCGAGAAAAACACTGCCAATAGCGTAATACTCACTATATTTGCACCCACGGTACACAAAATGCATCTTCAAATATACCTTAATCAATAGCCGAAATGCCCGAACACTTCACCTTTCTCTAAACATCCAATTTTCCAAATATCACGAACGTTCATTATTTTTCAACTTTTCAGAGTAGAGTCCTCTCTTAATACTGTGCGTAGTTCTACGTCGGTTGTGCGGTCGTTTCTTGGATACAACCTCCTACTTTTTTGCCTTTTTTGAATTTATTTGGAATCCAGTTTTTTCCAGTTTTTTCTTCAGCCTTTTTCCAGTTAAATCAAAAATTTTATTGGCAACTCTGTGGATCACAGAGAAACTTGCCTTGGCGGGATCCGATTAACCTGCCTCCTTATCCTGATCGCTGTCGTTTGCTTAGACTCGACACTCTTGATTGACGCAGGAAAATTGAGCAAGCGCTTTTTGTTGCTAAAATTATTAATGGTGAAATTGACTCCCCGAAACTTTTGTCACTGTTAAGCAGGTATTACACGAAGCAAATATTTGCTATTTTTGGTACGGATTTTATTTTGTGCAAATGCAATTTGTGTTTTATTTATTTATTTGCAACCAAACCCCTGAGGTGACCAACCTCAGGGAATGTGGGGTTGGTTTGAATCAGTGACCGGACCCACTAAAACCCCTCCTGTCTCCAGCCTATAATACTCCCAGGGACGACCGCTAAGTATTGCTTCGGGGAGCGGCTTTTATGCTTTGAGCAACCTCCTGTCTCTATAAATCTTTTAGCTAATTAGCTAACTAACCTGGAGACTGGCCGTTAGCTAACACTGGCGTGTTGGTGGTCAACCTGTCGCCTGCTTTGCAACTCTAGGACTATTTGAGAGGCGGCTGCACAAACCGCCCTCCAGATGTTCGAGTCTTCACACATCCTATGAACTAGGTTGTCCGGAGTAGTGTCTGGCTCGCTCATAGCCATCATGTCGCTCCGCGCACGCCCAAAACGAGGACATACGAAAGAGACATGCTCAGCAGTCTCTTCCGCATCCAGGCACTCGGGGCACATGGGGACTCCGCATGCCCGAACCTGTATATGTACTGCCTGGAGCAACCATGACCCGACAGAATCTGTGTCAAGTGGAAGTTGACTTCTCCATGGCGTCTACCGACCCACCCGGATACCACCGGAATAAGTCGGTGCGTCCATCTACCTTTCGTGGAGTTGGACCAACCCTGCTGCCATCTGATCATCGATAGTGATCTTCTGGTACCTCGTATGCCCCTTGTGTCACGTTGGTCGAAGCATTCTACGTCCTCCCTAATTGCTATGCTGATAGGCATCATGCCGGACAGGACACAAATTGCGTCGTATGACACTGTACGGAACGCACTCGCAACCCTCAGGCACATGAGCCTGCAGGTACTTTCCAGTTTGCCACGATAACTTTGAAAGACAAAACTGTTATCTACAACTTTTCCAAAGACTCTTTAAATATTTGTAATCATCAATACCTATCTTTGCCTATGAAAACGTCTATGCAAAGTTTCAGCAAATTGGCACGTTCACGTTCTGATGATCTAAACTTGACAGAAAATGTATGGTCGAACTGCTAAAACGACGCAAACCCAGAAACAACGAGTCATTTGTGTTACGTATCTGATTGAGATCCCTATACTCTCATTATCACTGAATAACATCGATACAGTCTATTGTCCGATTATCTAAGCCAGATCACTGTGTGTTCGATCAAGTGTTGGCAAAGGACATTATTGTGGTGAATAAAACGAATACATTATCTAGTACAACATTTGAAAGAACAAGTACAAGTGTCCTAGAGAGTAGATTTTTCAAACAACAAAAAACCAATTCCATCAGTTTCCACCGTTTCATGTACTTTAAGACACAATCGAAAACATTTTGATATGAATGATATGACATGATATGAAAGCATTCAACATTTTCCGCGCAATATTATGAACCACCCTAGGTCGAATAAATGGACCACCCTAGAGAAACATAATGTATTCGATGCTAGTTATAGTGTATATCATTATACAGGCTATTTCGAGAGACTAGCGATCAATTTCATTAAATAGATTCTAAATGTTTTAAACTCCGCCTTCCACAATTGAAAAAAACGACTAAGTCCCAGAGAGTCGATTTTTGCAAAAAAAAAAAATTCAGATGACACCAATTCTCGACATTTCATGCGTTTTTAAGTCATTTGGCATCAAAAAAAAATTGGAAAACCGAAATTTCACGTACCCCACTTTAGTGATTTTTCGGTTTTCAAAAAGGCCAAACTTCAATCGCTGTTCGCCACCCCATTTTCAGTCCGATTGAGCTGAAATTTGCACAGGGTGTTTTTTCGAGCAGGTGAACATTTTGTATAGGGTTTCTTTTTGAAATTTTCTGGTCACTTTTTTTCCATACGATGATTGGCACCCTAATGTTGACAGAGCCGTTCGTGGTCCTCTGTCAAGGAATCCAAATGTTTCGCCAACGTTTGCTTAGCAGAACCGTTCGCGGTCTTGAAGAAAAACTTCTTTCCTGCTTTCTTTACAAATGATCTTGTTTTAGGGGACAACGACAGACGGTCGTGTCCCGGTTTTACACTCTACCTGTTTTTCATTTCATTCAACAGAAGGCTTACTTTCTTTCGAACTAAGTTAAAATGTACCGTATGACAAAACCCTACGTGACGGAACATAAGGTATTTTTGCGCCGGGTGTGACGTCACATATATACAGTATTTAAACATAAAGACATAGTATTAAGATATTTCTTTTTAACTTTTTTCGATTTTTTGTTACAACACTAGCGTTTACAGTTTTTTCTCTCTCTGACAACTCTAGCGTTCTTAGTAAATATTCTGTCTGAGCATGAAACGACTTGAACTGTCTTGCAGCAGGTCTACATCTTATCAACAGCTCAAGGCTTAGTCTTAGACTACCAAGAGATATTGGAAATTTTCCGCTTTCAACTGGTAATCTTTTTAAAAAGTACCTGTCAAATCGCAAAGTACCAAATCTGTATTAAACTAGTGTTAAATGACAAAACTTGTTTCGATTTATTTCTGCTGAAATTTGAGTGAAATCTATAATAAAGTCAAAGAAAAGTGAATTATTCGAAAAACCAGGACGAACCAAAAAAGTACGCTTTGATGCGGATACAATAAAACGTGAGGCTTCTCCTCCAAATGATACCAAATTTAGTAGTAAATTTTAAACCTTCTTATTCAGAACTTCAATCATTTCTCTCAGGTGTAAAAGTTAATTTTGTAATTGGCCACCGAGGCGAAATTCGTGATTTTTTACAGGTCTTAGAAAATTTCGAGCTTGGGGCCAATGGCACATATATAGAAAAAATCAACTTCCGAATCTCGTTTAGCGGTAGGGCTCAAAAGTTTCGCCTTCTCGAAAAGAGTCCCCATGCCAAATTTCAGCTCGATCGAACATCGGGAGCACGTGCCTCCGCTAAACGAAATTACCCTACCGCTAAACGAAATTCGAAAGTTGATTTTTTATATATTTGCCATTCGCCCCAACCTCAAAAATTTTCTAAGACCAAGAAAGTTGATTTTTCAGAAAAAAAAATTGAGTTTAGAAAAAAAAAATTGATTTTAAATATAATTTTTTGAACTTTTTCACGCAATTTTTCAATTTAATTTAAAATTTGCCGCGTATTTTTATAAGAAACATACCACAAATATACTGTAATTTTGAAAGTATATTCTATTCCAAATCAATTGAAAGTAGTTTTGTGGAAATCGGTTGATATTTGGCTAAGTTATATATTTTTTAAGAAAACCAGAATTTTTGGTTTCTATCGCACAATTATTTCACGGGGCTACAAATGATGAAAAAAAGCAAGAACTTTTGATGTGACTTAGAGTGGGCTGTAGCTTTAGTCAAATGTTACTTGCGCGTTTACTTGAAGTTTTTCAAATACCCCAGAAATTATTACTTATGGTCAAAACCCTGTTTATTTACCTTAGCTCACATTTTTATTTTTAATTCGGTTATTTTTCAACCGATTTTTTATATTTTGGCTGTTGTGGAAAGGCGAAGAATAGAACTCTTGAAACATAGAAATATGTCTGAAGAGTTAACCTATATGTGATGAATAGTTATAAATAAAATAAGATGATTTATATTTAATAAAATAAGATGATTTATTTTTTCAAATTTTACCTATATGTGATGAATAGTTTTCAAATAAATAACATAGTTTATGTTATACTCAAATTTTTCCAAATTTATTCACAATTTTTCACACATTTTTGTAAAATTTGAAAAGCATATTTAGTGCCAAACGAAAACAGTAAGTGTTGTTTATGAAAATCTGTTGTAATTTAGCTGAGATATGACTTGATGTATTCCACCATATACTCAGGTTTCATCAAATCATTTCTCAGCCAAATTTTAACAGATTTTCATTAACACCTATTATTTTCGTTTGGTACTAAAAAGAACTTTCAAAATTTTACAGCTATTAAAGCTCCATCATTAAAAAACTGTGTGAAAAATTGCGAATAAATTTGGAAAAATTTGAGAATAACATAAACCATCTTATTTATTTTAAAACTATTCATCACATATAGGTAAACTTCTTATACATATGTTTATATTTTAAATGCTCTATTTTTCGCCTCTCCGAAACAGCCAATATATGAAAAATCGATTGAAAAATAACCGTATTAAACATAAAAATGTGAGCTAAGGTAAATAACAGGGTTTTGAACATAACTTATAATTTTCGGGGTATTTGAAAAACTTCAAGTAAACGCGCAAGTAACACTTGACTAAAGCTGCAACCCACACTAAGTCACATCAAAAGTTCTCGCATTTTTTCATCATTTATGGCACATAATTGTGCGATCGGAACCGGTTTTCTTAAAAAATTTATAATTTAACCAAATTTCAACCGATTTTCACAAAATTACTTTCATTTGATTCGAAATTGAATATACCTTCCAAATTATAGTGTATTTGTGGTATGTTTCTTACACAATAGACGGCAAATTTGAAATTAAATTGAAAAATTGCGTGAAAAAGTCTAAAAATTTAGATATAAACTCAAATAGCTTAACATGTTTTATTGATATTAGAACAAACCTGTATGTATTTCGAAGGCTCTATTTGTCCTCTTTCTAAAACTGCTTAAATATTGAAAATCGGTTAATAAATTACTGAGTTAAAAAATAATCTATGCGCTGAGGTCCAAAAAACCGTATTTTGACCATAACTCCAGATTTGGAAATTTGGAAAGATTTGGGTGTTTGGAAAATTTCTAGTATGAGCGAATGTTACACTCAACAAGACCTACAACCTACACTAGGTCACTTCAGAAGTTCTTGCATTTTTTTTTTCATTTGTAGCACAGTGTTATTGAAAACGTCACATATCGCCCTGATGGGTTTGTTTTGACTATATTATATGTAGAGACAGTGGTAATTCGCGGCAAAAAAGTTGAAAATTCGAGGGTGGCAAAATAAAAAATTTTCAAATTTCGCGGAAGTTTCGCGGCAACCAATTTTTTTTAGAAAACACTAAAAAAAGAGAATTTTTCTGGTAAAAACAAGAAACAACTGTTCTATTTAATTACATGTACGATAATTCAACCGTACGATTCATTACTAACTAAAAGCACATGCTGTGTAAAATTCTTGCAGTTATATTCTGGTGTCGGTAGTTATACTGGCTTACGCTGCGTTCCGTATGTACCGATTTTCCGGAAATCAAAAACTTTTAAATGCAGACCGGGAAAATTCAGGAAAACTTTCGCGATATAAGTATTTGATAGGTATTCGGATACCTGCCAAAGTTTCAATACCAATCTCAATGTCGATTATTTCTAAAAATGCTTGCTTGTATGTCCCTGATTCATCTTGCAACTTGGATTTTTTGGCTGCACACCCAAGAATTTTATCTTGCAGGGCACCAATCGCCAAAACTGTTGAACCGTCCGAAATTCAACTAAGGCTGACAAAGTCGCGTTTAGCATTGGGCGATACGACGGAGAGTATCGATACTTCAGTATCGATACCCGAAGAACCAAAAGTATCGAGATACTCAAAATATCGGTCAAAAAGTATCGATACCAGAAGTATCGATACTATAGCTGAGATCATTTTTTGAATTTTTGATAAATACATTTACTCAGGGTGGCCACTTTACCGGAAAAACGGGAAAAGCGGGGAAAAGCCGGGAATTTTAAATCACCGGGAATAAAATACGGGAATATCGGGAAATTAGGCTTCACGCCGGGAAAATCATCCTCCTTCATGTCTGCCGCTTTATTTGTTCAACAGTTTCTGAGGAAATGTCAACATGAGACCCTGTTTTTTATGTTTACCTAACTGGCATGATTCTGCCGGATAGGGGAAAGCTGGTTGTTGGTTTCAGTTAAAGTCGACAGCGGCTTCGCAGCAAGATCTGCGTCAAATAAAATCAGTCTTGATCAGGTGGATAAATTTACTGTTCCGTAACATATATTGTCAGATTTTAAGGAAGTCAAAAAGTTATCAGCGTCGCGGGAGGCGTATTGAAACTTCTTGTGAATAGTGTTCGACATCGCATCGGGGAGAATCCGGTCAAAAGTCAAATAGGACCGGAAACTTCGAGTCTCGATTTTATTTCGAACCGGACAGGAACGGAGCTACCCGGTTTGTACTTCCCGATTTTTGGTATGATTTTAACCACAAGCAGCAAAAAAAATTTTTTTCATTCTGTGTTGGACCTTTTGACTACTTGATTTTGTTGGGGAAAGACGCCACCTTGAAGAGCTATTTGTTAAAGATTTCTCAGATTTTTTCTATATCAAAAACAAAAAGTAGCTAAAATATTTTTTTTTTGACGTAGGACTACGTCTTCGTTTTCTATACTAGATTACACTTTGTGAAAATGAAAATGAAACTGGCAAATGTTGCGTCAGATTTCAAACGGTTATAGCAAGCGAACGACTCAATGCATCTTAGTCATTAATATGTCGGTGGATAGATAAAATGTGTAACAATTTTTTGATATTATGTTCAACATTGTTTCTTTACTGCTTAATGGTGGAAAAAGGTGAAAAGTTCCAAGGTCAAGCTTTCCCATACATTTCCCTTGTTCTTGGCTTGCTTCCCAAGCACAGATAACAATAACATGGATGAAATAAATTCCACTGCCTACATATTTTGACTCAACAAAGTGTTTTGGTTTGTTTGTCTTTGTCTAAGCTGCGTGGCCACGCCTTAATGGTAAAAATCTACGCTGAACTCGATACAAAAGACGGCGTGTGGAAAATTCAGCCACAGTTTAGTTTGTTCCACAATAGCGAGTACGGTGCAGCTGTTAAGCTTTGCGACATTAAGAAACGAGAGCTGCATACGAGTCAACTTCCAGGCACCGCGGAGCATGTTACCTGTATTCTGCACACGGCAGCAACAGTTACCATCGTACGCTGCAGGATATTTTGCTGGCACAGCTGCTGGAGGGCACAGCGGAGAGCAAATTTTATACGCGGCCAACAAAATAATCGATGCTACCGGTGGTGGTGTGATTATCAGCATTCTGTAGCATACATTTCGAGCTGAAGATTATCGAATCGGTTCTTCTTAGAACTATAAATGCTTGAAGATAGAGTTATGAGAATTTTCACAACTACTACTAGTGTGAAATATTCATCTATTTCTAAATAATCATTTTTAGAATAACGACCAGGACACACCAAAGATAAACGGTAGTGTTACTTATGAATAGTTTGTCACAAGATATAACCCTCATTTCAAGAATTTTCACTGCTAAATTGAGTGATTTTCCGGTTTAATTGTTTGTTTGTGTTCACTCGAACACCGTTATCAGTCAAATATCAGCAACGAAAATTAGTTAATCTAAGAACCAGAGTGATTTTCGCATCGGGAAAGCAAAAACTTTCTTTTGATGCTTATGAAAATCACTCAGTAGTATTGAAGATGTATTGGTTTGTTTCTCTTTCTTTCTATAAGCTACGTAGCCACGCCTTAATGGTGAAATCTACGCTGAACTCGATACAAAAGACTGCGTGTGGAAAAATTAGCTTCAGTTAAGTTTGTTCCACAATAGCGAGAGCGGTGCAGCTCTTAAAGCTTTGCGACATTGAGAAACGAGAGCTGCATACGAGTCAACTTCCAGGCACCGCGGAGCATGTTAATTTTATTTTGCTAACGGCAGCAACAATAACCATCGTACGCTGCAGGATATTTTGCTGGCACAGTTGCTGGAGGGCACAGCGGAGAGCAAATTTTATACGCGGTCAACTAAATAATCGATGCTACCGGTGGTGGTGTGATCATCAGCATTCTGTAGCTACATTTCGAGCTGAAGATTATGAAATCGGTTCTTTTCAGAACTATTAGATGATGAAGATAAGAGTTATGAGAATTTTCACAACTACTACTAGTGTGAAATGTTCATCTATTTCTAAATAATCATTTTTACAATAACGACCAGGACGCACCAAAGATAAACGGTAGTGTTACCTATGAATAGTTTGTCACAAGATATAACCCTCATTTCAAGAATTTTCACTGCTAAATTGAGTGATTTTCCGGTTTAATTGTTTGTTTGTGTTCACTCGAACACCGTTATCAGTCAAATATCAGCAACGAAAATTAGTTAATCTAAGAACCAGAGTGATTTTCGCATCGGGAAAGCAAAAACTTTCTTTTGATGTTTATGAAAATCACTCAGTAGTATTGAAGATGTATTGGTTTGTTTCTCTTTCTTTCTATAAGCTACGTAGCCACGCCTTAATGGTGAAATCTACGCTGAACTCGATACAAAAGACTGCGTGTGGAAAAATTAGCTTCAGTTTAGTTTGTTCCACAATAGCGAGTGCGGTGCAGCTGTTAAAGCTTTGCGACATTGAGAAACGAGAGCTGCATACGAGTCAACTTCCAGGCACCGCGGAGCATGTTACCTTTATTTTGCATACGGCAGCAACAATAACCATCGTACGCTGCAGGATATTTTGCTGGCACAGTTGCTGGAGGGCACAGCGGAGAGCAAATTTTATACGCGGTCAACTAAATAATCGATGCTACCGGTGGTGGTGTGATCATCAGCATTCTGTAGCTACATTTCGAGCTGAAGATTATGAAATCGGTTCTTTTCAGAACTATTAGATGATGAAGATAAGAGTTATGAGAATTTTCACAACTACTACTAGTGTGAAATGTTCATCTATTTCTAAATAATCATTTTTACAATAACGACCAGGACGCACCAAAGATAAACGGTAGTGTTACCTATGAATAGTTTGTCACAAGATATAACCCTCATTTCAAGAATTTTCACTGCTAAATTGAGTGATTTTCCGGTTTAATTGTTTGTTTGTGTTCACTCGAACACCGTTATCAGTCAAATATCAGCAACGAAAATTAGTTAATCTAAGAACCAGAGTGATTTTCGCATCGGGAAAGCAAAAACTTTCTTTTGATGCTTATGAAAATAACTCAGTAGTATTGAAGATGTGTTGGTTTGTTTCTCTTTCTTTCTATAAGCTACGTGGCCACGCCTTAATGGTAAAAATCTACGCTGAACTCGATACAAAAGACTGCGTGTAGAAAATTCAGCTTCAGTTTAGTTTGTTACACAAAGGTGAGAGCAGTGCAGCTGTTAAAGGTACGCGACATTGAGAAACGAGAGCTGCATACGAGTCAAATTCCAGGCACTGCGGAACTATGTTACACCTTTATTTTGCATACGGCAGCAACACTTACCATCGTTCGATGCAGGATATTTTGCTAGCACAGCTACTGGAGGGCACAGCGGAGAGCAAATTTTATGCGCGGCCAACAAAATATTTATGGTGCGATTATCAGCGTTCTGTAGCACGAATTTCTAACTGAATATTATGGAATCGGTTCTTTTCAGAACTATAGATGCTTGAAGATAAGAGTTATGAGAATTTTCGCAACTACTACTAGTGTAAAATTTTCATGTATTCATGCATCGTTAGTTTTAAAATAACGACTATCAAAAACAAACGGTAGTGATACCTATGAACAGTTTAGCGCAGCATATAATAATATTTAGTTAGCATATATTATATATTTAGTCCTACGTCACCATTTCAGACAACCCCTAGGGTTGTATACCTTGTAGTATTTTCAAATTGTTTATTCAGAGTGTCAGTTGAATTTATTTTACGGACCATGAGAAAATTTCTTATACATTACATTGACCCCAGCTCGAAAATTTTAAAGTCCCAGGATCGAAGTTTTTCGAAAAAAAATTGTTTTGAAATAACAGATCTCAACGTTTCATGCATTTTGCAAAATGCATCTAGACAGTTTCATGTGCATTTTTTTCATTGGTCACTCTGAGGCTCTTCTTCCCAAAGTCCGCTTGAAGTTTTGCCTGAGGACATTTTTCTAGAAGACAAAAACTCTATGCCCCAACTCTTGAATTTATCCCACGCATTTCATTGGCATCCTGATACAGAAGCACTGCAAGCTCGAGAGAAGCAAAAAAGCGCGAGAAGGCAAAGATTGTCAACGATTTGGAGATAAAGAGGGCGAAAATTGTGCAGCAGATCACCATGAAGGTACTTGCTAAAGTCGACAAACAGCTAAACACGATGAAGGAGGAATGTTTTTCATAGTTTTGTAACACTATTTTTGCAAGACACAAATAAGCATGTGAAAATTGATTTTTTTCTCATATGTTTTAAAAATAAAACACCGGGAAATTTCACTAAATATCATCGGGAAAACCGGGAAAAAACCGGGAAATTGAAAATTGATATTGAGTGGCCACCCTGAATTTACTGAAAACCAGTATTCGATTCAGTGATTCGCGAAAATACAGCAAAACTATTTGCTGAACAGAAAGCAGTAAATGAATGGTTGCTGGAATCCAGCAAAAGAATTGATATGTCAAAAAATTTACGTCAAGCTGTCATTAGTAAAACGCGCCAACTCGCTGTGCAGCTGGTACGGGATCATCGCTAAGCTCCTGATAGCGAATAGGGACCATAGCTAAGTCCTTGTTGGGCTAGATGAACTTAAAAGTTGAAATGATAATCATACATCTCTAGTTCTACAGTAATTTGCCTATGATCCGATGGGCGGATGGAATCTGGTGCCTGACGAAAACATGGTTCCCTTGAATTAACTGGTTAATCAGCAAATTGATTTATGCTTTGCTGAATGAACAGCAAATTGTCATAGCTGACAACCAGCAAGTTGTATTATGTTTTACCGAACATGCAGCAAACGACCTGTCACTTTTATGCAATTGAGCATTACTGAATAATTAGCAAATTTCATTTTGCTGAACAGATTGCTGGAAGCACAGCACACCAAAAATCAGCAAAATTTTGGTGGTTTCCAGCAATGAAAATTTGATGTGCCGACTTTTTGTTGTTTTTCTGGTATCTATCCGCATTCTCTAGAGCAGCATGAATCAAATGACTTCACAAACAAATACATACAGGTAATGCCGAAATTCTGAGCTTTGGCAAACAAATGAATTAAACATCTTATATCTTCAAGATTTGTATTCACTGGCCCAATGGGCTGTGAAGCTCCCGTCTTATTTGTATAAATTATTGACACACTTCCATATTAATTGATGAGGAAGTTGATGACATAAAAAAGTTAGATATGTCAGCGAAAATAAGATAGTGAAGTCTACCGCTGAATTTTTCTAACTAATAAATATTGCAATTTTTTTTCACTTGTACTCTAACTTGTGTCGACGGAAGCATGAGTTAGTTTCCGCTTGCAAATATTCGATCTGAACAGTGTAACCAGAAAACTTATATTTGTTTTTAAAATACAGTCAAATTTCGCTCGTTGGGCTATGTTTAGTTGGGCTACGTTTTAGTTGGGCTCCCGCTCGTTGGGTTATAGCCCAACTAAATCGAAGCCAAACATCATTTCTGATAACGTTGAATTTCGTTTGAGGGGTTTGTGGATGCATTTTAACGCAGAAAGTAGAATTAATTGAAATAAAAACAAATGAAGCTTAGTATAAATGTAAACAAACAATATTTTAATCAATTGTCAGAGAAACAATATAAGTTTTGTGCCTTAATAATGCAACGTAGAGCTATGCCTATTCTTGAAAGTATTTGAGAACACGTTATTATTGAGCACTCCTTTTTGGCTTTAAATGTGTGGCTTAAGTAAAACAAATTTCGAATTTGGCCCTATGCTGCGTTTGGCTCAGATTTTGACAGTTCGTTTGGCTCACAACATTCTCTCTATCTATTTCTCCATCTAAAGCCTGTAGTACACTCTTTGTCTAATGGTCAAATTTTTGACCTTCTGACATAATGGTCAAATTTATTTGACATCATGGTTGTTGTTTGCCCGTGTTTGCCTCATGTTAAAATTGCAGAGTGACAAATAATTATCTTCGACCAAATTTTTATCTGTCAAAAAGTGCCAAATATTTGACGCTTGGTCAAAAAGTGTAATACAGGCTTAAGTTTTGCTAGTGCAAATAGACTTGTGCGATACTTATACTGACAGTGGCAGCTTTTCAGTGGTTAAAGCTCGTATCAACTAGCTGGCATCTCCATCCGATTTGCTTTGCTTTATCGCAGCCAACATCGCAGCGGTTCTACGATGTGTGGGCTTCACTGACGCTGACAGACAGCATAACATAGCGTATCAAAAGTGGCGGTGATCTCGTGTACACATTGAGATGTTAGCCCTTGTAACATGTCAGCTAGCTGGTCCGTATGCATAAAAGAATATCGATACCAATATCGCGTTTTTCAGTATCGATACGGTCGAGTATCGGACGCTTGTGTATCGATCCAAAAAATCGAAATATCGTCTCAAAAGTATCGATATTTCCGATACCGATACAATATCGCCCATTGCTAGTAGTACTGTTTCATGTTATTCGTTGCGTAGAAAAAGGCCTTCCGTTGCCATCTAGATGCCCATTTATCTTTAGCTTTGTCCTTGTTGCTAGTTTTTATGAATTTCTCAAGTTACAAATCGAAATGTTTCATGATTGTGAATGTTGCTGTTCCATTACTTTCGCGGGTTTCTGAGAATTTCCCTGTTAATGCTAGATTTCGCGGCTTCCGCAAAACCGTGAATTTGACATATTATATTCAAAATTTTATTATATTACATATATTGATAAATTGTAATTGCTCCGCTTGCCAAAAAAAATGTCTTTTAAAAAGTACATTTTTGTGTCTAAATGATTGAAAGTAGTGAAAAAATGAGAAAACCACTACGGTGAGTTCTTATTGATAAAGCCCTCGGGCACCAAGAAGTTTAGACGGTTTTTAGAAAAATTGTATTTTGAGTAATTCTTGATCTTTTTATTCATCTATTTCTCTTAAATTTGAGTCCCCTACAACCAGCACATCGTTTCGAAGGGGAATGATAGTGCTTCCATTTGAAGTGGAACAATATTTTACAACTTATAACTACAAGTGAGCAATATACACTACACACAGAAACACACCACAGCATATTGCACAGCACGTGCTGGTTGTTGGGGCTTCAAGGACGAATTCAAAAGAAATAGATCAATAAACAAGAATTGTTCAGAATACAACTTTTCTAAAAAACCCCTTTGACCCCTTGGAACCCGAGGGTTCTATCAATATGAACTAACTCAGGTGGTTTTCTCATTTTTTTCACTACTTTCAATCGTTTAGACACAAGAAACATCCTCTTCAAAGACCTCGTGTCACCAGTCGGACGTTTTTAGCGTGAATTGCTCTGCCATAATCTCGCAGATTGACGTTAGCGCCAGATATGCCCAGATATCATAATAGAGGTAATGTATTAATGATAACGAACTTAGCAGTAAATTGCTTTAAAAAATGGTCCTATGTAACATTCACAACTATTGAAACTTGAATAGTTGTATTCAAGTTTTCAAAAAATTACAAAAAGAGCTTGTTTCGTGATACCAGTAGATATTTCCCTCAATTTACCGCGATAGACTGAGATCGCTAAGAAAAATGAACGTTATTATAAATAGGTCCAAACCATACTTCAACCGATTGAAAATAAAACCAAAAAAAATCAATACTACCAGCACAGACTACCAGACGTAACACTGGAATCTAGCTCCATCGCCACAATAAAACGACCATTTCAAATTTTCAATCACATAATAGTCATCGGGCGACAACACCGTCTGCGGCGCTATCAAGCCATTTCATATATATCCTGTGATTCCTATTTTGACACATGTACGTACGCTAGCGCTGATATCGAAATACAAGGTGCAGAACGAAAACTGAAGTAGATTGTGCTAGTGTTACTAACGTAAAGTACTGATTTCAGCCGAACGATGATGTTATTGAAAATTTGTTCAAAGTGTTATGTCTGTTGGTCTGATCAGTATTAACAATTGATGGGAAGCTAACTTTTGATTTTAAAATACGCTATCAATGTAAAGGTGATTTATTTCAACAATTTGTGTTTTTACCCCAGTACGCGTATTACAGCCAGACGGATCGGAATCAGCAGCAAACGAACTTGGTCGTATAGTTGTGAAACTACCGCTACCACCTGGAACAATGTCAACGTTATACAAGAATGACGATTTGTTCAAGAAAGTATATTTCACCAGATATCCAGTAAGTTTCTAGAAACTATGTTTTACAGACTGATTGGGCCACAAGTGACAGAATCTAGCGAAACTTTTTTGGTGTTTAATCTACGTCTCATAAACCACCTTTGCCAGCTTTGTTTTCCAAAAATCAATCTGTACTTTCAAAACGGGCCTGATTCTTCCGTCTTTCTTAAACCAAATATATAACTAATACACTACACACATATAACCTGATATCCCATACAATCGAGCTGTCATCGGGTATCACCTCGGCTACATGATATCGCTGATATCATGTTCGAAAACCAATAAAAACCAGATTTGCAGCAGTTGGCAACACGGCCAAAAGACATTTGACGCAACCCTACAAACTTCGCGATTCGCGTTGCATGCGAAAAAGAAGGAAATATTTTTGCTTTTGTCATCCCGCACATTTTGTCCATTGAGTTGTTAAGATATATAAGTTTTTTATGTCATCTGAAAGAGGTGCATTTTCTAAACAAAACGTGATTTTCAAAAATTTTTTATCGTTGTGATTCAATTTTTAAATCACGAATCGAAACTGCTCGAAATCGCTACAATGACAGCCTAAATATCTAATATCATTGTAGCGATTTGGAGTGATTTTTATTTTTCATTTAAAAATCGGAGGACAATGATATAAAATTTTCAAAAATCACGTTTTGCTCAGAAAATTACACTCTTTCATCGGATATATAAAAATCAGAAATTCGTGAGTAGCTAAACAACCCAACTGCATACCAGAGTTTGCGTTGATACGAGCCAACTAGTTGACACCTCTATCCTAATTGCATTGCTCTTGTTGTCTTGTTTTTGCTTTGACCTGTTTTTGTTTTCTTCTCTTTTCTATTACCAAACCAAATGTCAAACTATTATCATCTCACTGTAGTGTAAAAAACCCGAAGTGATATCATCTGGCGATATCATGTGATATGCGGTGTAGTCTGAACAAGGTATAAGAAGGTAGTCGGTTTTCCGGAACCAAACTTTTTTGGTTCTATTTAAGGCCTCGAAACTACCAGAAGTCAATTTTTATCTACGTTTGGCGCATTGCAATTCAAATTTGTATGAAGATTTGTATGGGAAACCTTACTTTTTAAATTCTAATCTCTAATGCTCTACATTCGAATGCCTAACAACTTTGCTGAAGATACTAAAGAGCTCGGATGTTGTTTATTTTTCCAATTTTATATTCCCTTTTTGACATTTAAACAACAAGTTGATTGACCCATAATTGTAGAGTGACTGTAGGTGTTCCAAGTTAAGTATGTCGAATTTTTACTGCTAACATTACCAGTGTACCGACGTCAGTAGATTTCCTATCAGAAGTGTCCTGTCGTATTGGGTTTGCTAATTTAAACAAACAAATTTGGGTTAATATACTAGGCGTAGGTAGGAAACGACAACATTTTGCAGAGTTTACGTCTGATGAAAATCTGGCTGACGCTAGCACATTGCTAGTGCTGGCAGAAAAAATGATTTCTCGCGTAATTTTTCAAGTCTGCGTAAGTCACAAAATGTAAACAAACGAGGTTTCAATGTTATGGTTTTTTTTTCCTCTGTGTAGACTCATCACTGCGATCAGAGAAATTTGATCTATTGTGATATTGCCCAGGTGTTTTTTGTACTCCGCACTTCATATTTTTGGCAGTATCACTGTTGAAGTAAATGATACATTTTTCTTTTATATCCGTGCTTGTGTGTGAGAGTTTACCCTTTCGTTTCAAGCTTACTGCTCTATTATACCGAGCTTCTTCCTATCCTACCAATATCGCAAAATTACAGTTCCTTGGACTGTTCGTTCCTCTCTGGCCAGGTTAATTCTAAGAGGGACTTATATTATGTCAAAAGGAAGGAGTCATATCAGAAACTCGTTCCCCGTGCCAATATCGCCAATTACAATTCCCTGTGGAGTATATATATTCCTGAGATCAGTTTTATTATAAGAAGGACTTATTTTGTCAAGAGGAAAAGTCTTATCGAAACCTCGTTTCTCCTACCAACACCACATCACAATCACAATTTTCTAAAGAGACACTCAATGCTTCACCTCTGGTCAGTTTTACTATAAGTAGGACCTATATTTTTGTGGTCCCCGTGGCTCTGTGGTTAAGCGATGTCGGTCGGCTAGCTCTCCCACACGGTTGTGATATCGGGTTCGATTCCCGATCGAGTCGAGGATCTTTTCGAGCAGGAAATTTTCTCGACTCAGCACTGGGGCACGGTGTATCGTTGTACTTATCCTACACATGCAAAATGTGCCAAAAACAATATCGATAACGAATTCTCTCAACTAATCTAGTTGATCGAGACCGCTATTAGCCCCCAAGGCTAAGCGTGCGATATTGTTGTTATATTTTTTCAAGAGGAAGGAGTCTTTTCGAAACCTCGTTCATCCAGCCAAGACCGCGCCATAATTACAATTCCCTGAAGAGAACTATTATACGTTACTCAGACCAGTTTTATTATAACAGGGACTTTTTTGTTAGGATTAAAGTCAGCAGAGGTACTAAAGAATTCAACTTGGAGGAAGGGTATGTAGTAGAAAGCCTGAGAATAAACCCATGTTAAAGTCCTCTGACAACCAAATGGCCTGATTCTACTAAGATTCGAACCCATGACCACTCGCTTATCAAAGCAGACTCTGTAACCTAGCGGTTAACCTAGGTAACCTAGTTATTAGGCTAACCAGATGAACCGTTTTGAACGGCACAGTACTGTTTTTTCGTTCATTTTTTACCCGTCCCGCTTTTTAACCATTTTGTACCAATTTTTTGGATATTCCTTTAAAATTTTCGAAATAAAACTTTGCAAAAAAAAATTGTTGTATTAGAAAATAAGTTTCTAGACGGCCAAGAATTTATTAATATTACTGAATAAATTTTGTGCCTTCAAGGCAGTACCGCGTCACTGGAAAGGTCCTTCTCAATCGCGAACGGTATGTGGCCTGCGAAATAAAAAATTATCCGATCTTATCGTCAAAAATCACCACCTGAAATTTTATCAAATGCTACAAAATGTACAAAATGTACTGTACAAAATGAGGCAGGTTTATGAGAACAATGATTATTTGTTTGTATGCTTCAGCTAATAATCTGTTTTAAAGATGAATCTTCCCATGTGTCCCGTTTTTGAACCCATTTGTCCGATGAAATCGATAAAATCAGCCTAGTCAGCCTCGTTATTATGCAACATGTAACGAAGTAATGTAAAACATTAGTTAGAAGTACTCTTGAGAAGTATCAATTTAAATAAGTATTGTTTCGTTTTTGAATAAGAAATATTGAATAAAAACTTTCAAAGTTGATTTTCTCAGTTCGATGTAAATGTTGGATTGGTCGAATTTAAAATAACGCGAGATTACTATCTTATGACATTCATAGCATTTCTAGAGACATCCTAGCACTTAAGTGTCTTTGACAAAATTATTAGGCATTAAAAACATATATTTCACGAAACGTATGTTTTAAGCCATTCTCAGCTGTCTAGAAAGAAAAATACAAAACGTAGGATTTTTCCCTTAGAATCTCCAATAAAACTTGAAACGCAATGCACCAATTGGAAACATCAGCAATCGCCTTTCGATAAGTTCAAAATTGTTTGGGGCTCAAATGGAACCATTAAAACTTGGTTATGGCTTTGTACCACAGAGAACAGACATTCATGTTCATATAAAGAAATTTGAAAATCGTGTGTAAAAATCTGGATCAAAATACGTTTATACACTAACGACATTTGGCTTGTTGTGCTCCATTTACACTGCATAAATATTTTTGTATCGATATTTTATCGATATCAGTGCTTGGTTTGCCAGTGACACGAGCGCCAGATAGCGGGAGCATTATACCACTTACTGTTAAATTAAATTAAATAATTAAGTTAAATGTAAGATAAGATGAACGTCTTTTCTTTGTATTTGTACTGTCAAGTTTCAATTTCTCCATATAACGATGACTGTATTTTACAACCTCTCGCTTCGTATTTTACTGATTCAATATGAAACTTAAAACCAGTTTGTATGGCTTTTTTAAGTTTAAAATTATCTGTGTTCTGTTAATGACAGAGCAAATATTTCACAGCAAAGCTATGAATAGAGCACTCAACATGACCTAACATGCAAATTTATTTATAACATTAACTGTTGGAAAGATTTCATATCACAATAAACACTAGTGTAACCAAACATGCAGAGCTCTAGAAGTAAATTAATTAGTAATTTATTTAAACAGCAGTAATCGAGATCCTCTCACACTGGCACTGGTTTGTATTAAACATCAGCCAAGAGATATTCTAGTACCAAACATTTCTAAAATCATGCATCTTACGAGAAAGTAAATGGTTGTTTCTAAAGGATCTTTGCCGTTATTAGGTTATATTTTTATTGAAGATGGGAAATAAAACTTCCTTTTTGAAAAGTTTGTTCAAATTGGTTCTGGAAAAAAACAAAGCATACAAAATTGCTCAATTGGATAATAGGCCGTATGGATAAAAACATTTGCTATACTCATCTCGTCCACATGTTATGGGAGAAATATAGTGAATTCTATTATTCGAACTGCCTAAAGTGTCTACACCCAAAATGTTTCATTGGATTCTTAAAGGGTACCATATCTATATGTAAGTTGGTACAAAATCCATCATTAGAGTTCTCTTTTATTGCAGTATTAGCTTTGATTTGTTTGTATAATTCAAAAAAAAATATATGAAATAGTTTTATATCTTTGGAACGCAGATAAACCAAATTCTCCTCTGATTATGCACTGTTACAGGGATTCTATGACACAATGGATGCTGGATACAAAGACGAACAAGGTTATGTGTTTGTGACTGCAAGAGATGATGATGTTATCAATGTTGCTGGGCACCGAATATCTACTTCCAGCTTGGAAGATGCAGTGTTAAGGTAATTAACATTTTTTTGAGATCAAAAATCAATAACTACAGTCAGTTGTAATCTGATAAAAGCAGCATACAACATGCAGTGCTATCCATTCCATTTTAGTTTTTCATAGCTCTCCATAAAAGTTTGCAAATCGTTTCTCATTGATAAAATTCATTTTAATTCGCCCTTATACGATTGTTCAGTATAGTGAAAATTTTTATGTGATGAAAAGTGGCGCTTCATATTTTATATCCATGCTTCCAACTTTTATATTACTTGCAGTCAAGTTAATTTCAATTGACCATTTTCGATGTGGCTGAAACATTGCACAGATGACCCTTTGGGTTCATCTAATATTCCAAAATGTCATTTTGGAATATTAGTATTTTTTTTCAATCTTGACTGATTTGTGGAAAGGATTTATACAAAAGAGGTATTTTTTATTACAAATATTCTTAGAGCCAGAACGGTTTACTTGATCAGTGTGACGTCGGCAAAGTTGTAAAAAGTAGTTTTGTCTTTCCGAAAAAACACCGTAAAAAATATAATAATATAATTTGAAAACCCCATTTTTCCCCTAATGTTATAAGATTGCCAAAGCATTAATGGTTCTCTTATCATGGATAAATGAAAATCAAAAAAGTTGAATTGTCTTATTGGTATAACGTAGACAGTAATTTTGTCCTCCAAGAAAAAATATACACAATAAGCCAAAAAACCTAAATTAATCCACCTAGCGGTCAGACCCAGCCTCATTCAAACTTTTATTTGTAAAAATAGATTTACATGAACGCTTCAATTCAATAAATGTATATTCACTCTTTAGGTTCTAAAATATTGATGTTGTAATCTATACATATAAAAATGTAGTCCGGTCTGTCAGTCTGTTTGATCCATATAGGCTCGAAAACTACCGAATCGATCGACGTGAAAATTTGTATGTAGGGGTTTTTGGTCCCGATAAAGGTTCCTATGATAGTTTGAGACCCCTCCCTCTTCTGGAAAGGAGGGGTCCAATACAAATAAAACATACATTTCTGCACAACTCAAGAACAAACCAAGCAAATTAAACCGAATTTGGCATGTGGATGTTTTAAAGGGTAATAAATATGTCCATAATGGTTCGACGCCCCTCCTTCTTATGGAAGCACATGTGTCTGCACAAATTTCTGCACATCTCGAGAACTAATCAACTAAATGGAATCATATTTGGCAGGTGATTGTTTTTAGTGGTAACAAATGATACACAGCTGCTGAAATCGACCACAGACCCCATTTTGGATTCTAGGTTGGCGACTTCCGGTTCCTGGGAAACAGCGGAAAATGATCGAATTACACCCAATATGGGTGTTTCTTCAACCAGAATGACGCTCAGAGGCCAGAAATTAATTTAAATACCATTTTGAAATCCAAGATGGCGACTTCCGGTTCGTGAAATACAGCCTAAAATAACCAAATACCATCCAATATGAGTATCTCTGGAACCAGAATGATGCAATGAGCTAACAATTGACCTCAGGCACCATTTTGAATCGCTAAATGGCAACTTATAGGAAACAGTCGAAAATGACCAAATAATACTCAACATGGATATTTCCATAATCGAGATGATGCATAGAAACCAAACATTGACCCTTGACACCAATTTGAATTTAAAGACGACCACTGTTAGTTTCTGGAAAACAACCAAAATAACTAAATACCTCCCAATATGGGTATTTCCGGTGTCAGATTGCTGCCAGAAAATCTGCTGAAATTGACTTTTTTTGACTTCGATCATATCCTATGGCCGATTCGTCGTGCATTTGCAGACTTTAAACACATCGCAAGGAATCAAAGAATTTGGAACGTTCAAATAGTACAAAACCACATTTAAATTATGTTGAGACCACATATATCAATCAAAGCAGGTATAGTTTTAAATAGCCTTTGAATTTCTTTTCTTTCCATAACTTTTGAGCCACATATCAAATTGTTATGAAGTTTGTTATTTGTAAGTTTGAGAGATGACTTGTTCGTATGACACTATTTATGTTCAAATCAGTCATGTAATCTTTGAAATACAGTGCTTTTTCGATTTTATCACGGTCAAAAAAAAATTACCGTGAATTTGGTGAAACCGTGAATTTAGCGAAATGATAAAAATTTCATTTTTTGTGTTGGATTCTATTGAAATTTATGATATTTTGAGTAAAATGATGCACTTTTATAGTTGAATGGAATATAAGTTCAAGATACAAATGAATAAAGAAGAAAAGGTTAGGTTCTGATGCTTTCTCCATTGCATTTTCGCGGACTGTCTCACGGCTATAATACATGCAATATCAATATGATTTGAACTGCCCATTTTTTAACATAGCTAACAGAGTCTAATGCTTGTTTATGTGAAATTGTGGAACCGCTAGATTTTATAATTTTTAAATCCACGTTCTATGAGGACCAAACTGTAGGGCTATTTGAGTTGTTAACAGATCTTTTTTCTCAACTGCTTCAAAGTCAATGAAATACGTATTTCGGTTCGGTTCGTATTCACGGTTCATTTTTCTCAAAATTATGACACAATTTTTTTGTAACAGATATGACACTTGGTTGCCTCAGAAAATTAATCAAATAAATTGAGTTCATGAAACTATACACATGCAAGGACACAAGGCACAAGTGAAAATGATGTTTCGAATACATTTTCTTACAATTGGAAGTGCATTATTCTTGATTTAAAGTTTTTTTGAAAAAGCGTGATAAAAACAAAAAAAAAACGTGAGAAAATCGAGCGTGCATTTGGCGAGTAGTGATAAAAACGACTGTTGACAAAAGCGAAAAAGCACTGTAATAGACTTTCGTTGTTTTATTAACAATTTAATATATAACGATGACTTAAGTTCAATTATAATCAAATGAAATGGGAACGTATAGGGCAGCCAAATTTTGAAACCACGTGTTCAATCATAATTCATCAGTTAACCCTTAACTAGCCCGCTAATCTGATATTAATATTTATCAAATCGGTTGTGTAGTTTCTGAGATAATGAAATTTCGTGATTTTCACATTTCGGTACTTTACAGACGAAGTTACAGTCCGATTACAGCAAAATTCAATAGGGTGTTACGAGGCAGCTAGACTCATTAGTTGACACTAATTTTGTAGAAATCAGGTCAGCCATCACTGAGAAAAGTTAGTGAGTTCAAGTAGTCTTCGGAATATGTTCCTTTTCATAGCTGGATTTCACATTTTTAAACATGACAGGAAAAGTAATAGTCTGATTAAAAAACAAATCAACAGGGTCTTATGGGGCAACTAGATCTTCCATTTGACATTGATTTTATAAAAATCGGTCCAGCCATCTCTGAGAAACATGAGTGAGATTAGGTAGTCTTCAAAACACGTTTCTTGTTATAACTTTTGAACCACAAGTTCAATTATTATGAAATTCAAAAGTTAAGGGTATTTCAGGTAGTTCGTTCATTTGAAATCAATTTTGTTTAAATCGGTTGTGTAGTTTTCGAGATAATGATGTTTCATGTTTTTTACATTAAGAACCATAACCTCTAAATTAAAAATCCGATTACAATGAAATTTAATAGCGTTTTATGGAACAACGAGACCTTTCAGTTGCAATTAATTTCATGAAAATCGGTCCAGCCATCTCTGAGAAAAGTCAGTGAGAATAAAAATCTGCACATACACACACATACATACAGAAAATGCTCAGCTCGTCGAGCTGAGTCGAGTGATATATGCCATTCGGCCCTTTGGAGCACTTTTATACTTTCGGTTTTGCAAGTGATTGCTATACCTTTCTAAGAGAAAGACAAAAAGGTCCAAGCCGTTTTATTAATATTATTGTTTTTTGACAGCGTACATATATGCTTGATTTTGCAACAAACAAGTCCAGTGACAGCGAGAGTGACGTCAAAAGGCAAACGAAATGAAAAAAAAATAAGAATAAAATGTGATTTTTCAACATCTATTAGAGTGCAGGTTACAAACATGCAAACTTCTGGGTTTTTTATTCACGGTGTTATTTATTTTTCGTGTTCGGTGTGGTGAGGGAAAAGACGTTCTTGATAACAGTTTACTAGCAGCTTCAATTTTTGGTTAATTGAACTTTTTTCATATTTTATATTTTTTGTGTTCTTCTTTCCTATTCATCCGTAAAAAATTCATTTAATACTGAAATGATAAATACGTCCGTAATAATTAATTTGTTACATTTAGGACACCACGAACATTACAATTTAAATGAATTTTTTACGGATTGATAGAAAAGAAGAAGAATCTATAACTAAATATAAGTTTGAACCAGCTGCATGTATTTTCAATTAATTGCATGACAATGCATATTCACCTAATTCACTGCGTGGAATTCACTCATATCTTTTAATTTACTAATCCATAATTTTAATTTACTAATCTTATCAAAAAACGGATTTACTGATTCTACTAATAAAAGGGGTTTATCAGAAAAGATTTCCATTGTACGGCCTTTTTGTCTTTTTATAATGATCTGTCGGTTTATGCTGGGGTAATAAAATGGACGCCTGCCTAAATCTCGATTATTACGTTGAAAAACAATACAAATTTCATTGGCCTTATCTTAGAAGCACTAGAAGCTATTTCGAGCATGAAACAGTCAACGTCAATGGCGTTGGAAAAAAAAATCACCTATTTCTTATCATTAGTGTACACCACAACACGTAATTTTCAATGTACACAACTCGGTATATGAAATTATTCTTGCAATGTGCTGTAGGCACCAAGCGAACAATTAGGGGAGCTCTTATCCTCAAGGTAACAGAGTCTACTTTGGTAGGGGAACGGTTATGAGTTAGAGTCTCAGTAGAATTTATGTTGAATTCAGTTTCGCGGTTTAGCTACACTTTTCCGGACTTCACTTTGCATTTACAGATAAAACATTTTCAGTGTAGTTGCATTGGTATGCGTAATAATAACTATATCTTTCAATTTGTTTTGTTTTGGTCATTATCTCCATCATCATTTTATCTCGTCTCCATTTAATATGTTCATCTCGCAATTGTGCTGAAAAAAATTTACCTGACACTTTACCACGTGGAACAAGAACCAGAACAAACCAGTTTTGACACATACGTGTGAATTTGATGGTAACTTTCTACAGTACACTCTGCTTTTTTCGGGTGTAGTCCGGGACAGAAAAAGTGTAGTCAGAGACAGAAAAAGTAACAGGAGGTGAAATAAAACATGTAAGGTGTCAAAAGTGTAGTCCGAGTGTAGCTACACCGCGAAAACGAAAACGACATTAGTACGTTCGATGTCAGAGTGACTTTTACGCATGGGTTTATTCTTCCATCTCCTACTTTGACCCTTCCTTCACGCTAAATTCCATAAAAAAGTCACACGCAGTGATTGATTCATTCCAGGCAGTAGTAATTGTCGATACTTGGCAGGTACCTAACGAGGCTCGACAATGAAGAGCAGTATATAAGAGTGTAATGTGGGAAGAGTAAAGGTATAAACGTCCGTCTGGATGGAGAAATTCAAAACTTGTTTGGTAAAACGGTATATCTCGAGATTGACTCAAATTACTTCGGGGTGTTAGCTGTTTCTTACGTGAAATTTTCCAAGGAACACGAGAAGTTATCAAATTTAAAATAAAAGTGGCTGCATTTGCCGAAAATGTAAGGTTAGTTTTCAAATATAAAAATAATCTATCTGACAACACATCCGTACATGTTTTATGAATTCCTTAGTTTATTATCTTTAAAAATCATCCATCAGTACTTTGCGCACATCTAACGATAAGAATTGTAAGAAAAAGAATAAAGAGATTTTGAACAAAAAATACCTGACTTTGCAACAAAGAGGGTGGTCCTACAGAGCGAGGGGTATTCCAATGGATACCAAAATTGGGATTTTTTCAAAGTGAACCTAGATGAATAATTCCCCCAACTTTGGGCCAAATCCGTATGCCTTACATTGATATAACTATCGATATACGGTAATAACCGGCTGAAAGCGGTTTATTTCATGTTGTCTTACGATTCCACACCTAAAATCGTAAATCATTCAGCTTCCGGCACGATATACGATAAAAAACTAACTTCTACGCATGATAACAAGCATTGTATACGATTTCGACTTCGTTGAGATATATCTACGATAATTATCATTCATTGATTTACGATTTGTGGTTGACTGGGCTCCGAAGAACCACGTATGGAGAAAAAAGCAACAAGCGTCTTGCTTCGCTTCGACTTTGAATTCGCTGGCTGATATAGTCTAATCGTGTATCTGTTTTCACCGACAAACCAATTACCAAACAAGCATTTCATTACGGATTGTGAGGATTCCAGTTTATTCGCAATCTGTACAGATCATGATTTGTGCAGCTGAAGATAAAGCGACGTTTGATTGCAGATGCGCATCTAAAAATCGGTTCAGGTTCTCAATTTTACCCGTGATTGCCTTGATTTGATGGCCATCTAACCATCACTATGTTTTCAACATATACTTCTCATCAGGCAAGAAAGAGTAACACGGTTTTTTCGTGCAATTATGCGTAACAGGGTTTGGGATTTTGGAATGCGAACGTAAAAACGAAAAACCTGAACAGGTTTGACTTCCGCTGAGACGTTACAGTTTACCGTAACTGAAATGATGGAGGGTAAATTAATTGGCCTTCCGAAATAAAAAAGGTTAATTTGCCTCACACACTGATCAACATACCCCATCTGAGGGACTGGTTAACGAATTTAAAATCTACTCATAAAACATAAAACACACAATTGCAAACTGTTTCAAGTAGTTCATATTTTTGCCTTTCTCCTAGAAAGGTATAGCAATCACTTGCAAAACCGAAAGTATAAAAGTGCTCCAAAGGGCCGAATGGCATATATCACTCAACTCAGCTCGACGAGCTGAGCATTTTCTGTATGTGTGTGTGTGTATGTGTGTGTGTGTGTGTGTATGTGCAGATTTTTATTCTCACTCACTTTTCTCAGAGATGGCTGGACCGATTTTCATGAAATTATTTGCAAATGAAAGGTTTTGTTGTCCCATAAGACCCTATTAAATTTTATTGTAATCGGATTCTTAGTTTAAAGGTTATGTATCAAAATGTAAAAATCACGAAACATCATTATCTCGAAAACTACACAACCGATTTGAACATAATTGATTTAAATGAACGGGCTACCTTAAAAACCCTTAACGTTTGAATTTTATGAAGATTGAACTTGTGGTTCAAAAGTTATGAAAAGAAACGTGTTCTGAAGACTGTTTAATCTCACTCATGTTTGTCAGAGATGGCTGGACCGATTTTCATAAAACCAGTGTCAAATGGAAGGTCTTGTTGCCCCATAAGACCTTATTGATTTGTTTTGCAATCGGACTATTACTTTGCCTGTTATATTTAAAAATGTGAAATCCATCTATGAAAAGGAACATATTCCGAAGACTACTTGGACTCACTCACTTTTCTCAGAGATGGCTGAACCGATTTTCACTAAATTAAAGTCAAATGAGAGGTCTAGCTGCCTCATAACCCCCTATGAATTTAACTATAATCGAACTGTAACTTTGTTTGTAATGTGTCGAAATGTGAAAATCACGAAACTTCATTATCTCAGAAACTACACAACCGATTTGATCAATATTATCAATATTATTATCATATGAGCAGGCTAAGGGTTAACTGATGAATTATGATTGAACACGTGGTTTCAAAGTTTGGCTGCCCTATACGTTCCCATTTCATTTGATTATAATTAAACTTAAGCAACCGTTATGTATTAAATTGTTAATAAAACAACGAAAGTGTATCATCTCATAGATTACATGACTTATTTGAACATAACTATTGTCATACGGACGAGTCATCTCTCGAACTTACAAATAACAAACTTCATAACAGTTTGATATGTTGCTCAAAGGTTATGGAAATGAAAGAATTTCAAAGACTATTTAAAACTGTACCTGCTTTGATCGATATATGTGGCCTCTACATAATTTAAATGTGGTATCGTACTATTTGAACGTTCCAAATTTGTTGATTCCTTGCGATGTGTTAAAAGACTGCAAATGCACGACGAATCGGCCATAGGATAAGATCAAAGTCAAATAACAAATACTTTGAAATGATTGGGTTTATCGAAATGACAATATCCTCGACTTTTGGCTTCTGTACATCGCCTTAATCCTGAATGTATTCATATTTGAGGTATTCGGTGATTTTCAGGAGATTTTCTGGCATCAATCTGACACCGGAAATACCCATATTGGGAGGTATTTAGTTATATTGGTTGTTTTCCAGAAACTAAAAGTGGTCGTCTTTAAATTCAAATTGGTGTCCAGGGTCAATGTTTGGTCTCTATGCATAATCTCGATTACAGAAATATTCATATTGAGTCTTATTCGGTCATTTTTGACTGTTTCCTAAAAGTTGCCATTTAGCAATTCAAAATGGTGCCTGAGGCCAATTGTTAGCTCATTGCATCATTCTAGTTCCAGAGATACTCATATTGGATGGTATTTGGTTATTTTAGGCTGTATTTCACAAACCGGAAGTCGCCATCTTGGATTTCAAAATGGTATTTTAGATAATTTCTAGCCTCTAGACGTCATTCTGGTTGGAGAAACACCCATATTGGGTGTTATTCGATCATTTTCGGCTGTTTCCCAGGAACCGGAAGTCGCCAACCTAGAATCCAAAATGAGATGTGTGGTCGATTTCAGCTGCTGTGTAACATTCTAGATCCGGAGATACTCATGTCAGACGGAAATCGGCCATTTTTGGCTGTTTTCCAGAAACCAGAAGTTGCCATCCTACAATTCATAGTGGTGTTCTTGTCACATTCTGGCTCCGGAGATACTCATATTGGGTGGTATTAGGTCACTTTGGGCTGTTTTTCAGAAACCGAAAGTCGTCATTTTGAACTTTGAAAATGCCTGTGAAATTTCTGTCATCTGGGCGTAATTCTGGTTCCGAAAACATTCATATTGAATGGTATTTGGTCACTTCCGGCTGTTTGCCAGACATCGAAAGTCACCATCTTAAAATTCGAGATTGTGTCTGTGACCAATTTTTAGCTTCTGTGCATCTTTCTGGTTCCGGAGATACTCATATTTAATGGGAATCGTCCGTTTCAGGCTGATTTCCAGAAACCGGAAGTTGCCATCTTACAATCCAAAATGTTGCCTGAGGTCGATTATGGAACATATTTTTTACTACTAAAACATTCACCTGCCAAATTTGGTTTCATTTAGTTGGTTAGCTCTCGAGATGTGCAGAAATTAGTGTTTCATTTGTATGGCATCCCTCCTTTCCAAAAGAAGGAGGGGTGTCAAAACATTATGGACATATTTTTTACCCTTTAAAACATCTACATCCCAAATTCGGTTTTATTTGCTTGGTTTGTTCTTGAGTTGTGCAGCAATTTATGTTTCATTTGTATGGGACCCCTCCCTTCCAGAAAAGGGAGGGGTCTCAAACTATCATGGGAACCTTTATCGGCACCAAAAACCCCTACATATAAATTTTCACGCCGATCGGTTCGGTAATTTTTGAGCCTATATGGATCAGACAGACAGACAGACAGACCGGATTGCATTTTTATATGTATAAATTACAACATCAATATTTTTTAAGAGTGAATATACATTTATTGAATTGAAGCGTTCATGTAAATCTATTTTTACAAATAAAAGTTTGAACGAGAAAGGCTGGGTCTGACCGCTAGGTGGATTAATTTAGGTTTTTATAGAAGCTATTAGGTTTACACAACCATCTCATAAATGAGTTTTTACCATAATTTTACCTATAAAAAGATACGAAACATTACTACCAAAAATGACCAACTAGCCCCGTCCTACCCTACATCTAAGAAGTTTCCGGAAAACTACACATATTTTGTCACTCGTGTTACCACCCAACAGACACCCAGATGTAGCGGATGTAGCGGTTTTCGGCGTACCAGAGCCGACAAAGGGACAAATACCGCTTTGCCTATATGTAACTAAGGATGGAGTTGACAAAACCACCGCTAAATTATCAGTTGAATTGATAAACCTAATTCGTGAGGTAATTGGACCGATAGCGGCATTCAAACTGGTTGGAAAGGTGGAAAGTTTACCTAGAACGCGTTCAGGTAATATAAATATAAGACAATGCAATTATGCAAATAAATCAAGCCATCATTCATTTATTTTACAGGGAAAACTATGCGCAAGGCAATGGCAGACCTTGCCGCAAATAAAAAGGTAATGCTACCTGGAACAATAGAAGATGCAAGTGTGTTTGAAGATATCCAAAGAGCTCTTCAAGAACTTGGTTATGCAATGAATGCTCCAACACCAAAAATTGCAGTTAGAACCTAATTACACTTAAAATAATTCTATTTAGTTATTAAACATCTATGCAGTAAGTGTATATACCCATTAACAAGATGATATGGTGTTCTTTTTTAAACAGTTAACACTAAAAAAACGTAAAACACGTGAAGAAATATTTCGCTCAAGATTCCGCAATTTTGAAAACTTAGGATGTTCGATTCAAGAAACTTGATTTTTAACATCACTTATTTCTAACACGGTTTTACTATAATTCACACGAACCTTAACCTTTATATTGAAATGTTTGTGGTAAACTAAATTAATAGAAACATGGGGATAGAATAAAAACCATTATACTTATGACTCAGCTTTTTCTTCGTAAAATTTACTTATATGTGCTTGTTAGCAAAGCAAAGCAGCAAAGCAATTCCAATTCGGAACTCGACCTTCTGTTTATTATACACAGACTTCGCAGCCAACTGTTTAGTGTATAAGACAATTGTGGAGCTAGCACTACGATTCTACTGACACTAACAGTCTCTCCCGCGCCGAGACTCGAACCTACGACGACTGGCTTGTTAGGGCAGCATCGTACCTCGAAACCAACTGGGAGTGTATATTATATATATGCATATATTATGTGTATATATACTAAAAATAGAAGCTTAGAATCGATTTTTGACCAACATACTGGTATTTTTAGTAGCATTTCTATCACAAGTCAAATCGAGTTTTTACACTCAGCTGAATTAAGGGGTAATATCCACCAAAAAAAAATTTATTTTGTCATCTTTTTTATTGCCTTAAATCATGCTTAAACTATTCTGTTATCAAAATCTTCATCGCCCAAGTACTGATCTAAACTCAAAGCTTATACAAAATTGATTTAATTTTCACCGAACAACTTTTATGCTCCAAATCACATTTTCCGTTGATTTTACCGATATTTGTTTTTTTTTTTTAATTTTGGGGCTTTGTAAACTAGTAGAAGTTACCTATAATCGATATCGTATTTTAAAATTGAAGTATAGAGGTTGCTGCATCGAGGTTTCGACCGTTGAAGCGACTCTACAGTACGTGTTTGCTCACAATTTCCCTTTGTTTAGTCGATCAGCCGTTCTCGTTGTGTACGTTCTCTGGACTTAAAAGTACCTAGACATAAGTGACAAGTTTGAGTTTTGCGTGACACCGGACGCCAACCGCGTCAAAGACGCTAAACATTGCATGTCCGAAATTGCGAAAGAGGCTAGGCGCAGCCTTACATTAGATAAAAAAAACCCAAATTAATCCACCTAGCGGTGAGACCCAGCCTTTCTCATTCAAAATTATTATTTGTTCAAATAAATTTACACGAACACCTCAATTTCCAGAAAAAATACACGCTTATATGCTGGATTTATTTACCACTCTAAATAACAAGTTTTTGGTTGCCAACAGTGGAACTGTATCGAACATTCAGAACTTAACATTCAAACACATATGACCATACATTAACACATTACATTAACAACATGTCCAATTTTTATAAAATTTTAAAGTTAAGGGTTTTTTAGGTAGAACGTTCATTTAAACCCAATTTTGTTAGAATCGATTGTGTAGTTTCTGAGATAATGAACCTTCGTGATTGTCACGATTGTCACATTTTTTTTTTCACACAACATTTATTTGACACGGCACAATACAAATTAATGTTTTACGGAGCCAATTAAATCTAATGCCTTATGGTCTCAAATATCTTATAAGCTAAAGGCAAATTTTTTATCCTCGCTGCCGACTACGAGCTGAAACTAAATCTATTACTAAAACTAACATGTTTTTTTTATCCGAGATTCGTTTCGCTGTTGAATGGGCACCTTGATGCTCTTCAAGTAGCTATAAACAAGTAGCATGTATGGCAAGTTTCGCTGAGCGAGGATATCACGAACTGGCACATAGGGCTGTATTCCTCGGGCCCTGAGGGTATCCAAAGGTAGAGATCTGGCGCCGCGGAATTCAGCACACACCCAAACCACGTGTTCAATGTCTTGGTACCCCAATCCACAAACGCAATGATTACTGCTCGCCAACCCAATACGCAGGAGATGTGCATCTAACCCGTAGTGGTTGGACATAATCCGAGACATCATGCGAATGAAATCACTCAGATGTTCCCGTATTTTCCACAGGAAATACGGAGAGTGCCTTACATCCTTCATCGATCGGAGAGCCTCAATAGAACTGAGACTGTCCGTAAAGATGAAGCAATGGTCCGTGGGCGTTTTTTCAATAATCCATAAGGTATACTGAATTGCAGCCAATTCTGCGACGTAAACAGAAGCAGGATTATCGAGCTTGTAGGAGGCGGTAAAATTATTGTTGAAGATACCGAAGCCAGTGGACCCGTTGAGAAGTGATCCATCAGTATGAAACGCATTGTCGCAGTTGATGTTTTTAAATTTGTTATAAAATATTTTAGGGATCTGCTGCACGCGTGAATGATCCGGGATTCCACGAGTTTCTTCCATCATGGATGTATCGAAAAACACAGTAGAAACAGAAGTATCTAACAAGTTGACACGATTGGAGGTGTATGAGGAAGGATTTATACTTTGAGACATGTGATTGAAATACACAGTCATGAAACGGGTTTGAGAATTAAGTTCAACTAGCCTATCGAAACTTTCAATTACCAAGGGGTTCAAAACCTCACATTTGATGAAAATACGAGTAGTCAGATCCCAAAAGCGGTCTTTCAATGGGAGAATGCCCGCCAAAACTTCCAAACTTATCGTATGGGTCGAATGCATGCAACCTAAGGCAATACGCAAACAACGATACTGCAATCGTTCCAGCTTGATTAAATGGGTGGTTGTAGCGGAGCGGAAGCAGAAACATCCGTACTCAAGCACCGACAATATCGTTGTTTGGTAAAGCCTTATATGGTCTCCTGGGTGGGCGCCCCACCCTGATCCAGTAATTGTCCGGAGAAAATTTACTCGTTGTTGACATTTTTTCATCAAATACCGAACGTGACATCCCCAGGTGCCTTTTGAATCGAACCAGACACCAAGATATTTATATACCAAAACCTGAGAAATCGTTTCACCTATTAACTGTAAGTGGAGCTGAGAAGGCTCGCGCTTCCTATAAAAAACTACTATCTCAGTCTTCTCCGGAGATAATTCGATACCTAGCTGTAAAGCCCAAGCAAACAAATTGTCCAAGGTATCTTGCAATGGTCCTTGCAAATCGGCAGCTTTGGCTTCTGTAACAGAGACCACGCTGTCATCTGCAAGTTGTCTTATCGTGCATAAATTTGCCAGACATGCGTCAATGTCATTCACATAAAAATTGTAAAGAAGGGGGCTCAAGTATCAGCCCTGGGGAAGACCCATGTAGCTAATACGAAATGTTACCAAATCACCATGCGTAAAATGCATATGCTTTTCGGACAACAAATTATGCAAAAAAATTTTTAAAATTGGTGAAAATCCTTGTCGGTGAAGTTTGCCCGAAAGAATGTCAAAAGAAACGGAATCAAAAGCTCCCGAAATGTCCAGGAACACAGATGCCATTTGTTCTTTGCGAGCATAGGCTAGCTGAATATCTGTAGAAACGCAAGACAATTATTCGTTCCATTGGCACGGCGGAAGCCTAATTGAGTATCTGATAGTAGACCGTTTGATTCAACCCAATGGTCTAAACGACGGAGTATCATTTTCTCCATCAATTTCCGGATACAGGATAGCATTGCAATCGGCCTATAAGAGCTGTGATCAGAAGCTGGTTTTCCCGGTTTTTGGATGGCGATCACCTTCACTTGCCTCCGACCCTGCGGTACAATGTTTTGCTCCAGGAACCTATTGAACAAGTTCAACAAGCGCCTTTTGGCATTGCCGGGTAGATTCTTCAACAAGTTGAATTTGATTCTATCTAACCCAGGTGCGTTATTGTTACAGGACAGCAGGGCAACTGAAAATTCTGCCATCGTGAAAGGTGACTCTATCGCGTCGTGGCCCGGAGACGTATCGCGAACAAAGTTTTGCGCAGGAACAGAGTCCGGACCTACTTTCCTGGCAAAATCAAATATTCACCGACTTGAAGACTCCTCGCTTTCGTTGACCGATACGCGATTCCGCATTCTTCGGGCTGTGTCCCAAAGAGTGCTCATTGATGTCTCCCTCGACGTCTCGTTTACGAACCGACGCCAATATCCGCGTTTCTTTGCTTTAGCCAAGCTTTTAAACTTGGTCTCAAGCTCCAAATACCGTTTAAAGTCGTCGGGTTTACGTTTCACCCGAAAGAAGGCCTTAAACGCGTCGGATTTTTCCGTGTACACATCGGAGCACTCTTGTCCCACCACGGAGTGGGAGGCCGTTCTTTGATCGTAACGCCGGGATATTTCTTCGCTTGGGCTTGCAACGCGGCGTCAAGAATCAAGCCCGCGAGGAGGTTGTATTCTTCAAGTGGTGGGTGATGTTGAATCGACTCGACAGCTTCAGCAATCATTTCCTCGTATAACTTCCAATCGATATTCCGTGTGAGGTCATACGGAATATCAACTGATCGCGTGCGTGTTGAACCATTATCAATTGAAATTTAAATAGGCAAATGATCGCTACCGTGGGGATCAAGGACTACCTTCCATACGCAATCCAACCGTAGCGATGTTTAACATAAAGATAAATCTAAAGCACTGGGGCGCGCTGGAGGTTTCGGAACGCGTGTCATGTCCCCGTTGTTTAATATTGTCATATCGAAGTCGTCGCAGAGGTTATAGATCAAAGAGGGACGGTTATCATTAGAAGGGGAACCCCAAGCCACGCCGTGAGAGTTAAAATCTCCCAAAATCAAACGTGGCGAGGGAAGAAGTTCTATTAAATCAAAGAGCAGCCGTTGCCCAACCTGTGCTCTGGGAGGAATATATATTGAGGCAATACAAAGCTCTTTACCTTGTATTGTCATTTGACATGCGACAGCTTCGACGCCTGGGACCGAGGGGAGGTTAATACGATAGAAGGAATAGCACTTCTTAATCCCTAGAAGCAGGGTTGCCATATTTATATCTGTATTTATCTTTGAAAATATCTGTATATCTGTATCTCGGGCCAAAAAATCTGTATCGAGCAAACTCAGAATCTTGGATGGAAAAAGTTTTCTTGTAGAACATATTTAAACAAATTCATTCTTCTCTACGTGATGTTCATACAGGTTTTTGTTAAATTTAGTTTTTAAAGTTTTCGTTAATTTAATATTAGAATCTCCTCCTTGGTCTGAATCGTAGCTTTCAGCTTTTAAAATTGAGATCATTAGCTTAGGGGCCATGCAATTTCTGGTTTTCAATTATATATTAAAAGTATGCGTTCTAAACAAGCAGAGGAGTGTAGATTCATATAAAAAAATCTCACAAATGATCTGTAATAGGAACTTGAAATAACTAATGGTGTTCAATAGCTTAGACCAAGTTAAGTCATTTGTTTCAATGAATCTTCCGGTCAAAAAGTTTTTTTCAAGCGTGCGAAATTCGTTAGACATCCCTTGTCAGTCAGTTATTGTTAATTGTATCATTTAAATTTTCAAATTTCACGAACGATTTAAGATTACTTAAAGCTGCCTTTTTTATATTAGGATCGGTGAAATCGCACCTCTTCGCAATTTGTTTTACGAATTTTGAATAGAAATCCTGACAAATATTTCGAAACGTTCGTTTTCGGGTTTCGTTCAAGTCACATTCCATTTCTTATTCATCGATACCTATATAATCGATATAATCCCAGCGTTGCAAATCGAGCGAATGAATAGAAATATATCGTAAAGAAGGAGAGCAAAAAGAGTGCACCAGCACCGATACTTTGTTTTTCGCATACTGACGCCGATGTCAACGCATCCTAGGCTTGTTTTATATGTATTCATTAATCGCTAGAGGTGATTTTTTTCCTTCGCCGCTAGTGAGTAGGAGTACTCGACTAAAACGTGTGTTGGAATACCAGTGACCCGTAGCTCTGCCCGCATTAAAAAAGTCGACCAACTTACGGTAGATCCAACTTCGTTCTTTCTTCCGTGCTGCGAGGAATGCCAATCGTTAGTCTCTACGACATTTGAGGTGAAAACGCTAGCGGTGCAACAAAAGGTGATTTTAAAGCAGCAAAAAGAATTGGTCGATGCCAACCAGCGCATTGCTGCTGACATAAGCAAACTTAGTGTAATGGGTGCGTTGTTTTCCGATATGGAACAACAAATTAAAGAAACTGTGTCAGTGGTCAACCTCAACACAACAACAAAAATTGAAAATGCGGTGTCAACATTATCGCGGGACATCGAAGCCACTAACAATATGAAATCAAATGATCTCGTGGACATAAAAAAAACCATTTGACGACCCTCCTTAACATTTCTTCTGAGGCAACGAGGGATCGTATGGATAAGTATGTAAAAGATCTCACAGACGACTTAGAAAGGGAGTTGAAGCGCATTGCTAAAGAAGTGCACGACCTGAGCTCTGTCGCAGTGGATATGGCAGTACACTGCACTGAACACAGCTCGGCTCTATCGCACACCGCAGAGGAAGCGTCTAATCTGTTAAAAGAGAATGTTTCATCTGAAGTGAAATCTCTCGGTAATGCGATATTGAATCTAGAGCACGAATTGAAAAGCGCTGTTAATCAGAATATTAAAGCTCCATCTGAAACACTTCTAAGTTTGTAAGCTGAACTTCATGTAGAAAATGCTGACAAATCAGGACGGCGCCTCATAGGCAGTAAAAGAATTTGGAAACCGGATAGGACCGACTATGACGAACGAAAAATGCAGTCGGATGCAGCAGCAAAAGAATGCAGAAGCAGCCAGGAAACGAAGGAACCGACGGAAACAGGCATATCTTAACAATACCAATAACAATGCTCACAACAACAACTACAACAACAACCGAAACAACAACTGCAACAACAACCGCAACACCTTTGTGCCGTGTCAAATAAACTATAGACGAAGAAAAAAAAACCGCAACACCAATAACAACAACTACAACAACAATCGCAACAAAAACAACAGCAACAATAACAACAACAACAATAACAACTACAACAATAGCAACTATAACAACAACCAGAATTACAATCGCAACCTCAATAAAAATTACAACCGACTACCGCCTGACCGTGTGCTTCTCGCTGCAGCGAAGGACCAGTTTTCCCGACCTCCACCCAATCTTCAGCTTATTCCTTTTCAACTTGGTGAAGTACTGAATCCGTACCCGGCAAGTTATGAATCATCCTCCTTCACACCTACTGCCTCAACGCGCCCGTTCAACATGACGATTCCTGGGACCTCTTCAGCTGTACCGTGTCCTTACCATTTGGCTGGTGGCCACAACAATAACAACAATTTTAGGTCAACAAGTTTCCCGTGTGATGGATGTTATTGTAAGCATTCGTGTTTTCAAAATCAGTGACGCTCAGAGATAGAAAAAACAACGCCAGTAGTCAGTGAAGTTTTGATTTATGCTCAAAATTTCAACAGGATGCGCAGTGCACTCAAAATTAATCACATTAATAACAGAATAAGTGGATGTTCATACTCAATCATCTTAGCAACGGAAACGAACTGGAACGAAGATATTAATAGTGAAGAAGTTTTCAAAAGTTCCTTTAATGTGTTCAGGAGCGATCGTGATATATCACTATCTGATAAGAAATCAGGTGGAGGAGTGCTTGTGGCTGTTGGGGTTCAGCATGATTCTGAGCAAATCATAACCCAGAAACATGCCGAATTTGAAGATGTCTGGGTTAAAGTTCTGTTGAAGGGTGGAATCCATATTTTCGTATCTGTTTACTTTCCACCCCACTTTGCCAAAAAGCAATCATATGAAAAAATTTTAAGGACGGTAGAATTAGTGAATGATTAATCCAACACTAACTCAAAAATTCGTATATATGGAGATTTCAATCAAAATGATGCTGATTTTATTGTAAATTATGATAATGAATCGCTTTCACCTCCTGTAGTAGGAGAAAACAAACTCTGCAATTTATTTTTGACGGATTTAGTCAACTTGGATTAAATCAGGTAAACTCAATCCGGAATGAGCGAAACTGTTTTTTAGACTTTTTATTCACCAATTGCACGGAAGATTTTAGTGTTGACAAAGCAGAATATCCCCTATGGAAAAATGAAAAATTTCATACTGCAATTGACTACTCGCTAATGATTGATACCGAGAGATCACGACCCTCTGATCATGAGCCTGAATATAAATATGACTTCACTAAAGCAAATTTTGAACTAATCAATCGTAAATTAACTGACATCGACTGGCAGTCACTTCTAAAAAATGAAACAGATATGAACAAAGCGGTTGATAATTTTTTATCATCACTGTACGGAGTTTTAGACTCAACTGTACCAAAATCAAAAAAGAAAATGGCTAGCTCAAAAGATCCCATTTGGTTTACCAGAGAAATTAAAAATTTAAAGAATAGGAAACAAAAAGCTCATAAAACTTACAAAAATCTTAAAGACCAAGGAAATTTAGACAGATATCTGAACATATGTAATGAACTGAATACTAAAATATCTATAGCGTATGAGAATTACAACATAAGGGTAGAAAATAACATTAAATCAGACCCCAAACAGTTTTTTAAATTTACAAACGATAAAATGAAGTCTAATAACTTCCCTTCTCGCATGCAATATGAAGACTTTGCCAGTACTGACTCAAAGCAAATCTGCAACAAGTTTGCGAGTTTTTTCAAACCGTTTATAAAAATAGCGACGAAGTCAGGGACTATGAGTACTTTTCGCACTTGCATGAACAAATAAATAACGTATCTGTTAAACAAATAACTGTTCAAGAAATCCTCGCAACACTAAAAGAACTGGATGCTTCAAAAGGTCCAGGACCAGATGGAATTCCACCCTCACTTATGAAAAATCTTGCCCCTGTTTTCGTAAAACCATTGTTTTGGCTTTTCAACTTATCAACTTATTTCTTACTTCCGGACAATTTCCATCAGTCTGGAAAAAATCTTTTCTTATACCGATTTTCAAGTCAGGTAAGAGATCTGACATCAAAAATTATCGTGGCATTACAATAATATCATGTATCCCCGAACTTTTTGAAGCTATCGTAAACCAAAAAATATTTAATCAGGTAAAGAACCGCATAACGTGTAACCAACATGGTTTTTACAAAGGAAGGTCTACGGCTACCAACTTACTTGAATTTGTTGGTTTCTCTCTTGCGTCTATGGACAGAGGCAACTTCGTGGAAACCCTATACACGGATTTTAGCAAAGCTTTTGACAGAGTAGGTATTTCCATGCTTATGTTCAAATTAAAAAAACTGGGATTTGAGACAGAGCTACTTAGATGGATTGAATCTTATTTGACGAAAAGGACACAAACGGTTAGGTTTGACGGACACCTCTCTGTACCAGTAAAAGTGACTTCTGGAGTTCCACAAGACTCCCATTTAGGCCCTTTGCTCTTCATTCTATTTGTTAATGACGTTACCCTTGTGTTGAATCGTCTCGAAGTATTGATATATGCCGATGACATGAAATTGTACATGGAAATAAGAAACAAATCAGACATCTAACAATTCCAACAAGAGGTTGACATTTTCTACGTTTGGTGTAAAAAAAGTCTTTTGATCTTAACGTAAAGAAATGCAATATTATATCCTACACAAGGAAGAGAAATCCTGAACATTCCAGTTGCACTCTTGGACATCAAATTGTAGAAAGGTGTCATCAAATTAGAGATTTAGGAGTGATTATGGATTCTAAGTTAACATTCATTGATCACTACAATATGATCATCAATAGAGCCAACAGTATGCTGAGTTTTATAAAAAGGTTCAGTTATAATTTCGTAGACCCGTATACTATAAAAACTCTTTTTGTTACATATGTTAGATCTATTTTAGAATACTGTAGTGTTGTTTGGTCGCCTTATCAAGACGTCCATTTCAATAGAATCGAATCCGTACAAAAACAGTTTTTGTTATATGCTCTAAGAAAACTAGGTTGGAACTGACTTCCTCTCCCTTGTTATGAATCGCGTTGCATGCTCATTAATATAGAAACGCTTGAAAAAAGAAGAGAAATTGTTTCGGTAACTCTTGTCAACGATTTAGTTTCACAACGCATATGTTCGGTAAATTTGCTAGGAAAACTAAACTTTTATGCTCCTACACGCTCATTAAGAACACGAAAAATTTTTGTATTAAATTCTTATAGAACAGAATATGCCATGGCCGGGCCAGTTAATAGTATGATGAGTCTTTTTAATAAATATTGTGAAGTTATTGATTTATCGATGTCGCGAAATGCTCTTAGGAAAAAAAATAAACACTATAATTAGATAACTATATTTGTGATGTTAGCAATAGTTTTAAGATGTAGTCTACTATGATTGACGTAAATAAATAGAACTAATCAAATTGCTTGAATAGGAGGAGTACTTGAAAAACTGTGCTCGAAAACGAAAATGCTTTCTTACCGACATGCACCGACGACAGCCGACAGTGGGGTAACGTGTAGGGTATCGGACTGCTTCGATAAGTTTTTTACAGCAGTCTAATGCAAAACCAGCCGAAGCGAACCGCTGCCGAAGTAATGCGATACCCTATCATTTTTTTCCCGCTGCAACCATCGCAAAGCATCTTGAATCAATTGTCTTCGGCTGGTCGTTCTCACGAGTTGGGGAGTAGGTATACACGAGTACACACGGGCATCCCTGCCTAGAAGTACTCCTCCGTAAGGGGTGTCTCGGTCAAGGCGAATTATGTTAAAATCATGAAAGCTAAGATCTACATTTGAAGTGAGCCAAGTTTCACAGAGGGAAAATTCATCTCATTTATGCTTATCAATCAAAACTTTAAATGAATCAATTTTGGGGATGATACTTCTACAATTCCACTGTAAAATAGAGATAGAATCCTTCATCTCAGCCGATTTATTAGCCATCGAAGGATACGATCGCTGCAAGGAGGGGCCATTTAGCAGTCAACTGCTTCAAAAACGTTTTAACTGTTGGTAGAAATGCCAGCAGAAGACTTCTCTGTCCTTTCCTAGGAAGTCTAGGGGAAGAAAGGTTTTTCCTCTTCCTAGATTTCCCGGGTTCAACAAAAGAAGGTTCCCCAACTGAATAGTCAGAATCAGACTCATCGGATGACAAGACCTCAAAAAGATTCGGGGAAACCAGTTTGGTGGCAGCGGCCTCTTTGAGCATTTCTGCGAAAGTGCGCTTAGAGCGCTCTTTCAGAGACCGCCTGATCTTTTATGGTATGGCCCAACTGTTTGCACTTGAGGCAATTCATTACCCGCGGTACAAACAAGCGCACGGGTAGACGTACCTTATCCACGAGCACATAGCTCGGCAGAGCAAACCCGGCGAAAGTCACGCGAAAAGAGTCTGATGGGGTGTAAGTTTTTACACCCTTGTCGAGCGATACTGAATGTAATTGCTTACATTCGAGTATCTTGACTGGTTTAAGACTGGAATCCTTGAAAATGCCTTCTCCAGCCTTCGACAGGTCCTCGACGGTCAGACTCGATTCGCTGACCACACCGTCAATCTCAACTACGCGAGCTGGAATGTACACGTGGTACTCCCGCGTGAAGAGCTCACAAGCAGCAATCTCGTTTGCTTGCTTGAGGTCGGACACCAAAACACGCAGTTTATTCGGGCGTACTTTGGTTATTTCAATCACGGCTGTAAACCGTGCCAGATCTCTACAAATTTGCATTGTGTTCAATACTTTTACTTTCGCCCGGAAAAATACAGCCCCAATACCAGCTTTGCCCTCCGGATACTGCTTTAGCCGATGGGTAGCTTCCTGCGGGGCTCCATTTTTAACCCTTGGAACTTTGTATCCGGGAGGGCTAGGCGGTGGAACGAGCGGGTTTTCATCCCCGCGTTCGTCGTCCATGTTGGACGCGAAAACCACACACGCAAAATGCCAATCAACAAATTATATTGTAGAAAAAAACCATGAAAAAAAAACTACTAAGCTTCTGCAGCCGCTCTCCACCGCAATCAGCGCACGGGCGATGCCAATCTCCAGTCCTTCACACAAGAGTCCGGGAGCAGAAGCTGCAGCTGTTCCAGCCACACAGCAGCACCAATACAGCCAAACAGCCGTGCGCCGGGTATTGGATTTCTCCAAGTAGCGACACAACGCACGGGCTATTGTTGACTTTTTCTTCCTTGTGCAGTGCACACGCAATATAATGCACGGTGACCTTGAAGGCGGATTACTGGTCGTCACTATCGAGATCGAAATAAAATTGCGACCGAACACGACGAGAGCACAACTCGGAATGATTGTCATTTTGGAAAATAACATACAAACTAAAAATCCGATTACAATAAAATTTAATAGGGCTTTATGAAGCAACTAGACTTTTCATTTGAGAATAATCTCATGAAAATCGGTCCAGCCATCTCTGAGAAAATCGAGTGATATTGAAAAGATGCACATACACACACATACAAAAAATGCTCAGTTCGTCGAACTGAGTCGTGATTTTCACATATGTCATTCGGCCCTTCCACATATGCCATTCAGCCCTCTGGAGCACTTTTATATCTTCGTATTTGCCAGTGATTTCTATACCTTTTTAGAAGAAAGGCAAAAAGTCAAATTTGATGCAAGGGCCTTACACACTTAATTTATCTCGGCAAACTTCCCAACAGCTGATTGAGCTCGGCGAAGTTTTCAACGAATGTCAGCAATATATTTCGACGAACATTCAGCAAATATATCGATTTACCGTAAACCAGCAAGTATTGACGTTTCGTTTGCCGAAGTTCTTAAAATTCTGCCGTGAAATATTACTGAATGTTTCAGCAATGTGGAATGTCATTCGTTTTGACGGTACTTTGCTGAATTTTCAGCAATGTGAAATGTCATTCATGTTTGGCGGACTATTACTGAATTTCCAGTGAACGTCCGTTAAATTACTGAAATATCAGTTCAGTGGGAATTCTTCGTGTAGATTTTAAAACACGTTGGAAGTCGATTTTCTGCTTATTATTTATTAACCTTTCACCATGTCACAAAGATAAATTGATCCTCGAATAATGTGTCGCCCGAGTCCGATCCGTTCACCCGATGTCCTTTTGCCATCTTCCTTCACTGAACTAAAGAAAAACAAGATTAATTAATTTTTTCACTCTCCAAACACTTCCTTCACGTCTCAACGGTCGGCATTCAAGTCTTACAAGCCTTTTTTACGCCTTTTTACCCGCGCACATGCCTTTTTTACGAGCGCGGACTAAATATATTGATAACAAGCACAATTTTTTTCATTTTGAAAGTATATTCAGTGATCGAAGGAAAGAATGCTGAATTTCGGTAAACCAAAACGAATCGCTGAAGTTTCAGTACACATTTAAATTACTGAAAATTCAGTACATGGTTTTCATTTTTGAATTTCAGTAAAGATTGCTGAATCTGACTTCGGGAATTTGGTGTGCATGCAGGTCATAACAAAATGTCTCTTCATGGTTCAGCAAGCATATCAGCAAACTACTAGTTTGCTGGTTAACAGCATTCTTTCCAAAATGTTGTGTATTTCAGTTCCAAAATTTGCTGAATTTTATTCAGCAATTTTATTTCTACTATCAACCTAAAACAGGACGTGACAAGAGAAACCAAAAATCACCCACAGTTCTGTCAAAGCGAAAGCCCTCTCTGATTGGTCGATTTTATTAAGCGCACTGTTAAGTTTTATTACTAGTCAGTACGGTTGGCCGTGCTGCGAAAGCTATCAATATTTTTTGTTTACACTGTTTTTGCTTACCAAGTGAATGAACAGCTTTTGGTTTAACAATTTTTTGAAACTTTTTCATACACTAGACTGTGTAATGTCTATAAAAATAAACATTCGAAATGTTGTTCATGTTTTTGAAACTACGTATGATGAACAGTAGTAGATTCATTTCGTGAAAAGCAAGAGGAATCCGAAATGAGTTGAAATTATGGCTAGTTCAAATAAATTTAACATACATCTTTAAATCAATTGAAGATTAAATCATGAACTAGCATTATCAAATGAATTAATTAAAATTGGAAACCAGAACTTAGAAAATCCTTGATGTTGATATTTTCTTTATTTAACATTTTTGGAAACACTGGAGAGGGTCGTGCAGAAAAATCACAATGTTTCATGAGGACAATTTTGAACGAAAAGAAGAATAACTAGAAGCCACTTGTCACGTCCTGTGCTAGCTATTAACCAATATTGAATTGATTAATTTACTGAAAACCTGTAGTCGATTCAATGATTCACGAAAATACAGCAAAACAATTTGCTGAACACAGAAGAGAAAATTAATGTTTGCTGGAAATAGCGAGCTAATCGATGTGTCAAAAATTTTCACGTCAAGCTGTTATCAGTAAATTCCGCCAAACTGCTGCGAAGCTCGTACAGGATCACAGCTAAGTTACTGATAGCCGGTACGGGACCATAGCTAAATTACTGTTGAGCTAGATTAACGTAATAGTAAATATGACAAATACACAAAACCAGCAATTCATCCAGCTTGAATTCAACTACTGAATAATCAGCAATGTAATTTTGCTGTACATTCAGCAAAGCAAAGTAAATTCTGCTGGTAAACCCAGTTAGAGTAAAGGAACCATGTTGCCCTCAACCGTCACCATTTACCCACTCACAGCCACAGCATCAGAACCAAATTACTGTTGAACTATAGGGTGTCATGAGAAACTGTTTTCTCGATTTTGGTAAAAATGGCATTTTAGCCAATTTTTGAATTATGGCCAGAGTAGGCATGGCCGTTGAAAAGATAAATGTTTCCGCGAAATTCACCAAACAGCAACCAACAAGAACCACTAAGATCTCCGCCAACAACAAATCCACCTACCCAATCCGACCAAGGCCAAGAAAAAGACACCGAAAACACCATCCAGCCAGGAGCATCCGAAAAAGATACCCAAGAACAACTTAGAGATTGTCCCAGCGTCACGCAGCACTGTGGGGCAGAACCCAGTTTTGTTGAAAATAGGTTCGTAGGAGGCATAGTATGTAAAACAAGCTTTTCTGGATTTTTTCCTCATTTTAGGCAATATGAAAAACAAAAAGTTCTACGTTGTTCTGCTATGACACTATTATTGAACTAAAATACAAGGTATTGACTAGTACTAAACCAAAAATCAGCTGCTACTAGTTGCGACTTACCGAGTAATTCGAGTTTTTGAAACGATTGTTTTCTTGTCACTTCATGTTAAAAATCGTTAGTCAGCAGTATCCGTATCAAGGTTTTCCTACAATAGGCTTTGCTGAATGCCGATGTATGCCACACGACCATAATTGTGTTCGGGGGTCTTTCAAAACTGACGTACATTAGTATGAAGACCCCTCGGAAATAATTATTAGTACTAGGAAACATTTGTTATTGGGTAAACAGTGTTTTAACCAAAAGCAAGCGTTTAGTATCCATGCGAAATGGAATAAAATTAAGCAAGAGAAGCTCTTAGAAAGGAAACATGACCAACTAATCTTCAATTGAATAATGTTCCTATTTGAAATATTTTGTCACAGTCATGGCATAGTTAGCCCGCACGAGCATGCCGTCCAAGAAGTAATAACTAGAGTCGTCGATCTTCCATCAATCATTCCCGATGAATCTAAAACATCTGTTGATGAGGTGTTAGCTGCTATCAAGCGCACCAAGAACATGAAGGCCGTGTAACGGGCCTGAAATACCGCACTCCCAAAATCTGCGGTTCCGTTCCCCGTATCTTCAAGCAAGTGGCTTAAGCGCCACCTCAAAGGACCACTTGTCTGTCTTGGCTTGCCCGGTCAAAAACTCCGCCTTGTTGATATGCAGACCTAATCTATTAGTTTTCATAAGAAAGTCCAAGTAAGCTTTGTTGATTGAATTTTCTATAAATACCCCCAGCTCTGTTATATATCTAACTAGTTGCTAATAAATCATCACTGCGATAACAACTCGTATATCTCTACAGGTTATGGGCTCCCACAGCAGAAATAACCATAGTAACAGTTGCGTTGATTTTTAATTTTTTCGTCGAGCTCGAAGTAATTTTTTTTCCGGAAGTCTTATTGTAACTCAAACGTCGCGAAATATCGTTGAAATGGAGGAAGACCGTACTCAACGAGTGTACCTGTTCGATGGGCGAAATTTTTCCAATTGGAGTTTTCGGATGGAAGCATACCTGGAAGAGGTTGGTTTGCTGCATTGTATCCAGAAACCTCTGGAAGAGGAAGATTTTTTCCCAAATAACGAGGCAGAAGCTGCAGAAGTTGTTGCGGAGAAGGAGAGGAAGCAAATTCGGCGGAAGCGAGAAGACGCCGAATGCAAGTCAATCCTGATTCACAAAATTGCAGACTCTCAATTGGAGTATATTCGAGGTGCGCGATCTCCAAAAGCCATTTGGACAACGCTGAAGCACACGTTTGAACGAAAAGGAGTTTCTGGAATTTTCTTTTTACTGAAGCAGCTGGTCGGAATCAAGTACAACGATCATTTACCAATAGAAGATCATATTTTGGCGTTCGAAAAAGTAGTTCGAGAATTGGAATCTGCGGAAATGAATTTTGCTGAGCCAGTGGTGGTATTTTTCCTTTTGCAATCAATGCCAAAGTCCTACAACCAATTGATAACTGTATTGGAAACGTTACCAGTAGAACAGTGCTCTATGGAATTCGTCAAAACGAGGCTGCTTAATGAAGATGTCAAGCAGCAACACAGTGGTGAACAGCTGGAACCTGGTACGGCGTTTGCTGGTGAAGGTGGAAAATTCACTTTTAAATGTCACACTTGCGGAAAACCTGGTAACAAACGAGCAAACTGTCCAGAAAACAAACCGGGACAATTTTCGGGAAAAGCTGGAAAGCAGAGGAAACCAAAAGCCAATCTATCGGAAATGAACGACGATGTGGCTTTCGTTACAGCAGAAGATAAATCCGGAGACGAGTTTCGCTGGGCTTTAGACAGTGGAGCATCGGAACATATGATAGGTGACAAGGAATATTTAGTGAATACTCGAAAATTGGAAACACCAGTAGTGATAACTGTGGCAAAATCTAGAGTTTCACTAACGAGCAGCTTTGTCGGTGAAGTTAAAATGGTTGCAGCTGTTGAAAATAGGAAACTGAATTGCACAGTTCACAATGTTTTTTATGTACCTGGTTTATTCACCAATTTATTTTCGGTAAAGCAAATCGCAGGGAAAGGAATGGAAGTTGTATTCAGTCGAAATAGTACACGCGTTATGAGAGGCTCAGAATTAGTTTGTACAGCTAGTCGTTAGGGCCGATTATATGAACTTGACGTGGAAGCTAAACGTAACAATTTAGCTATGATTGGAAAATCGAAAGAAAAAATGTCTTTGTGGCACCGACGGTATGGACATATAGGAAATGCCGGTCTGCAGAAGGTAATTCGTTGCAACATGGTGAAGGGCATCGATATTGGAACAGATATTTCATTGGATTCGAAAGTTTGTGAGTCTTGTATGAAAGGAAAGCAAACGCGATTGTCGGTCAAAGATGTTGTTAACCCTCGTTCTACTCGTCCTCTCGATTTGATTCACACATATGTATGTGGTCCGTTCACGCCTGCTTCCTGGAATGGCTACAAGGTGTTTGTGAGTTTTATTGACGACTACTCGCATTTTACCGCTATTTGCACACTGAAAGCAAAGAGTGATGTACTGGAAGCTTTTAGAAAGTATGCAGCAATGGCTACTGCACATTTTGAAACAAAAATTGCTAGGTTGAGAAGCGACAATGGAGGAGAATATATCAACGAAGAACTCATCGCATATTGTGAAAATGCAGGAATTATCATGGAACCGACTGTACCATATACGCCGCAACAGAATGGCGTTGCAGAAAGGATGAACAGGACAATAATGGAGCGCTCGAGGGCGATGCTTGATGATGCCGGATTTAAAAGGTCCATGTGGAATGAAGCTGTAATGGCTGCTGTTTATGTTATTAATCGTAGTCCATCGGCTGCACTGCTGGAGTCTAGAACACCATATGAAATGTGGTTCGGGCACAAACCAACTGTGTCAAAGCTACGAGTATTAGGAAGTAAAGTATTCAGTCATATTCCAAAGGAAAAACGATCCAAACTTGGAGCCAAAAGTCAGATCTGCTACTTGGTTGGTTACGGAATAAATGGATATCGGCTTTGGAATCCAGCTCAGCGGAAAATTATAATATGTCGAGACGTGGTAATAGAGGAAACTAAATCAAAGGTTACTCATTGTCAAGATATGTATACAGATGATCATTTGGTAACAGATCAATTACCGTTAAACGAGAACGAGCAAAATCTTGATACTGGAAACGCAGAACAGCAGATACAAGGAGCTGAAGATAAACCCGATGTTGATATGGATGAAAGTGATGTAGAAGAGCCTGTTACAATTAGACGCAGCTTGCGTGAACGTAGGCCTCCAGATCGTTTGGCGTAATTCGATACATGTGTTGCTTTTGCTTTAAATGCGGAAACTTTTGTGGAAGACATACCGCAACAAATTGAAGAGCTGCAGAAACGCGACGATTGGCTGTTATGGAAAGCTGCTATAGACGAAGAAATGTGTTCATTGGAGAAAAACAATACCTGGTATCTCGTAGATTTTCCAACGAACAAAAGAATAGTTTCGTGTGAGTGGGTGTTCAAGATTAAAGCAGGTGATGCAGTTCCCAGGTATAAAGCACGATTGGTAGCGAAGGGGTGTTCTCAACGCTACGGTTTCGACTATCAAGAAACTTACGCACCAGTTGTGCGTATGACTACTGTTCGGATACTGCTGTCAGTAGCGTTGCAACAAAATCTTCATCTACACCAAATGGATGTGTGTACTGCTTTTCTCCATGGCGAGCTCACAGAAACAGTCTACATGCGGCAGCCACCAGGATTTGAGAGGGGGAATAAGGTTTGCCGTCTGAACAAATCACTGTATGGCCTAAAACAAGCACCGCGTGGTTGGAATGAAAGGTTCAACAGTTTTCTGCTGAAACTGTGATTTAGGAGATCAAAATATGACGCCTGTTTGTATGTAAAAAATACGAAAGGCGTATGCATTTACCTAGTGCTCTATGTTGATGATATTGTGCTAGCTTCTAATTCTCTGGATGAAATGATGCTTATCAAGAAAAGTTTACAAAGAGAGTTCGAGATGAAAGATATGCAGGAGCTTTGCCATTCCATTGGTTTGAACATTAATTTAAATAGAAGCAAAGGCACGTTGTCTGTTAATCAATATAAGTATATTGGTGATTTGCTGAAGCGTTTTAGGATGGAAAACTGTAAACCAGCACACTTAAAACTGGATCTCGAGCTCGACAAAAAACATCCGAGTTCACTCGGCAACTTTGGATTCAACCGGTATTTCAGCAAAAAAATGCCGGTTGCCGACAGTTGTCAGATCATTTTGCCGAGACTTCGTCCAAAAAACTAAGCTTGACGAATCTCGTCTATATTTTTTGCCCAATTTATCGTTAAACACTGTTGATGCCGAGGTCAGCAAAACATTACAGGTATCTCGGCACAAATTTTACTCGTTGCCGTGTTTCGGCAATACAGCTGTCATTCTCATGAACGAGTTGCCGCCATTTTTCTTAGTGCAAATTTATGCGTGTTACGGGTGAGCAAACAGGAATCGGATACAAGTTTGGCTGAAATTTGTGCAAATTACAAGTGTTTACAATCCGGTAGCAGAAAAAAATGTAGTACAGTTTGGGGGGAAGTGGCTTGAACTTAAAAAGTGTAGTTTCAAATCGTGTGAATACAATATTTTATTTGTTTTTGGGATAGGCATTAGACGTAATTTTAGATTAGATGTTTAGCTCAATGCCCTACTGGCGAGCAAGATAAAGATAAGTATTCAAGATTTAGTATGAATAAATTTCTTTACTTACTAAAACACATCGAGCTTATAATTTATCTTTTGAAAGAAAACTACCTGATTCACAGCAACACTATTTTCTGCGATTGGATTCCACTGAAAAAACGGCTCTTTACTGTGCCGAACATTCAGCTTATATAACCGAAAGGTCGTTAGACTGGTTTGCCGCTTCTCGGCTGGATTTGCCGAGAGCACAGTCAACTGTGTACCGCGATTCTCGGCATAAAATGACATCTGTCAAATATTGGTTTTCCAAGATTCTCGGCAAAAGAGATTCAGCCGAGATGGTTGCCGAGCACTCGGCTGTCAAAATCTCGGCACAAACAATGCCGAGATTCGGCGAAATTTTTTAAGTGTGAGTATCTACCCCGATGGAAGTCAATTTGAAATTGGAAAAACTTAAAGAAAATGAATCAACAACTTGTCATCCATACCGTGAACTTAGTGGATGTCTAACCTATCTGATGCTGTCTTCTCGCCCTGACATAAGCAACGCGGTAAACATTCTAAGTCGATTTCAAAGTAGTGCATCCGATTCACATTGGACTCATCTCAAGCGAATCTTGCGGTATCTTCAGGGGAGGAGAAATTACTCCTTAATTTACCAACGAAGGAATAACGTCGAGCCGATTGTTGGATTCGCTGATGCTGATTGGGCCAGTGACATTATCGATCGTCGGTCAACATCTGGATATCTGTTCCAGGTTTTTGGGAATTCGATTTCGTGGGGAACAAGGAAGCAGTCTACTGTGTCATTAAGTTCCACCGAGGCTGAATACATATCTCTCAGTCAAGCTGCATGTGAAGCAACCTGGTTGAGGTATTTATTATCTGAGTTCAACGTCATTTTGAAAAACCCTACAGTAATCTTCGAGGACAATCAATCATTTATCCACATTGCAACTGAACCACGAGATCAAAAGCGCATGAAACATTTGGATATACGGTATAACTACATCCGTGAGTGCGTTCAAAATGGTTCTATATCTACTCGAAAGCAGCTTGCTGATGTCTTTACGAAAATTTTACCTGCCGCAGTATTCAACGTGCACAGAAAGGCGCTTGGTCTGAGAAGGGGTGTTGATATGCAGACCTAATATATTAGTTTTTATAAAGAAGTCCAAGTGAGCTTTGTTTAATGATTTTTTTATAAATACCCCCAGCTCTGTTATATATCTAACTAGTTGCTAATAAACCATCACTGCGATAACAACTCGTATATCTCTACACGCCTCAGGGCGGGTCAGGGTAATAAACTGAGGGGAAACGAAAAGGCAGATGCACTTCATTAAGGTACGCAGTCTCATGCGTTCAATACCGCAGAAATTCGTAACAAATATTCCTCAATCTCAAAACACCGAGCTCGTGTATTCTCCTCACTGGACCAATTCTGAACGATCAGATTGCTGCCCAGTTTATAGAAAACAGAGTGCGGGACGGTATTCCCAAGCCGTCCACTTGGAGTAACAACACTAACAACGAACGCGAGACGTGAGTTACCTCAGGAAACCTAAATCACACTAAACATTACTCGAACTATATAAGTTAACATTTATTATACATACATGATTTGTTTTAATCTAAATAATTTTGGCCATCTAAACTATCCTACTTATCTATTGTGTGCGTGGGTGGAGACTATTGCTTATGCCATAAAGCTAGTTAAAAGGTGGGGATCTTGGCTAAACTTTTGCCCGGCGCCGGGACTTTATAGTTTGTTACTCACTCGTCGCCAGCTACTTAACCTCGTGGATTTTTATGCGGCAGTCATCCAACGGCGTCGTTTATCAATGTACCATTCAGGCACCGATCACGGCAGCGTCAGCAATGGCGGCTAATGATTATCTCCGCTGCAAATGCCGGTCGGTCCAATCAGCGGCTAAGAGGATAACGCCCAACGGCGGTTGATGTTGAAGGCGGCAAGGTCCGATCAGCGGATAGTTTTGTACGACGGCTTGTTTGGATCCTAGTGCACCGTAAGTCCAGCAGTGCAGGGTAGGAGGGCGGATAAACTTTGCTGGCGGTGGGTATAGTAGCTTCGTCATGCGCTTATAAATGAAACATAAAAAGTGGAAGAGGTTGTTTATAAGAAACGACCGCAAGGTTAACGTAGAATTACGACAGCCTGTCTTATGTCAATAATTTTTGCAATAGCTTTGGAAATACACTCGATTATGGTTAATCATTTTGATGGTGTGAAGCGATATATTTTTCCGTATATGTTTCGTATATTATTTTTGCTTTAATGGAATGGAATGGAATAACTGGAAAAATAGGTGTGATTAAATTATTTCCAGTTATACCATTCTACAACGTTCGAAAAAAATACATCTCATTCATCCTGGCTCAGAGCGATCATTCGATAAGCTCCACCTTTATTTTTAGTTTTCAAGTTTTTCCTCAGTTCCGTAGCACGGATGTACGAAAATGATTTCTTGTGGACAACTGTCGAGCCGGACCGATAGCACTCTCATGAAGGCAACAAAATAACATGTATTGTGTCGTGTTGCGTGGCTTGGAAGGAAAAAAATGTTTCCTTCCCCGTGTCGCATGGAAGTAGATTATTGCGTGTTTGATACTGCCGACGGTAGACAATAGTATGAAGGTGGAAATTCTGCTGTGATGTCGAGCAATAACCGTCTTCTTCAAGACGTTACATCCATGTTAATTAAGTGTTATGAATTTTTTAAAACGGACTCATCACCGTGAACAGAACTTGCTGAACTTTTCTGTTTGAAATCGGATTTGTTTCGCATATACCGCTTGTTATGCACAGTATCAATGAATCGTAATATACATCACACTTCTGCGCAATTGCAGCAGCATCAAACTGCAATCAAAGTTGCAGTTTAGTAATGACCATTCATTATGCTCTTCCAAATACATTTAGAAGCCTTGAAAAAGGATGGTTGCTGCAGTTGCAAATTTCATTCAACTATCGCATAAATGCTTCATGGTCCAGAAAGCGCGCGATAGCGGCTCTGACATAGATTTTTCGCACGTTGTGGAATGGGATAACTGGAAAAATTATTTCCAGTTATACCATTCTACAACGTTCAAGAAAAAAACACAAGAAGGTTGTATGCAAAGCCACGACCGCAAGGTTGAAGTAGAATACTTTTACAAGAAAGATAACCCGGCTGCTTGCGTGTCAGTCATTTTTTCTAGTAAATAAACGTTGATCGTTCATTGGCAGTATTGTAATTTTTTTTTGTTTGATATTTTAAATGAAGTTCATTGAATTTTTTTAAATTTTGTGCAAATGAGAAGCTGAAGTGCTGCCGAATTGTAATATGCACATTTAATACGACATCATTAAACGGGAACAGAACAAAGGCTACGGTTATGCAGAAAGCGAATGCCGGCGCGATGCGATTCGCCTTACCGTGGTGAAATGTACAGCTCTTCTTAAGGCGAAGTAGAGCTATACATTTCAACAGATTTCGTTTTGCCGAATCGCATCGCGCCGTTATTTGCGTTCTGCATGACCGTAGCCAAACACTAAGCGACGCAAACACGTAAAAATAGTCAGAGTATGCATGTAGATGAAGATAAGTAACTTTGGATTATAGCGCAAAACGAGAAAATATTAACTCTTCAAATATTCAGATGTGTTCTTCAAATTTCAGTTGTTCAATTTAATATCCGATGAAATGTCTGTTTATTATCTGATGAAGCTCTTATATAGGCCAAATGATGCATTCCCAATTTACTAGGTCCATAACTCTGCCGACCGTGCTTGGGAAAGCGCGGTATAACGACCAATCAGAGGTCGAACTTTGTGTTTTGACAAGGCTTAAGAATTTTCAATAGTACAATAGTTCGAATGATAAAATTGCAATTTCATGCATTTGGTAAGAATCTTAGAAGATTTTCTAATCGATTGCTGCAAAAACGAAGGAAATCCATCGAAAACTAACCGATTTATTAGCATTTGAAATTTTTTTCAGTTTTAGTTTTTCATTTCACATCCCTATGTAGCCGAACTTCCTGAGAGAAGTATTCTACTTCAAAATTAAATCTTCATTAATTCATTTGTTGTCCTTATAAGGACAATTCGTCGGTTTCGTGCAACACTGGCACAACTCAAAAAACATAGTTTCGAGAAAAACGCGTTTGAAAATTTGCGTCGAAAATTTATTTTTCGATTTTCAAGAAAACTTTGAAGTTTAAGATTACCAATCCTTATTTAATCCTTAATCCTTATTTATTTCCTTATAACACCTTTGGGTCTATTATGCACATATTACGTGCTCACGTTGTCCAAGTTACTCATAACTCTGGAATTTTTGTGATTTTCGAAATGGGATTTCGTGTGATGAAACTTAACAGAATTTGGCATCGTTTGCCATCAAAAACTCAAAAATGCAAAATTTTGAGTTGTGCCAGTGTTGCACGAAGCCGATGAATTGTTCAATTTATCATAGGATGTAGTGTTTATCTTACATCTCTGTGTTACCTTGATAGTGAGGACTAAGGCGCACGGTCAACACAATAAGAAAGGTGTTTTCACATTGAAAACTAGACACGGCTTTACTGGAGGAAGTGTTGGCAAATGCATCTACCGCTAACACCACCGCTATCATACGAAAGCGCGTCGTATCATGTGGGGAATATCAACAACGAAAAATGACGCGCGTCTAAGCATAACCCGAACTGTTTCGCCGTGCTGCTCCCATTTACTTCCACATCGGCCTCAGGGAAGTACCGGCTGCATCTGCATCTACCGCTGAGGCTTGTGCTATACTGCTATTGGTACCAAAAGCTATTAACTCTTCAAATAAGTTTTTTATTTGTTCTCAAAAGAACAATTGTTCAATTCAAAATCGAAATTACGCAATCGCATCTTTGTAATATTACCGACAATAATATTCTTCTGAACAAAATGATGCGACTTTCCCATTAGGCCTCTGCCATAATAGACGCGAAAAGCGACGCGAACCGATTCGCTCGGCTGTAGGTTAATGTACAGCCATCAGTAGAGCTGTACATTAACCTACGGCCGAGCAAATCGTTTCGCGCCGCTTTTCGCGTCTACTATGGCAGGGGCCTTAGAGAAAGTTGCTGGCTGATGTTTTCACTTCATGCAAGCCTGCTGCTGATGCTGATGCTTCCCGCTACCACACTGAAACAGCATTTTAGTGAAGGGAGTGTCGTTGCATCAGCTGACCCTGCTACTATCGATGCTGATATACCCGCTGGAACAGCTACGCTATCCATAGCCATACCACAGTTGTGGCCGCTATTCGCTATCGATGGTATCCACTGCACTGCTGCTAAGGGAGAACTGCTGTTGTCGCTGTTCAGAACTATTATGAGCGGCTTCGACTAAAACAAGTTCTTATATAGGGATGAAAATAGGAATGAATTATTTTTCGTACGTGGTGGAATGATATAACTTGAAAAATATGTGTGACTTCATTCTGGCTCAGAGCGATCATCTGATAAGCTCCACCTCTTTTTTCAGTTTCTAAAGTTTTTCCTCAGTTTCGTAGCACGGATGTACAAAAATGATTTCTTGTGGACATTCTGTCGAGCCGGACCGATAGCACTCTCATTGAAGCAACAAAATAACATGTTTTGTGTCGTGTTGCGTAGCTTGATTGAAGAAAATGTTCCCGTTCCCGTGTCGCATGGAAGCAGATTATTGCGTGTTTGATATTGCCGATGGTAGACATGAGCTGCTGTGATGTTAAACTTCAACCGTCTTCTACAAGACGTTACACCCTTGTTAATGAATAGTTGTGATTTTTCTAAAATAGACTCAGCATCGTAAGCAGAACGTGCTGACTGCTGTACATTTGCAGCAGCATTAAACCTCAGTTGCAGTTTATTGATAACCATTCAATATGCTCTTCGATACATTAAGTAGCATTGAAAAAGGCCGATTGCTGCAATTGCAATTTTAATTCAATTATTGCATGAATGCTTCATAGTCAGATAGCGTGCAATATCCGCTCTGACATAATAATTGTTTCGAATGTTGTGGAATGATATAACTTGAATAATTTGTGTGACTTAATCATTTCCAGTTAAACCATACTACAACGTTCGAAAAAAATACATATCTTCATTCTGGCTCAGAGCGATCATTTGATAAGCTCCACCTCTTTTTTCAGTTTCTAAAGTTTTTCCTCAGTTTCGTAGCACGTTTGTACAAAAATGATTTCTTGTGGACATTCTGTCGAGTCGGACCGATAGCACTCTCATTGAAGCAACAAAATAACATGTTTTGTGTCGTGTTGCGCAGCTTGGTTGAAGAAAATGTTCCCGTCTCCGTGTCATATGAAAGCAGATTGTTGCGTGTTTGACATTGCCGATGGTAGACATGAGTATGAAGGTCAAAATTCTGCGGAGGTATCAAAATATAACCGTTTCAATTGAAGACGCAAGAGCGTAAGTGCTGCATTTCTGTTATCTGCTGCCATCCAGCACGAGAACAAGTATAAATTATAACCGGTCCTTCTCAGGGCCACCAACACGTTCTTGGGGCAATGTTGAATTTTTTCTCGCTTGCAAATGCTGAAATTCGCGGTTTTCCGTCTGTTACACACGATGAAAAATTTTAACTACTTCAATCACATAGTTGAAGAGCACCAAAAGGTGCTATTATATTTCACAACAGTAACAACACTGGCAAGTTTGTTCAATTATCATCATTCCGGATAACCATTCGCCGATGATTCTAGATCTCCCGGTTCCTCTAGTAGAATTGCCTGTCATTTCCAATAATTCTGCAGCTACCGAAAACTCCATAACAGCCGCCAGATAGACAGATGCTCAAGTATCAACGCGCCCAGAACGATCAGCCAGAAATTGAAACCCGGCTTTTCTTTCTTCTTCACGATCAGCAACCAAGTCCGTGTGGTATCTGCACAATCATGGAATGAATTATACATAAAACACAAAGCGCGCATTCTTAGTCAATTAGGTATATTCTGTCGACCTTGTTAGGGAAAGAAGCATTGTGCTACCAATCAGAGGTCGACATTTGCGTTTCGACAAGGCTTGACAATTTTCAATAGTACAATCGTTCGAACAATCAGATTACAACTTTCTGCATTTGGACGGGTGCTTGGTTGATTTCCAATCGATTACTGCAAAAATAACGAAAATCGGTTGGAAACTGACTGAGCTTAAAACGGTTGAAAATGGACAATTTTTGTGACGCTCTCGATGTTTTTGGTTTTTAGAAATTGGATCCCTGTAATGAAATTGGTCCCTTGTATATGTTGCCGTAAGACGTAATTCTACGTCAAAAATTTTCCCTCGTCCAGACGGGATTCGAACCCGCAATCTCCGTTGGCTCCGGCAAGGTGTTTTGGACAATTAAACTACTGGGAAAGGAATAACTAATTCTAAACCAAAGTCGAGTCACCCTCTACTATTGTGTTCCCGTATCTCAGCACGCCAACGATGAACTGCACACACTGCCCGGAGGGAGTTTATTTTTGTAACTGAGAGAGTGATCTCTTCACGCACACAGTGTATAACGACTTATTATATCTACAGTTGCGCAAGCGATGAGACACGTCAGTTGCTGGCTAGACTCCAAACGCATATCACGGAAGAGCTCCGTTGGCTAAATTTACTTTACGAACTAATTTCTTTTTTTTTTTGTAATATGACTTACATTTTAAGTTTAGTAAAGCGGGCAATGTATGCAGTTTGCGAGGATGCGAAAATGAACGGGAATGGTGTGACTTTTTAGGCTTAGAAAAAATTTTCCCTCGTCCAGACGGGACTCGAACCCGCCATCTCCGTTGTCTTCGGCAAGGTGTTTTGGCCAATTAAACTACTGAGAAAGGTATAACTAGTTCTAAACCAAAGTCGAATCACCCTCTACTATTGTGTTCCCACCGGGCAGTGTGTGCAGTTCATCGTTGGCGTGCTGAGATACGGGAAGCCACACACGCTACATGGCAATAATACATGCACAGACACGCGGCAAGTAACCAATCAAAGATCGACATTTACGTTTCGACAAGGTTCAACAATTTTCAATAGTACAATAGTTTGAACAATCAGATTACAATTTGGAAGGGTGCTTAGATGATTTTCCAATCGATTGCTGCAAAAATGACGGAAATCGGTTGGAAACTAACTGAGTTAAAAACGTTTGAAATTGAACAATTTTCGTGACGCTCTCGATATTCTCGGTTTTCGAATTTGGATCTCTGTATTGAAGTTGGACCCCTATATATGTTGCCGTAAGACGTATTCTACGTCAAAAGCCGTCGAATGGCTGTTCGACGCGGTAAGCACACTTATAAGCCAAAATCCTATAATTTTTTTTCCCTTTTTTTTCACCACACTTGCTTGCAAAGTTTCCACCACTAACTCTTCCTAACTGCGCTAACCCTATTAACAAAGTAACATTTAAATATAACTGTCGTGATTTTCGGTGATTTGTTTATCCTTTGATGTTATCGTTTTATATTTTGTAGATGCTGACAGGCCGTTATTAGCCCACGTGCATGGGGTAATCTTTTTCTCTCTCCTTCTTTTTGGTTCCATCGACCGCTCCTTGTTGCGATCGACGGGCGTGACGACTTGTGGATGCTCCATTTTGCTGGGGACTCCTATATGCCACCTATTCGTATTGCTGCCTCGTATTGCTGATGGGGCTCCTTGTTGTCTCCAATTGTCCTCGACAACGTTCGAAAGCGGAATGAGTATGAAAGCTCAATCGCTGTCGTATTTATAGCGTGTAGGGCGCCTTGTTGCCACTAGTTAGTATTGATGATGGGGCTGCTTGTTGCCACCAACTGTCTTCGCCAACGTACGAAAGCGGAATGAGTATGTAAGCTCAATCGCTGTCGTATTTATAGCTGGTAGGGCGCCTTGTTGCCACTAGTCCCTATTACTGATGGGGCTCCTTGTTGCCACCAACTGTCCTCATCAACGTTCGAAAGCGGAATGAGTACGAAAGCTCAATCGCTGTCGCATTTATAGCTGGTAGGGCGCCTTGTTGCCACTAGTCCGTATTGCTGATGGGGCTCTTTGTTGCCACCAACTGTCCTCGCCAACGTTCGCAAGCGGAATGAGTATGAAAGCTCAATCGCTGTCGTATTTATAGCTGGTAGGGCGCCTTGTTGCCACTAGTCCGTATTGCTGATGGGGCTTCTTTTTGGTAAACTCCTTAATATTTGAATCGAATACTTATCCGGCGGAACGAGGGTTTTCTTTTCTTAGCGGTGACGGAGTTGACGAAAGTCAAAACCGTTCGCAATGATAAAACCTCTTATGCTTAAAGCTATTCCGGTGAGATGAACTGGAGTAGACCAGTCGCTGCGGAATGCTCATTGATTTATTCTATCGCTTTATTGAAAATCATTCGCTTTTATAGGCAAATGCAATTGCTAGAATATTTAATTCTATGTGTTACATGTGTGGCCAGCTTGGGCCCCTACTGGAAAACAGCTGGAGAGACGAGCATTAAAATTGCAACGTGTATTTTGCGTGCTGTATGAATCAGGCACCAAACGTTGCGGTACACTCGGCATGGCATGGTAGCGAGTGTGCTGTAACGCTTAGGCTTTCAGTAAGTAACGGAACTTACTTGCGCGGGTCAGTGGTTTGAATCGAAATTTGTTTGTTTATGGCTTACGGTGCCGTACAAAAGAGTTGGTATACGACACCATCCCTCTTTACGAGAGTAATTTTATGGAAAATGAAATTGCTCTAAAAAAAAGTTTAAACGTCTGTCTCCAGTTGTTTTTCACAAATTTTGATAAGTTTGATAAATGTGTATAATATCCTTTTTTTTTGTAGTTCATGAAATAACATATAAATACTTCTTAATATGTACGTTTTTTGTTTCTATTGAATTTATCTAATAATAATTTGATTGTGTTTGTCACACTTGAATCGAAAGATTTTGTTCATGTTTTGATTAGCCTGTTTCTGTTTTTGTTCTTGTATGTTGAATTCTGCAATTGGGGTCTAAAATTTCTTTTACTATATATGAACCTTCGTAAAATGGCCCAAATTTTCTTCTGTTTTCTATTTTTAAATAAACTGTGTCATTGATTTTTACATGGATTGGGTTATAATGTACATTGGAATTTTCTGTTCTTTGTATTTTATGCTCGATTAATTTGGTTCTTGCTATTTCGTTTGCTTTTTGCAGCTTAAACTTCAACTCCTTACTGTATTGATCGAAGTTGTATACGGGGTCTATCCCTTGTTTGAATATATCTTGAGGTAACTTTATTTTATTTCCAAAAACGAGTTCGTGTGGTGAGTATCCGTGGTCTGAGTGTGGTGTCGAATTGTAATTAAATGAATAAAATTTCAACCATTCATCCCAGTCAGATTGATGTTCGTTGACAAAGGATCTCAGATATTCGTTCAAACATCTGTGATTTCTTTCCAACGAACCAATTGTCTGTGGATGATAAGCTGTGCTAAATTTTTGTCTGACTTTTAACATTTTGCATATTTGTTCCAAAATTTCATTGTTGTATTCTGTTCCTTGATCTGATCGTAAGATTGAAAATGTTCCGAACGTAAGTAAGAAATCGTCAACTAAGGCTTTGGCTATTACGTTAGCTTCTTTTGTAGGTACAGGGATTAGTACGACATATTTAGTTAAGTCGCATTGGATGCTAACGGCATATCCCAAGTAACATTCAGAATGCTTCAAGAATTTATTCTGGTTTTATTTTTGTTTCAAGTTGGCTTGCATGAAAACCTTCGATTGTGAGTAGATTTTATTTGATAGTCATGAAATATGTTCTGCAAATAGGCTTTACAAACCATCATATGTCTACCATAATACAACTTAGCCTCACAGTTTTAAAAACGGTCATAAATTAGTTTTATATTGACTTTCATAACAACCAAATAAAACCAAAAATACATACCCCGTGGAGTTGTATGATAGTCCCTCCTAAAGCTAAGATAAATTTTCAAGTTGTGATTTCCTTTTGAACAGAATTTGTTATGGCAACCCCGCCATGTAGGTTATTATTGTGGCTTGAATAAAACTTCATGATCGGAACATAGCCAAACGTATGCTATGATAGGTTGACTTAGGTTATGATATGCTATGTTCTGATCAAATTATAAGAATTCGTTATGACGAAGATTTTAAATTCATCCGGGGTTTTATTCTAAAACAACATGTCGTATTGAATGAAAAAATTGCAAACTTTTGTAATTATATCTGAAATCAGCATTTTCTTTTACGAGAATAACAAAACCACTCCATTGTTTCGAAAATATAATGATAGATAACGGCACACATTTAACAAAATGCTCCAAATCATGGCATTTATTTATTTATCACCTTAGTTTAGAGGAACTGAATTTCAATTAAATATTCATTTCCTACCGAATTCCTGCGGCGCGTATCATTTGCGATGAAATTCGTGGCCGGTTTCACCATAAATATTTTATGGCATGTGTTTTCTCATGCACGAAAACAATTAAAAGGCAACAATATATTCATTAATCAGTCAAGATGGAAATAAAAATTTACACAATTTTGTTTTCGCGACACTGCTGGAAAAAAACCCTGTCATAAAGAAATAAAGCCAAGATAAATTCAATACATCACACGTAATTTGGAGAATATATCTCAATTAAAATTTCGAGGCCATTATGTGGTAAGTAAATCGGGTTGTATAAAACATCAGGTCCTATGTTGGAGCGTATATGAAGTTTTGATGACTGCAATAAAGCTGGGCCAACTAGCCATAACACATGTTTGTAGCTGTTGTAAGTAGGTTGTTATGACCGCATGGTCGGAATTAAGGGTTTTATGTTTTAGTTGTATCATATACTAAACAACTTTGATATAACCGATTTTGTTACTTGGGAATATATTCATTAATCAGTCAAGATGGAAATAAAAATTTACACAATTTTGCTTTCGCGACACTGCTGGAAAAAACCCTGTCATAAAAAAACAAAGCCAAGATAAATTCAATACATCACACGTAATTTGGAAAATATATCTCAATTAAAATTTCGAGGCCATTATGTGGTAAGTAAATCGGGTTGTATAAAACATCTGGTCCTATGTTGGAGCGTATATGAAGTTTTGATGACTGCAATAAAGCTGGGCCAACTAGCCATAACACATGTTTGTAGCTGTTGTAAGTAGGTTGTTATAACCGCATGGTCGGAATTGAAGGTTTTATGTTTTAGTTGTATCATATACTAAACAACTTTGATATAACCGATTTTGTTACTTGGGATCTATTGTTATTATTGCTTTTGGGTAGTGGTCCAATGGTATCTATTGAAATAATTTCGAATGGGTGTGAAGGTGTGGTTGTTATTAATTCTTTTTACTTAGTGTGTTTTATGACTTTGTTTCGTTTGCATGATTCGCAGGCCATTACGAATTCTGCAATCGAACGTTTCATATTATTCCACGTGTATATTTCTCTTTTTTTGAGGTACAGTCGGTGCTGACCGATGTGTCCTCCTGTAGGTGTATTATGAAAATCGTGTAAAATTTTCCGTATCATTTCTTGTTTTGTCACCTTTGTTGGTGGCTTATATAAAATAATTTGAATCGAGCACACTTGCGTGTTCGCAATAATTTTAAAGTTTTCAATTGATATATTTTTGAATGTTTCGTCGTTTGTCGACAGCGCTATTTTATTTGTTCTAATTCTAGAAGAGCAGAGCCGAGTGTCTGACTTCCATTCATATTTTGGAGCACTTGTGCTACTATTTTGTTATTTCGTCTCAATGTAAATATTATTTCATCTTTGAATATTTTCGTTTCTCATTTAAATAATTCGTTTGTTTCCGACGGATTGTTAGTTATGTATGTTGAGAGGTGATCAATCTCTCTTGGTACATAAGTGTGTTCCGTATTATTTTCGTCAATCTTTCGGGTCATGGACCTTGTATTCACCTTAAAAATATTTGTTTGTTTTAGCTCATCCGAAGATGTTACTATTCTCGACAAAGCGTCCGACATTTTCCTTTCCTGGTATATATTCTACCGTAAAAACGTATTCCTCCAAATCAAGCCTTGTTCTAGTTAATTTGGAAGATGGATTTTTCATTCCGAACAGATAGACTAAAGGTCTGTGATCTGTGCGAACTGTAAATTTCCTTCCGTACAAATATGGCTTAAAGTAATTAATTACCCAATGTATAGCCGTTAATTCTTTCAAAATTACCGGTTTATTTTTTTCTCCGGGTGTAAATGTTTTACTTGCGAATGCAATTGGTAAATTTCCATGTTCAGTATGTTGTGAAAGAACGGCGCCACAGCCTATGTCTGAAGCATCCGTGACTAAAATAAATTCCTTCGTAAAATCGGGGTATTGTAGTAACATGGGTGAAATTAGGGCATTTTCCAAAGTGTTAAATGCTTGTTGGCAGCCCTCTGTCCAAACAAAAGTTGCATTTTTTTTTAGAAGTTGATTGAGCGGATGTGCTATTATAGCAAAATTCGGGACGAATTTTCTGTAGTAGTTGCAAAATGCTACAAATCGTCTTACTTCATCCGCATTGGATATTTTACTATTGGACTAAATTTTGAATCATCAGGTAGCATACCTTGATCTGTTATTTTGCGTCTAAGATAAGTAACCTGTGTACTGAAGAATGTGCACTTTTTTGCATTGAGTTTTAAATTATGAAATCTCAGTCGTTCAAAAACTTGTTGTAAATTTGCAAGGTGATGATTGACTGAACATCCGATAACTACGATGTCGTCAATGTAAATGAAAGCTTTTTTCGGCGTTAAGCCTGCCATCGCAATAGTCATCATGCGTTGAAAACTATTTGGGCTTATATTAAATCCGAATGGTAATCTGGTAAATTGGTAATGACCATTCTTCGTGGCAAATGCTGTGAATTTCCTAGATTCATTGTCAAGGAGTATTTGATGGAACCCTGACATGAGATCTAATGTTGTAAAAAATTTTGCTCTACCGAGTTGATCCAGTATATCGTCAATTCTCGGTAGTGGGAATTTATCCGCTAAAATCTTTTTATTCAGCTGTCGAAAATCGACAACTAGACGCCAATTCTTGTCTTTGTCATTAGTTTTTTTTGGAACTAGTAAAATCGGAGAATTGTACGGTGATATGGAGGGTTCGATTATATTATTGTTCAACATATCATTAACTTGTTTCTTAATCTCGTCATGCTGTGCATGGATTGTTTTATGATTAGGAATATATACAGGAATATTGTCATTAAGAGTAATATTCTGTGAGTAATATTCTGTGAGTTCTTTGTAACTGCTTCTTCTGGTAAGCAAAAAATATCTTCGTATTGATTAATTAAATTTTCAAATTTTTCCTTAGCATATTGTGGATTTTTTTCCATAATAATATCATTTGAAATTCGCTCATGCCTATCTGCATGTTTATTTCTATTAACATTAAGTATAAAATAATCAGTTAAACGACTTAGCGTAGGTTTGAACTGAGAGTAGGCTATGTTTTGTTGCTGAAATAATAGTATTTCCGCAGAAAACTCCTGGGCTTATTTCTTCAGAGTGAATTACCATATCTTCTGATATGTTTAAATATGGTATTCTTCTGACGACTTCGCTCCGGCTTGGTAGCATAAAGCCTTCGTTAAGCTTGTCTTCTATAGGAATAGATATTTGCACCTTTTTTATATTAAAGTTAAGTAACCAATATTCGTAATCTATCATGCACTTATATTTAATCAAGAAATCTCGACCTAAAATACCATCAGCTTTGATTGGTATATTAGGGGTTACTAAATGAAAATTATGATTTACATTCATAGCATTATAAAAGTAGATTGTTGTGTTTGTTATCCCTAAAGTTTCTATACTACCAACGGTTATTCCGTTTAAGAAAATTTTGTTATTTGTATTTACACGTTGATCAGGGCGAATATTGTGTGCTTTATACAATGAAATATCCGCACCTGTATCGATTATTAAATTGCAGATTTCATTTCCAGTCATGTGCACTTTGACCTGAATGAAATTTGAAGCATTTAAATTGATGTTTAGGATGGGTAAGCCTGCCGGTAACAATTGTCCAGACTGTCGACGTCTTTGATCAGTTGTTACTGGTGGGCTAAAAAATGATTTTGAGTTTGCATGTTGTTGGTTACTTGTTGGTTAATTTCCTGAGTATAATCTGGATTTTGCTGATAGTGTGGTGAATTATTGGGTATTTGGTAATGTGGAGGAATGTCCTGCTGGTTTGCAAGGTACATTCTTGCTGAGTTGTAATTCTGGTTGGGATTCCTATTGAAATTTTGATTGGAATTTCGGTATTGGTTGGTAGGTGTAAAATTTCTGTTAGAATTTCTGCTGTTGTTGTATGTCGGGTGTTGATTGTAGTGGTTATTATGGTTTCTATAGTTGTTAGTTGGATATCGTGGTTGATATCTATTGTTTCTTAGATTGTTATTAAATTGGTTTCTTTGATTACTATTCCTTTGTGGTGTTCTGTTTGTGGGATAATTTTGGTATCTATTGTTGTCACGTGTGGTGTTTAGTACCACTGCGTTTGATTGTTTAATTGTGGGTTTCTCATTTTCCACCATAGTATTAATGGCTTCTTGGAGATTTGTAAATTTTCCCACTTTTAACATTATTTTTGTTTCAGTGTTAGACGAGTTGGCTACCATCGTTTCAATAGCAGCTTTTTGGGACCATTTCCTTGCTACTTCGCTGGGGATTTGCTCCCTAATATATGTGTCTGTTAATTTTTCCGCAAGTAGGTCTATTTGTTTCGTAAAGCTCTGGATATCATCTGGTGATTTTAATTTCAGGTTGTTCAGAGTGCTTTTCGCTGAATCCGATGAACTTTTATCGCTGCAATTATTTTGTACTTTGGTGATTATCTCGTCGTAACTGGCTGGGGTGTTGGAAAAAAGGTTTCTAGCTTTCCCACTCAGTTTTGTCAGAATGTTCTGTATCGCAGCGATTTTATTGGCTTCTGGTACGATTGTTTTGGCTAGGTTAATTGCGTCTATGAAAGATTTTACACCGTTTGTGTTTCCGTCATAGGCGGGAATTAGCGTTGCTAATTCAGAAGCAGTTTTTATAGCCAGCGCCATGTTTACTTTGTTATGGATTTTTAAACTCCAAATGATGATTTTACTTAATATTTTAAGACTGAATTCTCTTTTGGCTAACTTAATGTCACTGTTTGATCTCGACGAGTTAGCGTCAATAATGGGTTTAAAGAAATCGTTAGACTTGGTTTGTAGTTCTGGTTCGGTGTCGTATTCTCTATTAGTGTTGACTATTGTGCTATCTAAAATTCTGATGCACTCTGAAAAAAATATTTTTATCGCCCCATATGATTCTACCTCTATATTCCATTCACACGGACTGAGTCTAAATTGAAAAGTTTTAAAGATTTGTTTGTACTGAGAAAAATTTTCCTCTAATTGCTGTTTCTTGAGCAGAATATTCTCAAGCGTTCTGCTTCTGTGTTTGTTTTTCTTAAGGTTAGAGTATTCTTTTTTATATTGTGTTCAATAGTTCTTAGTTCTTCCATTTAAGTAGGAAATTGGTCGAACATGTTTGTGTTTGATGCTTTAAAAAATTTTTACTCACGACATTATAATAAATTGTTTCTCGGTGATTGTTATTCGTTTGGTTGCTGTAGATGATGTAGATGATGATGTTACTGTTGCTGCTGTTTGATGACGTTGCTTCTGCTGGTGCTGTTTACCGCTTGTTGATGACGTTGTGGCTGTTGTTGTAGATGAAATAGCTTTTGATCGACTGCTGAAGTTGTTGATTATGTTGCCATAGGTGTTGTAGTTGCTGTTGTGGCGCTGCTGCTGTTGTTTCTGGTTGCTAGTTATTACCGTTAATTATCCACCGTAGCGAGAGGCATTTCGCACCCTCTTGCTGCTCCACTCGGTGCGAGAGGCTTTTCGCACCCTCGTGTTGGTCGTATTTATTTTCGTTTTGACCGTTGGTTATAACAGCTAGTCTTCATCACCAATGCATCAAATAGTCAAAAAAAAAATCACTAGCAACAAATTTTACACATGTAACCATCGTCTTCTTCTAGTCAGGAAAACGACGTTTTTATTTTTCACTACACCAAGTTCATTATTAGTATGCAACTAAGCACGAAACATTCCGATGAAAAGTTCAAATTATTTGCGGTCGCAAGCTGCATGTTCGTGCATAAGTATGTATGTTTTAACCAGCAAGCTTAGGTTCACTTTTAATATAATTGTTCGTTGGTTATCGGTTGGTATTTCATTGATTTTTCTTCACCTCTAATGTCTTCAAACTTTATTGGATATCGGTTTTCATTTATTAGAATTTTCACTAAACTCATTGATTAGAATTTTCACTAAACTCTGTTATATGAAAGTTTGAAATGTTCTTCTTGGTTACTTATTATGTTTATAGTATTGTCTCCACTTTGTGTCCTCGTCGGGCTCGAATTTTTATTGTCCATTTTGCACTGTTATTCATTTATTTTACCAGCCACAGGATCGCGTTAACTTTTTTGCGCTCGTTTATAGTATTATTAGTAGCAGTACTTTTCACTTCAGCGATGCGTCACATTTTTCACGGTCGCGAACTCCGCAATCCGGTGATTTGCAGGTTTTTCACTTACGGTCGCCATTTGGTAAACTCCTTAATATTTGAATCGAATACTTATCCGGCGGAACGAAAGTTTTCTTTTCTTAGCGGTGACGGAGTTGACGAAAGTCAAAGCTGTTCGCAATGATAAAACCTCTTATGCTTAAAGCTATTCCGGTGAGACGAACTGGAGTAGACCAGTCCTGTCACGGTCGCCATTTGGTAAACTCCTTAATATTTGAATCGAATACTCATCCGGCGGAACGAGGGTTTTCTTTTCTTAGCGGTGACGGAGTTGACGAAAGCCAAAACCGTTCGCAATGATAAAACCTCTTATGCTTAAAGCAATTCCGGTGAGACGAACTGGAGGAGACCAGCCGCTGCGGAATGCTCATTGATTAATTCTATCGCTTTATTGAAAATCATTCGCTTTTATAGGCAAATGCAATTGCCAAAATATTTAATTCTATGTGTTACATGTGTGGCCAGCTTGGGCCCCTACTGGAAAACAGCTGGAGAGAAGAGCATTAAAATTGCAACGCTGCATTTTGCGTGCTGTATGAATCAGGCACCGAACGTTGCGGTACACTCGGCATGGCATGGTAGCGAGTGTGCTGTAACGCTTAGGCTTTCAGTAAGTAACGGAACTTACTTGCGCGGGTCAGTGGTTTGAATCGAAATTTGTTTGTTTATGGTTTACGGTGCCGTACAAAAGAGTTGGTATACGACACCTTGTTGCCACCAACTGTCCTCGCCAACGTTCGAAAGCGGAATGAGTATGAAAGCTCAATCGCTGTCGTATTTATAGCTGGTAGGGTGCCTTGTTGCCACTAGTCCGTATTGCTGATGGAGCTCCTTGTTGCCACCAACTGTCCTCGCCAACGTTCGAAAGCGGAAAGAGTATGAAAGCTCAATCGCTGTCGTATTTATAGCTGGTAGGGCGCCTTGTTGCCACTAGTCCGTATTGCTGATGGGGCTCCTTGTTGCCACCAACTATCCTCGCCAACGTTCGAAAGCGGAATGAGTATGAAAGCTCAATCGCTGTCGTATTTATAGCTGGTAGGGCGCCTTGTTGCCACTAGTCCGTATTGCTGATGGAGCTCCTTGTTGCCACCAACTGTCCTCGCCAACGTTCGAAAGCGGAATGAGTATGGAAGCTCAATCGCTGTTGTATTTATAGCTGGTAGGGCGCCTTGTTGCCACTAGTCCGTATTGCTGATGGGGCTCCTTGTTGCCACCAACTGTCCTCGCCAACGTTCGAAAGCGGAATGAGTATGAAAGCTCAATCGCTGTCGTATTTATAGCTGGTAGGGCGCCTTGTTGCCACTAGTCTGTATTGCTGTTGGGGCTCCTTGTTGCCACCAACTGTCTTCACCAACGTTCGAAAGCGGAATGAGTATGAAAGCTTGTTGTTTAAATTTATCTATATTTTTAAGTATTCGTTTGGGCTTTAACATGGTTTTATATGTACAAATGATTTACATTTTTGTTTTCATCTTTGAGTTCGAGGATATGCTTATTGTTACAGTTTACTATAGATATTTGGAAAATTTGTTTGAGAATTTGTTACCTTGGTGGAGTTGGTTTTGTTTTAAAATTTGAAAAAGAAACTACTTAATACTACTATATACACCCTAAACACCAACCTACTATATACAAGCCGCTTATTAGAGCGTATTCTGAAATTTGGCATTTTCGTATAAATTTGACTTTAGTGTCTAAGACTCTCATGTCTACTCTTTGAATAGAAGTCTCCTGGTGGAGGTCTGTAACTCTGGTGTCATAGGGACAATCGAGGATCATACGTAAGATTCGGTTTTGCGCGAGCTGTATTTTGTTCCCACACTGGGGCCGCGTAAAAGACTGCTGGGGCAATTATTTGTTTGTAGACTGCCAGTGGAGGGGGCTTCAGTTTGGGGGATTGTCGATGGAGGAACAGTATTGCTTGGGTTTTGGAAGCGTTGATCTTGATTTTCCAGGTGTTAGCACACTTGACAAAGGCGTCTAGACATCGCTGAAGTTTGTTGGTGATCTCACGAGGCATTCTTCCCTTGACGGCAATTGCAGTGTCGTCTGCGAACAGGAAGAGCACGCAGCCATCTCCCAGGAAAGGAATGTCGGAGGTGTAAATGTAGTTGACGGATCTGACAACCATCGCCTTGATGGAGTGCAACATCATAAAGCTCTTAGCATTTGGTTGTAATGTAGTTTGTATAGCAACCAAATGAAAAATAAAATTTTATCATTACTAGTTCAACCTCAAGCAAGAGTAGACGTCTTTTCCTTTTGTTCCCGAAGATTCCCTGCCTAACTGTAACAGGTTATAGCGACTCGTTGGCAGATGGACAACAGTACCAAAGTCTGATCGGTGCTTTGTTGTACATTGCTGTCAATACGCGTCCAGATATAGCCATCTCAACTTCCATTCTCGGGCGGCGTGTCACCAAACCAACATCGGCGGACTGGAACATCGTATGCGGAATTGCAAGGTGTTCTTGGCTGAAAACAGTGCTAAAAACGATAGGAAGAAACAATAGGCCAAGGCTAAAACAGTGCGCGAAAGCGGCTCAAAGTCGTTCACGTTTATGGTACGGTCCGGTCAGCGTGAGGACGATAGTGCGTGGGTGATCGATTCGGGTGCCACGTCACATTTGGCGAGAAACCGCAGTTCGTTTGTGCGTATCGATGAAAGTGTTCGTCCGGAAATTTCGACTGCTGATGGTAAAATGCTGGAAACAGCAGGACTATGACAACATCGCCAGGCGGGTGCCGGTATTACATGACAATGATTGACGACCATAGCCGCTACACGGTCGTTTATTTCTTAAAGCAGAAATCCGAGGTAGCTGACAAGATTCGTGTGTATGTGAGGTTCACTGAGACTCAGTTCGGTCGAAAACCAAAAGTCATCCGCTCAGACCTAGGTGGCGGGTACACCAGCAACGTTTTGCGAAAATTCTACATCAATGAAGGAATTAAGGCCGAATTTTCCGCTGGGTACGCACCTCAGCAAAATGGCGTAGCTGAAAGAAGGAACAGGACCTTGAATGAGATGGGACTGTGCATGCTGTTGGACGCTGGCTTACCTCGACGTTTTTGGGCGGAAGCCGTTAACACCGCAACGTATCTTCAGAACCGATTGCCGTCGTCAGCGATTGGTTCGACGCCGTACGAGATTTGGTTCGGCCAAAAACCAGATTTACAACACTTGAAGATCTTCGGTTGTGATGCATACGTGTGGGTTCCACCGCAGAAGAGACAGAAATTTGAAGGCAAGTCCACTAAGATGACCATTGTCGTATACGCGTCGGACAGTAAGGCCTATCGGTTGCTGAATAAGTCAACTGGGCAAATCGTTATCAGCCGTGACGTACGTTTTTAGGAACTCGACGAGAAGGACAAGAACATTAACGATGGGACAACCCATGAGTTACCAAGTGAATCCACCAACGAAAACAAACATATTGCGGTACCATTGTTTAATCGTAGACCTGACGAGGATGAAAAAGACGAATTTTTCGAATTTGATGAAGAAAACGAGCATGGTTTCAACGAGGAGGAAGTGCAGGAAAAGCAACCTTCAAAAGCTACCGCCGTTGTGCCGCTGCAGGAGGAGCAACCTGCGGTAACTCTTGGTGCACAAGGTGGCTTGCGACGATCAGAGAGAGCGAATTGCGGTGTCCCACCGGAGCGATATACTGGTACGATTGGTCTGGCAGTTAACACGTGCGCAGAGCCAAGAACGTACAACGAAGCGATCACAAGCCCGGTCAGTGCAAAATGGAAAGCGGCCATGGATGAAGAAATGGCATCCCTACGTGACAACGGAACGTGGACCCTGGCCAAGTTACCCCAGAATCGCAATGTTGTTGGCTGTAAGTGGGTGTATAAGTGCAAAGAAGATGAGTCCGGGAAAATTGTGCGGTACAAGGCCAGATTGGTCGCGCAAGGCTTTTCCCAAAAATTCGGCACTGACTACGATCAAGTGTTTGCGCCAGTTGTAAAGCAGATCACGTTCCGTACCGTGCTGACGATAGCAAGCAAACGGAAATTGATCGTGAAACACATCGATATTAAGACCGCATATCTGCATGGCATCCTGCAGGAGGAGGTTTCTATGAAGCAGCCTCCGGGATATTCGAACGGCGATCCGAGTACCGTGTGTTCCTTGAAGCGAAGCCTGTACGGACTGAAGCAAGCAGCGCGGGTTTGGAACCAGCGGATTGATATGGTTTTAAAGCAAATGGGGTTCCACCCGTCATCGGCGGATCCGTGCCTCTACTTGCGGATTACGGACGGTGTGTACACGTACATACTGATCTACGTGGACGACATCGTTATTGCAAGCAGCACGATGCAGGAGTATCGGCGATTGGTCGGTGCATTGAGCGAGAGTTTCAAGCTCACGGAGCTGGGTGACTTGAAGTTTTCCCTGGGAATCCACGTTTGCCAGAAAGCTGACCGGTTCGTGTTGGATCAGAAGTCGTATGTGCTAAAGATCCTGTCGCGATTCAACATGGAGAACTGCAAGCCTTCTCGTGTCCCGATGATCACAGGTTTTGTACAACAAAAGGAGGAGGATAGCGACTCGTTGGCAGATGGACAACAGTACCAAAGTCTGACGCGTCCAGATATAGCCATCTCAACTTCCATTCTCGGGCGGCGTGTCACCAAACCAACATCGGCGGACTGGAACGCGGCGAAGCGGGTGCTACGTTACTTGAACGGTACAGCAGACCACGTGCTACACTTGGGTGGCGCAGGTAACCTTCAACTGGAATGCTTGAAGTCGACAACAGGGAGTCCAACACTGGCTACATTTTCAAGTACGGTGGCGGACTAGTTGGATGGGGAAGCAGAAAGCAGACGTGCGTATCTCTTTCCAGTACCGAGGCAGAGTATATCGCACTGGCAGAATGCTTGCAGGAGCTGCAGTGGCTGCGTCGATTGGTGGACGACCTGGGCGAGCATCTGATGTTACCTATTGTCGTCAATGAGGACAACCAGAGTTGCATTGCACTTGCAGCAGCAGACAAAACCTCAAAAAGATCGAAGCATATCGACACTAAGTACTGCTTCGTGAAGGATTTATCAGAGACTGGTATCGTATCCATTCGGTACTGTCCCACGGAGCAGATGGAAGCCGACCTTCTCACCAAACCTTTGGGTGCAGTGAAGCTACGACAACTTCGAGAGGCAATCGGAATTCGACCACATGATGTTGAGGAGGAGTGTTGACGGATCTAGGCAACCATCGCCTTGATGGAGTGCAACATCGTAAAGCTCTTAACAATTGGTTGTTTTGTAGTTTGTATAGCAACCAAATGAAAAATAAAATTTTCACATTACTAGTTCAACCTCAAGCAAGAGTAGACGTCTTTTCCTTTTGTTCCCGAAGATTTTCTGCCTAACTGTGACAAATGTTGTACATCAAAGGGCCCAGCAGACTGCCCTGTGGGACCCCTGCTGGGATGGAAAAAGTATTTGATAAACAATCATTCAGCTATAACCTGAACGACCTCTGCCGAAGGTAGCTACAGATGATTTTTGTCAAATATGGTGGAAAGTTGAAGGCACAGAGCTTGTATACCAGTCCATCATGCCTAGGGTGGTCGGTATTACCGACTTTTCAAAAAACCGGTATTTCGGTTTCCATAAAAATAGAAACCGGTAAAACCGGTAAAAACCGATATTTTAATTTTTTTCTTACTAATACAAACCAGGGGCGACTCGTGATCTTTGAACCTACTTGTTCAACTGCAAAATTCTGAAAATCATAGTTTGGGGAAATAATGACAATCATGTCCGCGGAAAAGCGCAAGTCATTTTCTCTGTACTATTTGAAACTAAAACTGAAAAATAATTGAATATATACAGATTTTTGGATTTGAAATTTAATTTTTGCCTAGCGTTTTAGGTCGCATCTATGGACGAGTCGCTGCATAATTATGTTTTTGTATTTATGAGTACCTATGCTTCATTTCGACCCAGTTTTTTTCTGTAAGATTTGGACCACTTGTTTTCATATTTTGTGGTGTTATACCACCCAAATACAACACTGGTTAAATTTAATAGTGTTTGGAAAACTCTAATGCAGAATTCCTGAAATCTCGCTCGCACAAAGAAGAGACAGTGTGCTTTGCGCTACAAGTCTCGTTTCTCATTCAGTCGCTTCGTGCTATGTGCAGCGTGCGAGCGAGAAAACTTACCATTCGTACGAGCCATGTCTCGTCACATGGGAATTTTTTTGCGACGTACACGAAGATACCTCGTTTCTCAACTTAACGAGTGCGGTGCATGGGCGACGCGTACTTGAGACAGCTTGCGTGCAAAATCTCGTGAGCTCGTCTCACGAGCTTGGCTCGCATGTTGCTTTGCGCTAATGGTGCGAGAAGGAAATTGATTTTGCGCAGAAGGATACAGGCAGGGGATTTTCTGTTTTTTTTTAATTACGGTGTTATAGCAGCATGCATCAGAACACCGTTAGAATTATCAATTATATTACCTAGTTCATTTATTTATCAATTCAAAATTCTATGATTAATTCATCCGACTTTTATTAACATGAATTAAGAACGTTTTGCCTTTCTCCTAGACAAGTATAGCAATCACTGGAAAAACCAAAGGTATAAAAGTGCTCCAAAGGGTCGAATCTCGTATATCAATCGACTTAGTTTGACGAGCTGAGCATTTTCTGTATGTGTGTGTGTATGTAACGCTCTCCCAATCTCACTCGATTTTCTCAGAGATGGCTGGACCGATCTTCATGAAAATAATTGCAAATGAGAGGTCTAGTTGCCCCATAAGACCCTATTGAATTTCATTGCAATCTGATTTTAAGTTTAGAGGTTATGTTTAAAAATGTGAAAATCACGAAACATCATTATCTAAGAATCTACTCAACCGATTTTAACAAAATTGGTTTTAACTGAATGAGCTACTTAAAAAACTCTTAACTATTGAGTTTCATGAAGATTGAACATGTGGTTCAGAAGTTATTTAAAGAAACGTGTTCTGGAGAGTGTTTAATCACACTCATGTTTCTCAGAGATGGCTTAACCGATTTCCACAAAATCAGTGTCAATTGGAAGGTCCAATTACCCCATAAGACCCAATTGATTTTTTTTGCAATCGGACTATTACTTTGCCTGTTATGTTTAAAAATGTGAAATCCAGCTATGAAAAGAAAAAGAAATAGAATATTCCGAAGACTACTTAAACTCACTCACTTTTCTCAGAGATGGCAGAACCGATTTCCACGAAATTAATGTCTAATGAAAGGTCTAGCTGCCTTATAACACCCTATGGAATTTTAATGTAATCGGTCTGTTACTTTGTCTGTAATGTATCAAAATATGAAAACCACGAAACTTCATTAACTCAGAAAGTACACAACCGGTTTGAACAATATTGGTATCAAATGAACGGTCTAGTTAAAGGTTAATTGATGAATTTTATAGTGATTAAACACGTGGTTCAAAAATTGTGGAAAGAAACATGTTCCGGTGACCTATCAAATTCACTCGTTTTCCCAAAAATGGCTGGACTCAACAATTTTAGTGTCAAATGAAAAGTTTGGCTTTCCTATAGGTTCCAATTTTATTTGACTATAATCGTATTTGTATTAAATTGTTAAAACAACGAAAGTCTATTACCTCAAAGATCACACGACTTATTTGAACATATCTACTGTCATTTGAACGGGTTGTCTCTCAAACTCACAAGTAAGAAATTTCATAGCAATTTGATATGTGGTTCAAAAGTTATGAAAAGAAACGGAATTCTAAGACTATTTAAAACTGTAACTGCTTTGATCAAAACATATGGCCTCAACAAAATTTAAATTTGGTATTGTGCTATTCGTACATTCCCGGTATTGCTCGTTGAAGTATACGAATTTCAAAGTAATTTTTTTTATTTCGCTATTTTTTTAGCACGAATATTTTACTTCTAATTAATAGATTTTTCAACTTTTTGCCTTTCTCCTAGAAAGGTATAGCAATCACTTGCAAAACCGAAGATATGAAAGTGCTCCAAAGGGCCGAATGGCATATATCACTCGACTCAGTTCGACGAGCTGAGCATTTTCTGTATGTATGTGTGCGTGTGCGTGTGTGTGTGTATGTGCAGATTTTTATTCTCACTCACTTTTCTCAGAGATGGCTGGACCGATTTTAATGACATTATATGCAAATGAAAGTTCTAGTTACCCCATAAGACCCTATTAAATTTCATTGAATATGGATTTTTATTTAAGAGGTTATGTTCAAAAATGTAAAAATCACGGAACATCAACATCTCAGAAACCACACAACCGATTTCAATAAAATTGGTATCAAATGAACGGGCTATTTCAAAAACCCTTAACGTTTGAATTTTATATAGATTGAACATGTGGTTCAAAAGTTATGAAAAGAAACGTCTTCTGAAGACTGTTTAATTTCACTAATGTTTCTCAGAGATGGCTGGACCGATTTCCACAAAATTAGTGTCATATGAAAGGTCTAGTTACCCCATCAGACCCTATTGATTTTTTTGCAATCGGACTATTACTTTGCCTGTTATGTTTAAAAATGTGAAATCTAGCTATGAAAAGAAACAAATACCGAAGAATACATAAACTCACTCACTTTTCTCAAAGATGGCTGAACCGATTTTCACGAAATTAGTGTCAAATGAAAGGTCTAGCTGACTCATAACACCCTATTGAATTTTACTGTAATCGAACTGTAACTTCGTCTGTAATGTACCGAATTGTGAAAATCACGAAACTTCATTATCTCAGAAAGTACACAACCGATTTGATCAATTGTATTATCAGATGAACAGGCTAGTTAAGGGTTAACTGATGAATTATGATTTAACACGTGGTTTCAAAGTTTGGCTGCCCTATACGTTCCCATGTCATTTGATTATAATCGAACTAAGCCACCGTTATGTATTAAATTGTTAATAGAACAACGAAATTCTATTATCTCAAAGATTACACGACTTATTTAAACATTACTAGTGTCATACGAACGAGTCATCTCTCAAAGTTACAAATAACAAACTTCATAACAATTTGATATGTGGTTCAAAAGTTATAGAAAGAAAAGAAATTCAAAGGCTATTTAAAACTGCTTTGCTAAATATATGTGGCCATAATATAATTTCAATGTGGTATCGTACCATTTCAATGCTCCCGGTATCGCTCGTGATTGAATTGTTCGAAATTAAGAGTCATTTCTTTTATTTCGCTATTAATTGAGCATTTACATTACGTCAAATTTCATATTTTATACTTCTATTATAACATCATTAATTTAGAACCCAAAAAGTGAATACACATTTATTGGATTGAAGCGTTCATGTAAATCTATTTTTACAAATAATAAGTTTGAATGAGAAAGGCTGGGTCTGACCGCTAGGTGGATTAATTTAGGTATTGTTACTATACTTATTATGCTAACGGTACGAAATGAGTAATATTTTTCTTTTCACCGGATGCAGAGTGTTACGTTGGTTAACAGAAGTGTTTCTTTCGTCGGTTTAGATGTCATTGACTACCTTATGATAGAACTCTGTTTTGTAGTTCTAAGGATAAAAACCTAAATTAATCCACCTAGCGGTCAGACTCAGCCTTTCTCATTCAAACATATTATTTGAAAACATAGATTTACATGAATGCTTGATTCCAAAAAGGTATATTCACTCTTTGGGTTCTAAAATATTGATGTTGTAATTTAAGTATAAAATATGAAATGTGACGTAATGTTAGTGCTTCAGAAATAGCGAAATATAAGAAATGACTCTTAATTTCGAACAATTTAATCACGAGCGATACCGGGAACGTTCAAATAGTACGATACCACATTTAAATCATGTTGAGGCCATATATATTGATCAAAGCAGCTATAGTGTTGAATAGTCTTTGAATTTCTTTTCTTTACAAAACTTTTGAACAGCATATCAAATTTTTATGAAGTTTATTATTTGTAAGTTTGAGAGATGACTCGTTTGTATGACACTAGTTATGTTCAAATAAGTCGTGTAATACTTGAGATAATAGACTTTCGTTGTTTTACAAATTAAAACATAACGGTTGCTTAAGTTTGATTACAATCAAATGAAATGGGAACGTATGTGGGAGCTAAACTTTGAAACCACTTGTTCAATCACAATTCATCAGTTAACCCTTAACTATCCCGTTCATTCGATATCAATATTGTTCAAATCAAAATCTGTGTAGTTTCTAAGATAATGAAGTTTAGTGATTTTCACATTTCGATACAATACAGACGAAGTTACATTCCGATTACAGCAAAATTCAATAGGGTGATAAGAGGCAGCTAGACTTTTCATTTGATACTAATTCTGTGAAAATCGGGTCAACCATCTCTGAGAAAAGTGAGTGAGCCCAAGTAGTCATCAGAATATGTTTCTTTTCATAGCTGGATTTCACATTTTTAAACATAACAGGAAAATTAATAATCCGTTCGCAAAAAAAAATCATTAGGGTCTTATGGGGCAACAAGACTTTCCATATGACACTGATTTTATGAAAATCGGTCCAGCCATCTCTGACAAACATGAGTGAAATTAAACAGTCTCCAGAACACGTTTCTTTCTGTAACTTCTGAACCATATGTTCAATCTTCATAAAATTCAAACGTTAAGGGTTTTTAGGTAACCCGTTCATTTGAAACCAATTTTGTTCAAATCGGTTGTGTAGTTTCTGAGATATTGATGTTTTTACATTTTTACATTTTGATACATAACCTCAAAACTAGAAATCAGATTACAATGAAATTCAATAGGGTCTTATAGGGCAACTAGACCTTCCATTTGCAATTGATTTCATTGAAATCGGTCCAGCCATCTCTGAGAAAATCGAGTTAGATTGGGAGAGCGTTACACACACACATACAGAAATGCTCAGCTCGTCGAACTGAGTCGAGTGGTATACGACATTCGGCCCTTTTGAGCACTTTTATACCTTAAGTTTTTGCAGTGATTGCTATACCTTTCTAGGAGAAAGGCAAAAAGAGAAATGATAGAAATGACTTTTGATTTCAACTTCAATCCCGAGCAAGGCCGCAAACATTAAAATAGTACAATATTAAATTTAAATGATGTTGAGGCCACATAGTTTGAACGTAGTTATAGTTTTAAACAGTCTGCGGGTTTCGTTTCTTTCTATAACTTTCAAACCACATGTTTGAACATTATGAAATTCATTGTTTAAGGGTTTGAAAGCCCATTTATTTGAATTAAACTATGTTCATAGCTTCTGAGATATAAGAGCGTTTTTAACATTCTGACGCAGCGCCAAAACTAAAAGTTTGATTACAATGAAATTCAATAGCAACCTAAGCGGCAAATAGACCCTTCATTTGACACCAAGATAGAAAGAATCGGTCAGACCATCTCTGAGAAAAGTGAGTGCGAAAGAAAGGTGCACATACACACGTACACACCCACACACAAACCTATACACCTATACATGCATATATGCAGAAAATGCTCGATTCGTCGAACTGAGTTGAGTAGTATATGACATTCGGCCATTTTATTCATTTTTCTACTTTTTAATTAGCCAGTGATCGTTAGGAGAAAGTCAATATGCTTACTTTCATTATGTAATTTCACATTTTTATGAACAACGGACACAGTTACAATCCGATTGCAATGAAATTCAATAGCAACCTATGAGGCAACTAGATCTTTCATTTGACACTAATTTTATGAAAATCGGTTCAGCCATCACTGAGAAAAATGAGTGAGTTTAAACAACCTCAGGATAACTTTTCTTTACATAACTTTTGAACCATATGTTCAATCATAACAAAATTCAAAAGTTAAAGGTTCTGGGGACAGCCCAATCATTTGAAACCAGTTTTATTGAAATCGGTTGTGTGGTTTCTGAGATATTGATGTTTCGTGATTTTTACATTTTATACATAACCTCTAAACTAAAAATCCGATTACAATGAAATTCAATAGCAACCTATGGCGCAACTAGACCTTTCATTTGCAATCAATTTTATGAAAATCAGTCCAGCCATCTCTGAGAAAAGTGAGTGAGAAAAAAAAGTTGCACATACACACACACACACACACACACACACACACACACACACACACACACACACACACACACACACACACATACACACATACATACAGAAAATGCTCAGTTCGTTGAAAGAAGTCGAGTGGTATATGACATTCGGCCATTGGGACCACTTTTATACCTTCGGTTTTTCCAGTGATTGCTATACCTTTCTAGGAGAAAGGCAAAAATGTGGTTTGAAATTACAACATAAGTTTTTCGGGAGTTAAAAATAGTAAAACCATTAAAATTGTTTATAATTTCTAGTACATGTTGATGTTGGATAGAATTTTCGAATTGAGTACACTAAAGTCGCTTTTTATGCGGGGGATACATGCCGCGTAAATTCCGGAATCCGCGTAAAAAAACCCGCGTAAATTCTGCAATCTGAGTGAAGAGGAACCGAAATCCGCACGAAAACAAATACCGCGTAAATTCCGGATTCCGCGTAAAAACCGCGTAAATTCCGGAATCCGCGTAAAAAGCGACCTTAGTGTATAGATATTGCAAATCAGGTTCTGAAGGTTCGTGATAATCTGATCGTAGTAATATAGTTTTGTGAATTCTTCCGATTTATACACCTTCAGAAGGGTCTGACGGCATATATCGTATGTAGGTACGTTAGACAGCCTATACACCAGAGAGACGCAGAGACACTCACCGTTAAGGCAACTGTCAACATCAAAACGGATAACGGCAATGCAAAATTATACAGCTCCCCCGTTTTGATGTTGACAGTTTCCTTAAAGGTGATTGCTTTGTCATTTCTCTAATATACAGGTTCACTAAGGTACAGTACGGGCGTCTCTCTCAGTTCGTAAAGCGATTAGACATCGTCTGGTGCGCCGCAGTCTCTAACCGAAAAAAAAGAAAAGAAACCTCTCGTCGCTTGAGTAAAAAGCGCGTGTACAGGAAGTAAGTGTACACGAGAAAGTCTCACGAGCTGTAGCGCACGAGCTGTATCAAGTATGTACAGTACGGGCGTCTCGCTCAGTTCGTAGTGCGATGAAACATCGCCTTGCGCATCGCAATCCGAACCGAAAGAGAAGCGAAAGAGCAACCTGCAAATTGCATGTGACGTGTCTCGTCTCGTCGCACATACATGGAAATTCTACGAGCGAGAGAAAGATTTCTCTCGTCGCTTGAAAAAAAGCACGTGCACAGGAAGTCTGCTCTAATGAATGTATCCAGTGATATGATTTAAAGATGCACCGAATAATAGGGCTGGGAAAAAGTTATTTTTGAAAATTACCGAATATTAGGATTATCGAATAATGATTTAAACTAGACTTTGTCAGAGGTAATCCACTTTAATTCATGACTAATTTGGTTTTTAGTTTTTCTTATTTAATCATCATGTTCTGTCGAATATTCGGCTGAACAGACGGCCGAATATTCAACGAAACATGATGAAAAGATGAGAAAAACATAAAACCAAATTATTCTTGACTTAATGTGACTTACCCTAAACAAGCTCAAGTTAAAACCATTATTCTGAAAATTGAAAATTCGGTACTTTCCACAAAAAAAAACTTTTTCCCAGCCCTATTATTCGGTGCAACGCTAATATGATTACGAGGAACATAATTTCGAAACTCATATTAATAAAAAAAACATGCATATTTTTATTTCAAATTTCTTTTACATCGCGAAATTTAATTTTAAATTAATGAATAAATTGAAAATTCTTAGAGGAACAATTCTTGAAACAGTTGAGAAGAGGAAATGAATGAAGAAGAAAATGAAATGACGATCAAACAAGAATTTACATTCTACGAATCCAAAGAAATCGAAGGTAAATACTTCTCTATTCTGTTTGTTGCTCTATCAACAGTTCTTCCAAATTTAGTAAAACCTGAGAAAGCTTCGTCTTTGACCATGCTACAGCTATTTTAATTTCACTTTCTCAAGAATAAGGAGCAGTAATTTTTAAGACGAAATTCTTTACTGATTGACTATTCCATCCTGTAAACTAGGTGCAACCTGTGCAATGCATACGAAGACGCCAAACAAAAATTAAATTCCTAATCCAAATGTATATTTACACTGGGGTCTTTTTTTACGCGGGTTATTTTTATGCGGTTTTTTTATACACGACTTTTTTTACGCGATTTTTTACAATAACGCGGATTATTTTTACGCGGTTTTTTTGAAATAACGCGGATTATTTTTACACGATTTGATAGATTATTTTTATGCGGTATTAAATAAGTTTAGTATAAGTAAATCCAATAAAGTAAAAATCAATCATATGGTTCATGACAATAAGATATTCTTTTTAATTAATCTAAAAAATGCATATTTTTTATATATTTACTGTAATAATCAAAAAATAGGCAATTTCCGTTGATTCGGTAAGAAGAAACAAAAATACATTAATAATTGTGCAACGATACGAGTCAGGGTCGTTGCGATTTACTTCCTTTTAAGAAACGAAAGCTTAAACATGTAGCAAAATTATTATAAAAAAGTTATTGTCATGTTCTTCAATGAATTTTTATTTTAGAATCACTAAAACTTATTTTGTGTGTTTCGTTACCATTTTTATATTATTTTTCATGTTTATATTTACTTACGTGCCATTATTTTTAATCGGATCTTATTAATGAATGGAGTTTTATTTTAACGATTTTTTAAAATTACGCGTTTTTTTTATACGCGGATTTTTTCAACGCGGTACAACCAACCGCGTAAAAAAAGACCCCAGTGTATACATTATTTTTTTAGTTTTACCTTTGAATAGCACAAAACGAATAATGACTTACGTTTGTTCGCGGACAAGATTGTGATTACTGCCCCAAACTATGATTTTCAGAATTTGTGGTTGAACTGGCAGGTTCAAAATCCACGGGTTGCATCTGTAAGTATGAGTGTGTGAAGAGATTTGCTGTTCTACTTAAAGAATAAATGTCTTGCTTTATTGATATGAAGTCTTTTGGCATATTATCGATACACACGAATACATCATCTGAATCCAAGCAGAAAAAACAAGAAGGAAACAAAAATTGATAAATAGGTAGGTTAGAGTAAATTAATATTCAAGGTTGCTTCTGTCTAAATATTTTTATTATATACACCGTCATGTGTTTTGTAACGCCTACCTAAGAGGGAAGCATTCATTAACCTTACAATGATTAATGAATATTGTGACAATTATTTTATTAATTTTAAGAAAAATACCGGAAATACCGTTTTTTTCGCCTCTCCAATACCGGTATTTCGGTATTGGAAAAAATATCGGTTTTACCGGTTTTGGTTTGCCGGTAAACCACCCTAGTCATGCCAGACATTGTCAAACGCCTTTTCGACGTCCAACAATGCCATGGCTGTGGACTTGGATACAGCCCTGTCCCTTCTGAAGTTGTTCATCACCCGCACCAGCTGGTGCGTGGTGGAGTGACCCTTCCTAAACCCAAACTGTTGGAGCAAATCGCGTAAAAAAAGATCGCGTCGTTACAAAACCTTTCGCTATGTGGTAAGTGTGTGTATGTATGTCTATGTGTGTGTATGTTTGTGTGTGTGTTACATATTGGCCCATAAACAATATTTCCCATGTCACACATCGCGTAATTTCAAGAAAATCACATGAAAAAATCGCGTAATTTCGAGAAAATCGCGTAAAAAAATCGCGTAAAATAAAATCACGTAAAAAAAAGTCGCGTAAAAAAAGAATTCAGTGTAGTGCAATTCCAAGCATCTTTTGAAGATAGAGCTCAACAACAGGTGAACTCTGTTGCTGAGCTTTTTTAAGACCATATTGAAGACCCCATCAAACTCAGGAGCCTTCATGTTCTTAGTACTCATCAGCGCTGAGCAAACCTGTTCTGCTGTGATTTTATGTTCTTGAGGAATGGTACAAGGGAAGTTATCGAGGTTGCGGACGCACTGCTCGACCTGGTCTTCCATGGGACTAGCCATGGTCGAACCAAGCAAATGCGATGAGGCAATGTGATCACCTACCGCATTTGCTCTCTCGACCGGCGCAACAAGAAGCCTCTCTCCGACCCTGAGGGGAGGAACTGGTTTGGGGTGCGATTTCAGCACTTTGGCTACTTTCCAGAATGGCCTGGAGCGGTCGTCCAAACTTTGGACTACACGTCCGAAATTTTCATTCCGGAGTGAGACCATTCCGGAAGCAATTTGCCTATTCAGGTCTGTCACCTCGAGCTTCATGTCCAGATTCCTGGTCCTCTGGAACTGGCGTCTACGCACATTTCGCAATCTAATTAGCAGCCGGGTATGGGAATCAATGGCAAGGAACTTACCCCTCACAGGAACACGTCGCACACACACCTCATCGGCCACGTTAATGGCTCGATGGAGACCCTCCAACGCCTGGTCGATGTTTTCCCCGCTGTCAAGCGGCGGCGCCTCGTCGATGTTGTTGTCCACCATTCGAGCAAAGCGCTCCCAGTCGACATGGTGGTAGTCTTTCCGCAGACAGCTGGCAGGAGCAACACCGATTCCCACCTCAGCAACGACAGGTTGGTGGTCTGAGCTCAGATCGTTGTGGGCCACTGGTTTGGAGAGCTCGATGTTGGCCAGAAAGAAGTCCAGGGTTGAAGGGTTCCCCGCTGGGGAGATGAAAGTCGGCTCATCCGGAAACTGCACCGTGTAAAAGCCATGCTGCGAGTGTTCGAAGAGTTGGCGACCGTTCTGATTCTGCCGATAATTTCGCCAAGTCTCGTGCCGAGCATTTAGGTCTCCTCCAATGACGAAGCGGGAGTTGGTCCTGGTGATGGTTGCCAGGTCGTTCTTGAACTGGGTGGCTGTACCGTTGCTAATTTTACACTGGAGAGGACAGTAGACGACGATGAACCGGATGAACCCGGTAGCTGATTTAACCTCCACACTAAGGGCTTCGATGATGGCGGCGCGGATGTGCGGCAAGATGTTATATTTCATCCCCTTTCTGACGATGATCGCGATACCACCCCCCCTGGAGTTGCACACTGTTTCCAAAGCAGCAAAAACGTGATCGCAATTGTTTTGACCCAGAAAAAATGATTTTAGAGATACACTGGGGTCTTTTTTTACGCGGGTTATTTTTATGTGGTTTTCTTATACACGACTTTTTTTACGCGATTTTTTACAATAACGCGGATTATTTTTACGCGGTTTTTTGAAATAACGCGGATTATTTTTACATGATTTGATAGATTATTTTTACGCGGTATTAAATAAGTTTAGTATAAGTAAATCCAATAAAGTAAAAATCAATCATATGGTTCATGACAATAAGATATTCTGTTTAATTAATCTAAATAATGCATATTTTTAATGTACTGTTATTATCAAAAAATAGGCAATTTCCGTTGATTCGGTAAGAAGAAACAAAAATACATTAATAATTGTGCAACGATACGAGTCAGGGTCGTTGCGATTTACTTCCTTTTAAGAAACAAAAGCTTAAACATGTAGCAAAATTATTATAAAAAGTTATTGTCATGTTCTTCAATGAATTTTCATTTTAGAATCACTAAAACTTATTTTGTGTGTTTCGTTACCATTTTTATATCATTTTTTATGTTTATATTTACTTACGTGCCATTATTTTTAATTGGATCTTATTATTGAATGGAGTTCTTTTACGCGATTTTTTAAAATTACGCGGTTTTTTTATACGCGTATTTTTTCAACGCGGTACAGGCAACCGCGTAAAAAAAGACCCCAGTGTGTATAGTGTCTTCGGAGAAGAGGTTCCATTAATTATTCTCCATGTCATAGAAGTTGCGATTTTGTGATTGATCCACCTAAGAGTGAGATACGAATTTTACTTTGCTTATTTTTGCATATAAAAATCCAATTTGTTCGCAAAGTTGTGGCAAATTTTATAAGAAATGACTTTGCTGAAGATACCATACTCCTATCTGCCTATTAAAATGGACTTTTGTAGAGTTTTCTACAGAATGCCCCTTAAAATCTATTTTTACCACATAACTTTTTATAGTTATCTTCTACAATTTTTCAATGTTCTACAATGTTGTTTGTTATAACAAAACACACAATTTCTCTTAAAAACGTTTATTTTTATCTCCTATATTTATTCAGTTATTGAAGATTTTTATTAAAATAATGTACTATTTCACTGACAAATATCTACCAAATCTGCAAATATCTGCAGACCAAACCATTTCTATGTTGATGTATAAGTTAAACAGTATTCAACCCAGACATCGGCATTTGTCTCTCGCTGTCTCCTGCATTCGAGAACATGCGCTCAAATATCGACTACTCAGCACGGTTACTGTCGCTCAATTTCTATTTTTACAAGTTATGGCGCTAATTTGCGTCAAGGAATGGCTCTCGGATTATTAAAGTAAAAGAGAGAAATTATTTTGAATATATGTTTATGTCAAAAAGTTATTTAAACTCAATCTATGTGGGATCATTTTTCGCTGTCACTATCACTCTCAGTAAAAATTTCGTCATCAGAAACGACCAAAAGCGATCTTGCTTCCTGCGACAGTAGGCTTTCTTTTTTTTTCCTCTAATAGATGTTATTACTGGATCCGATGTCTCCAACAACCTATGTATGAGATCCGTATTCGTTGCGACTCTGGAGAACTTTCTAGTATGATCTTCTCTGTAGTTGCCAATATCCTTGTTCCGGGACTCTTGGGCCTCTTCCGTCAGCTGGGCAATAGGGATAGGAAAACTTGAGATCACCTTAGCCCCGTGAACAAAAACTTTATGCACCGATGGCGGCATTGGGTACCAATCATAAAGACTAACGAGCAGACGAGCGGTTTTCAATGCATATGCTTCGAATTTTTCACAGTTGATTTCGCATCCTGAAAACAAAACTTTATAAGGTTAATAAAAATTTGTATTTCAAGCATTACCAGATGCTAGTGTTTCAAGTATTATTTTACAACTATATATGGCATCAGGATGAACTCCTGTGATCTGTGCTGATATTTTCCAATTTTTAAAAAATCGTCGTGCGGTATTGCCATCGTTACTATTGCCGCCACCCGTGCAAACAGAAATTGAGCGACCGTAACCGTGCTGAGCAGTCGATATTTGAGCGCATGTTCTCGAATGCAGGAGACAGCGAGAGACAAATGCCGATGTCTGGATTGAATACTGTTTGACTTATACTTTAACATAGAAATGGTTTGGTCTGCAGATATTTGCAGATTTGGTAGATATTTGTCAGTGAAATAGTACATTATTTTAATAAAATTCTTCAATAACTAAATAAATATAGGAGATAAAAATAAACGTTCTTAAGAGAAATTGTGTGTTTTGTTATAACAAAGTAACAAACAACATTGTAGAACATTAAAACATTGTAGAAAATCACTATAAAAAGTTTTGTGGTAAAAATAGATTTTAAGGGGCATTCTGTAGAAAACTCCACAAAAGTCCATTTTAATAGGCAGATAGAAGTATGGTATCTTCAGCAAAGTCATTTCTTATAAAATTTGCCACAACTTTGCCGAACAAAGTGGATTTTTATATGCAAAAATGAGCAAAGTAAAATTCGTATCTCACTTTTAGGTGGATTAATCACAAAATCGCAACTTCTACAACATGGAGAATAATTAATGGAACCTCTTCTCCGAAGACCCTTTTTCTCTAAAATCATTTTTTCTGGGTCAAAACAATTTCGATCACGTTTTTGCTGCTTTGGAAACAGTGTGAGTTGGTGCGATCGAGACGGATGATGTTGTGATCCGGCAGCCAAAAACTGTCTCCGGATTTCAGGTGGTTTTCTGTGAGTAGGCCCACGTCGATGTTATACTTGCGGAGAAAATCAGCAAGCTCGATACTTTTGCTCTAACAGACCAAGCGTTCCATGTGACGATGGAGATGGGCTTAGGATCCATACTGAATGATAAATTTACCGAGCACATAGATTTGCTCGGGCTTGTTGCGACACGCACGAAGGGCATTGGTCATGCTGCAAAAGATTTACAGCAGTTCATCCGCAGAGTACTTCTCGGGCTCAGCGCTCGGTGGTGATGTGGGTGGACGCCAGTAGCCAGGGGGGGGGGGGGGGAAGTGACCGTTGACCGGCTAACCCACCGGATGATGAGTGTGGAAGGTCAAGTTGCGCATGCGTACTAGGTTGTCCTGCTTGCGGGGTGGAACGCAGAGGAGGAAAATCTTCCGACCTGAAGACCGGTGGTTTGTCTTTCTTCCTGCCCGGCTGGTTGTTTGTCGACGCCTGCTTGCGAATGTGCTTGAAGCTTTCCCTTTTCGGGCACTGTCGATCAGAGCTCTGGTGATTGCCGCCACAGTTTGCACACTTAAACTGTACCGCACCGGCACCGTCCACAGGGCAATCCGACGCAGAGTGGTCCTTAGCGCAGATGTTGCAACGCGGTTTGATGTTGCAGTTCCGGGTACCGTGACCGAAGTTAAGGCATCTCTGGCACTGCGTAACATCTCGACGGCCACCACGATAGAGCTCCCAACGGATGATAATGGAGAACAAAGAGCGGATGGCTCGCAATGCGCTCAGTGATACTGTCCCTTCCGGAAAGTGGATCAGAAAGAAGCAGTCCGGGTATTTCCTTTCGTTTTCATTCCTGCGTTTGATCGGATAGACAGCAATTGGGGCCAATTTGTACCGATCCTTTATTTCGGCTCCGATCAGCTTGGGGTCGAAACCTGGCAAGCCTCTGATGACAACCTTGAATGGTTTTCCCCGGGAATGTCGTGGGTGAAGAACTCAGTTTTAGAACTTTCCATGAACGTCATGACCTTCGCAAAGTCCACCTTCGTGTGCAGCATGACCTTCGTGCCAATACCGCACAGTTTGTATTCGGCTGCAACGCCCAGCGATACAAAGTCGCTAATAAGCTTGTTAAGTGGGACATTCTTCACTAGCAGCGGGGGAAGCTTCACTTTCACCGTATTGGGGCTGGCTGAGTCCGGAATATCAGTCGGCCCGCCAAAATCTCCAACGTCGCTTATGTTTGTCACCGTGTCGCAATCAGCCACACTTTTCGAAGTGCAACTGCTTCCGCCTTGTTTTTTCTTTTTACTGCCACCTTCAGCAGCGGGGTTTTGCTTCGAAGGGCTGAAGCCTGCTTTTCTTTTCTTCTTTGACATCTCACACAGCGATGCAAGCGACGAACTGTCGCACAAAACGAAATACGATTTTTAACTAACCGAGCGTTCCAGAAATTGAACCGTACTACTGAATAGTCGGAGATAGCATTGGGCGATACGATGGAGAGTATCGATACTTCAGTATCGATACCCAAAGAGCCAAAGGTATCGAGATACTCGAAATATCGGCCAAAAAGTATCGATACCAGAAGTATCGATACAATAGCTAAGAACATTTTTGTAATTTTTGTAAACACAAGGTAAATAATGAGGACTTATTCGTTGTTTTTCTATCCGCATTCTCTAGAGCAGCATGAATCAAATGACTTCACAAACAAATACATACAGGTAATGCAGAAATTCTGAGCTTTGGCAAAAAATGAATTAAACAACTTAAATCTTCAAGATTTGTATTCACTGGCCTAATGGGCTGTAAAGCTCCCGTCTTATTTGTATAAATTATTGACACACTTCCGTACAAATTGATGAGAAAGTTGATGACATAAAAAAGTTAGATATGTCAGCGAAAATAAGTGAAGTCTACCGCTGAATGTTTCTTACTAATCAATATTGCAATTTTATTTTTCACTTGTACTTAAACTTGTGTCGACGGAAAGCATGAGTTAGTTTCCGCTTGTCAATATTCGATCTGAACAATGATACCAGAAAACTTATATTTGTTTTTGTAATACAAATCTTTTTACTTTTGTCCTGTGTCAAAATGTCATACGGTCATATGCCGTCTAAGAGAGAGAGAGAGTTAGACGATGAAAAAATCACCAATTTGGCAACTGGGTTTTACATGTCAAAGGTGCCAGATCTCTTCTCAAAACGCAAAGTTGAATGACTTTTCATTTGATTCGTATAACCGGTGGTGACGATGAAAGTACTGGGGAGTATTGTTGATTGCGGGAGAATTTATCTCGCAAGGTGCATGAAAAACGCCGTAGAAGTGCGCGGGTATAACCAATCATGTTGGTGTCTTCTACAAAAAGTGCGCAAATTCAATTTCTGCACTTTTTGTAGAAGATATTACCGCGATTGGACGTACCCGCGCACTTCAACAAGAATTTTTCGCGAGAAAATTTGTCGCAATCAACAATAATAAAGTGCATCGCAATAACCGTTAAGGTGTTTAATTCTATGTTTATGTTTAATTTTCACCAAAACAATAGATAATTACTTTGTTAGCTATAAAAGACTTGTCAACCTCCGGCTAAAAATCCCTGTGATAATGCAATTTTGAAACATTCTTATTAATTGTCTAGCAATAGACCTCTCCAATCGTGTATGTATTGGTGCACTTTACACCGCGTGAGTCGGATGTAAAAAGACGCAATCAAAGTGCTGTCAAAATACTTGCATTGATTCCGAAATTTTTATTTACTTTCGCTGACTTGAAAGTTACTTTATTCCTACGCGGATTGTGTGACTTGTTTATGGATAGTATCTTACAAAATGAATATTTAATTTACAGTACCGAGTAACCAAAGCTAAGCAAATTGAAAAATATATAGACTATAGACTATAGACTATTTTTACTTTCGCTGACTTGAAAGTTACTTTATTCCTACGCGGATTGTGTGACTTGTTTATGGATAGTATCTTACAAAATGAATATTTAATTTACAGTACCGAGTAACCAAAGCTAAGCAAATTGAAAAATATATAGACTATATTTTTCGATTTACTTAACCCCGGTGAAGTAAAGCAAGAATCATTCATGAGGCAAACACAACAATATTGCACGCTTAGCCTTGAGGCTAATAGCGGTCTCGATCAACGAGATTAGTTGAGAGAATTCGTTATCGATATTGTTTATGGCACATTTTGCATGTGTAAGATAAGTACAACGATACTCCGTGATCCAGTGCTGAGTCGAGAAAATTTCCAGCTCGAAAAGTTCCTCGACTCGATTGGAAATCGAACCCGATATCACAACCGTGTGGGAGAGCAAGCCGACCGACATCGGTAACCACAGAGCCACGGGGACCATAAGGCAAACAACCCGAATTAAGTGTTTGTGACTAAGTTGTCAGAAAGCTCTATAGGACAAGAAACATGTATGGCAATAAACATGTTGTATATTGTATATATCGTATATTGTTGTTATCTTTCTTTTTCGTTTGGCTATCAACATTCTCTCTGTCTATTTCTCCATCTAAGTTTTGCTAGTGCAAATAGACTTGTGCGATTTTTATACTGACAGTGGCAGCTTTTTAGTGGTTCCAGCTTCAAGCTCGTATCAACTAGCTGGCATTTCTATCTTATTTGCTTTGCTTCATCGCAGCTAACATCGCAGCGGATCCACGATGTGTGGGCCCCACTGACACTGACAGACAGCATAACATAGCGTATGAAAAGTGGCGGCGATCTCGTTTACACATTGAGATGTCAGCCCTTGAAACATGGTGCGATTTCAGCTAACTGGTTCGTATGCATAAAAGAATATCGATACAAATATCGCGGTTTTTAGTATCGATACAGCTAAGCATCGGATTCTCGTGTATCGATCTAAAAAATCGAAATATCGTCTCAAAAGTATCGATATTTCCGATACCGATACAATATCGCCCATTGCTAGTCGGAGAGCGAATGATAATGTGAATCTAATCTGATGATGATGTTTTTTTAATGATGAGTATGAAAGCTCAATCGCTGTCGTATTTATAGCTGGTAGGGCGCATTGTTTCCACTAGTCCGTATTGCTGATGGGGCTCCTTGTTGCCACTAGTTTGTATTGCTGATGGGGCTCCTTGCTGCCACCAACTATCCTCGCCAACGTTCGAAACCGGAATGAATTCACAGCTCAAACGATGTGGTATTTATTCATTTCGTCAATCATGGTAGACTACATACAGTTTACTTACATATATGATAAAATTGTTAATTTTGTCTTCTGTTCAAAGTTTTTCTTATTGATGCCCTGGACATAGTTACGTCAATGTGTACACAATATTGATTATATGTGTTCATCATTTGGTTCATAGGTCTATTAGTTGCATACATTGTTCGTTGAGGAGCCACTTTAAACAAACTTCTGGTTCTAAGTATGCGTGAGGGTACATAAAAGTTTAAGTTTTCTAGTAGGTTTTCTGATTTGACACGATGAGAGATTATATCGTTGATAAAAGAGACCTTAGCGATTTCTCTTCGTTTTACAAGTGTTTCAATGTTAATTATCATGCACCGTGATTCATATGATAGGAGGATCAGAGAGCTCCAACCTAGCTTCCTGAGTGCATACAACAAAAACTGTTTTTGAACTGATTCTATTCTTGCTACATGTGTGAGTAGATATGGACTCCAAACTATACTACAATATTCGAGAACAGATCTTACATACGAAACATAAAGTGTTTCAATGGTATAGGGATCTTTAAAATTGTAGCTGAACCTTTTGATGAATCCTAACATGCTAAAAGCTTTATTGATCATTGTATTATAGTGTTCTACAAATGTTAGTTTTGAGTCAAGTATTACGCCTAGGTCTCTAAACTTGTAACTCCTTTGAATCAACTGGTTTCCTAAAGTGAAACTGAAATCATGATTGGTGTGTTTTTCCGAGTAGGATATAATGTTGCATTTATTAATATTAAGATCCAGTATGCTTTTGGTACACCAATTGAAGAAATCGTTGATTTCATCCTGAAAATGTTGCAGATCTACGCTGTTACGTATCTCCATGAACAATTTCATGTAGTCTGCATAGATGAGTACTTTGGCGCATTTCAATACAAGATTGACATCGTCGACAAACATAATAAATAATAAAGGACCCAAGTGGGAACCCTGTGGAACACCAGAAGTGACATTAATTGCTGTCGAAGTTTTACCTTCAAAACGAACAAACTGCGTTCTATTCGTCAGGTACGATTCGATCCATGTTGTCGCTCTTAATCCCATACGTTTAAGCTTAAAAAGCAACAGCCGAATATCAACTCTATCGAACGCCTTACTAAAGTCAGTGTATAAAGTTTCAATGAAGTTATTCCTGTCCATCGCCCCTAAAGAAAAGTTAACAAATTCTAATAGGTTTGTAGAGGTAGATCTACCTTTGAAAAACCCGTGTTGGTTATTGGAAATACTATTTTTGACTTGACTGAACATTTTTTGATTTACGATTGCCTCAAACATCTTGGGGATCGACGAGATGATTGCAATTCCCCGATAGTTCTTGATATCTGACCGCTTACCAGACTTAAATATTGGGATCAAAAATGATTCTTTCCAGGCTAGCGGAAAAACGCCTGACTTGAGAGACAGGTTGAAAAGCCAAAAAAGGGGTTTAACAAATGAAGTTGCAAATGTTTTAAGTAATGATGGCGGTATCTGATCGGGACCCGGTCCTTTATTGGCATCAAGGCCTTCAAGCGACATTAGGATTTCTTGAACAGTAATATTGTCAACTGATACGTCATTTTCTTGTTCTTTTAGGTAGGAAAAATAGTTTATGTCTGGAGTATCCTCTGATGTTTTATAATTGTTTTGAAAAAATCGCGCAAACTGGTTACAAATATCACCACTATTAGTTCCATCAAAGTCTTCAAATTGCATGCGGGATTTCTTATAAGCTTTATGTGCCTTTTGTTTTCTGTTTTTGAGATTTCTAATTTCTCGTGTGTACCATACCGGATATTTATAGTTTGCCTGTATTCTTTTCTTTCTCTTGGGCACGAGTTCATTGATAATTGAATAAAGGCTGTTACTAAATATGCCGACAGCTTTGTTTATGTCTTTTTCATTTTTCAGTAAATTTTGCCAGTTTACATCGTTTAGTCTCCTATCAAATCCTTGATAGTTAAGGTTTTGAAAATTGTGAACAAGCGCATAGTCGGTATCGCCAGGGCGCTGTCTACGAGAGTCAGTGAACAGTGAATACTCGATGGCAGTATGACATGCTTCGTTTCTCCATAATGGATCTACGGTGGCATCAATACAAAAGTCTTCAGTGCAGTTGGTGAATAAAAGATCCAAATAGCAGTTAAGTTGGTTACGAACATGGTTGATTTGATAAAGTCCAAGTTCGCTGATTTTATCGAAAATAAAGTGCAGTGTATCATTTTCACCAAAGCCAGACTGCAGAAGATATTCGTTATCGACATCCTGAGCAAAATCAATGGTGTTTTGATTAAAATTACCATAAATATGAATTTTAGTTTCAGGTTCTAAACAATCAATAAAAAGTTGTGCTGTTTCGAAAAACTTTTCATACGAAGCTTTTTTGCCATGTCGAGAGGAAAGTAAACGGAAACAAACAGATGTTTTTCATTTTTCATTAAAACATTTACCCAAACGTCTTCAAATTCAGTCTTCAGCGTGTTTATCAGTAGGAAGTAGCTCTGATGGTGAAGTAGCATTAACAGCAATAAGTACTCCACCACCAGATTCTTTTACTGTTAGTTTCAAATCGCGATCACTTCGAAAAACATTAAACCTACTGCCAAAGACTTCTTCACTTTTGATATCTTCTGTCCAGTTTGTTTCAGTAGCAAGAATGACATCATAATGACAGCCATTTACTTTTTTGAAGATTTGCTGCATTTTGCTTGCATCTTTCATTCGATTAAAATTTTGACAATACACTACTGTTTCACTAACACTAATTACCTCTCCTTGCGAGGATGTCGTTAATTCTGTATTTATGTTGTCCTCCAAGGGGTCCGTCAGTTTCTGGCAAAACACGAATGCCTACATGTGCACGCGAACGAGAGGCTCCGGGGTAAGTGTGATGAAACGGAAGATGCCGACGTAGATGATAAGTATGAAGCTGACGTAGATGCTGTACTGCTTGTCAAATCGGAACGCTCTATCGCAGAAACCAGGTTTACTTGTGGAAGTTGACAATCTGCTGGATATGGATTCAGTACTTCACCACGTTGGAACCTAATACCATGCTGTGTTTGTACCGGAGGCTTTGAAAATGTTGTTTTCGCAGCTGCTAGTAGCTCTTTATCCGGGAGAGAATTGTTTACAGGTTTCTGGTTGGTCTGATTGATCCTCGTACTGTCGCAATTTTGGTAACTACATGATGGTACGTTGTAGTTTATGTTGCTGTTGTCAATATTTTTGGTGTTGTTGTAGTTGTAATAGCTGTGTGTGGGTAGATCATTCTGGTTGTTGTTACTCGTGCGGTTACGTGTAATGTTGGATTTGTTATTCAGATTCCAATACTTTTTATTAGCTTTTCTTTGCTTTATGGCTTTATCTTTAACCTTTTGCTGCTGAACGCGGCGCAACTTACTGTAGCAGATAAGAGAAAATAATCATAAACTGTCAAACAAAAAATAATGTAAATATAATTGTTATGGGAACTGACATTATGTTTTGTTATTCAAATATATATATATATATATATATATATATATATATATATATATATATATATATATATATATATATATATATATATATATATATATATATATATATATATATATATATATATATATATATATATATATATATATATATATATATATATATATATATATATATATATATATATATATATATATATATATATATATATATATATATATATATATATATATATATATCACTTCACATCATTACTGTACACCCCTATTTCCGTAACGTCAAAACAGAGAATGAGTGCGGGAGCCAATCAGAAACGTTCGCGCGCTTGCGCAAGCATATGAAAAGGACTTCGTTCAGTGCATTGGGCCAGTCAGAGTTGCCAATGTTCCAGTTTAAACTGGATTCTTCCAGTTTTTTTCAAGTGATCCAGTCAAACAGTTTAATCCCAAAATCTTCCAGTTTTTTTGTATATCTGCCAGTTTTATCCAGATTTTTTGGACACTCAAGCTCCGACTGGTTTGGAAATATTTTTAGAACGTAAATTTTGTGGATTGATAAGCAGCATTTTCAGTATTGTATCTTTTCGCACGAAACACGGCCAAATTAAGGATGTGTTGTGCATGGTTGAGATAAAAAGACAAGTAAGTTCAGCCTTATTCTAAAACTAACAAATATGTGTTATCAGATCATTTGCAATGATGGCTTAATGTTATATAAAAATAGAAACAATCTATCTCAAAGATATCATATACAGACGGCATTCTCCAAATTAATTTCAGTTGTGTAGCAGTTTAAAAATTGTTCGAATTCAAAGATGTAACGTAAGAAAATGTCGCATTAATTAAAAAAGCTTCATTTTCTTGATTTTGCGATAAACTGGTTTAAAATGTTTCTCCTGTAAATGAAAATTTTCAGTTTATAACTTCAACAAAATGTAGGCCCGAAGTTGCCGTATTTAAAACTTATATTGGATTCAATAACCATCAAAGAGAAGCACTCTCACAATTTATTTTTTCGGTATTTTGTAAATTTATTCGAAATCCAGTTTTTTCCAGTTTTTTCTTCAACAATCTTCCAGTTCAATTAAAAATTTTGTTGGCAACTCTGGGGCCAGTCAATATTCGGATACGAAAGAAGTAACATCAGCCAGCAGCAGCAGCCAAACAAGAGTTAACATTGAATTTTCTGGATAGTCCGATAGGCATCGGACTGCGCCGTTCGGATTGGCTATATAAGCCCTCCGTTAGGTGCGTTCACGTCATCATCATTCTTCGTCTCACGCTTGGTGTGTACAGACGTGTTTGTTACAACAACTGAAAGTTTTAGTTTCCCTATCGCATTCGTTTATTTTACCTATCGCATTCGTTATACAACAGTACGTTGTCGTGTCCCAACGAAATGGGAAAAACGGGTTCCAGTAAGGAGCAAAACAATAAGCGTCCTCGTGACCCTGCTGAAAAGGATGATGGAATCGCCAAGAAGATACTAGCTGCTAACAAGTTTGCATCGCTGGCTGACCAAACTACCGAGAAAACGGAAAAGAAGGAGAAAATGCCGCCTTTCTACGTAAAAGGTTTCCCGCCTGGACTAAGGCAACACTTCAATGAACTTATCAGCAAAGGGCTGATAGCTACCCTGAGGCTATGCACGGACGGCTACAAAATCGTCGTTCCATCCACCCCACATTACAAGGCAGTAGAGGCTTACCTGAAGCAAACAAAAGCGGAATATTTTACTCACGATATTGCAGCTACAAAACCATTCAAAGTTGTACTGCGTGGTTTACCGGAATTGGAACTGGACGAGTTAAAAACGGAGCTTGTCGCTTGCGGCCTAGAAGTGGAAGCAGTATACAAAATGATAAGACACAACAAAGCCATCAAGTATCGTGATCAGTTATACCTGATCCACCTGACCAGGGGTTCAACTACACTGAGCACAGGGAAAACAATCACCGCCCTATTCAACATCATCGTGCAATGGGAGCGATACAAACTGATTCATCGCGATGTCACGCAGTGTTCCAATTGCTTGAACTATGGACATGGCACAAAGAAATGCCACATCAAGAGTCGCTGCATGAAATGTGCAGGTCCGCATCGAACAGTGGATTGTCTTGTTGAGGAAGCCGAACAAATCAAGTGTCTCAACTGTGACAAAGAGCATGCTACGAACAGCCGTTCCTGTCCAAAACGAGCAGAATATATCAAAATTCGAAGTGAAATTGCCAATCGCCAGCGACCGTCGAATAGAAAAAATGTACAACCTAGCGTTACACCAACCCCGCCAGCGACTTCAAGTGCGTTGCCGTTTCCACCTGCTCCAACTGGTGGTGTTCCTAGCCGGGACCCCCCGGATTTTTGAGTTATGCACAGGCTGCCAGCATGCCCCCAGCAAGTAGCAATTTGTACTCGATGGAACAGCTAGCTACGCTGTTTCTTAAACTCGATCAGCAAACAAAGGCTTGTCGCACCAACCAGGAACAGATTGCGGTCATGATGACTTTTTACTACCGTCATGGATCCATTCTTTCGAATCCTTAACTGGAATGCCCGAACTTCTACATTTTCTGAACACACACCACATCGATGTCGCTGCAATAACCGAAACACATTTGAAGCCGAACATAAACTTCTGCCTGCCGGAACACTCGGTAGTCAGACTGGACCGCACAACCTCAGCTGGGGGCGGGGTTGCAATCGCCATAAGGAGAGGACTACCATACAAATCACTACCGAGTTTCAACACAACCTTTGTCGAAGCTGTAGGAATCGAAATTACCACCACTGATGGACCACTCACATTTATTGCGCTCTATTGTCCGAAGCAGTCTCGACGGGCAAATGGAACCACGGTGAAATTGAAGAACGACATCCAAAAGCTGTCTAGAAGAGGAGGCAATTCCGTCATCACAGGTCGTCTCAATGCTCGCCACTACGCTTGGGGTGACTCCAGGTGCAACTCAAATGGTAACATCATCGTAGAAGATTCCGAAGCTGGATATTACTATCCCGCTCATCCGGAATTGCCAACTTACATCTCTCCTGGTGGTGTAGGCTCTAAGCTTGACATTTTTCTGACCAACATCACCGATCGATTTTCGATTCCGAAAACCATAACAGAGCTCTCCTCGGATCATCTTCCGGTCATCGCTGAGATTGGTGCTAACGTAGAGCGGCGTCAAGTTCAACAAAGAAGAAATTACCATCGTGCAAATTGGGTTCAGCTGAGAAGGCAATATCAACGTACCCGCAACCCTAGGCACCGATTCTACGCTAGAAAGCTGACAAAAATCGTTCAAGAACGTCTGGAGAAAGTGAAAAACAGACAGTTTGCAACCGAATTACGTAATTTGCCCAGCTGCTCACGGCCATTTTGGCGTGTGGCTAAAGTGTTGAAGAACAAACCAAAACCCATTCCGCCATTCACAGTGAATAGTGAAACTTTGCTAACTTCCCGCGAAAAGGCTTGTGCTATCTCTCAGCATTTTGCCGCTTCCCACAATCTTGGTCGTGATATTGTGAGTGGAATCGAACCAGCTGTCAGTGAATCGATAGTAATTCTGGCCCGCACACCGAATATCTTACCACCTGATCAGCGGATAACAGTGGACGAGGTACAAAACAACATTAAATTCTCTCGGAACATGAAGGCTCCCGGATTTAACGGAGTGTTCAACCTTGTGCTCAAAAACCTTGGACCAACAGCCTTGTCTGTGGTGGAAAAAGTGTTCAACCGATGCCTTGAATTGGCGTACTTTCCAACAAAGTGGAAACTGGCGAAAGTGATTCCCATTTTGAAACCAGGAAAGGATCCCACATGCCCCAAAAGCTACCGTCCCATCAGTCTGCTTTCTGCCCTCAGCAAGGTATTCGAACGATGCATCTACAGCCGTATTCTGTGCCACGCAGAAGTGAACAACATATTCCTGGACGAACAGTTCGGTTTTCGCAGAGGCCATTCAACAACATATCAACTGCAGAGAGTAACAAAACTCATAAATCGGAACAAGGAGCTATCTAAAACAACTGCCATGGCCTGCCTGGACATAGAAAAAGCATTCGACAACGTGTGGCACGACGGGCTTATCTACAAGCTTCAGCGCTACAACTATCCCGTTTATCTAGTGAAGATTGTGCAAAACTATCTTACGCTGCGCAAATCTCAGGTCTGTGTGCTGGGTGGCCTGTCTGACCCATACGACGTAGGAGCTGGTGTTCCACAAGGCAGCATCCTTGGTCCTGTTCTGTACAACTTATTCACATCAGATATTCCTGAACTACCCAATGGAGGCATCCTGTCGCTGTTTGCTGATGATACCGCCATTATGTACGAGGGCAGACAGATCAACCAAATAGTTAAAAAGCTGCAAACTGGGCTTAACGTCTTTGTGAATTACCTCACCTCATGGAAAATTTGTGTGAATGCAGCAAAAACTCAGACCATAGTCTTCCCACATCGGAATAGTCAACGTTTGGTGCCGACAACAAAGATTCGGTTGAACAATGTGGATATTCCCTGGTCGTCAAATGTTCGCTACCTTGGTTTGACCAATGATCATAAGCTACTTTATCGCCCCCACATTGAACAAACAGTAACGAAAAGCTTAGTGCTAATGAAGAAGTTGTACCCGCTAATCAACCGAAAATCGAAATTATCCGTCGTGAATAAATTGACGGTATACAAACAGGTCATCCTGCCGATGCTTCTATACGCCTCGTCGATCTGGAGAACCTGCGCGAGAACCCACCTGCAAAAGATTCAACGGATCCAGAACAAGTTCCTGAAAATGATCTTGAACGTGCCCTTCGGAACCCGAACATCAGAAGTGCATCAAATAGCTGGTATCGATATGACCGAAAACATAATCTCTGCACACGCTGAAAACACTAAAAACAATGCACTTAACTCTAGTGCGGTGCTCATTCGTGAGCTTTATTTATAAGTAGCTAGGTATATTTATTTAATAATTAAAACTCTAATGCCGAGCATTAAAATGTAAATCATGTACGTAGAAAAGGAAAAAGTAGTAACACTTATTGTACATTAAAAACACCAGAGTTGAAAAGTTGATAAAATTGAATCTCTCACAATGTTGAAAAAACAAATGTATAATGAAAATACCGTAAGAAAAATAAAGAATATTGAATCCGGAAGAAATCCGGCGTTCACGTCAGTCGTCATTCTGATGCGAAAGAAGTAACATCAGCCAGCAGCAGCAGCCAAACAAGAGTTAACATTGAAGTTTCTGGATAGTCCGATAGGCATCGGACTGCGCCGTTCGGATTGGCTATATAAGCCTTCTGTTAGGTGCGTTCACGTCAGTCGTCATTCTGATGCGAAAGAAGTAACATCAGCCAGCAGCAGCAGCCAAACAAGAGTTAACATTGAATTTTCTGGATAGTCCGATAGGCATCGGACCACGCCGTTCGGATTGGCTATATAAGCCCTCCGTTAGGTGCGTTCACGTCAGTCGTCATTCTGATGCGAAAGAAGTAACATCAGCCAGCAGCAGCAGCCAAACAAGAGTTAACATTGAAGTTTCTGGATAGTCCGATAGGCATCGGACTGCGCCGTTCGGATTGGCTATATAAGCCCTCCGTTAGGTGCGTTCACGTCAGTCGTCATTCTGATGCGAAAGAAGTAACATCAGCCAGCAGCAGCAGCCAAACAAGAGTTAATATTGAATTTTCTGCTTAGTCCGATAGGCATCGGACAGCGCCGATCAGATTCAGTTTATCCATTCGAGATGGAGCAGCCACCGTCTGCTGTCGGTCGCAACACTTACGTTTGTCGTAATCTGTCCAGTCAGCACGCCACACTTTTTTTGATCCGAGCATTCGCCAACCTACTGTTAATTTTGCTGATTGATCAAGTAACTCTTCCATCAAGCTAGGAGGAGACTCTGATTGCGATCGAGTATTTTTAATGTTTTCTTCCAGACTACAAATCGCATTGCTGAGTGATTTTACTTCAATTAAAACATCACCGCTAACTTTATCTAGAGCCTCATTTGTGGAGCGGGATTGAACAGAACTGTTTTCGTTACAGTGCACTTTCATGTCCTTCGTGAGGCTACCTAGGTTTTCTAAATTATCACTAATTCGCTTGAGATCTGTTGTGAGATCTGTTACATATCCTTCAATTCGGTCCCTTGTAGCTTCCATTGATACATCAAGGAGCTTCGTGATGTGGTTTTTAATTTCAATGAGCTCCGAATTCTTCGCGGTTTTGCTGGTTTTCATGTCAATCGATAATGCGGACACAGCACTATCGACTTTTGTTGCTGTGTTCTGGTTTATCGCTGACACGGATTCCATCAGCTGGTGCTCCATGTGACCAAACAGCTTATCCATTGCATTGAGCTTTTTGAGTTCAGCAGCAATCTGAGAGTTGGCTTCAGTTTGGGCTTTGATTGAGATTATCAGCCCCTTTTGATCGTTTAGCACCTTACTAGTATCAATTCCAGGTTTCAGATGATGCTGGCACTCCTCGCACAGTGGTATCATGAAGCGCGTGATATAATTCTTCTGGTGCCGTTGAACTCCAATACATGCCGCGTGAAAATATTTGGAGCGAAATTCACAATTCCATAGGAAGCGATCGTCGCCGATACTGCATGTTTTTACACAGCAATGCATTTTATATTTACGTTACGCGCCGGTACGGTATAGGAAAAATTTGCATTCGATTACTAAGCGGTGTTGAAAATATACTTAAAATTGCTGACACAAGAGCGCGCGGGTCAATAGAATTGTTTGAAACAAAGTTAAAATGAATAAAAATATTAACGGAAGCGCTACACAAGCGCGTCTGAACTCAAAGGTGGTTCGACTTCGACTTTATACCAGAGAATTTAGATTTGCAACAATTTGCTCTTCCTTTCTGATGTTCGTGTTAGGGAAATAACTTTTCAATACAAAAGGAAGTGTTCGAATATCAATTTTATTCGGGGAATCGTCTTTATTACTACAATACTATCAAACTGTACTCTTTAATCTAAAATTGAAAATAAAACCATGTCATTAAACCGCGAAGGTTTCTTTGTAGATCTCTTAGGTCTGTCATGTGTCTCTTCTGTTGAAAATTCTGTCGATACTTCCGGTAGTTCTATCTCAGATGAATATTTACGTATAATTCGTGATTCAGAATTTCGTTCATGACCGTCCTGAAGCGTGAGAGGAACATTTTTTACATCTTGTACGTTTCTGGAATACTGTACCCCTCTATCACTTTGAACAACGACCTTTGCCAGAATCTCTTGCCAGAACAGTGAAGCGATCTCTTGAAAATGTAGGGTCACCTTCATTTCGTGTATTCTGGGCTAATGCCACTCTGTCTCCAACCGCTATGTCCGAATCTCTCGCTCCTCTGATCATATCGGCATATTTTTTGCTCACAAGTTTAAATGAAGCGTCTTTTTCTCGTATATCTGTGCGATCCACTTGCTCAGATGTTAATTTTTCCCATAGAAATGGGAAAGTTCCTCGGTATTTCCATCCCACAAGTAATTCAAACGGCGTGATTCCGAGTCTTAAAAGGGGTCGAACTTTGTTGTGCATGTGTAAATATTTCTGCAAAGCGAGTTTCCAATTGTGTGTTGTCGATTTTAGCGGCTGTTAAAGCATTTTTATACCTTTATTTTGGCGTTCAACAGCTCCATTTGATTGTGCGCTCAACGGAATCGATTTCCACCTTTATTTTCTAATGTTTTTATGAAATTGTCTCCTTGGAACGGCGGACCATCGTCACTATGGATTGCAAGGGGATACCCCCAAATCTCGAAAATCCTGGTTACGCCTCATTGGTACTGTCAACATCAGTACTTTTCATTTCAATTACGTGTAAGTACCGTGAGTAGACGTCCACAACTACTAAGAACTCTAATGATCCGCATCCGTTGAATGAGAAAAAATCAATCTGGAGGATCTCCCACGGTCCTTCCGGAAGTTCACGGCTAGTCAAGGGTGGATTTTTTCGTGAGAGCTGAAAACATGTTCCACAACCTTTTACGAACGATTCTAACTGTTTTGCCATCCCGGGCCACCAAAAATATGCCCTCAAAATCTTTTTCATGGCAGATGCTCTCATGTGTCCTAGATGCGCTGAGTGCAGTGCTTTTTGTCGTAGGTTGCTAGGCGATATTACTCGGTCTTTAGAATAAACCAACGGTCCTAATACCCTGAGATTTCTTCTTTCTGATTCATATCTTTTTAGGCTTCTTCTCCAGTGTTGGGTTCTAATTGCCTCACGAACTTGTTTCAATTCTTCATCTTCTTCTGATTCCAACTCGATATCATCCCAGGTAAGCTCAATCATACCTGTGTCCAAAAAATACAATAGATGTTTCTCTGAGGACTCATCAATTGAATCGTAATTGTCAATTGCTTGAGAATCTGTTATCAAACGAGATAATGCATCGGGTACGTTCATTACTCCTGGTACCCTGGCAACCTTAAAATTATACGGTTGTAATCTCAATGCCCAACCCAGCCAACAATTTGGTCCGTATATTTTAATTGATGTTGAGATATAAGTACCTTTGTACAATCTGATAAAGTTGTATATGAGTTTCTATAAGAGCTTATAAGTACCAAAGTGGAGGCAATATACGTACCAAAACAGTTCGCGCAGTTAAAGATATATAACTTTTCCTTTCATTTTTTACAATTCTACAACGATTTCCTTTTACATAAATTCTGAGGTATGAACAACTCTGTTCGCTACTTAGTACAATTTCCTTTTGTCATATTTCAAGCATAAATTCAATTTCGTTTCACCCGTATTATGATTCTAGTACGATGCTTCACGAACTAAAACGCAGTGGTGTGTAACATGTACTGCGAACAAATTTTGGATTATATACAACTTAAAGTTACTAAAAATTAAAAATTATAAAACTGAGTAGCGAGAGTATATATATATATTTTTTAATGAGAAGTACGCGTTTTATTTAAATTAGTGCAGTACTTAGTATGTATTAATTATTGGTTAGACACGACACTTTCTTTTAATATATTTTACAAACCTTTCATCAGTCTCGATCCCCCGACGTTCCGATCACTGCTCCTATCCTCTATCCACAACGTTATTTTACGATGATGCGTATCAACAAATTTAATCTAGTACTGTTGATAGCTTAAAATTGTATGCACCTATAAATCGCATATAATGTCACTTATTGTCTCCAATGTTGACCAAAATCTATTTATAGATATTGATGTCGATATATAACTCAATATTACGTCATATACGAAGGAATAATATCATGCGATCTACATTGACCTTCTGTTCAACTGTTAAACAATTCAATCAACTGCAATCGGCAAACTTTAAACAAGTGTGGCCACTTTTAAGCAAAGTATTTTGTAGCTGATTTTAAAAGGTAAAATTATTAGTTTCGAGAAGTTACCGGTGAACAGCAGAAGAACTCAAATTCGCGCAATTGTTAATAATTTACGAAAATATCATAAGAAGAACAACAAAGAAACCACTCTTTGAGTGTTTCTTTGTTGTTCTACTTATTACTTCCAGCATGATAAAACGTATTTTGCAACACAATCTGTGAATAATCAAATAATTTTTTTGTGAATAATCTTTCATTACGATTTATGATTCGAATTTGCATCCCAGCCCAAGCAGCAAAATTTGTTTCGATTATGAACTTTGTGCATCACAGCAACAAATTCTTATGCGAAACTAAGTTGCAGCTACATCTCAGGTTCTTATACAATGACAAAAAAAGCGCAGGAGGCGGAGCCAATTGCAACATTTTCGTTGTTTCATCACAAGTTTCAAGAATAAAACAGCAATGTGTATGAACTTATGCGTGGAATTTGATAACAACATGGTAAATGCTGCACGGTCAAATTTCAGCAACGAGGATGTATCGTGGCAGCAACTAGGGTGAAATAGCAACTACATGGTGTTGTAATAAGATTGTAAAATGGCAAATGGTCAGAATGGAAAAAGATTGTCTGTATAGCGATCTAGCGATTGATCCAGTTACCAATTTCTATTCAATTTTCTTGTTTTTGCTATTTACGTCATTTGCTGTAGCACTTGCTAGTTTATGGCTCAGTTTTTAATTTTGCCTCCCTTATCATGCTCATGCTCATTCTCAGTTTTTAATTTTGCTTTTTAATTCATTAGCACCTCAGCGTGATAATTAAATTCAAAGCAATTAATTTCATTTCGTTTTAGAGACCCACACTGTTTGGACGACTTCCAATCCAAGTATCCAAAAGTTACAACGCAGTAAACTATCTCATCTCAAAAACAAATATAAGGCAAACGATCGGACAAAAGTTGCTGTTACATAGCTTGAGAACATGACAGCAACTTTTAGAAGTATTCTTGTGTGTTTGTTTTGTGTATCTAGCAAGCATCACGTTGGCAACATATATGCTCCTCCCACTAGATCTATTAAGAGAAGGTTAGGTTTTCAAATGCCGTTTACACGTTTCAACAACAAATCCAACCTCGCGAATTACGTTGTTGGTGTGAAGATTTTTGAAGCAGCGATGCAACTTTAGTTGTTGCTTGTATCTTTACAATTTCACCGTAGTAACAAAAAATGTTTCTTAAAACCTCGGAATTTCATTAGTGCAACAAATGATTATAGTTTATTTTTTTGTTATGTTTCAATTGTTGCTTGGGAGAATAATATCTTCGATATGTAATAAGTAAACTTCAACACAGTTTGAGAATGACTTAAAAAAATTTGGCAACTCTGTACAGATGTAAACAACCAAGTGCAAATCAAGTCAAAGTAATCCTGTGTCGTTTTGTTTTAACGTATGTTTCTGTGAATTTCTAATATTAGGGCTCAATAAACATAAAACTCTTGCATTTCAGATGTTTAGTGTCATACAATTTATAGAAAACAATAAATTCAACGTGCTGGCGGTTCCGTCTTCATGGGTGAAACAAGGCAAACTGCTTTGGCCGAAGAATTTGGCCAGTGACAAAATAGAGCTTTTGCGAACTAAGGGTGCTGAGTACCATGGTTCGACGAAAAACATCCCAGCAATTGTGACTAAAAAATTCCGGAGTTTTACATCAGCAGAAGCTGCAGTAGCAGCCATGGACAACAAATAAATGTCGGATATAGAGGGGAAAAAAAGCTTCTCAAATTTGCTGCTAAGCGACCGAAACTGCAACCACAGGTCAATTATGATTCTTTGTGTCAAGGTAAGTCATATGCTTTCACATGCGGTCACTGGAAGCAATAGAATATTCATGATTTTTAGCTCTTGCTCAGTCATCTTCGTCATCACCGTCTCACTCGGTTCCTCCAAAGTTACTAAGTTCGCAACAAGTAACAGCAGGTTCTCCACCACGTTTGTCACCAGCATATCCTTCGAATGCTTCTCCTGCTTTTACTGATAACATTGTTTATTCTACTGAGTTGATGCAGAATCCTGATTCAGCAGGTAATTGATATATTTAGTAGCCTATGCTTCGGATTAAAAAAAATCTTTTAGTTCCGACTTCGCTAATTTTCGACAACATTTACTACGATGAAAATCCTACTGTAGCGCCTGAAGAAATCATAAACAAAAGCGAAGCAACAGGTACGCTCCAAAGCACGCGTATGAATACGTTTTTATATTTTCTCGGTTTATTTTCAGATACTTCAAATACGCTCACATATATATCATTGACAGAGGAGTTAGAGCATGTTGTTGGAGCAACTGTAAAGACAACGGTTGATGAAGCTATTAAAAAAGCCGTGCACACTTCTATTCCGACAATAATTCAGTCTGCCGTGGAGCGTTCTATGAAGTAAGGCTTTCAGGAAGAATTTGCACAATTGGCAGCGCTAATGGAAATGCAAAAACCAACGGGCAGTGCTGTCCAGAGTAGCGTGCTTGCCTATGCTGAAAAGCATGTACTTATTCGTGACGAAAAGGATCTCGACGAGTGGAACATCAGACTTGCGAACAGAGAGATTTTCGAATGCTACGTAAGTTCCATTTATTTTTAACAAAAATCATTCCACAGACAAACAGACACAGCTTGAATATACCTTTATTCATAGTTTATAACTCTTTATGATTTTGCGAGTGCTTTGTAACTTCTTAAGCGAACCGTTTGATAAAATTTCTCATTTGCAGGCCGACTACTTCGGAAAAATAATCATTCCCAATGCATATTACGGCCGTGGAGACAATGCATTTTACACTATCGTAGATTGTCTTTTCACACGTGATTTTTGGAAACAATTTACATGGACGGGGATAAGCCGCGGTGAAAAGTGCAAACGTGGATTTCGCGAGTACGGCAACGTTACTCAGTTGTTGTTATGCATCATACAAGTTGGCGATCCCACTTATAATGCTCAGATGATTGAAGCGTTCTGCAAAACCAAACTTTTCCGTCATTGCAAGCCACGATCTGATAGTCGATTGCTTCGAAAATCAACTGTCCGCCCGGGACGTGGTCGCAAAGGCGAGAAAGGGAACGACAAAGCGAAAAAAAGCGACAGAGGAGAACGAGAAGAGGAAAGAGATAAAAGTGTTGAAGTAAGAGCCAACGAAGAAGAGGTCAAAGATGCTAACGGATATGATGAAGAAGAAGAAGAAGAAGAAGATACTGATCGGGATGCTAGCTATGAGGAAAGCGTTTGCGAAGAAAATACTGGCAACGACTCGTGAACTTTCTCTCCTTATTGTATTTTCTCTTGGATATTCTGATTTTGACTCAGCTGAAGAACTTGAAATGTGATCGAAATGGACAACACAAAGAAAAATAAATATTATAGATTCAGTGTTTTATTTACATAGATCACAAAACCTCACAGATTTCAATCCAACGTATGTATTAGTGGTATGAATACAATGCCTTCTGAACATGAAATAGCTACAAGCTTGCACATTATTGAACAGCATTCGTACACAAGAACTTTCGATCGATTATTAAGGTTCTCTCTGGCAACATATATATGTAGAACAGAAGATTTGAATGGCTTTAAGAAAAAATCTTTCTGCCTCAGTAGATGCTGCCCTTCAATACTCCATTGATTTTTGCTTTCAATGATGCTCACAACACAAACTATGTTTAATGAATTCGACAAAAACCATTTATCTTTGCAAGCAGTGGTTAGTATGAACTTCGGGAAAATAATTTTGCAAATCTTTTCGTTTCTTACTACAGTTATTGTTGGCTTACTTACATTATGATTTTGTTCAAAGGGAAAGAATTCGTTTGCTCTCATGTTCTCTGTAATTCGATTCGCCACTTGCGCGAGAGGGTGTGGCCCTGCTTTGAGCATATTTTTCAAAGTATACAAGAAATTCTCGAACGGATATGCGGTAAGTGTTGATAATATTCCAAACCTCTCAACTTTGTCAGTTACGTGGCACAAATTATGTATATTACTGGTGATGAACTCCACTCCATACAAAGACTTAAAGTTGTTTATAAAATCATTGAACAAACATCTAGCTACTGGCAGTAGATATTTATACTTATAAGCCGAGCAAATTCTTGTAGCGCAGAACAAAAAAAGAAAATGCTCATAAAATTTTTCGGTAAATACGTTTTCAAAACAACTATTCCAACGTAGTTTAGAAAATTGCGATACTCTAACCCTTTCCATAAGGAAACGAATTCCAAAGATCGCATGCGACGATGGATTTCTGAAGGGAACCTGATATTCATGAGAATATCGGAAATTTCCGCTTTCTCAGAAGTGCTCCATTTGGCCCTATTGCTCATTTTTCCGGTTCGCCAGCTGGTCAGTATCTTTTTCATCACACCCAATTCCAGTAAGTGTAGTGAATCGCTTACTATGACATCCTCAACCAAATCGATTGGAAGCTTTATTAGTGGCGTGTCCTGTCGTTGATGGTCCAGAGATTTCTTCTCGCGAAACTCTTTGTTAGTTCTTTTCGGGGCATTTATATCGGGGTAAACCATTGTATTTGAAACATGTGAGTACTGCCCTTTAGTTGTGCATTTAATACAGCTGAATTTTCCGTTAAAATTTACAACACCTTTTATGAAAGCTCTCGCTAGAGTATCACATATGAAGCAACGTATTTTGACGGTGATCAAATGGCCGTTTACGTTCACTCCTGCTTCTGATATAGGCAGCAGCTCTTCAATAAAAGGCGAAAGAAATTCAGAAGCATCCTTGGGCTTGCTGGTTCCGTAATAAATGCCAACAACCAAAGGTGGTATTTTCGGAAATTTCTGAATGGAACAAAGAATCGGCCAAAAATTCTTAAGTGAACTTTTGAAAATCGTAAACCATCTACGTTGATGTTGATGGAAATAGAAATGGATCTTTCAATCTTAGCGAAAAAAATCGAAGGCAATATTCAAATCCATTATGCCAATACTGTCCGTGTTCGCTCATTCTGGTGAACGTTATGTTTCTGGGAGTCTTCATCAGTGTTCTAGGATCCAAAGGAAGATTCACAGCTAGGTTTTGGTTTAAAACTGCGAGCAATGATTTCAATGCTGAATGGGAAACATTAAAATCTGTAGCCCATTGCTGAAGATCAGTTTCGAGACAAGAATTTGCACCTAGAAATGAATGAGTATGATAAGTGATTATGAATCATACACAATATTTCTTTTAGTTTACCAAAATATTCAGATATCTTGGGTTCTTCAGTGTCAATAGATGATGTTGTGTCTGAAAGGTAATAAGTAAAATTCATATGTAAACATTTATTTCCAGATTTGATAATAATTACCAGGACTAGGATCCAATTGGATAAATTCAGCAGAATTTAAATGCTCTTCACTTCCTTGAGATATCTCGTTGGACGCAGAATTCGTAATTTGGGAATTAACTTTTGTTACTTTAGAAGATCTTTTAAATCGCTGCCTGTTTTTGTAAAAGCCGACTATATGTGCCACTTTTTTTTAATTTGATAATTTTCCTTCTACTCAAAACTGAGTTCATTTTTAACACCAAACGCTTCAAACCTTTAAGGAACAAGATTTTTAAAACTGGTTGACAGTTGCTGAACGTGAAAGATTGCGATCAAACTCGACATGAAAATGATATCTTTCTTTACTATTACATCGATTTCATATATCATAATAGGTGATTTTAAATGTCATGAAAAAGTAAATTATACAAATTTTATTATACAATCCTCTTACAACTGTTATAAGAGTTTTCAAGAAATGTCAATGTCATCGTAGATCACACAAATATGAAATCCTACAATTTTGCACTACGATTAAGCTTACCACTATAGACAACTCTACTGCGACGAATCCTAATTTTTTCTATGCATCTATACGAGTAACAATATGCAGTCATATATCACAGACTGTGCGAACAATATATGATAAAAAATAACTTAAACTGGCTATAACATGAACTTTACACAATTTCAATTAAAACTGGATCTTTATACGATTTTATATTGCCATTTTTATACGATTTCTGGTTATCTGGGAAGCTTCCGCACGTGAGACTGCTCTTTTCCCGATTCTATGCTGTCCACCAAAAATAAACTCGTTTGATTCTGCATCTGTGCGAATTGTAAATGGTATGCACAACAGGTAGACAGATAAACGCTCCACTCCCCATACCATTGCCAAAGCTTCCTTGTGAGTATGTGGGTATTTTTTTCAGCAGGTGTCAAGGTTTTTGAAGCACACGCAGTTATGCGAGGTTTGGAGTCCGAATCATATTGAATCAATACGGCACCTAACCCATATGGTCATCGACGAATACACTGAATTCTGTTTTTACGCGACTTTTTTTTACGTGATTTTATTTTTCGCGATTTTTTTTACGCGATTTTCTCGAAATTACGCGATTTTTTTTTACGCGATTTTCTTGAAATTACGCGGTGTGTTTATGAGCCAATATGTAACACACACACAAACATACACACACATACACATGCATAGACATACATACACACACACACAATTACCACATAGCGAAAGGTTTTGTAACGACGCCATCTTTTTTTACGCGATTAGCTCCAAATTACGCGATTTTTTTTACGCGATTTGTTCGAAATTACGCGATTTTTTTTTCGCGAATCTTTTTTTGCGCGCACGTATCAATCGCGTAAAAAGAGAATCCAGTGTAGTTCTGTTTCATCTTCATGGCTATAGTACCCTAGCGTCTTGATAAGATTCCATGCTTTGTCCTTTAGGATGTTAAACTCGTCTTTCAGGTTTTGATTCCAGTAGAAGTCTGATGCATTTGCTAATTCTCATAAATAGTGGGTCTTGTCTGCTCTCTGAGGTATGAATCTTTCAATATATGTTATTGTACCTAGGAAACTCTTGACCTCTCCCTGTGTCTCCGGTTTTCGGGCATTTTTTATTTCGCTTATTTTTTTTTTCTTCGATTTGCCAACCGTTAACTGAAAGGTTAAAGCCCAAAAACTTGACATCTTGTTTTCCGAAAGAGCATTTTTCTCTATTGATTTTCTTTTTTTTGTGTTCTTCAAATTTCTTCAAGACTTCCTGTAGATTTTGGTCATGCTCTTTCTGTGTTCGGCCATACACTAAAACGTCACCCAAATAGTTCATAGTACCTTTGTATTCCGAAAGTTTGCATAACCTCTTGAAATATATCCGGTGCATTTGTAAGTCCAAAAGGTAGTCGACAGCATCTGTAGACCGCATCACCTGCGAAAAAATTCGTCAGATGTCTTGATTCTTCGTCCAGGACAATGTGGAAAAATGCAATGGTCAATTGTGGAGAAATACTTGGCTCCGTGTAGTTCTATCAATATAGATTCAAACGTAGGCATCTTGAAAGGTGTTCTGTTAATGCACTTGTTAGGCCCTCGAAGATCTACCACGAGGCGTATATCAGAATTTCCTTTGGGGATTACTAGCAAAGATGAACAAAAACTTTTATCCATGTCTATCTGGACATTCTCTATTATACCAGATTTTCAGCTCCGAGAGATTTGTTTAGTCAAGTATGCTGCAATGCTGCCAGTATGTTGGTATACACATTTCTGGAAGAAGGCATCGACGAGTCATAGATTAATTTGACTGGAGGTACATCAAATTTTGGAAACTCTTTTATTTTTCTATCTTCACATTTCCAGACTGTGTCTGTTGTTTCCACAATTGGTAAATCTAGACCCACTGCTAGCAAGCTGTATCTGGTAGCAGTATTGAAACCAAGTAGGGCTCTTGATTCACGTACCACATAGAATTTTTCTATTGATACAGGTCTTGCAATTGTCACGAATAGCTTCGCAGAAAAAGTAGCTATAACCTCAATGTTTCCTTGTGATGCGTATCCTCTAAGAGCTTTATCGGATTCATAGCATAGCTCGTGTAAATAATGCTTAGCTGTTTCATGTTGTAGAATAGTCTCGAAAGCTTCTATAGTAATAGTGTCAACCTGTGCACCTGAGTCTATAAAGAACAGAACTTCTATTCCCGCAACATATGCCTTGATATAAGCGGCACAGAATCCTATTTCTTGAATATCTGCTGTTTCCATATTTACTGGTGGAGGTTTATTTTCCTGTAACAATATTGTAAAACAGATACCATTTCAGATACCATTTCAGGCTGATACAAATTTCGAGTTCTTTTTATGTAACCTTAGGGTTATCAAAGTTAGCAAAGGGGGTGGCAAAAAATAAATAACACCGAGACGAAAAAAAAAAGAAATATCTTTGATTAAAGTTTGTGTGCAAGTTTTGACGTTTGTAACTTGCACTCAAATAAATGTTGAAAAATAACGCTTTATTATTATTATTATTTATTTCGCTTGACTTTTGACGACACACTCGATGTCACTGGACTTGTTTGTTGCTAAATTAAACATTAATGCTGTCGGAAAACCAATGAAATGAACAAAACGGTTTGAGCTTTTTTTTTCTTCCCCTTCCAATATTCAAGATTTTTGAAGGGGGGGGGGGGGGGGGTGACATAAAATGAAAACAAAATTTGTAACGGCCTTATTATCAGGAAAAATTTCTTAACATTACAATGAATCTAATTTTTTTTTCATTTTTTTTTTTATTTATTTACTTATTATCTTCTTCCTTTGTTACCTTTGTCTCACTGTCTTTTTCTGTTTTCTGAACAACAGCAATTTTGGTTGAAGGCTCTGATTCTTCGTCTGTCCAGCGGCGCTTACGGAGTTCTGGCTTTACTTGTAATGAACATGCCCTTCGGAGATGTCCACGGCTATCACAGTTTCGGCAAACCTTATCAATATGGAAGCAATAATCAGGTGTGTGGTTTGTATTCAAGCACCTCCAACACGCCTGCCTAGTTTCTTTAACTCTTCCTGGTCCTTGAGTGAAGTATCCTCTACCGCGGTTACTGTTTGTTCTAGGAGTTTCATACCGACGGCGTTGTTCAAAGGAAAGATCCGATACTGCAGCTACCGTTGCCGATCTCTGCTAATGTAGCCTTCTATAATCATTTTCTTTCGCCAGCTCCACTTCTCGAATCCTAACCTGATCAATAAGCTCATTGAGGCATCCTCCGTCAGTGAGTACTCTGTAAGAAAGAGTCCTTACTCGGCTGTCTGTTGAACCTCTAGTAACTGTCCTTGAGATAGCTTTGAACTCCTCCTCTGCTTTGTAATCACACAGTTTTGATGCTGCTGCAACTCTCTTAACAAATTCGATATTTGCCTCGTCGTTTTCCTAAACCATATTTGCTAGTTTACTTCGTTGAGCTAGCATATAGGCTCTTGATCCAAAATATGCGTCTAAGCGAGCAATGGCATTTTAATACGGAAGCAAATTTTCATCTGGTATATCTGCTTGTGTAGTGGTACCTTCGAGCGATTCAAAAAGAAATGGCCCAGCTTTGATGCGGAATGAATCCTATTTTGTTGATTCCTCCGTTACATGAATGAGGTTCATTGAGGAGTCCAAGACCTTCTCCCAATGATCAAAGGCTCTTTTACTGACCTCTGTGTCACCTGCTTCCAGTGTACATTCTGGGATACTAAGGCCACCCATTGTCATTCTATTCATTGCCATTAATAGTCTCATTTTCGTCAGTCGGTTCCTCACGCATTGTGCTCGATCTCGATGGTCCAAAGTCACCCTTCGGACTCATGGCGGCCAAACTGCGGCTCAAATCTTCATTCTCCATCAGAGTTCTTTCTAACTCGGCTTTGATTTTCAATAACTCTTCTTTGAGCTTCTTTGTAGATCCTTCAATATCGTTCTCTTTTTTTTATAGCATTACTTTTATTTGAATCTTGGTTCTCATTACCGACTGCGCCATTGTCGTGATTTTCGGCGATTTGTTTTCCTTTGATGTTATCGTTTTATATTTTGTAGATGCTGACAAGCCGTTATTAGCCCACGTGCATGGGGTATTCTTTTTCTGTATCCTTCTTTTTGGTTCCATCGACCGCTCCTTGTTGCGATCGACGGGCGTGACGACTTGTGGATGCTCCATTTAGCTGGGGACTCCTATATGCCACCTATTCGTATTGCTGGTTCGTATTGCTGATGGGGCTCCTTGTTGCTACCAACTGTCCTCGCCAACGTTCGAAAGCGGAATGAGTATGAAAGCTCAATCGCTGTCGTATTTATAGCTGGTAGGGCGCCTTGTTGCCACTAGTCCGTATTGCTGATGGGGCTCCTTGTTGCCACCAACTGTTCTCGCCAACGTTCGAAAGCGGAATGAGTATGAAAGCTGAATCGCTGTCGTATTTATAGCTGGTAGGGCACCTTGTTGCCACTAGTCCGTATTGCTGATGGGGCTCCTTGTTGCCACCAACTGTCCTCGCCAACGTTCGAAAGCGGAATGAGTATGAAAGCTCAATCGCTGTCGTATTTATAGCTGGAAGGGCGCCTTGTTGCCACTAGTCCGTATTGCTGATGGGGCTCCTTGTTGCCACCAACTGTCCTCGCCAACGTTCGAAAGCGGAATGAGTATGAAAGCTCAATCGCTGTCGTATTTATAGCTGGTAGGGCACCTTGTTGCCACTAGTCCGTATTGCTGAAGGGGCTCCTTGTTGCCACCAACTGTCCTCGCCAACGTTCGAAACCGGAATGAATTCACAGCTCAATAGATGTCGTATTTATACCAGAGAATTTATATTTGCAACCATTTGCTCTTCCTTTCTGATGTTCGTGTTAGGGAAATAACTTTTCAATACAAAAGAAAGTGTTCGAATATCAATTTTATTCGGGGAATCGTCTTTATTACTACAATAACTATCTAACCTAAAGAACATCTCACGTTGAGACAAACCTGCGAATATCGCGAAACAAAACACAAATCACGCACTCTGCCTTCGGTCACTGTTCAAATAGATCTGATCGAAGTGAGCTTGGTGTAATCCTCAGATCAAACGAGAATTTTGGTTTGAAACCGGAAATTTTGGAACGAACTTCCACGGCAAATTCAAACCCGAGTTTATATCTCCCTTTCCCATTAGATTCATGCATGCATGCATGTTAAGTTGTTGCTGAAGAAAAGTGGCGTCATTGGTATGTTTAATTTTGTTGAAAAGTTTCAAATCATCGGCGAATGCTAGACGAGGGCATTTTACGGAGTAGTGAACGTCGTTGAAATAAAGCAGGAACACTAGTGGGCCAACCATTTCATTTTCCGAGTTTAATGACCTGCGCTGGCTGGGATTTTACCAAGAAGAACAAGCAAGTAAGTCGCTGATTCGTGCTTGAGATTTTTGGTTGCGTCACCGCGAATGAGAGGCTGGTTGCGTCACCGCGAAAGGAACGGCTAACTCGTACGCAAGGTGTAATTGCGCCTGGTTAGCCAACTATCCATGATCCTTATGAAGAACTAAGTTTGCAAACTGATCAACGCTTCTTTGATATCCGATAAGCGTTCGACCATCGCGTAACAATACCATTAATTTTTTGTCTACTTCATCCAGCAGATGAGCTGTACCAAAGAGAGGATTTTCCATATTAATCCAAATTTCGTGCTGAATGTACTTTAGTTTTCTAGTGATGGAATTCCGATTTCAAAAACGAACCGAAAACCAATCTGCAAATATAAACAAAGGTTGGCTGGTTAAATTCACCAACATGATTGCTACAGCCGCCGGTGTCGATGAGGTCCTCAATCTTGAGTTGAAATACTTGAGTCGAAAATTTTTTGAACACCTGGCAGCGATCTTCAATAAGTGTCTGGAGCTCAGTTATTTTCCGTCTCGCTGGAAGCTAGCTAAAGTGATCCCCATCTACAAACCCGGTAAGGACCCTACCAACGCTAAAAACTATCGTCCCATCAGCCTATTATCGTGCATCTCGAAGTTGTTCGAAAAGGTGATTCTTAGTCGCTTACTGGAATTCGTAAACCAGAATAACATTTTCCTCCCAGAACAGTTCGGGTTTAGGCAGGGTCACTCCACCGTTCACCAACTCACTAGAGTTACTCAGATCCTAAGGCGGAACAAGTCCGTTGGTAAAACATCTGCCATGGCATTGTTGGGCATCGAAAAGGCGTTCAATAATGTCTGGCATGATGCCCTGGTGTTCAAGCTGCAGCGATTCAACTTTTCGATCTTCCTCGTAAAGATCATCATTTTTATTTACTACTACTGCCAACAGACAGAAAACAACATGTCCTAATGGCTACTAATATAGAAGTCGACGGAACAGTAACTAAAATTTCGAGCGTATAACACTAAATAATAAATGATAATCAAAGACTTGTGATACTCTGTTGAAAGTAGAGGTGGGCGAAACGGCTCTTTTGCAAGAGCGGCTCTGAACCGCTCACTCATCGTTCCGAACCGACTCATATGAACAGCTTAGGTTCAAAATGGTTCACAAGCGTTGACAGTTCGTGTTTTCTCGGTAAACTTCGGATTCGCGTGAACCCATCAGTTCTGGTGCGCTCAAAGAACCGTGGCTCTTTTTCGTGAGCCGTTCGTTCTTTTACTTTTTTCTAAGAACCGGTTCATATGAACGGCTCGTGAGCCGTTCGCCCAACCCTAGTTGAAAGCGCGTTGTACGACGAAAGGGCAATTGCAATGCTGGCATCCTTCGCAGAGTTCTAGTGGGGGCATTCAGGTTAATTTGGCGAAGAATGGCAGGGCAGTAAACTAGTGATGTCAGGATATCTGATACTAGCATAGCACAGGCTGTTTCTCTGCGTAGTTGGAGAGTGTCGATCTGAAGAAGCTGACAGCGATCCTCGTACCTAGTATTACGCATAGGTTGCCGCCAGGGGAGCGTTCGAAGGGCATAACGTACAAACCGCCGCTGGATCTTTTCGATTCGATGGATAGCATTATAAAAGTGAGGAATCCAGACCGTTGAACAGTACTCCAGTGAAGACCGAACCAGCGATCAGTAGAGCGTGACTAAACAGTGGATATTTTTGAAATCACGCGTCATTCGGAAAATAAGTCCCAGTTGTCTGGAAGCTTTCGCTACGATGAAAGATATATGCTGTTTGAAGGTGAGTTTTTCATCCAGAGGCACTCCGAGGTCCTTGATGAATTCGACTCGTTGTATTGGAGAACCGTTAAGGGTATAATCAACATGTAGTAGCCGGAGTTTTCTAGTGAACGTGATCACGGAGCATTTGGATGGGTAAAGTCTCATTCGATTAAACTCGCACCAGTTGGCGAATATGTTAAGTTGTTGCTGAAGAAAAGTGGCGTCATTGGTATGTTTTATTTTGTTGAAAAGTTTCAAATCATCGGCGAATGCTAGACGAGGGCATTTTACGGAGTAGTGAACGTGTTGAAATAAAGCAGGAACACTAGTGGGCCAAGATGACCGCCTTGGGCGATCCCGGAAGTAACGGAAAACGATTGGGAGATTTCGTCGTCTATTTGAACACTCAGCGTACGTCCCACTAGATAGGATTCTAACCAGCTCAGAAGGTGGCCGCTGAAGCCATAACGGTCGAGTTTAACAACAGCAACGCAATGGTTTATTTTATCAAAAGCGGCTGGGATGTCCGTGTAGATCGTGTCCGTTTATGATCTTTCGATAAAGCTGTCGACAACAAAACTTGTCACTCATAGTTAACTTGACGATAGTGATCGCGTAAACAAAGCGTACCACTTGCTGAAAATCTTCTCAGTGCAGCGTTTTTCAACGATTTCAGGCGACGTAGTGCCGATGATTGCCAGGGAAGATGATTCTGATTGCGTACTTTGGAAACAAAGCGTTCTAACAGTTCGCAACAGATAGATGTAAAATCAATTACAACCAAGTGGATATCGATAGGATTTAAAGCATTCGTCCAGTCAACGTTATGTAGCGCGCTTAACAAACCCTCATAGTCAGCTCGACGAAAATTGAATCGAGTCGAGAGTGATAAAAACGGGGGATCGGTTCTGTATCGATTTTCAAGAGACAGTACAAGAGCCGGATGGTGAGGTACAGTCTTAACAAGAGGGTCGGGTGCGTATGCCATCTTGGGGGCCGTCTCGCTAATACTGACGAAGCAAAAGTCCAGGCAACGTCCGTATTCATTAGGTTTTCCGTTGATTTGCTGTAAGCCAGCGGCGTTGTAACCGTCAAGAAGATTCAGTGCATAATCGTGAAAAGTAGAATGAGCTGGTTCGGGGTAGTAGAAGCCGTCGCGAAAAGGGCGCCAGAACAGACTGGGTAGATTGAAATCTCCAACTATTATGATTTCGTCGCACGGTTAGGCTTTAGCGGTTATCGAATAAACAGACTGCAGATGAACATCGATCAGTTGCTTTTCACGAGGTCATCGAAAATTATCTGTCGAACAGATCATTCCAGGTCTTCCTCAACTGATACGTTCAACGTAAATGCTGGGGTTCCACAGGGTAGCCTTCTTGATCCCATCCTGTTCAACATATTTACCTCAGATGCTCCTCTCCTTCTAGGTAGTGGCATCCTGTCTATGTTTGCAGAAGACACTGTCATTATCTACAAAGGAGCAAGATCGCGCCAAATGACCTATGGTCGAATATCGACCATTTTTGATTTGAATGAAACTTTGCACACGTATTTGGCTTAGCAAACTGAGCATTTTTCACATATGGAGAGATTTTTTACACCCATGCGTTACATTCTAAAAGGGCGTATGCCTTTTTTTTTTTCTTCATCTATAGTTTATTTGACACGGCACAAATACAATTTAATGTTTGACGGCGCCAATTATATCTGGTAGCTTACTTTCTGAAGTATCTTAATAACTAAAAGCAAATTTTTTATCCTCGCTGCCGACTACGAGCTGAAACTAAATCTAACTTAAAGCTAGAATATTTTGCATTAAAAGCACAGGTTTGCTGTTTGATGGTTTTCATTGCCATAGGTAAGCAGCATATTAAATTTGTTCCGCTGCTGGGCCAAGATATTACGGACTGGCATATTAGGTTGTTTCCATCGGGCCTTGAGAGTATCGTGCGGGTCTGATTGCTGTTTCCGGATCCGGGGTCTTAACGTGTTCTTGTCGTTTGGTTGGATGTAGGCGGAAGGGGATAGGACTAAACTGGGGCGTGGATGGATTTCAGGAAAACGTATATAAGGGACATGTAGGATAGGTCACGGCTCGCCAAGACATCACGAACAGGAACAGCCGGCTGCCTACCTTCGGCCTGCAGGGAAGCTATTAATCTAGACCTGGCGTCACGGTGTACAGGGCATGACCAAACATCGTGCTCTATGTCGTGATAACCTTCACCACAGGCACAGATACCACTTTCCCCGAGCCCAACACGACGGAGATGCGCGTCAAATCTATAGTGATTGGACATAAGCCGGGACATCACGCAAATGAAATCCCGACCTACATCCAACCCCTTGAACCACGGGTTCGTCGACACCTTGGGGATTATGGAATGTAACCACCTTCCCAGTTCCCTCTTGGTCCAAGAATTTTGCCAACTGATGATCGTATTCTGACGTACAAATGCAAAAAATTCATTAAAGGCAATTGGTCTTTCATAAATATCACCGTTTGTTGCGCCCACCTTAGCCAAAGAGTCCGCTTTCTCATTACCCGGTATCGAGCAGTGAGAAGGGACCCACACTAAGGTAATCTGAGTAGATTTTTCGGATAAAGCACTCAGATGTTCCCGTATTTTCCCCAGGAAATACGGAGAGTGCTTAACATCTTTCATCGATCGGAGAGCCTCAATGGAACTGAGACTGTCCGTAAAGATGAAATAATGGTCCGTGGGCATTTTTTCGATAATTCCTAGGGTGTACTGAATTGCAGCTAATTCTGCGACGTAAACAGAAGCAGGATTATCGAGCTTATGGGAGACGGTTAAATTGTTATTGAAGATACCGAAGCCAGTGAACCCATCAAGAAGTGATCCGTCAGTGTAGTACATATTGTCGCAGTTGATGTTTCGATATTTATTGGAAAAAATTTTAGGGATCTGCTGCACGCGTAAATGATCCGGGATTCCACGAGTTTCTTCTATCATGGATTTATCGAAAAACACAGTAGAATCAGAAGTATTTGATAAGTCGACACGATTTGGAATATTCGAAGAAGGGTTAATATTTTGGGACATGTGATTGAAATACAATGTCATAAAACGGGTTTGAGAATTAAGTTCGATTAACCTTTCAAAATTTTCAATCACGGGACGGTTCAAGACCTCACATTTGATTAGAATACGAGAAGACAGGCTCCAGAAGCGGTTTTTCAATGGTAGTACTCCAGCTAAGATCTCCAAACTCATCGTATGGGTCGATTGCATGCAGCCCAAGGCGATACGCAAACAACGATATTGTATTCGCTCCAGTTTGATCAAATGTATGTTTGCTGCGGAGCGGAAGCAGAAACACCCGTACTCAATAACAGACAGTATCGTTGTTTGGTAAAGCCTTATAAGGTCTCCTGGGTGGGCTCCCCACCATTGTCCGGTTATTGTACGAAGAAAGTTCACTCTTTGTTGACATTTTTTCATCAGATACCTCACGTGACAACCCCAGGTGCCTTTAGAGTCGAACTAGACACCAAGATATTTGTGTACCAAAACCTGAGAAATCGTTTTACCCATTAATTGTGTTTGAAGCTGAGCAGGTTCATGCTTCCTAGAAAAAACTACTATCTCAGTCTTCTCCGGAGAGAATTCGATACCTAGCTGTAAAGCCCAAGCAGACAAATTGTCCAAGGTATCTTGCAATGGTCCTTGCAAATCGGCAGCTTTGGCTCCTGTAACAGAGATTACACTGTCGTCTGCAAGTTGTCTTATCGTGCATGAATTTGCCAGACATTCGTCGATGTCATTTACATAAAAGTTGTAAAGAAGGGGGCTTAAACATGAGCCCTGGGGAAGACCCATGTAGCTAATGCGAAAAGTTGCCAAATCGCCGTGCGTAAAATGCATGTGCTTTTCGGACAACAAATTGTGCAAAAAATTGTTCAAAATTGGAAATAATCCTTGTCGGTGAAGTTTACCCGAAAGAATGTCAATAGAAACGGAATCAAAAGCCCCCTTAATGTCCAAGAACGCAGACGCCATTTGTTCTTTGCGAGCATACGCCAGCTGAATATCTGTTGAAAGCAACGCAAGACAATCATTCGTCCCTTTGGCACGGCGGAAGCCAAATTGAGTATCTGATAGTAGACCATTTGATTCGACCCAATGGTCTAAACGACGGAGTATCATTTTTTCCATCAATTTCCGGATACAGAATAGCATTGCAATCGGCCTATAAGAGTTGTGATCAGAAGCTGGTTTCCCTGGTTTTTGGATGGCGATCACCTTCACTTGCTTCCGACCCTGCGGTACAATGTTTTGCTCCAGGAACTTATTGAACAAGTTCAACAAGCGCCTCTTGGCATTGCCGGGTAGATTCTTCAACAAGTTGAATTTGATTCTATCTAACCCAGGCGCGTTATTGTTACAGGACAGGAGGGCAACTGAAAATTCTGCCATCGTAAAAGGTGATTCTATCGCGTCGTGACCCGGAGACGTATCGCGAACAAAGTTTTGCGCAGGAACAGAGTCCGGACATACTTTCCTGGCAAAATCAAATATCCACCGACTTGAAGACTCCTCGCTTTCGTTGACCGTTACGCGATTCCGCATTCTTCGGGCTGTGTTCCAAAGAGTGCTCATCGATGTCTCCCTCGACGTCTCGTTCACGAACCGACGCCAATATCCGCGTTCCTTTGCTTTAGCCAGGCTTTTAAACTTGGTATTAAGCTCCGAATACCGTATATAGTCGTCGGGTATACCTCCCTTCTGGAAGGCCAAAAACGCGTCGGATCTTTGCGTGTAGACATCGGAGCACTCTTGGTCCCACCACGGAGTGGGAGGCCGTTCTTTGATCGTTACGCCGGGATATTTCTTCGTTTGGGCTTGCAACGCGGCGTCGAGAATCAAGCCCGCGAGGAGGTTGTATTCTTCAAGTGGTGGATGATGTTGAATCGACTCGACCGCTTTTGAAATCATTTCCTCGTATAACTTCCAATCGACATTCCGTGTGAGGTCATACGGAATGTCAATTGGTCGCATGCGAGTTGACCCGTTTGTAATTGAAATAAGAATAGGCAGATGGTCGCTACCGTGAGGATCGAGGATTACCTTCCATGTGCAATCCAACCGTAGCGACGTCGAGCATAAGGATAGATCCAAAGCGCTTGGGCGCGCTGAAGGTTTCGGGATACGTGTCATTTCACCGTTGTTTAAAATAGTCATGTCGAAGTCATCGCAAAGGTTATAGATTAAAGAGGAGCGGTTATCATTGTAATGGGAACCCCAAGCCACACCATGAGAGTTGAAGTCTCCCAAAATCAAACGTGGCGAGGGAAGAAGTTCTATTAAATCAAAGAGCAGCCGTTGCCCAACCTGTGCTCTGGGAGGAATATATATTGAGGCAATACAAAGCTCTTTACCTTGTCATTTGACATGCGACAACTTCGATGCCTGGAATCGAGGGGAGGTTAATACGATAGAAAGAATAGCACTTTTTAATCCCTAAAAGTACTCCTCCATATGGGGTGTCTCGATCAAGGCGAATAATATTAAAATCATGGAAGTTGAGATCAATATTTGAAGTAAGCCAAGTTTCACAAAGGGAAAATGCATCGCATTTGTTTTTATTTATCAAAACTTTAAACGAATCAATTTTTGGTAAAATACTTCTACAATTCCACTGTAAGACAGAAATAGAATCCTTCATATACGCAGTTGAATTAGGCATCGAAGGATACAATCGCTGCAAGGAGGGGCCATTGGGCAGTCAACTGCTTCAAAAATGATCTAACTGTTGGGAGGAATGCTGTAAAAAAATTTTAAATGGATCGGGTACATTGAAATTTTCAAAAATCCAGTCCACAATGTCAGAAAATTTCACTAATCCAGAGTTTGTTTCATCAACTGGATGTGCAAAAGGAACAACTGGGGTTTTAGATGTTCCTGGCAGTGCTGGGAACTCCTTCTGGGACTTTAAATTTGCAAGCCCAGGAGGAGTTTGCTTCGGTTTTTCCGCAGCACTGTTTGGTTTGTTCGTACTTTTCATTACACTTTGGGAAATCTTAGGACCTTTACGGGGAAGTTTAGGAGAAGAAACATTTTTCCTCTTCCTAGACTCCCCAGGATTGGCATAAGATGTTCCCGCTGATGAATCGTCAGAATCGGTTTCATCAGAGGACAACAGATCAAAGGGGTTCGATGTTATGGTAGAAGTGGTCACGGTCTTCTTCAGCATCTCAGCATAAGAACGCTTTGAACGCTCCTTAAGTGACCGCTTGATTTTATCTCTGCGCTGCATGTACACCGGGCATGTGGAGAGCTCATGCTGGTTTTCCCCACAGTGAATACATTTTTCAGCATTTACACTGCAAGAATCTTCCGCATGAGTCTCCCCACACTTGCTACATCGTGCCTTATTGCAGCAGTAGGCGGCTGTGTGGCCTAACTGCTTGCAATTGGTGCAATTCATAACACGGGGTACATACAATCGCACAGGCAGACGAACCCGGTCGATCGAGACGTGGCTAGGGAGTGCAGATCCGGCAAACGTAACGCGAAACGAGTCTGACGGAGTATAAACTTTTTTACCGCCGACGAGAGACATGGACCGCAATTGCTTACAATCCAAAATCTTCGCCTGTGTTTCGGTATTTTTGAAGCAACCGGTTGCGCTTTTTAGGATACACTCGACAGACAGACTCGAATCGGTTATGACACCGTCGATCTCCACGTCTCGTGCGGGTATGTAAACGCGATACTCGCGTGTGAAGACCTCAGAGCAAGCGATAGCATTGGCCTGTGTCAGATCACTGAGCACGACACGGAGCTTGTTAGGTCGGACCTTGGAAATTTCGGTCACGGCCTTGTACCCCTTCGTCAGGTCTTTCGAAATTTGCAGTATGTTTAATCGCTTTGAATTCACTCCTGCCTTTGGACGAAAATAAACAGTATAGCTGCCCTGTTGAGATCCGTCCGGGTAAAGCCTGGGGCGAGGGAGGACTGGAGAATGAACAGGAGAGGGGGTAACAGAAGGGTCAGGGGGGCTCGGGGATGGTGGCACGGGAGGCGAGGGATCTATATCCATCGCGCTAAATGTAGTGCACTAGCGCACTAGCGCCGACAAGAACACGTACCTATTTACTTCTTCCTTCCAGCAGTGGTTGTCCGATCGTTCGAAGCTGCACCCAAAGCAGCCAGCAGCACCAGTACAGCAGCACCAATACAGCAACCAGCAGTGAGCCGGGTGTGAGATCACTCAGCACAGCGACACGACTCGACTCTCAAATGATGGCCTTGAATTAGAAAGATCTATTCACTGTGCACAGATCAAAACACACAGAACGTACATACAGAACGTAGCGACACAACTCACAATCTAGTTGGCCTATAGCGCGAATAATACACTCTTTTGTTTGGCTATTCGTACACACGGACCGGATTGTAATAGAACGACCACTTTGCACGTCCGTTTATGTCGAGTGTTCGACGCGGAATGGCGTATGCCTTTTGGCATAGGTTTTATTCGAAGCATTGTAGCCCAGAAACCGTTGGTTGTATAGAAAAACTGTCCGAGAATGAGTTGTAGGGAATCAAAAATGCATCATAAAAAAATATACACTGTACAAAAAAAAATTTTTTGACCAAAGAAAATTAATAATAAACATTAAATTTCAATTTAAAAAAAAGAGTTGATTTTTTTTTTATTTTTTTTAAAGAAACTTGACGTTAATACGCAACTTTTCAAAAAAAAGTCCAGGATGAAGAAATGAAAAATAATTTTTTTATGGTAGATTAATTTTTTTATAAAAACTCTAATTTAAACATCTTCCAAAATATTTGTATTCTGATGATTTTGAAAGATGCAGAGTGTCATTTTGAAACAAAAAGCTCTTGGTAGTAAACATTCTATAGACATCGGTTTTCGAGTTATTTCTAATTTAAGCTCAAAAAATTATTAATATTTCGGAAAATACACGTTTTTCTTAATTTGTCCATGGTTCTCCAGCAAAAACCATACGTTCATTGAAATGCTTGATCAAAAATATACAATTCATTCTTTGACAACAAAACGATTGGATAAATAACTCAAGCGCTAAACCTTACCCTACCTACACGTTCCCCCTTGCCGAATCTATCTTTACCTATAAAAATGCAGTCCGGTCTGTCTGTCTGTCTGTCTGTCTGTCTGTCTGATCCATATAGGCTCGGAAACTACCGAACAGATCGACGTGAAAATTTGTATGTAGGGGTTTTAGGGGCCGAGAAAGGTTCCTGTGATGGTTTGAGACCCCTCCCTCTTCTGGAAGGGAGGGGTCCCGTACAAACGAAATACAAATTTCTGCACATCTCAAAAACTAACCAAGCAAATGGAACCAAATTTGGCATGTGAATGTTTTGAGGAGTAAAATATATATACATATTGGTTCGACACCCCTTCCTCTTCTGGAAGGGAGGGGTTCCATACAAATGAAACACAAATTCCTCCACATCTCGTGAACTATCCTAGCAAATAGAACCAAATTTGGTGAATGTTTTTAAGGGTAACAAATATATCCAAAATGGTTTGACACCCCTCCTTCTTCTGCAAGGGAGGGGTTCCATACAAATGAAACACGAATTACGCACAGCACGAGAACCAATCAACCAAATACAACCAAATTTAGTATGTGAATGTTTTTAGAGGTAACAAATTGTAACATGGTCACATTTTGACTTATATAGATATTGTACAAATGCATGATTAGAGTTATTTCAATGTTAGGAATTATTATTATAGTATGATTGTTATCCGTATTGTTCACCAAAATCTTCGTTGTATTCTGGTTCACTATTGTGGTGATAATTATTACACCAACTTCAAATCGAATATCTAGATAAGAATGGCACAAGACGCAAGTATGCAAATATCTCAGACACGCACCTTTTCGAGCGAACGTACAAAGCTTATGCGGCTCTCTGCTGCGGTTCGCATAGCTTCTATGAAAGTCCCTGCTGCGTGAACACTTAACCAGAGGATACTCGGTTAGTCTTTATTCCGTCTTTCCACGGTATTCTCTCCGTCGGGCAAGATCTCTCTTAGTAGGGGAATTCTTAGTAGTCGGCAGAATCTGAGATGGCTTAATTTAAACGGCTTGAACGAAAAAGAGATGCCAGTCCGGATTAACAACGAATTGGTTTTTGGGAGAACCTGTCGTTTGGAAAGGTCGTTGTCCTGTTTCGGCTAGATAACGTACTTCCGGTTCAAATTTCCCGAAGATTGCTCACTATTTAACTGAGGGATTCTCGCAGCGTCCAGCTTTATTTAACCTGGTTCGCGAATGTAAGTGGAGTGTTGGATCCGCGCGTTGTCGAGTGATATAAAATAATTAGGTAAAGTGAGTGAAGTTTTTACAGTCTAGCCAGTAACAGTGATGTTTTTCCCCCCGTAAATAGGAGACAGAATTTAGTGCCTAGGATAATTTGTGCGGTATCGTGTGCGTGAAAGGCCTGAGAATATAAGGTAAAATTGATTTAAAAAAATAATTTCGTACACCGCGCCCTAACGCGTTTGAACAGCCGTTCAAACGGCTTTTTGTCTATTAGCGAACAATTCCCACCACCGTTAAGTGAACCATAGGAAACGGTTCTATCGGTGCACGTGGAACGTGCTGCTTTGTCAACCACTTCTAGCAAAACCAGGATCGCTTTGCCCGTCACGGCTTAGAATTGGCTAACGGTCATCCACGGTTCAGTCCGAACCCCGTCGATTCTTCAAGCGTTTTCAACATATCGACAGGAACGAAATTTACCACGTCCCTCGTCGGCGTCATCGCAACCACCAGCGACGCCATCGTTTCGTCGCACCGCCGCCATTGTTTCGTCGCACCGTCGTCATCATCGAGGTATGCTCCCGAGCACTACAAAAGTCTACGGTCAGTGAGTACTCAAACCCTTTTTAATAACATGCGCATGTAAAGTGTAATAGAAGATGATATAATGAAATAACCCGTTCGAAGAGGCCCGATTAGAAATCGATAGAACTAAAACCACACACGATAGGTCAGTAGATAGAGAGGGGGAAAGAAGTGAGAGATGAGACAGTAGGTAGATTGGAGGAGAGGTCGGCAAAGGCCGAGGATAAAGATGCGTGTAATTTAGCTACAAATAAACCAGTGCACTATGTACCGACGTTACCGATAATGTAAACCCACAAATCAGTTGAGATCATTTTGGCGAATATGAGAAGCTACCCCTATTGATTGGTTCGGTCTGTTAGGAACTTCACGTCGCTTGTCCAGTTGCGGTTCGTTCGTTTTCTTCTTTTTTGCTCCAAGTAAGGATTGCTTGGGAATCTCAATCCCCTCCACCCACCTTACCGACCGAAACGGTTAGTTTGATTGGAGTCTGTTTCCCGTGATGATTAAGTAATGGGTGGTGGATTTTTGCTAACTGGCCGAGCGACGGGTTGTTTCAAAGACCTCTTCTGCATTTTTTTCCACTGGCGTTGAATTTTCAGATAGCCGTTTAAGTTGGTTGTTGTTGGCCATACCTTCCGCGATTCACAACTCGGGTTCTTTTACTGAATCCGCTCTGAAAGGAGATCTCTTGCCGGGCAAATACAACACGACGGTTGATCCCCTCCGGGGGTGGCGCATTGAAGTCAATCGTTTGAGTTCCTTTAGAACGAGAATCACCGAACGCGTGACGATCGTCCGCGTTACATTTTGGCGCCCAACGTTTAAAAGGCGAATATTTAAGAATTTGCGCTAGATTTGGAAATTCGTTGCACGATTTTGAATTATACATTATTCGATTGCGATTTTTTTTTCTCGCAAAGTTGATTTCGGATTGTTGCTAAGAAAAAATATACATAACTCGTTGATTCGAAATTTTTATTTGCGTATGCGTCTTACCCTTGTGCCTAATTAAAATTGATTTCTTCGTTATAGTCAGTACTTAAATTATATTTATTTTCTACGTTAATTTAATTATTTATTCATTCGTTTATTTAAAATTTATATTTGCAATTTGTGTTTTTCAAACCCCATAATTTATTTATTTGATAGAACATAGTGCAATTTATATTATTTATTATTGGTGTTAGTGAACATTTTTCTTTGGTGAACGGATTTTTGTGATCATTGTTATATTTTGAATTTGGCGAAATGTAATACCCATATGCGAACCACTTATCAAATGAGGAAGTGGATTATGAATTACTGTTACGTTGTCGTTTAGAGGAGAGACAGAAGGACACGCAGACGAAATTGAGACTTTTACGACATTTATTTTTTGTGAACCAGAAAGAAGGGGAAAATTACCGACCTCCATACAAATTCGAACAGGAGGCAGATGTCATTCGGCATCGAGTCTCCCAGATCGAGCTGGCGTTACAAGACGGGACAAATAGAAAATTAGTCTCTCGGTTGCGGCACTACTTTCTTAGAGTACGCAGGGGAGAGGCAAGCAGCGAAAGTGGGGAGGAACTACGCAAAGAACTACTTAGTAATATTTCTGAACTGTTGCAAAAGGCTACAGCAAAGTGTCCGTTGGAAGAAGAAAAAATCTCTGAGTCTGAAAACGATTTTGAATCGACAGATAGCAAGAAAGGGGCGGAAGGTGAAACGATAGATGAGGAAGCTGTTGACAATGGGAAGAGTTCTTTAGGAGCAGTACCCAAAACGAACCAGGGAGCAAATAATAAAGATTCGGAACGATTAACTAAACCTTCGTACGGTGAACTGCAAAGGCAAATTGCCGAATTGCAATCGCAATTGTGTCAGTTACAAGTAAATTCAAAAACCAACAGAAGGGAATCACTAACTGGAAATTCACGGTGGGGGAGTAGAATAGGAGAGCAGAATAGGGTTGATGATAATTCAGATTCTGACGGGTATTCGCAAAATAATTCCAACGGAAGACTGTCCCATCGGAGCGACTGTGGGGATAGCGCTAGAAGCGTAGGATCCGATGCCGGAAGCAGGGTAAATATCCGTAGATCGCCTCAGAGGCATAGGGATCATGGAATTCAGGGTCAAAGACACTATCGTAGGATTGAAAATTGGAAGTTATCTTTTTCAGGGGAGGGAAAATCGGTTTCTGTTGAGAATTTTTTGTACAAACTCAAAAAAATTGCTTCTCGCGAGGGAGTCTCAAACTCAGCCCTGCTACGTGATATTCACCTTATTTTAGAGGGTATAGCATCAGACTGGTTTTTCACCTACGTGGATGAGTTTATCGATTGGAACGATTTCGAGGAAAGAATCCGGTATCGTTTCGGTAATCCTAATCAGGATCAAGGTATAAGACAACGAATTCAAGAGCGAAAACAGATAAGAGGAGAGAGTTTTATTGCCTTCGTAACGGAAATTGAGCTGTTGAACAAGATGCTTTCTACACCGCTGTCAAAACGACGAAAATTTGAGGTGGTTTGGGATAACATGCGGCAGCATTATCGAAGCAAAATTTCAATTATACGTGTCCGAGACTTGGATCACTTAATTTGGTTGAACCATAACATCGATGCAGCCGATCCTATGTTACAACAATTTTCTGACACGCGCAATCACAAACCAATACACAACGTGGATTGCGAGTTGTACGAAAACGGGAGCGATGACGCTCAAGACGTTAATGTTTTGAGGCCACGGTGGGAAGGTAGAGATGAGAACCGAGTAGCGAGACCGATTAGGAACAAGACAGGTGAAATTCAGCAGAGAGGACAAAACCAGTTAGGGGAATGCGGGAATTGTCGCAAAGTAGGACACAACTGTCGGGACTGCCAAGAGCCAAAATCGATATTTTGCTATGGTTGTGGTGCATTAGGGCAGACTATTAGACGGTGTCCTAAATGCTCAAGTACATATCCAAGACCGGTAGCTCAGAGACAGGGAAACTAAAGTGGGAATGCGCGTTAGGGAACCCGAGCATTCCACAAAAAGAAGTAGTTCCCAATAATGAAATAAATTTTGACCCGATGAATCAGATACATACAATAAAAATCGAAACGAGGAAATGTCCGTACCTAAAAGTAAAGGTTTTCGACACAGAATTGACTGCTTTACTGGATTCGGGAGCCGGAATAAGTGTAGTTAATTCCCTAGAGCTTGCCGAGAAATACGGGTTGAAACTTCAGCCAACAAAATTAAGGGTTTGTACGGCCGATAACACCGCGTATTCGTGCATTGGCTATTTAAACATACCGTACACATATAAACATGTGACTAAGGTGGTACCAACCGTTGTAGTACCAGAAATTTCAAAGTCAATTTTGGGGTGTAATTTTTGGCGAAGTTTTGGGATAAAACCAATGGTAAATTTGGGCCATGGACCAGAACAGATAGGTGAATTTGCCGACGTCGATAATCTAATTGCGTTTACCCTTGAACCGATAGAACAGTTACCTACTTTACCGATTACCGAAACTTTACTTTACCGAAAAGATAAAACTCTTGATGTGCCAACCATTGATATACCAGATAAAAACCCGGAACCGACAGAAGAAACGATCGAGGTTGAACATAAACTGTCGGAGAGGGAACGAGCAGAGTTGATGGAGGCGATACGGGCGTTCGATTTTACTAGCACGCAAAAATTAGGTCGAACAAATCAAATCGAGCACGAGATAATTTTAAAAGAGGGATCTAAGCCTAAAAATCAACCCACTTATCGATGCTCACCTTCCATACAGCAGGAAGTTGACGCTGAGATTGAAAGATTTAAGCAAATGGGTGTTATTGAGGAATGCTATAGCGAGTGGACTAACCCACTAGTTCCGGTTAGAAAATCTAATGGGAAAATTAGGGTTTGCCTTGATTCAAGAAGACTGAATGTATGACAGTTAAAGATACCTATCCGATTCGAAACATGCTCGAAATTTTTGGGAGATTGGAAAGAGCGAAATATTTCTCGATTATAGATTTGAAGGACGCATATTTTCAAATACCCTTAAAGGAAGAAAGTCGAAATTTAACTGCTTTTCGAACTGCCAAAGGTCTATTTCGTTTTAAAGTCTGCCCCTTTGGGGTCACGAACGCGCCATTTACAATGTGTAGACTGATGGATAAAGTTATTGGATTCGATTTAATGCAATCAGTTTTTGTATACCTAGATGACATTGTAATCGCTACTAACTCGCTTAATGAACATTTTCGTTTGCTGCGAATAGTCGCAGAGAGGTTGCGCAACGCAAACCTGACGATCTCCATGGAAAAGTCAAGGTTTTGTAGAAAACAAATAAAATATTTGGGTTATCTTCTGACAGAGAAAGGTATTGGAATAGATAGTTCTCGGATATCACCCATACTGGACTATGCAAGACCAAAATCCATAAAAGACGTTAGGAGACTTTTGGGATTGGCAGGTTTTTACCAGCGGTTTATGAAAAATTACAGCAAAATCACGGTACCTATTACCAATTTGCTAAAAAAATCAAAAAAGAAATTTAGTTGGAGCGAAGAAGCCGAGGAAGCTTTCATAGAATTAAAATCTGTACTCACGTCCGCACCGATTCTCGCCAACCCCGATTTTTCGAAACCATTCACAATTGAATCGGATGCGTCAGACACCGCGGTGGGTGCTGCGCTTGTTCAAGAGCTTGATGGGGAAACTAGAGTAATCGCTTACTTTAGCAAGAAATTGAGCCGAACGCAAAGAGCTTATTCAAGCGTAGAAAAAGAGTGCTTAGGTGTACTATTAGCAGTAGAAAATTTTAGACACTACGTAGAAGGATCGAAGTTTAAGGTGGTAACAGATGCAAGGAGCCTCTTATGGCAATTTACAATTGGGGTGGATTCTGGGAATTCGGAGCTGCTTCGATGGGCCCTTAAAATACAGTCCTACGACATTCAATTGCAGTACAGAAAGGGTGCCAGCAATATTACAGCAGACTGCTTGTCTCGCTCAATTAATTTACTCGATATCAACTGTCAAGATACAGAGTACGAGGAGAAAATTAGGGAAATTAAGGAAAACCCTGGGAAATTTCCAAAACACCGCGTATCGGACGGTATTATCTACCGTTACATATCGTCTCGTCGGTCTGAAGATCCAAGATTTCAATGGAAAATATTGTTGAGAAAAAATGAGAGACTAGAAATAATTAAGCGAGAACATGAAATAGCGCATTCCGGAGTAGAGAAAACTCTCCAGGCAATCAAACGAAAGTATACGTGGCCGGGAATGATGAAAGACGTGAAAAAGGTTTGTTCTGAGTGCAATAAATGTCAGACCTGTAAAGCGGTTAACATTAATGTAACACCACCAATGGGAGGGCAGAAGGGATTCGTCGAATATCCGTGGCAATTTGTCACCCTAGATTATGTTGGGCCTCTGCCGGTATCCGGAAAGGGAAGACATACTTGCTTGTTAGTTGCGACAGATGTTTTTAGCAAATTTGTACTCATTCAGCCATTCAGGGAGGCAAAAGCCGTTTCATTGGTTGAGTTTGTAAAAAACATGATATTTTTGCTATTTGGTGTACCAGAAGTCATTCTGACGGACAACGGCACCCAATTTACCTCGAAAATATTTCGGGAATTGTTAGCAGAATATAAGGTAAATCATTGGCTAACACCAGCGTATCATCCGCAAGTTAATAATACGGAGCGAGCAAACCGTGTCATTACCACCGCCATTCGTGCGACTATCAAACGTCATAAAGATTGGGCAAATGATCTCCAAACGATTGCATGCGCAATACGCAACGCTGTACACGAAACAACCAAATACACACCGTACTTTGTTGTTTTTGGGAGAGAAATGGTGTCCAACGGACAAGAATATCAAAATATGCGACATCAGGGACCGAAACCTTCTGTAGGAAATGATATGGCGCAGCAAAGAAGTAAACTATTCGAGGAAATTAAAGGGCAACTCGCTAAGGCGTACGAACGACATAAAACAATATACAACTTGCGATCAAACTCCGATTGTCCCACCTACACACAAGGGGAAACAGTATTGAAGCGATCTTTTCAACTGTCTGATAAAGATAAGGGTTTTTGTACAAAACTTGCCCCAAAATATGAACTCGCCGTTGTCAGGAAAATACTTGGGAAACACTGCTACGAGCTTGAGGACTTGACCGGGAAAAGACTTGGCGAATTTTATGCGAACCATCTGAAAAAGATGCACCCTCCGACTAAATAGAAATTTTCAAAGCTATGTAACTCTACGGAGAGACCACAACTAAAGTTTAAAAACATCCGTGTAGATAAAATTATGTTAAAAATTTTGTTCAATGTGAGAGACCGAATTCAAAGAGAAGCCAATATTTCGAAAACGGTCATTGGCGTATTTCGAAGTTCACTGTGCAATTGAGAGTAGGGAAGAAGAAGTATTGGCCATGTTGAACTCAGGCATGAAGCATAAGAACGAGCCTGGGCGATGACCTGTACAAAGTAGTGGTAACACGATTTAGAAGCGAGCCCAGAAGGCGATGACTTCGCTTAGGAAATAGTAATGTCTTCGTCCGACATAATAGTTTTTCGTCAAACGTTCGAACATTGCATAGAGAATAACAAAATATAGCTGATTCACAGCCTCACATTTGGAAAATTGAATGAGAAACTTTTTTCTAGCTATGCACACTTCAATGGAAGCAACAAATATCAAAACAAAAAAACACCAAGAGGGAAACAGACAACAAACAAGGGAAGCGGATTCTCATATCCCACCCACTGTAAATTTTTTTTTTAGTAAATAGTTATGTTAGTCGCGCCTATCTATTCTTAATCTAGGTTAGTACTTAATCTAAGGTTAGTCGATAGGTAAAAGTTACCAATTTCATTTATAAGTCCATTTGTTATTCGATGTTGCACTTCTGCAAAAATCCTCTGTCGTTGTACCGTTCTTCTTGGTAATTTTCGACTTGTAATAGATGTTTAGCTCGTAGATCCCTTTGTACATATTTTTCTCCGAAGTTATATTACTTCCTTGTAAATATTTAGCCATAAGTATGATAAATAACTAGCGTGAAATGAGCGACAGTTTTTCTCAGCGACACATTTATCCGACCCCAGCGCACGGGTGGCGTAGCGGCCAGTGTTGGAACTAATTAAAACTGGATATTATTTTATAAATTAATTAAATAAATTAGATTTTCAATATATTACGTGTTTATTTACTGTTTTAAAAGAAAGCCAATAGAATAAGGAATGAAATATTACTTTAAGCGACTTCCCAAATAGGCAAATCAACGAGAAATTCAAGTATGAGATAACCAGATCTAAGAAGCAGAAAATAAAGGTTCATTGCAAGGAACACTAAAAATACCTATCACCGAACCATGTTAGAAAGTTAGCAGGCATGCCAAGCTACCATCTGACAAAATCTTACGGTTAGCTTCAGGGTCTGACGGAAGTTATGGGGCAAAAGGTGTGAATTTTGTCCAAGTTACAGCGGAAATGCTCTTGGTGATGTATGAAACATGAAAAATACCTATCACCGAACCATGTTGAAAAGTTAGCAGGCATGCCAAGCTACCATCTGACAAAATCTTACGGTTAGCTTCAGGGTCTGACGGAAGTTATGGGGCAAAAGGTGTGAATTATGTCCAAGGTACAGCGGAAATGCTCTTGGTGATGTATGAAACATGAAAAATACCTATCACCGAACCATGTTAGAAAGTTAGCAGGCATGCCAAGCTACCATCTGACAAAATCTTACGGTTAGCTTCAGGGTCTGACGGAAGTTATAGGGCAAAAGGTGTGAATTTTGTCAGAGGTACAGCGGAAATGCTCTTGGTGATGTATGAAACATGAAAAATACCTATCACCAAACCATGTTAGAAAGTTAGCAGGCATGTCAAGCTACCATCTGACAAAATCTTACGGTTAGCTTCAGGGTCTGACGGAAGTTATGGGGCAAAAGGTGTGAATTTTTTCAGAGGCACAGCGGAAATGCTCTTGGTGATGTATGAAACATGAAAAATACCTATCACCGAACCATGTTAGAAAGTTAGCAGGCATGCCAAGCTACCATCTGACAAAATCTTACGGTTAGCTTCAGGGTCTGACGGAAGTTATGGGGCAAAAGGTGTGAATTTTGTCAGAGGCATAGCGGAAATGCTCTTGGTGATGTATGAAACATGAAAAATACCTATCACCGAACCATGTTAGAAAGTTAGCAGGCATGCCAAGCTACCATCTGACAAAATCTTACGGTTAGCTTCAGGGTCTGACGGAAGTTATAGGGCAAAAGGTGTGAATTTTGTCAGAGGTACAGCGGAAATGCTCTTGGTGATGTATGAAACATGAAAAATACCTATCACCGAACCACGTTAGAAAGTTAGCAGGCATGCCAAGCTACCATCTGACAAAATCTTACGGTTAGCTTCAGGGTCTGACGGAAGTTATAGGGCAAAAGGTGTGAATTTTGTCAGAGGTACAGCGGAAATGCTCTTGGTGATGTATGAAACATGAAAAATACCTATCACCGAACCATGTTAGAAAGTTAGCAGGCATGCCAAGCTACCATCTGACAAAATCTTACGGTTAGCTTCAGGGTCTGACGGAAGTTATGGGGCAAAAGGTGTGAATTTTGTCAGAGGTACAGCGGAAATGCTCTTGGTGATGTATGAAACATGAAAAATACCTATCACCGAACCACGTTAGAAAGTTAGCAGGCATGCCAAGCTACCATCTGACAAAATCTTACGGTTAGCTTCAGGGTCTGACGGAAGTTATGGGGCAAAAGGTGTGAATTTTGTCAGAGGTACAGCGGAAATGCTCTTGGTGATGTATGAAACATGAAAAATACCTATCACCGAACCACGTTAGAAAGTTAGCAGGCATGCCAAGCTACCATCTGACAAAATCTTACGGTTAGCTTCAGGGTCTGACGGAAGTTATAGGGCAAAAGGTGTGAATTTTGTCAGAGGTACAGCGGAAATGCTCTTGGTGATGTATGAAACATGAAAAATACCTATCACCGAACCATGTTAGAAAGTTAGCAGGCATGCCAAGCTACCATCTGACAAAATCTTACGGTTAGCTTCAGGGTCTGACGGAAGTTATAGGGCAAAAGGTGTGAATTTTGTCAGAGGTACAGCGGAAATGCTCTTGGTGATGTATGAAACATGAAAAATACCTATCACCGAACCACGTTAGAAAGTTAGCAGGCATGCCAAGCTACCATCTGACAAAATCTTACGGTTAGCTTCAGGGTCTGACGGAAGTTATGGGGCAAAAGGTGTGAATTTTGTCAGAGGTACAGCGGAAATGCTCTTGGTGATGTATGAAACATGAAAAATACCTATCACCGAACCATGTTAGAAAGTTAGCAGGCATGCCAAGCTACCATCTGACAAAATCTTACGGTTAGCTTCAGGGTCTGACGGAAGTTATAGGGCAAAAGGTGTGAATTTTGTCAGAGGTACAGCGGAAATGCTCTTGGTGATGTATGAAACATGAAAAATACCTATCACCGAACCATGTTAGAAAGTTAGCAGGCATGCCAAGCTACCATCTGACAAAATCTTACGGTTAGCTTCAGGGTCTGACGGAAGTTATGGGGCAAAAGGTGTGAATTTTGTCAGAGGCATAGCGGAAATGCTCTTGGTGATGTATGAAACATGAAAAATACCTATCACCGAACCATGTTAGAAAGTTAGCAGGCATGCCAAGCTACCATCTGACAAAATCTTACGGTTAGCTTCAGGGTCTGACGGAAGTTATAGGGCAAAAGGTGTGAATTTTGTCAGAGGTACAGCGGAAATGCTCTTGGTGATGTATGAAACATGAAAAATACCTATCACCGAACCATGTTAGAAAGTTAGCAGGCATGCCAAGCTACCATCTGACAAAATCTTACGGTTAGCTTCAGGGTCTGACGGAAGTTATAGGGCAAAAGGTGTGAATTTTGTCAGAGGTACAGCGGAAATGCTCTTGGTGATGTATGAAACATGAAAAATACCTATCACCGAACCATGTTAGAAAGTTAGCAGGCATGCCAAGCTACCATCTGACAAAATCTTACGGTTAGCTTCAGGGTCTGACGGAAGTTATAGGGCAAAAGGTGTGAATTTTGTCAGAGGTACAGCGGAAATGCTCTTGGTGATGTATGAAACATGAAAAATACCTATCACCGAACCATGTTAGAAAGTTAGCAGGCATGCCAAGCTACCATCTGACAAAATCTTACGGTTAGCTTCAGGGTCTGACGGAAGTTATGGGGCAAAAGGTGTGAATTTTGTCAGAGGCACAGCGGAAATGCTCTTGGTGATGTATGAAACATGAAAAATACCTATCACCGAACCATGTTAGAAAGTTAGCAGGCATGCCAAGCTACCATCTGACAAAATCTTACGGTTAGCTTCAGGGTCTGACGGAAGTTATGGGGCAAAAGGTGTGAATTTTGTCAGAGGCATAGCGGAAATGCTCTTGGTGATGTATGAAACATGAAAAATACCTATCACCGAACCATGTTAGAAAGTTAGCAGGCATGCCAAGCTACCATCTGACAAAATCTTACGGTTAGCTTCAGGGTCTGACGGAAGTTATAGGGCAAAAGGTGTGAATTTTGTCAGAGGTACAGCGGAAATGCTCTTGGTGATGTATGAAACATGAAAAATACCTATCACCGAACCACGTTAGAAAGTTAGCAGGCATGCCAAGCTACCATCTGACAAAATCTTACGGTTAGCTTCAGGGTCTGACGGAAGTTATGGGGCAAAAGGTGTGAATTTTGTCAGAGGCACAGCGGAAATGCTCTTGGTGATGTATGAAACATGAAAAATACCTATCACCGAACCATGTTAGAAAGTTAGCAGGCATGCCAAGCTACCATCTGACAAAATCTTACGGTTAGCTTCAGGGTCTGACGGAAGTTATGGGGCAAAAGGTGTGAATTTTGTCAGAGGCATAGCGGAAATGCTCTTGGTGATGTATAAAACATGAAAAATACCTATCACCGAACCATGTTAGAAAGTTAGCAGGCATGCCAAGCTACCATCTGACAAAATCTTACGGTTAGCTTCAGGGTCTGACGGAAGTTATAGGGCAAAAGGTGTGAATTTTGTCAGAGGTACAGCGGAAATGCTCTTGGTGATGTATGAAACATGAAAAATACCTATCACCGAACCATGTTAGAAAGTTAGCAGGCATGCCAAGCTACCATCTGACAAAATCTTACGGTTAGCTTCAGGGTCTGACGGAAGTTATAGGGCAAAAGGTGTGAATTTTGTCAGAGGTACAGCGGAAATGCTCTTGGTGATGTATGAAACATGAAAAATACCTATCACCGAACCATGTTAGAAAGTTAGCAGGCATGCCAAGCTACCATCTGACAAAATCTTACGGTTAGCTTCAGGGTCTGACGGAAGTTATGGGGCAAAAGGTGTGAATTTTGTCAGAGGCATAGCGGAAATGCTCTTGGTGATGTATGAAACATGAAAAATACCTATCACCGAACCATGTTAGAAAGTTAGCAGGCATGCCAAGCTACCATCTGACAAAATCTTACGGTTAGCTTCAGGGTCTGACGGAAGTTATGGGGCAAAAGGTGTGAATTTTGTCAGAGGTACAGCGGAAATGCTCTTGGTGATGTATGAAACATGAAAAATACCTATCACCGAACCACGTTAGAAAGTTAGCAGGCATGCCAAGCTACCATCTGACAAAATCTTACGGTTAGCTTCAGGGTCTGACGGAAGTTATGGGGCAAAAGGTGTGAATTTTGTCAGAGGTACAGCGGAAATGCTCTTGGTGATGTATGAAACATGAAAAATACCTATCACCGAACCATGTTAGAAAGTTAGCAGGTATGCCAAGCTACCATCTGACAAAATCTTACGGTTAGCTTCAGGGTCTGACGGAAGTTATGGGGCAAAAGGTGTGAATTTTGTCCAAGGTACAGCGGAAATGCTCTTGGTGATGTATGAAACATGAAAAATACCTATCACCGAACCATGTTAGAAAGTTAGCAGGCATGCCAAGCTACCATCTGACAAAATCTTACGGTTAGCTTCAGGGTCTGACGGAAGTTATAGGGCAAAAGGTGTGAATTTTGTCAGAGGTACAGCGGAAATGCTCTTGGTGATGTATGAAACATGAAAAATACCTATCACCAAACCATGTTAGAAAGTTAGCAGGCATGTCAAGCTACCATCTGACAAAATCTTACGGTTAGCTTCAGGGTCTGACGGAAGTTATGGGGCAAAAGGTGTGAATTTTTTCAGAGGCACAGCGGAAATGCTCTTGGTGATGTATGAAACATGAAAAATACCTATCACCGAACCATGTTAGAAAGTTAGCAGGCATGCCAAGCTACCATCTGACAAAATCTTACGGTTAGCTTCAGGGTCTGACGGAAGTTATGGGGCAAAAGGTGTGAATTTTGTCAGAGGCATAGCGGAAATGCTCTTGGTGATGTATGAAACATGAAAAATACCTATCACCGAACCATGTTAGAAAGTTAGCAGGCATGCCAAGCTACCATCTGACAAAATCTTACGGTTAGCTTCAGGGTCTGACGGAAGTTATAGGGCAAAAGGTGTGAATTTTGTCAGAGGTACAGCGGAAATGCTCTTGGTGATGTATGAAACATGAAAAATACCTATCACCGAACCACGTTAGAAAGTTAGCAGGCATGCCAAGCTACCATCTGACAAAATCTTACGGTTAGCTTCAGGGTCTGACGGAAGTTATAGGGCAAAAGGTGTGAATTTTGTCAGAGGTACAGCGGAAATGCTCTTGGTGATGTATGAAACATGAAAAATACCTATCACCGAACCATGTTAGAAAGTTAGCAGGCATGCCAAGCTACCATCTGACAAAATCTTACGGTTAGCTTCAGGGTCTGACGGAAGTTATGGGGCAAAAGGTGTGAATTTTGTCAGAGGTACAGCGGAAATGCTCTTGGTGATGTATGAAACATGAAAAATACCTATCACCGAACCACGTTAGAAAGTTAGCAGGCATGCCAAGCTACCATCTGACAAAATCTTACGGTTAGCTTCAGGGTCTGACGGAAGTTATGGGGCAAAAGGTGTGAATTTTGTCAGAGGTACAGCGGAAATGCTCTTGGTGATGTATGAAACATGAAAAATACCTATCACCGAACCACGTTAGAAAGTTAGCAGGCATGCCAAGCTACCATCTGACAAAATCTTACGGTTAGCTTCAGGGTCTGACGGAAGTTATAGGGCAAAAGGTGTGAATTTTGTCAGAGGTACAGCGGAAATGCTCTTGGTGATGTATGAAACATGAAAAATACCTATCACCGAACCATGTTAGAAAGTTAGCAGGCATGCCAAGCTACCATCTGACAAAATCTTACGGTTAGCTTCAGGGTCTGACGGAAGTTATAGGGCAAAAGGTGTGAATTTTGTCAGAGGTACAGCGGAAATGCTCTTGGTGATGTATGAAACATGAAAAATACCTATCACCGAACCACGTTAGAAAGTTAGCAGGCATGCCAAGCTACCATCTGACAAAATCTTACGGTTAGCTTCAGGGTCTGACGGAAGTTATGGGGCAAAAGGTGTGAATTTTGTCAGAGGTACAGCGGAAATGCTCTTGGTGATGTATGAAACATGAAAAATACCTATCACCGAACCATGTTAGAAAGTTAGCAGGCATGCCAAGCTACCATCTGACAAAATCTTACGGTTAGCTTCAGGGTCTGACGGAAGTTATAGGGCAAAAGGTGTGAATTTTGTCAGAGGTACAGCGGAAATGCTCTTGGTGATGTATGAAACATGAAAAATACCTATCACCGAACCATGTTAGAAAGTTAGCAGGCATGCCAAGCTACCATCTGACAAAATCTTACGGTTAGCTTCAGGGTCTGACGGAAGTTATGGGGCAAAAGGTGTGAATTTTGTCAGAGGCATAGCGGAAATGCTCTTGGTGATGTATGAAACATGAAAAATACCTATCACCGAACCATGTTAGAAAGTTAGCAGGCATGCCAAGCTACCATCTGACAAAATCTTACGGTTAGCTTCAGGGTCTGACGGAAGTTATAGGGCAAAAGGTGTGAATTTTGTCAGAGGTACAGCGGAAATGCTCTTGGTGATGTATGAAACATGAAAAATACCTATCACCGAACCATGTTAGAAAGTTAGCAGGCATGCCAAGCTACCATCTGACAAAATCTTACGGTTAGCTTCAGGGTCTGACGGAAGTTATAGGGCAAAAGGTGTGAATTTTGTCAGAGGTACAGCGGAAATGCTCTTGGTGATGTATGAAACATGAAAAATACCTATCACCGAACCATGTTAGAAAGTTAGCAGGCATGCCAAGCTACCATCTGACAAAATCTTACGGTTAGCTTCAGGGTCTGACGGAAGTTATAGGGCAAAAGGTGTGAATTTTGTCAGAGGTACAGCGGAAATGCTCTTGGTGATGTATGAAACATGAAAAATACCTATCACCGAACCATGTTAGAAAGTTAGCAGGCATGCCAAGCTACCATCTGACAAAATCTTACGGTTAGCTTCAGGGTCTGACGGAAGTTATGGGGCAAAAGGTGTGAATTTTGTCAGAGGCACAGCGGAAATGCTCTTGGTGATGTATGAAACATGAAAAATACCTATCACCGAACCATGTTAGAAAGTTAGCAGGCATGCCAAGCTACCATCTGACAAAATCTTACGGTTAGCTTCAGGGTCTGACGGAAGTTATGGGGCAAAAGGTGTGAATTTTGTCAGAGGCATAGCGGAAATGCTCTTGGTGATGTATGAAACATGAAAAATACCTATCACCGAACCATGTTAGAAAGTTAGCAGGCATGCCAAGCTACCATCTGACAAAATCTTACGGTTAGCTTCAGGGTCTGACGGAAGTTATAGGGCAAAAGGTGTGAATTTTGTCAGAGGTACAGCGGAAATGCTCTTGGTGATGTATGAAACATGAAAAATACCTATCACCGAACCACGTTAGAAAGTTAGCAGGCATGCCAAGCTACCATCTGACAAAATCTTACGGTTAGCTTCAGGGTCTGACGGAAGTTATGGGGCAAAAGGTGTGAATTTTGTCAGAGGCACAGCGGAAATGCTCTTGGTGATGTATGAAACATGAAAAATACCTATCACCGAACCATGTTAGAAAGTTAGCAGGCATGCCAAGCTACCATCTGACAAAATCTTACGGTTAGCTTCAGGGTCTGACGGAAGTTATGGGGCAAAAGGTGTGAATTTTGTCAGAGGCATAGCGGAAATGCTCTTGGTGATGTATAAAACATGAAAAATACCTATCACCGAACCATGTTAGAAAGTTAGCAGGCATGCCAAGCTACCATCTGACAAAATCTTACGGTTAGCTTCAGGGTCTGACGGAAGTTATAGGGCAAAAGGTGTGAATTTTGTCAGAGGTACAGCGGAAATGCTCTTGGTGATGTATGAAACATGAAAAATACCTATCACCGAACCATGTTAGAAAGTTAGCAGGCATGCCAAGCTACCATCTGACAAAATCTTACGGTTAGCTTCAGGGTCTGACGGAAGTTATAGGGCAAAAGGTGTGAATTTTGTCAGAGGTACAGCGGAAATGCTCTTGGTGATGTATGAAACATGAAAAATACCTATCACCGAACCATGTTAGAAAGTTAGCAGGCATGCCAAGCTACCATCTGACAAAATCTTACGGTTAGCTTCAGGGTCTGACGGAAGTTATGGGGCAAAAGGTGTGAATTTTGTCAGAGGCATAGCGGAAATGCTCTTGGTGATGTATGAAACATGAAAAATACCTATCACCGAACCATGTTAGAAAGTTAGCAGGCATGCCAAGCTACCATCTGACAAAATCTTACGGTTAGCTTCAGGGTCTGACGGAAGTTATGGGGCAAAAGGTGTGAATTTTGTCAGAGGTACAGCGGAAATGCTCTTGGTGATGTATGAAACATGAAAAATACCTATCACCGAACCACGTTAGAAAGTTAGCAGGCATGCCAAGCTACCATCTGACAAAATCTTACGGTTAGCTTCAGGGTCTGACGGAAGTTATGGGGCAAAAGGTGTGAATTTTGTCAGAGGTACAGCGGAAATGCTCTTGGTGATGTATGAAACATGAAAAATACCTATCACCGAACCATGTTAGAAAGTTAGCAGGCATGCCAAGCTACCATCTGACAAAATCTTACGGTTAGCTTCAGGGTCTGACGGAAGTTATTGGGCAAAAGGTGTGAATTTTGTCAGAGGTACAGCGGAAATGCTCTTGGTGATGTATGAAACATGAAAAATACCTATCACCGAACCATGTTAGAAAGTTAGCAGGCATGCCAAGCTACCATCTGACAAAATCTTACGGTTAGCTTCAGGGTCTGACGGAAGTTATAGGGCAAAAGGTGTGAATTTTGTCAGAGGTACAGCGGAAATGCTCTTGGTGATGTATGAAACATGAAAAATACCTATCACCGAACCACGTTAGAAAGTTAGCAGGCATGCCAAGCTACCATCTGACAAAATCTTACGGTTAGCTTCAGGGTCTGACGGAAGTTATAGGGCAAAAGGTGTGAATTTTGTCAGAGGTACAGCGGAAATGCTCTTGGTGATGTATGAAACATGAAAAATACCTATCACCGAACCATGTTAGAAAGTTAGCAGGCATGCCAAGCTACCATCTGACAAAATCTTACGGTTAGCTTCAGGGTCTGACGGAAGTTATGGGGCAAAAGGTGTGAATTTTGTCAGAGGTACAGCGGAAATGCTCTTGGTGATGTATGAAACATGAAAAATACCTATCACCGAACCATGTTAGAAAGTTAGCAGGCATGCCAAGCTACCATCTGACAAAATCTTACGGTTAGCTTCAGGGTCTGACGGAAGTTATGGGGCAAAAGGTGTGAATTTTGTCAGAGGCACAGCGGAAATGCTCTTGGTGATGTATGAAAAATACCTATCACCGAACCATGTTAGAAAGTTAGCAGGCATGCCAAGCTACCATCTGACAAAATCTTACGGTTAGCTTCATGGTCTGACGGAAGTTATGGGGCAAAAGGTGTGAATTTTGTCAGAGGTACAGCGGAAATGCTCTTGGTGATGTATGAAACATGAAAAATACCTATCACCGAACCATGTTAGAAAGTTAGCAGGCATGCCAAGCTACCATCTGACAAAATCTTACGGTTAGCTTCAGGGTCTGACGGAAGTTATGGGGCAAAAGGTGTGAATTTTGTCAGAGGCACAGCGGAAATGCTCTTGGTGATGTATGAAACATGAAAAATACCTATCACCGAACCATGTTAGAAAGTTAGCAGGCATGCCAAGCTACCATCTGACAAAATCTTACGGTTAGCTTCAGGGTCTGACGGAAGTTATGGGGCAAAAGGTGTGAATTTTGTCAGAGGCATAGCGGAAATGCTCTTGGTGATGTATGAAACATGAAAAATACCTATCACCGAACCATGTTAGAAAGTTAGCAGGCATGCCAAGCTACCATCTGACAAAATCTTACGGTTAGCTTCAGGGTCTGACGGAAGTTATTGGGCAAAAGGTGTGAATTTTGTCAGAGGTACAGCGGAAATGCTCTTGGTGATGTATGAAACATGAAAAATACCTATCACCGAACCACGTTAGAAAGTTAGCAGGCATGCCAAGCTACCATCTGACAAAATCTTACGGTTAGCTTCAGGGTCTGACGGAAGTTATGGGGCAAAAGGTGTGAATTTTGTCCAAGGTACAGCGGAAATGCTCACTCCAAACAAGCAACATAATGTCCGTTCAAAATTCCATGTATCACCAACAGCCGTAGTAACTCAAAATCTCATCCAGTTGTCAACAGTGAGGAAAAACAAAATTAAAAATTAAACAGAAGCAAAGAATCAGAGACAATAGAAAGCAGGTCTATGGCGTTATGATTTTTGTAACCATTTAAAAAATAAAATATCGTGAAGATTTTTAGAATTCAATGTTATGTTTTTTGTTATATTCCAGTTTCATCTCTTTTTTCGCATTTTGCTATTGCTACATCACAATACTTCCCATCTACTAAGACAAACTTGACATGTCAAACATTCTTATGTTCGATTGGAACAAGTTTTGACAGTTCGATTGGAACTTTTCAGTGACAGTCGTCCAAACTTTAAATATAGGGCTTTAGTCGCCATCGGTTATACGAGTCGATTGAAAAAGTTAGTTAATTTGCGCTTTGAGAAGAGATCTGGCACCTCTGACATGTAAAACCTAGTTGCCAAATTGGCGATTTTTTAACGCTTATCTCTCTTTCTCTGCACGCTCGTCAAATTTAACTCTAAACTGAGTGAGATGTCACTCACTTTCGTTAAAAGTGAACCTACTCTGAACCAGGGCTGCCAAGTATACAGATTTTTTTACCAAGATACAGAAATTATATAGAATACAGAATTTTGATTTATACACTGTAAATATAAATCACGTCGAAGTAAAGTGATTTGCTGTTGAATTCGCACTACTTGCCTAACATTTCAGAGTTGAATGGAATTCTTTCGAAATATATTAATGCAAAGAACGATGAAATCAACATCAAATCACCTTATTTTCTGTTGTTATGTTCATCTTTGTTGATATGTTTATGTTTGAGATACGGAATGTCGGTCAATTGGATAATTATATAAATTCACAATAAATTCAAGAGACTTGTTTTTATTTTAGATTTTTCATTTTTATTTTATTTTAGATTTTTAATTTAATAATAAGATAACCCTACAGATGATCCCTGTCACTGTATCGATGCAATCGCTTTCAAGATCTGTAAAAGAGTCGTTTTATTGTTATAAAATTGTTATAAATAAATTTTTGATCTCTGGCTAAATATGCTGCTTGCGCTGTTCGCCATCGTCACTATTTTTGTTTCGTCTCATGGTTTTGACGTCTGTCAATTGGAATTGAAGCTGTAATTCAATTGATTCAAACAGTGGTGATAATACAAGAGATATTCATTATAATACGATGGTGATTTCCATTAACCAGTTTTCAACGCAAAATCATTTCATTGGAAAGTGGTAATCATCGAGAAATCAGCACTAAATCACTTCAACTTGCAGTTCGATGTGACGAATTGAGTCATGTGCAAAAACACTTAAAGTAATCGTGACGTTTTTACTAAGTGTAATACATATTTGTACAGAATTTTAGCAATCGATTTTTTTGACGTAGGACTTCGTCTAACCGCACTATATCGAGATACATTCTGCGGAAACTAAAACCAAGGTGTAACGTTGGAATGAAAGATTTCAAACGGTAATGCTGATGTAACCACATGATGGAGTGCAGAGGATAGGAATTTCTTCAAGGGTGAATGTGATAGCAAACATTTCGGTAAATTTCCCTAAAATTCGCATGCGGGCAGTTCAATGTGTGGGGAGGAATAATTTAATTCCGTCAGGGCGAATATGTATAAATGTTTATAAATGATAAAAACCGAGCACACGCTTATTCTGTGCTACTCAATACTGAGTCAAAACTTACTCAGTTTCGTTAAACCCGTATATAAGATTATTTAGTCCCTAAATAAGTAATGTCGCTGGCGTCGCTGGATTTTTATGTATGTATGTTATGTATAGAGTTGAGATCATCTCCCAAATGGTCTCGAGGTACGATGCTGGCCTAAAAAGCCAGTCGTCGTAGGTTCGAGACTCGGCTCGGGAGAGACTGTCAGTGTCAGTAGGATCGAAGTGCTAGCGCCGCAATTGTCATGTACACTTAATGGTCGGCTGCGAAGTCTATGTATAAATAAACAGAAGGTCGAGTTCCTTATCGAAATGTAGCACCAAGGCTTTGCTTCTTTTTATAGAGTTGATTTGCTGGGGAACGTAACGTCAAGCGTTGATTTCTCCCCGCCGGGAATGGGTTGAGGAAATCTTACACAAACATTAACTGTTTTACGATTCAGTTTCACACCGTTTCGCTTTTGATGTGCTCGTCTATAATCTCTCCCATAGGTGAATCATGCTATTTTTAACTGTTAAGTGTATATTTTTCTTCTGAAAAAAATACTTTTTCTTATGTATTTGAACTGCACCAGCAAAAGATGATAATCAGTTCTAAAATGAGGTACATTCGTTATTCGGGACTCGTTGTTATAGCTGCTGATATTTGTTCGGTTTTTTACATAAAGGCCTATTTAGAGTTCCAAGCAAAATGAAAATCTCATACAAAATGTTCATTTTTTACGCTCGTGAAAAATGCAACCTGCAAAAATCTCACTTCCCTTGGAACTGTAAACAAAACCTGGATTATGGGGATTTAAAAAAAAAGAACTGCATTGAACTAACATACATATTTGCTGTTCTAATATGAAATCAGCATCATTGTTATCTATTACTGTTTCCTCACGTTCGATTATTTCAAGAAAAAATTGGAGTTGCTTCTAACTAGCATTTAAAAAATCGATATACTCCAGTGACAACATCCATAATATAGCGAAGCCCAAGTTAAGCTTTAATCCAATGATCGTATTCGGTTCATTTTTTGAAAACTTGGTATACGATTTGTGATTTACTGGTCTAATAAGTATAAAGTAATAGGTAGTTAGTATGACAAAGGTTTCTGCACCACTAGGTGGATTAATTCAGGTTTTTTGCCTTTCTCCTAGAAAGGTATAGCAATCACTGGAAAAACCGAAGGTATAAAAGTGGTCCCAATGGCCGAATGTCATATACCACTCGACTTCTTTCGACGAACTAAGCATTTTCTGTATGTATGTATGTATGTGTGTGTGTGTATGTGCAACTTTTTTTTCTCACTCACTTTTCTCAGAGATGGCTGGACCGATTTCCATAAAATTAATTTCAAATGAAGGGTCAAGTTGCGCCATAGGTTGCTATTGAATTTCATTGTAATCGGATTTTTAGTTTAGAGGTTATGTATCAAAATGTAAAAATCACGAAACATCAATATCTCAGAAACCACACAACCGATTTTAATAAAACTGGTTTCAAATGATTGGGCTGTCCCCAGAACCCTTAGCTTTAGAATTTCGTTATGATTGAACATATGGTTCAAAAGTTATGTATAGAAAAGTTATCCTGAGGTTGTTTAAACTCACTCATTTTTCTCAGTGATGGCTGAACCGATTTTCACAAAATTAGTATCAAATGAAAGGTCTAGTTGCCCCATAGATCGCTATTGAATTTCATTGCAATCGGATTGTAACTGTATCCGTTGTTCATAAAAATGTGAAATCACATAATGAAAGTAAACATGTTGACTTTCTCCTAATGATCACTGGCCAATTGAAAGGTAGAAAAGTGATCCAAATGACCGAATGTCATATACTACTCGACTCAGTTCGACAAATCGAGCATTTTCTGCATATATGCATGTATAGGTGTATATGTTTGTGTGTGGGTGTGTTCGTGTGTATGTGCACCTTTTTTTCGCACTCACTTCTCTCAGAGATGGTCTGACCGATTCTTTCTATCTTGGTGTCAAATGAAGGGTCTAGTTGCCGCTTAGGTTGCTATTGAATTTCATTGTAATCAAACTTTTAGTTTTGGCGCTGCGTCAGAATGTGGAAATCGTTTTTATATCTCAGGAGCTATGAACAAAGTTGAATTCAAATTAATGGGCTTTTAAACCCTTAAACAATGAATTTCATAATGTTTAAACGTGTGGTTCGAAAGTTCGAGAACGAGTTTATTACCCGTTTCTTTTCGTGCCTTTTAGATATAGGTACTAGTGGCGAGGGGGCGCAAAGCGTGTGTTTTCTTACGTGAATATTCCGGCTAACCGAAAACTTTTGCTCTGATTTTCCGATTTTTTTAGCTTTTGAACCAGAAGCGGCGCGTGGCTCATTACATTACATGTGCACTGTCATTTGTGTAGGTTTTTTTTCAAACCAAAGTGTTTCAAGCTTTGAATTGAAGAGTCTCGCTAGCATGCTTACTTGTTTTTTTTATATATATTTTATTATATTTCGATAATTGCATATATTTGGTGGGTGCACATGTTGCACAGGTGGACCCGACACCACTGTTTTGAACAAATGTGTTATTTTTGAGCGCTTTGACAACAAATTTGAGACATTGACGATTTGAGATTTGGCGTGTATCTACATTTTATAGAATCATATGGAATTGGAGAGGATCGGCAACACTGTTAAGCCCGTACAAGTTGAAAAATAACCGTCTCGCGAATAAAATGAAAAATTACATAGTTTTCGGGAAGTAAGGCCACCGGAGTGAAGTGCGATTAAATCAGATTAGTGCACCATGTCGGTGGAAGTGAAAGTGTGGCTATTAGTGAAAATCGAAGTCCGGATAATCATTAATAAAAGTTGAAATTTTACGATTCATGTGCGTCTTCATAGTGTAGTGGTGCTAGTGTGTGTTATGTACGGTAATACGAATCACCCATAGCGGTGGCAAAACCTCTTGCTGCTGCTCGAAAGCGCAACGCCGCTCGCAATATTACCATGCCTCGTAGGAGAGATGAAGATCAAAGGATAAGTATTTGTGTTGGTGATGTTTTGCATGTACCAAGAATAACTGTGGTACTGGAAAGAGTTTTTGATTTAGGACTCCAAAAAGTACTAAAATTACCAACAATATATTGTTATTATTATTTGGTTGAGTATAAAGAAAAAAGATTTGTTAGCTTGTGTTGTTCCCGAATAGAGGACCTGTATGTTGGAGAGTCGGCGGGGCGCTCGCCGTTGGGGCGGCTGTCAACATCAGAACGGGCGAACTGTATAATTTTGCATTGCCGTTGATCATTTTGGTGTGACAGTTTCCTTAGCGGTGGGTGCCTTGTCGGTTCTCTGACGTACAGGCTCACTATTTCCGAACTATATTTGTGTGTCTGTGCAGATGTGATGAAGTCGATGCGAAGTTTTCCTTTTTTGCTCGGTGGTCGGTGTATAGGCGCTGGTGCGGCTGTGTGCGTATGAAGTTGGAGAGCGAATTTGATAACCGTTTCTTTTCGTGCCTTTTCGCTATAGGTACTAATGGCGAGGAGCATGTGTTCTCTTACGTTTATATTCCGGTTAACCGGGATCTTTTGCTCTATTTTTTCGATATTTCTAGCTTTTGAACAAATGTGTTATATGATATGTCCTATTTTTGAGCGCTTTGACAACATATTTGATTACTTGGAGCGTTGCCAGTTTTTCTATTAATTAGGCAACTCTTGCGTCGTATAACAAGAACCATTTAGATATCTATTCCCAGTGAGCCTGGCTGAAACTGAAGAAAAAATTCTTGTGCCTGTGTTTGCTATCGTTGTCGCCTGTTTACGTACGAACTATATAATGTTATATTTTCCTCCAAATACTGACTATTTATTTAAATTAATTTCGTCAGCCACAGAAAACATCACAACAACCACCGGTGACATTTTGTGATTTTCTTATAATAGTTCACTTACTATTTTTTGAAGTAGAATACTTCTCTCAGGAAGTTCGGCTATATAGGGATGTGAAATGAAAATCTAAAACCGAAAAAAGTGAAAAATATGTCCAATTTCAAATGCTAATAAATCGGTTAGTATTCGATGGATTCCCTTCGTTCTTGCAGCAATAGATTGGAAAATCTTCTAAGATTGCTCCCAAAAGAAGATAATTGTAATTTTATTATTTACACTATTTTACTATTGAAAATAGTCAAGCCCTATCAAAAGGGAAAATTCGACCTCTGATTGGTCGTTATATGATTGCTTCCCAAGCACGGTCGACAGAATCATATACCTTGCAATTGAAAACACGCTATTTGGCCTATAAAAGCCTGTTTCAGCCGAAGCCGCTCATAATAGTTCTAGACAGCGACAACAGCAGTCATCCTTCCTTAGCAGCAGCATTAGCCCTGTGGTTGGTCACCACGTCTCAAATGCAGCGCGGTTTTTCTCAGCGTGTGTCGCCAGACTGCCATTATTCCCCCCGTGTTGAGGAAGCATGAAGATTGCCATCAGAAAATCCAATTTTGGAAATCAAAATGCCTTTTCCAAGGCAAATAAACAAGTCATTGAAAGTTAATAATTTTTGACAACGCAAGCTAGCATTCTGTGTTGGATCCTAGCAATTTAAGTCTGTCGCGCCCGTCTAATTCACTGAATGTGAAATAGCTTCCACAGTGCATGTTGTCCGTGTATCTAAATTCCACCACTATTAGGGCAGCTCAAAATGCCTTTTTCAAGGCAAATAAACGGGTAATTGAAGGTTAATAATTTTCAAATTCTGTTGTAGTTGTCTAATTTTTACTTTATTTAGTAAACCCCCCACTATAAGGGCAGCGCAAAGGCTGCGATCAGCATAACCGACTTTGAATAACAAACTGCCCTGTTAGAACGCATTCACAAAGGCAGTTAGTTCGACTATGCAGAACTAATATGAAGTCGATTCAATCAATCAGCATGAACAAAATTTCGTCGTCTCCCAGCTGCCAAGTTGCAACATGATGCAACACGCAATAGCGAGCAAACGTAATCGCTTGATGTTACAAGCCGCAATACGTTTAGGGGTAAAATCGCTGCGTGTGTGAGAGCACCATCGGTGTTTATTCGCTGGAAACAAAAATCAAATGCGAATTGCGGAATAATTCGTCTGAAGAACATTACAAAATGGTGAAACTGAACAGAAAGGCGTGGCCTATTTCGTAGCACCCTTCGACTAAAAAAGAGTGTTTCTGGAAAAACTAGCTACATTCATTAGTCGGAAGGTGAACTGGATGGACCGTCCACAACGTTGACAGCAGTAGCAGCAGATATCAGCACTCAGCAGTTACAGAGGATAGCAGCGGGTTGCGCCTGTGGCTGCCTTCAAATTAAACAAATCACTTGCCCTGTGGTTGGTCACCACGTCTCAAGCCTCTGCCAGGCTGAACGCCAACGCGAGCGACCGGGCGAGATTTTTGCCGTACATCAGCCGACACTTTCTCTAATGGAAAAGTTGGATCATTTTGTTCAGAAGAATATTACTGTCGGTAATATTACAGAGATGCGATTGCATTATATCCGATATGGAATTGAATAATTGTTCTTTTGAGGACAAATAAAACACTTAATTTGAAGAGTTAATAGCTTTGGGTACCAGTAGCAGTATGGTAACAGCCTCAGCGGTAGGTGCAGCCGGTACTTCCCTGAGGCCGATGTTATAAGGAGTAAACGGAAGCGGCACGGCGAAACAGTTCGGGTGTGCTTAGACGCGCCTCATTTTTCGTTGTTGATATTATTCCCCACATGAAACGACGCGCTTTCGTACGATAGCGGCGGTATTAGCGGTAGATGCATTTGCCAACCCTCACTACAGTAAAGCCGTGCCTAATTTTCAATGTGAAAACACCTTTCTATTGTGTTGGCCGTGCGCATTAGGCCTCTGCCAGGCTAAACGCGAAAAGCGGTGCGAACCGATTCGCCCGGCCGTAGGTTAATGTACAGTCGTAAGTAGAGCTGTGTAAAAGTATTCTACTTCAACCTTGCGGTCGTGGCTTTGCACACAACCCTCCTGTGATTTTTTTCGTAACATATTTTATCATACCCTTGCACATTATAATTTCAGCTGTGGAAGAATACATGCAGCGAAAAAAGGTAATCATAGATAAAGGAGTCAGGGGCATGACAATCATACGAAATGAGTACCCATGCGTTTTACTAAACAATTGTATAATCTATTTCTCTGACTCTCCTGCTAGAAGGCATAGAAACTCCACCGCTTGATTCGCAGATGACAATAATGAAAAATCAAAAGGTCAAGCAAAATCAGTGACACCCTGAATAAACGATTTTAAAAAGAAATATCGTGCAGAATAATCCGTGCAAAATCCGAAAACTGCGTAATTCCGAAGCCCGTGCAAAAACAACTCCCAAATTTCAAAACTCACGTTAAATTTCAAGACTCGTGTGAAAAACCTTGGAAAGTGGGAATAAAAAAATGCATAAAAACATCATCTAAAAAATAATTCGTGAAAAGCGACTTCAGTTACTGCTAAACGAAATCATGACAATTTTTCAAAAATTCTGTAAATACAAGGTCTTTCTTTTAAACACTATCCCCCACATTACCCATAAACCACAACATCTAGGAAACCATTGAAAAATTTCTGATTATGATTAAAATTATGATTTTATGACTGGATTGTGTTGAAAAATCCATTCAAAAAGGCAAACTGGAATAACTGCATAAGTTCTTCACTTTTTCACGAAATGCTGAATGTGAAAAATGTTGAAACTACCAGAGCTGCGATTGTTTTATTTTATTATTATTATTCTTCTGTGAAAACTGGATTGAACATGTACCGTTTTTGGTTGACGGAATGGAAGATTTTAGATGCTAATAGCGCTCAAACAACTGTTCCGATTTCAATAGTTAATATACCGTTGGAAAGCTAAAATATACAAGATTTGTATAACATGATAATTTTAGTTACCATTGCGGAAAAGTTTAAAGGTCGAATATCCACATACATTTTTCATACGATTGGTATATTTCCCTAACGCAGACTTCAAAAACATAGTCGAAATGATTTCACGCATTCAGTAATTGGCTAGCAATGCCAGCCAATTGGCATCGCATTCATCACCCAACGTAAGCGACGAAGAAAGAAAGCAGAGATGCTTCCACGTGATTGGTTCTTCCCCCAATCACCCAAGTTCCCCACACTGAGTGACGCTATAAAAGGGCATTCCGTGTTGAGAGAAGATCATCATTCTTCGTCTCACGCTTGGTGTGTATAGACGTGTTTGTTACAACAACTGAAAGTTTTAGTTTACCCATCGCATTCGTTTATTTTACCTATCGCATTCGTTATACAACAGTACGTTGTCGTGTCCCAACGAAATGGGAAAAACGGGTTCCAGTAAGGAGCAAAACAATAAGCGTCCTAGTGACCCTGCTGAAAAGGATGATGGAATCGCCAAGAAGATACTAGCTGCTAACAAGTTTGCATCACTGGCTGACCAAACTTCCGAGAAAACGGAAAAGAAGGAGAAAATGCCGCCTTTCTACGTAAAAGGTTTCCCGCCTGGACTAAGGCAACACTTCAATGAACTTATCAGTAAAGGGCTGATAGCTACCCTGAGGCTATGCACGGACGGCTACAAAATCGTCGTTCCATCCACCCCACATTACAAGGCAGTAGAGGCTTACCTGAAGCAAACAAAAGCGGAGTATTTTACTCACGATATTGCAGCTACAAAACCATTCAAGTTGTACTGCGTGGTTTACCGGAATTGGAACTGGACGAGTTAAAAACGGAGCTTGTCGCTTGCGGCCTAGAAGTGGAAGCAGTATTCAAAATGATAAGACACAACAAAGCCATCAAGTATCGTGATCAGTTATACCTGATCCACCTGACCAGGGGTTCAACTACACTGAGCACAGTGAAAACAATCACCGCCCTATTCAACATCATCGTGCAATGGGAGCGATACAAACCGATTCATCGCGATGTCACGCAGTGTTTCAATTGCTTGCACTATGGACATGGCACAAAGAATTGCCACATCAAGAGTCGCTGCATGAAATGTGCAGGTCCGCATCGAACAGTGGATTGTCTTGTTGAGGAAGCCGAACAAATCAAGTGTCTCAACTGCGACAAAGAGCATGCTACGAACAGCCGTTCCTGTCCAAAACGAGCAGAATTTATCAAAATTCGAAGTGAAATTGCCAATCGCCAGTGACCGTCGAATAGAAAAAGTGTACAACCTAGCGTTACACCAACCCCGCCAGCGACTTCAAGTACGTTGCCGTTTCCACCTCCTCCAACTGGTGGTGTTCCTAGCCGGGACCCCCCCGGCTTTTTGAGTTATGCACAAGCTGCCAGCATGCCCACAGCAAGTAGCAATTTGTACTCGATGGAACAGCTAGCCACGCTGTTTCTTAAACTCGATCAGCAAACAAAGGCCTGTCGCACCAACCAGGAACAGATTGCGGTCATGATGACTTTTTACTACCGTCATGGATCCATTCTTTCGAATCCTTAACTAGAATGCCCGCTCTGTGGCCAACAAGAAGTTAGAACTTCTACATTTTCTGAACACACACCACATCGATGTCGCTGCAATAACCGAAACACATTTGAAGCCGAACATAAACTTCTGCCTGCCGGAACACTCGGCAGTCAGACTGGACCGCACAACCTCAGCTGGGGGCGGGGTTGCAATCGCCATAAGGAGAGGACTACCATACAAATCACTACCGAGTTTCAACACAACCTTTGTCGAAGCTGTAGGTCTATTGTCCGAAGCAGTCTCGACGGGCAAATGGAACCACGGTGAAATTGAAGAACGACATCCAAAAGCTGTCTAGAAGAGGAGGCAATTTCGTCATCACAGGTGATCTCAATGCTCGCCACTCCGCTTGGGGTGACTCCAGGTGCAACTCAAATCACATCATCGTAGAAGATTCCGAAGCTGGATATTACTATCCCGCTCATCCGGAATTGCCAACTTACATCTCTCCTGGTGGTGTAGGCTCTAAGCTTGACATTTTTCTGACCAACATCACCGATCGATTTCCGATTCCGAAAACCATAACAGAGCTCTCCTCGGATCATCTTCCGGTCATCATTGATAATTAAGCTCACGGATGTCACCCTTTTGAAGTAGACACGTTTGAAAATTTTCCTCATGGGTGTCATCACCAAGAGGGTGACACCCGGGGCGGACCGACCCCCCTCCCCAACCCCCCCTTCCCACGCTACGTAAGTGCCTGTTGAATGGAGAACCAATTTCTCTAGTTTATGAGTGCAAGACAAAGGATGCAGCGTGCGCGAACAGACAGAGAGGATTGAGCGCATCATTCGGTTCTGCAAGATCGGCGCTAAAGAGTGCGATTGAGGCAAGCCAGAGGGCCTACTTCGATAGGCTATACGCGAGAGCCAATACGAATCCGTGAGACAACGCCCACAGGATCGTTATGGCCAAGACCAAAGGCGAGTTGGTGCCTGCAGAGCGGTCACCAGCGATGCTGAAGCGTATCATCGAGGGACTCTTTCCACGCCATTAGCCCAGTCGTTGGTCAGTCGAGTCTTACGTCCGACGTTCCAGTATCTCAGACACATACCAGGTCGACCAACCTGTTGTACATCCAAGGTAAGCAAGGCACCGGGACCACATGGAATCCCTAACCTGGCAATCAGGCTGGTGATAGAAATAACTCCTGGGCTGTTTGGTTAAACAGCTAGGTTTGCGCTAATTGCTATCCTCTCCGTCAACAACACACACCCCGTCACAGTTGAGACTCCAAAGCGTTTGTGCTCAGAAGCATCCATGTACCGGTTGTCGCTGTACAAGGTTCTGGAAAATTACTCCCAAAATCAAGTACTTGTTTACATCCGGAGGAGGGTCAAAAGCAGCGTTGCACTTCGAGCGAGAAGCAAAACCTTTTTCCTCCTTTCTGCTTGAAAACGAGACATATGCTACGCTTCTCAAGTCTTTTACACACACGCTTACGAGATACTCTTTCTTCTTCATGCATTCCCCTGAGTAGCAGCAAGCACGCATCGACAGGATTTTTTTTGTATTGCTACTCAGCGACAGTAAAAGAGTAAGCGAGTTCCTGCTAGCGAGTAGGAGTACTCGACTAAAATTGCTCGACTAGGAAGAATGCTCAAAAAACTGTGTTCGAAAACGTAAATGATTTCTTCATCTACCCGGTTTTACTTTGTGCACCGATAGTCGAACGTGGGGGAAGAATCTGTAAAGTATCGCATACTGGAACGTATAGTGTATCGGACTGATTTCGTAAGTTTTTATGTAATAAAAAAACTGCCATCGCTTAGAATATCTTTCTCTCCTAATTGGGTTGTTAACACAGATTGTTAAGCTACTCACGGATTTCTGATTTTCATATATCAGGTAAAAGAGTGTAATTTTCTGAGCAAAACATAATTAAAAAAATTTTTATATCATTGTCCTTCGATTCTTAAATGAAAAATAATAATCGCTCCAAATCACTACAATGACAGTTGGTATATGGGCGAACTGTCATTGTAGCGATTTCGGGCAGATCTCGAGCAGTTTTAGCAAATTTTTTGAAAATCACATTTTGCTTAGAAAATGCAGCTCTTTCAGATGACATAAAAAATTATATAACTAAACAACCCAATTGGGACGTATTTCTGACTCTCATGACCCTGTGTGAGGCTGTTTGTCGGCTTCGTGTTTTCGTTCGTTTGCTGTAAGTCTGTTCTCTGTGGTAGTGGGTTCAAATCTTGACAGAATCAGACTAATTGTTCAGCGACTAATATTTATCCTCAGCCTTCCCATAAATCCTTTTGACGTAGAATACGTCTTACGGCAACATATACAGGAACCCAACTTCAATATAGGGATCCAATTTCAAGCCCGAAAGCGTCGAGAGCGTCACGAAAATTGTCCAATTCCAAACGTTTTAAACTCAGTCAGTTTCCAACCGATTTCTATCATTTTTGCAGTGATCGATTCGAAAATCATTCAAGCACCCGTTCAAATGCAGATAATTGTAATCAGCTTGTTAAAACTATTGTACTATTGAAAATTGTTGAACATTGTCGAAACGCAAATATCGACTTTTGATTGGTCGCTTGCTACCTTTCCCTAAAAAGGACGACAGAATGGAGTACCTAGTTAGCCGGGCATACACTATTTGGGCTATATAAGAGACTGTTTTTGAAGCAGGACTACGTCTAACCGCACTATATCGAGATACATTCTGCGGAAAATGAAACCAAGGTGTAACGTTGGAATGAAAGATTTTGAACGGTAATACTGATGTAACCACATGATGGATTACAATAATCAATATGCCATTGGATTGATAAAATGATGGACAATTTTGTGATTCCTCAGTTATCATTATCACTTCATTGTTAAACAGTGAAAATTTCATAAAAGTTTCAAGGTCGAATTTTCACGAACAATGTACCAATCAAATGCGAGCACGGTTGGCAGAGACTTCATGAGTAGACACCAACTGCTTACTGTGATATCCTGTATAGCAGTGGCAAAAAAAATTGACAGAATCTCCCCGTCCTAATAGGTCAACTAATATTCGCTTTCATGAGCCTAGACTGTTTTGATGTCTTGAAGGTGAAGCTTTTTCAAAAAGTTCGTAACCACCTCCACTATCAGACAGTTTTACGTTCTGCCAGGCATGTCCAAATCCACCACACCACTGCGTGTGTGTTTTAAGCGGAGGGTATTTTCATTGCCCTTCAGTACTTATACAAAACGGAAACCCAGTGTTCTAAATAAAACAGCCCTTCAGAAGCTTCGGCAAACACAGGCCCGAGTGTTCCCGACTTCGTGAGCCCTCGGAAGCCCGCTTGCTGACACGTGTTTTCTCAAACGCTTCATTTTTACAAAAGTACATATGACAAAAATATTGCAGGTGGTTGTATGCGATGACTACCGTCAAGCTATTTATTATTATATCATTGTCGAACTCGTCGTGGCGACCAATGCTGACCAATGTCCTCGGTTGCCTCATGTGCCGAAGTTAAAAACCCTCGGCTCGCGTGTTAACGAATGGCTCTCCGGTGTTTTGTCTTTAGCTATCAACGGAGGGTAAAACCATAGGTAAAACTAATAGCCCTGCGTGGTGTGTTTGTAGCAGATGGGCCACACGCGCTTTGGTGGGCTGTGTTTCCCCCATGCTTGCGTTCTGCTGTTAGAATGTTATCAAAACTGATGTCTTGAAGGAAAACATGCTGGCACAGGCAACAGTACTGCACCGAGCAATGTATGAATAGAGCGCTGGTCACTCGTCGTCTATCAGTATTATTATGTGACATCTTTGCCGCTTGGTGATCGGAGAGTGAGCCATCGTTCATAAGACAAATAAATATAGTTTAATTTCGAATAAATCGTACTCAATTTAGGTCTGTATAGAAGCTTGCCTTTTCGCGTATTGAAGAAAATTGACTGTATTAGAATGAAAGATATTCATCAATATTAAAGAGAATATTTCTATACTAAAATAGAGTGCTGCAAATAAATAATCACAGACTCCGTTCGATTTTGCCAAACACGATACGCAGAATTTTCCTGTTGCCAAGATTGAACCATGCCAAAAATAAACGGTTCTCTTTTCATGACTTTTTTCATAAATATTTCCACTAATAAACTAGTTTTAGTTCCGAGACGTTTGAGGCGTCGCTTGATGAATTGATGCTGACGACCTAGATACTTGATATTACTACCCGAGTAATTAGAGGCTTAGTACTGCTTGGATCAATATCGTTATATTACCAGCACATGTTCCGGTTACATTCCCGGAACCGTTTCACTGATTCCGGTCATCCACTTCGGCAACATAAAGAACCAAAATACCCTTCTTTTGGCGGATGTTGTGCTTAAATTGGTTGAAATAATCAAGAAAACTAAGAAATGTGGTTAGACACAATCGCTCGTTTTTGGCACATGTGTGCCAAAATCGAACCGTGGCAAAAGTAAAACGAGCTCAAATCAAACAGAGCCTCAAAGGGAAATATGAAACTGTTGTAGTCCTACGTCAACTATGCGGTCGTGTCTTGGATACCACCCTCCTACTATTTCTCAAGCAAATCAGTTTAATAGCAGCAGGCAGCAGCAGCGGACATCAACACCGATGGCAGTAGGCGAAGGCAGCGTGGATCAGCAGCGGGCAACAGCGGCGGTGGTAGTGGTTAGCTACAGTTCCTACCTCTTTCAGTTCGGTTTCCCTTCGAGCTGAGTTGGACCCCACCAGCGGTAATCCAATTCATATATCGTTGGATGAATACAACCCGAAACTGAAAGAGACTCGCACCGCCAGATGGTTTGAAAAGCCACTATCATCCAGCGTATGTATAAAGGGTATGTGCACAAAACGTGTGTGAATATCTATAGCGTGTGTCGCTAGCTATATAAGGTGTGTGGTTAGCGTGTGTGGCTTGCTATATAGCGTGCGTGGCTAACGTGTGCGTATAGCTGGTGTGTATGTTTATAGCGAGACAGCTATATAGCGTGTGTTTATAAACTAAATAAAAAATTTGCCATGTTGAAAACAATTATTCAGCTGTCAATAAAAGGCATTGACAAATACAATTAGGATGGAATGGCGTCGAACCCATAGATGGCCGACTTCGAGCCACCACGTGGTCAACTTCGAATTTTCAAATGCTTACCACTCGGTAATAGTTAGTGCATCACTTGTGAAAACATATCATCATGTTTGTTATGGTGATAAAAACATATAATAGTGTTTTCATAGATAACGCATTAACTATTCCCAAGTTACGCTGGAAATTCGTAGTCGACCACGTGGTGACCACGTGGTGGCTTCTACACACTACCACCTTAATCTTTTTTGACCAATTCGTGTATTCCCAAACCTATTCCAAGAAATACATTGACATAAGACAGACTGTCGTATTCTACGTCCACTCTGCGGTCGTGTCTTATAAACAACCTCTCAAACTATTTTTTTAACCAATGAAAGATAAACTTATTTTGACGTTAAATTGATGCATGAATTTTGAATACTCAAAAAGGCAAGTTTTTGTTTACAATCCAATAGTGAGTGATCATTACGGTGTTAACACATCGATACATAACATATCCCAGAATTCAGTTTTTCGAAAAACGAAAATGGATTCGCACTGTTTGAAAGAGGAGAGGGCAAAGCAGAGCAAAGCCTTGGTGCTACATTCCGATCAGGAACTCGACCTTCCGTTTATTTCACACCGCTTTTGCAGCCAGTTGTTCTATGAGTTGGTTAAAAAAAATGTGATGACTTTTTCTCCTTTCTAGAACAGTTGCAAACAAGATGAGTGTAGGCAGACAGAATAATTAGCTTATCAGTAGTTGTAAGTTGGAAGATAGATGGTACTATTAATAATTTTGTACAACGCATGGGTACTCTTTTCGTGTGACTATTATGCCCCTTATTCCTCTATTGCTGATTATCTTTTTACGCTGCATGTATCAGTCGAAAGCATTAATATAAACAGGCGCTATCTGATGGAAAGAACAAGAGATTCCAGCGATGAAAGCTTTTGTATCGAAAATGGTGGAAAAAGTTGAAAATATTCATATACGCTGACGCTATCTGGTGGAAAGGGTAAGAAAATTTAGTGCAACTTTTGAATTGAATTTCCTTAAGGTGAAACGGAACGCGGTCACGATCACCTCATGCTTTGCAACTCAATTTTCTTCTGAACTACAAATTTTACGAGCATGAAACCTTGATCGATTGTTTGCTTCACCGGTGCATGCCTAGGAGTAGCAAACCTTACCTCAAAATTGTATGGAAAATCACCACAATCCTGTTTCACATTAAAAAAACAAATGCATCTGACTACAAATGTAAATTATCCCATGTTACTTTTTGTTGATTTTCATTTTTCATCACCAAAATGTCTATTTTCATTTATGTTTTTGCAAAACTTTTGAAAACGACATTGCTTGTTCCGCATTCATAATCAATAAATACTAAATCTATTTGTCCCATCGATGATTTTCTACGCATATTTGACCCACTAGATATTTTCTATTCAAATTCCTGCCACTAAACACTTATTTCCATATTCACCATTCGGGAAGGGCACTAAAGACTTTGCCTTACAATGTTTGGCTACATTTCGGATCTCCAGGAATTCTGTACCGAGAATCGCTTTGCTTGATCATTCAAATCCGACACTTTCATGTCTTTGTTAGGGATAATTAAACCTGGTGGGCAGATTTTCATCTGAACCAAATGCAGTACTATTCTAAGCATAGGGAGCATATGCAGTTGAAACACTTCTTTTGTGTGCAAAAATGGTGAAAGCTTAATAACATTTTAATATGATAGGAATGGGCAATCTTTAAAAACATCTCTTTTTAATAATAGATCATCTTGTAATTATTCAAACAACTAAACTAAACTTTTGTCAGATAGTAGCTTTGCTAAGGATACCATCTTGTCGAAGGTAGAAATCAGGACACCTTTGAGTATTAATAGAATCACAGCACTAGCCCCGCAATTATCCTGTATACTAATAGTTATAGATTTGAAAAGGAAGATGAATGAGTAGTATGATTGTAGAATTATTGTTAGAGAGGCACACTGTCGCAGTGGAAAAACACGACATAAGGTGGTTCAATTTTATTGAAGACGCGGGGCATTTCAACGACATGCGAGCGTTCTGCGGGGCGTATTTTGTTAAAAAGCAGTTCTGTCTCGTATTTTCACAATTACTAGATGTTTGACGATTCCAAAACCTCGAAGATTTATCTCGTCACTTCGCTGATATTGTCTCCCGAAATCGTAGAAGATACGCTACAAAATTAACTATTTTAGGAAAATCACGACAAATGCTAGAATATGAAAAATAAATAAGGACGCTCAAATAGAATCACAATATCAGATCATGTGCTGCTAAATCAGGATGGATGGTATCCCTAAGCTGGGCATATCTGCTAATTTTCTAACATGGTTCGGTGATAGGTATTTTTCATGTTTCATACATCACCAAGAGCATTTCCGCTGTACCTTGGACAAAATTCACACCTTTTGCCCCATAACTTCCGTCAGACCCTGAAGCTAACCGTAAGATTTTGTCAGATGGTAGCTTGGCATGCCTGCTAACTTTCTAACATGGTTCGGTGATAGGTATTTTTCATGTTTCATACATCACCAAGAGCATTTCCGCTGTACCTTGGACAAAATTCACACCTTTTGCCCCATAACTTCCGTCAGACCCTGAAGCTAACCATAAGATTTTGTCAGATGGTAGCTTGGCATGCCTGCTAACTTTCTAACATGGTTCGGTGATAGGTATTTTTCATGTTTCATACATCACCAAGAGCATTTCCGCTGTACCTTGGACAAAATTCACACCTTTTGCCCCATAACTTCCGTCAGACCCTGAAGCTAACCGTAAGATTTTGTCAGATGGTAGCTTGGCATGCCTGCTAACTTTCTAACATGGTTCGGTGATAGGTATTTTTCATGTTTCATACATCACCCAGAGCATTTCCGCTGTGCCTCTGACAAAATTCACACCTTTTGCCCCATAACTTCCGTCAGACCCTGAAGCTAACCGTAAGATTTTGTCAGATGATAGCTTGGCATGCCTGCTAACTTTCTAACATGGTTCGGTGATAGGTATTTTTCATGTTTCATACATCACCAAGAGCATTTCCGCTGTACCTTGGACAAAATTCACACCTTTTGCCCCATAACTTCCGTCAGACCCTGAAGCTAACCGTAAGATTTTGTCAGATGGTAGCTTGGCATGCCTGCTAACTTTCTAACATGGTTCGGTGATAGGTATTTTTCATGTTTCATACATCACCAAGAGCATTTCCGCTGTAACTTGGACAAAATTCACACCTTTTGCCCCATAACTTCCGTCAGACCCTGAAGCTAACCGTAAGATTTTGTCAGATGGTAGTTTGGCATGCCTGCTAACTTTTTAACATGGTTCGGTGATAGGTATTTTTCATGTTTCATACATCACCAAGAGCATTTCCGCTGTACCTTGGACAAAATTCACACCTTTTGCCCCATAACTTCCGTCAGACCCTGAAGCTAACCGTAAGATTTTGTCAGATGGTAGCTTGGCATGCCTGCTAACTTTCTAACATGGTTCGGTGATAGGTATTTTTCATGTTTCATACATCACCCAGAGCATTTCCGCTGTGCCTCTGACAAAATTCACACCTTTTGCCCCATAACTTCCGTCAGACCCTGAAGCTAACCGTAAGATTTTGTCAGATGGTAGCTTGGCATGCCTGCTAACTTTCTAACATGGTTCGGTGATAGGTATTTTTCATGTTTCATACATCACCAAGAGCATTTCCGCTGTACCTTGGACAAAATTCACACCTTTTGCCCCATAACTTCCGTCAGACCCTGAAGCTAACCGTAAGATTTTGTCAGATGGTAGCTTGGCATGCCTGCTAACTTTCTAACATGGTTCGGTGATAGGTATTTTTCATGTTTCATACATCACCAAGAGCATTTCCGCTGTGCCTCTGACAAAATTCACACCTTTTGCCCCATAACTTCCGTCAGACCCTGAAGCTAACCGTAAGATTTTGTCAGATGGTAGCTTGGCATGCCTGCTAACTTTCTAACATGGTTCGGTGATAGGTATTTTTCATGTTTCATACATCACCAAGAGCATTTCCGCTGTACCTTGGACAAAATTCACACCTTTTGCCCCATAACTTCCGTCAGACCCTGAAGCTAACCGTAAGATTTTGTCAGATGTAGCTTGGCATGCCTGCTAACTTTCTAACATGGTTCGGTGATAGGTATTTTTCATGTTTCATACATCACCAAGAGCATTTCCGCTGTAACTTGGACAAAATTCACACCTTTTGCCCCATAACTTCCGTCAGACCCTGAAGCTAACCGTAAGATTTTGTCAGATGGTAGCTTGGCATGCCTGCTAACTTTCTAACATGGTTCGGTGATAGGTATTTTGACGTTGACTAACGTCTATATCGAAGTTAGGCCCCTGAATTTGAAAATCTAGTAATTCAACCAGGGAAAACCAGAGAAAAGTGGTCAGGTTTTGAGCGCTTATTTTGCAGTCATCTATAATCAGCTTTTCGAGGTTTTGGCATCAATCGATCAGAAATTCTTTTACGGTTAAATTTATGCAACAAAAACAAACTATTGTTCGAGATACACTATTGAAAAATTGGTAATTAATATCGATTGTCTAAATCATACCGCGCAGCCAATCACTACCTCTCTTCCCAAGCACAGTCGACATTAACGGATACAATCGATCTGACTTTGTTGTTATTGTTGTTGTCACTTTCTGTTTCCGATGTTTATGCTGCTGCTAGTGGAAAAAACCTTGCAAATATGCATCTTTTTGATGGTGTTAATTTTACGACAGCGGCCGGCGCCCCATCATTCTGATTCCAAAACCGCACCAGTGACATGCGGACGCTAGGTGATAGCAGCTGAAAGGAGGAAATACAAAATAGTACCGGTCATCTCGTGCCGGTTTCACCCGTAATGCTGGTGGCTTTAGTAGTAAATGGCTACTGCAAAACACTTAAATGGCTGGAATTCTGGACGGACTAACCAGGAAACTATAATCGGCAACTGGCACCTTTTGGTGCCTCGAAATATTGGTACAGAAGCGGCTAATTGAATTTTCTGTTTTACCACATGCTGCTGCTAGCGGAAAAAACCTTGCAAAAATGCATGTTTGTGTTGGTGTTAATATTACGACAGCGGCCGGCGCAGCTTTCAAGAAACATTTGTCTCTACCATTCCATCATCTATGTAGCCCCTCCCTCTTTCTAATTATCTGACGAAGCCTTGGTATAAAACGTATCGTTCGAACATTTCACCCCATCAGTTTCATTATTAAACCGTACCAGGTACATACGGACGCTCGGTGTTAGCAGCTAAAAGGAGGAAAAACAAAATAGTACCGGTCATCTCGTGCCGGTTTGACCCGTGATGCTGGTGGCTACTGCAAAATACTAAAATGGCTGGAATTCTGGACGGAAACCAGTAAACAAGAAATCGGCAACTGGCACCTTTTGGTGCCTACCAGTTTTATAATAGAAGCGGTTAGTTGAATTTTATGTTTTACAATTGCTGTTGCTGGCGGAAAAAACCTTGCAAAAATGCATGTTTATGTTGATGTTAATTTCACGACAGCGCTAGGTGTTAGCAGCTGAAAGGAGGAAAGACAAAATAGTACCGGTCATCTCGTGCCGGTTTCACCCGTTATGCTGGTGGCTGTTAGTAATAAATGGCTACTGCAAAATACTAAAATGGCTGGAATTCTGGACGAGAATAATCGGAAACTGGTACCTTTTGGAGCCTCGAAATTTTGTTACAGAAGTTTTGTAAAAGAAGCGTTGCAATTCCCTCTACTATTTGCTTTAATGGAATATTTTTTTTTTTTAAGAATACGGTAGTCAACGTCATGCGGTCGTGTCTTGAATACCACCCTCCTACTTTTTTTCATGTTTCATACATCACCAAGAGCATTTCCGCTGTACCTTGGACATAATTCACACCTTTTGCCCCATAACTTCCGTCAGACCCTGAAGCTAACCGTAAGATTTTGTCAGATGGTAGCTTGGCATGCCTGCTAACTTTTCAACATGGTTCGGTGATAGGTATTTTTCATGTTTCATACATCACCAAGAGCATTTCCGCTGTAACTTGGACAAAATTCACACCTTTTGCCCCATAACTTCCGTCAGACCCTGAAGCTAACCGTAAGATTTTGTCAGATGGTAGCTTGGCATGCCTGCTAACTTTCTAACATGGTTCGGTGATAGGTATTTTTCATGTTTCATACATCACCAAGAGCATTTCCGCTGTACCTTGGACAAAATTCACACCTTTTGCCCCATAACTTCCGTCAGACCCTGAAGCTAACCGTAAGATTTTGTCAGATGGTAGCTTGGCATGCCTGCTAACTTTCTAACATGCTTCGGTGATAGGTATTTTTCATGTTTCATACATCACCAAAAGCATTTCCGCTGGAACTTGGACAAAATTCACACCTTTTGCCCCATAACTTCCGTCAGACCCTGAAGCTAACCGTAAGATTTTGTCAGATGGTAGCTTGGCATGCATGCTAACTTTCTAACATGGTTCGGTGATAGGTATTTTTCATGTTTCATACATCACCAAGAGCATTTCCGCTGTAACTTGGACAAAATTCACACCTTTTGCCCCATAACTTCCGTCAGACCCTGAAGCTAACCGTAAGATTTTGTCAGATGGTAGCTTGGCATGCCTGCTAACTTTCTAACATGGTTCGGTGATAGGTATTTTTCATGTTTCATACATCACCAAGAGCATTTCCGCTGTACCTTGGACAAAATTCACACCTTTTGCCCCATAACTTCCGTCAGACCCTGAAGCTAACCGTAAGATTTTGTCAGATGGTAGCTTGGCATGCCTGCTAACTTTCTAACATGGTTCGGTGATAGGTATTTTTCATGTTTCATACATCACCAAGAGCATTTCCGCTGTACCTCTGACAAAATTCACACCTTTTGCCCCATAACTTCCGTCAGACCCTGAAGCTAACCGTAAGATTTTGTCAGATGGTAGCTTGGCATGCCTGCTAACTTTCTAACATGGTTCGGTGATAGGTATTTTTCATGTTTCATACATCACCAAGAGCATTTCCGCTGTACCTTGGACAAAATTCACACCTTTTGCCCCATAACTTCCGTCAGACCCTGAAGCTAACCGTAAGATTTTGTCAGATGGTAGCTTGGCATACCTGCTAACTTTCTAACATGGTTCGGTGATAGGTATTTTTCATGTTTCATACATCACCAAGAGCATTTCCGCTGTACCTCTGACAAAATTCACATCTTTTGCCCCATAACTTCCGTCAGACCCTGAAGCTAACCGTAAGATTTTGTCAGATGGTAGCTTGGCATGCCTGCTAACTTTCTAAAATGGTTCGGTGATAGGTATTTTTCATGTTTCATACATCACCAAGAGCATTTCCGCTGTACCTTGGACAAAATTCACACCTTTTGCCCCATAACTTCCGTCAGACCCTGAAGCTAACCGTAAGATTTTGTCAGATGGTAGCTTGGCATGCCTGCTAACTTTCTAACATGGTTCGGTGATAGGTATTTTTCATGTTTCATACATCACCAAGAGCATTTCCGCTGTACCTTGGACAAAATTCACACCTTTTGCCCCATAACTTCCGTCAGACCCTGAAGCTAACCGTAAGATTTTGTCAGATGGTAGCTTGGCATGCCTGCTAACTTTCTAACATGGTTCGGTGATAGGTATTTTTCATGTTTCATACATCACCAAGAGCATTTCCGCTGTACCTTGGACAAAATTCACACCTTTTGCCCCATAACTTCCGTCAGACCCTGAAGCTAACCGTCAGATTTTGTCAGCTTGGCATGCCTGCTAACTTTCTAACATGGTTCGGTGATAGGTATTTTTCATGTTTCATACATCATCAAGAGCATTTCCGCTGTGCCTCTGACAAAATTCACACCTTTTGCCCCATAACTTCCGTCAGACCCTGAAGCTAACCGTAAGATTTTGTCAGATGGTAGCTTGGCATGCCTGCTAACTTTCTAACATGGTTCGGTGATAGGTATTGTTCATGTTTCATACATCACCAAGAGCATTTCCGCTGTACCTTGGACAAAATTCACACCTTTTGCCCCATAACTTCCGTCAGACCCTGAAGCTAACCGTAAGATTTTGTCAGATAGTAGCTTGGCATGCCTGCTAACTTTCTAACATGGTTCGGTGATAGGTATTTTTCATGTTTCATACATCACCAAGAGCATTTCCGCTGTGCCTCTGATAAAATTCACACCTTTTGCCCCATAACTTCCGTCAGACCCTGAAGCTAACCGTAAGATTTTGTCAGATGGTAGCTTGGCTTGCCTGCTAACTTTCTAACATGGTTCGGTGATAGGTATTTTTCATGTTTCATACATCACCAAGAGCATTTCCGCTGTACCTTGGACAAAATTCACACCTTTTGCCCCATAACTTCCGTCAGACCCTGAAGCTAACCGTAAGATTTTGTCAGATGGTAGCTTGGCATGCCTGCTAACTTTCTAACATGGTTCGGTGATAGGTATTTTTCATGTTTCATACATCACCAAGAGCATTTCCGCTGTACCTTGGACAAAATTCACACCTTTTGCCCCATAACTTCCGTCAGACCTTGAAGCTAACCGTAAGATTTTGTCAGATGGTAGCTTGGCATGCCTGCTAACTTTCTAACATGGTTCGGTGATAGGTATTTTTCATGTTTCATACATCACCAAGAGCATTTCCGCTGTACCTTGGACAAAATTCACACCTTTTGCCCCATAACTTCCGTCAGACCCTGAAGCGAACCGTAAGATTTTGTCAGATGGTAGCTTGGCATGCCTGCTAACTTTCTAACATGGTTCGGTGATAGGTATTTTTCATGTTTCATACATCATCAAGAGCATTTCCGCTGTAACTTGGACAAAATTCACACCTTTTGCCCCATAACTTCCGTCAGACCCTGAAGCTAACCGTAAGATTTTGTCAGATGGTAGCTTGGCATGCCTGCTAACTTTCTAACATGGTTCGGTGATAGGTATTTTTCATGTTTCATACATCACCAAGAGCATTTCCGCTGTACCTTGGACAAAATTCACACCTTTTGCCCCATAACTTCCGTCAGACCCTGAAGCTAACCGTAAGATTTTGTCAGATGGTAGCTTGGCATGCCTGCTAACTTTCTAACATGGTTCGGTGATAGGTATTTTTCATGTTTCATACATCACCAAGAGCATTTCCGCTGTACCTTGGACAAAATTCACACCTTTTGCTCCATAACTTCCGTCAGACCCTGAAGCTAACCGTAAGATTTTGTCAGATGGTAGCTTGGCATGCCTGCTAACTTTCTAACATGGTTTGGTGATAGGTATTTTTCATGTTTCATACATCACCAAGAGCATTTCCGCTGTACCTCTGACAAAATTCACACCTTTTGCCCCATAACTTCCGTCAGACCCTGAAGCTAACCGTAAGATTTTGTCAGATGGTAGCTTGGCATGTTTGCTAACTTTCTAACATGGTTCGGTGATAGGTATTTTTCATGTTTCATACATCACCAAGAGCATTTCCGCTGTACCTTGGACAAAATTCACACCTTTTGCCCCATAACTTCCGTCAGACCCTGAAGCTAACCGTAAGATTTTGTCAAATGGTAGCTTGGCATGCCTGCTAACTTTATAACATGGTTCGGTGATAGGTATTTTTCATGTTTCATACATCACCAAGAGCATTTCCGCTGTACCTCTGACAAAATTCACACCTTTTGCCCCATAACTTCCGTCAGACCCTGAAGCTAACCGTAAGATTTTGTCAGATGGTAGCTTGGCATGCCTGCTAACTTTCTAACACGGTTCGGTGATAGGTATTTTTCATGTTTCATACATCACCAAGAGCATTTTCGCTGTACTTCTGACAAAATTCACACCTTTTGCCCCATTACTTCCGTCAGACCCTGAAGCTAACCGTAAGATTTTGTCAGATGGTAGCTTGGCATGCCTGCTAACTTTCTAACATGGTTCGGTGATAGGTATTTTTCATGTTTCATACATCACCAAGAGCATTTCCGCTGTACCTTGGACAAAATTCACACCTTTTGCCCCATAACTTCCGTTAGACCCTAAAGCTAACCGTAAGATTTTGTCAGATGGTAGCTTGGCATGCCTGCTAACTTTCTAACATGGTTCGGTGATAGGTATTTTTCATGTTTCATACATCACCAAGAGCATTTCCGCTGTGCCTCTGACAAAATTCACACCTTTTGCCCCATAACTTCCGTCAGACCCTGAAGCTAACCGTAAGATTTGGTCAGATGGTAGCTTGGCATGCCTGCTAACTTTCTAACATGGTTCGGTGATAGGTATTTTTCATGTTTCATACATCACCAAGAGCATTTCCGCTGTACCTTGGACAAAATTCACACCTTTTGCCCCATAACTTCCGTCAGACCCTGAAGCTAACCGTAAGATTTTGTCAGATGGTAGCTTGGCATGCCTGCTAACTTTCTAACATGGTTCGGTGATAGGTATTTTTCATGTTTCATACATCACCAAGAGCATTTCCGCTGTACCTTGGACAAAATTCACACCTTTTGCCCCATAACTTCCGTCAGACCCTGAAGCTAACCGTAAGATTTTGTCAGATGGTAGCTTGGCATGCCTGCTAACTTTCTAAAATGGTTCGGTGATAGGTATTTTTCATGTTTCATACATCACCAAGAGCATTTCCGCTGTACCTTGGACAAAATTCACACCTTTTGCCCCATAACTTCCGTCAGACCCTGAAGCTAACCGTAAGATTTTGTCAGATGGTAGCTTGGCATGCCTGCTAACTTTCTAACATGGTTCGGTGATAGGTATTTTTCATGTTTCATACATCACCAAGAGCATTTCCGCTGTACCTTGGACAAAATTCACACCTTTTGCCCCATAACTTCCGTCAGACCCTGAAGCTAACCGTAAGATTTTGTCAGATGGTAGCTTGGCATGCCTGCTAACTTTCTAAAATGGTTCGGTGATAGGTATTTTTCATGTTTCATACATCACCAAGAGCATTTCCGCTGTACCTTGGACAAAATTCACACCTTTTGCCCCATAACTTCCGTCAGACCCTGAAGCTAACCGTAAGATTTTGTCAGATGGTAGCTTGGCATGCCTGCTAACTTTCTAACATGGTTCGGTGATAGGTATTTTTCATGTTTCATACATCACCAAGAGCATTTCCGCTGTACCTTGGACAAAATTCACACCTTTTGCCCCATAACTTCCGTCAGACCCTGAAGCTAACCGTAAGATTTTGTCAGATGGTAGCTTGGCATGCCTGCTAACTTTCTAACATGGTTCGGTGATAGGTATTTTTCATGTTTCATACATCACCAAGAGCATTTCCGCTGTACCTTGGACAAAATTCACACCTTTTGCCCCATAACTTCCGTCAGACCCTGAAGCTAACCGTAAGATTTTGTCAGATGGTAGCTTGGCATGCCTGCTAACTTTCTAACATGGTTCGGTGATAGGTATTTTTCATGTTTCATACATCACCAAGAGCATTTCCGCTGTACCTTGGACAAAATTCACACCTTTTGCCCCATAACTTCCGTCAGACCCTGAAGCTAACCGTAAGATTTTGTCAGATGGTAGCTTGGCATGCCTGCTAACTTTCTAAAATGGTTCGGTGATAGGTATTTTTCATGTTTCATACATCACCAAGAGCATTTCCGCTGTACCTTGGACAAAATTCACACCTTTTGCCCCATAACTTCCGTCAGACCCTGAAGCTAACCGTAAGATTTTGTCAGATGGTAGCTTGGCATGCCTGCTAACTTTCTAACATGGTTCGGTGATAGGTATTTTTCATGTTTCATACATCACCAAGAGCATTTCCGCTGTACCTTGGACAAAATTCACACCTTTTGCCCCATAACTTCCGTCAGACCCTGAAGCTAACCGTAAGATTTTGTCAGATGGTAGCTTGGCATGCCTGCTAACTTTCTAAAATGGTTCGGTGATAGGTATTTTTCATGTTTCATACATCACCAAGAGCATTTCCGCTGTACCTTGGACAAAATTCACACCTTTTGCCCCATAACTTCCGTCAGACCCTGAAGCTAACCGTAAGATTTTGTCAGATGGTAGCTTGGCATGCCTGCTAACTTTCTAACATGGTTCGGTGATAGGTATTTTTCATGTTTCATACATCACCAAGAGCATTTCCGCTGTACCTTGGACAAAATTCTCACCTTTTGCCCCATAACTTCCGTCAGACCCTGAAGCTAACCGTAAGATTTTGTCAGATGGTAGCTTGGCATGCCTGCTAACTTTCTAAAATAGTTCGGTGATAGGTATTTTTAGTGTTCCTTGCAATGAACCTTTATTTTCTGCTTCTTAGTTCTGGTTATCTCATACTTGAATTTCTCGTTGATTTGCCTATTTGGGAATTCGTTTGAAGTAATATTTCATTCCTTATTCTATTGGCTTTCTTTTAAAACAGTAAATAAACACGTAATATATTGAAAATCTAATTTATTTAATTAATTTATAAAATAATCCCCAGTTTTAATTAGTTCCAACACCGGCCGCTACGCCACCCGTGCGCTGGGGTCGGATAAATGTGTCGCTGAGAAAAACTGTCGCTCACTTCATACAAACTGATAAATAGATGTTCCTTGTATATTAGGTCATGTTTATCCAATTCATTTGTTTTTCTTGATTTTTTTTTTTCTTCGGTCAAGTCCTCCGTTACACCTCGAGTAGAAGATATATAGTACACCGACCCTGAAAATATAAACAAGATTCCTATCAGCTTACCGAATATTATACAGTGAATAATAGTATTTCCTTATACTTATCCGACTTTTGCAGCTTGAAGCTAACGCAACACATTTTTTTCTGTCCATCTTTAACGTCACTACGTTGTTTATTTTCACGTTGACGTTTAGTCTAATCTGAGTTGACAATAAAACGGTATGACCATGTAACGCTCGAGTGACGACTCGGCGAGTACAAGTGTGTGAGGGGTGTTTGAGTTGTGATTTAGTTTGTTTTTTCTCGCAATATTTCTGAAGAAATATTGCAGACGAATTTTGATGATGTTATTTAATGTGGAAAACGCTTGCTGTCGATAACTCGAGATTTATTTTGGGGTGATAGCAACCGAGATTCACAAGTTTTGTGGGAAATTTAATGTGGAAAAGGAACATGAGCCGTACATTACCGGGCTAGCTGTCTGGTGGGGAACATGATTCTGGATTCACAAGTCTATTTTTTTTTCAGATTCATGTCTTACTCCTCTGGAATGCGGCCAATTCCAGACGGAAGTATTTTAATGTTATCGTTTATTGTAGAGTATGAGAGTATTGAGAGTGAATGAGGTTTATGTCAACATATTTCATGGGTTCTTAAAATTCCAATAGCCAAAATCAATCAAATTCTTCAAATTATTTCTCCTACGAAAATTTGATTGAAACTTTTAATTTTCAATCAAATTTTCGTACCATTAGTATGGGATGATGTAACATGGTCACATTTTGACTTATATAGATATTGTACAAATGCATGATTAGAGTTATTTCAATGTTAGGAATTATTATTATAGTATGATTGTTATCCGTATTGTTCACCAAAATCTTCGTTGTATTCTGGTTCACTATTGTGGTGATAATTATTACACCAACTTCAAATCGAATATCTAGATAAGAATGGCACAAGACGCAAGTATGCAAATATCTCAGACACGCACCTTTTCGAGCGAACGTACAAAGCTTATGCGGCTCTCTGCTGCGGTTCGCATAGCTTCTATGAAAGTCCCTGCTGCGTGAACACTTAACCAGAGGATACTCGGTTAGTCTTTATTCCGTCTTTCCACGGTATTCTCTCCGTCGGGCAAGATCTCTCTTAGTAGGGGAATTCTTAGTAGTCGGCAGAATCTGAGATGCTTAATTTAAACGGCTTGAACGAAAAAGAGATGCCAGTCCGGATTAACAACGAATTGGTTTTTCGGAGAACCTGTCGTTTGAAAAGGTCGTTGTCCTGTTTCGGCTAGATAACGTACTTCCGGTTCAAATTTCCCGAAGATTGCTCACTATTTAACTGAGGGATTCTCGCAGCGTCCAGCTTTATTTAACCTGGTTCGCGAATGTAAGTGGAGTGTTGGATCCGCGCGTTGTCGAGTGATATAAAATAATTAGGTAAAGTGAGTGAAGTTTTTACAGTCTAGCCAGTAACAGTGATGTTTTTCCCCCCGTAAATAGGAGACAGAATTTAGTGCCTAGGATAATTTGTGCGGTATCGTGTGCGTGAAAGGCCTGAGAATATAAGGTAAAATTGATTTAAAAAAATAATTTCGTACACCGCGCCCTAACGCGTTTGAACAGCCATGATACTGTTGCGGTTCAGGTGTTCATTGCCAAATTAATGAGTTTTTTGAAAACAACAATATAGTTGAAAAAAGCGATATTAATGTCTGATGGAGCTGCCTCACAATATGAAAATAGAAAAAACTTTGCAAGTCAGAGTGGCATTTTTTTGCGACTTCTCATGTTAGAGGCCCATGCGATGCAATTGGTGGCATATTAAAACGAATGGCAGGAAATGCAAGTTTAGCTAAAGAACATGAACATCCCATTACAAGCGCAAAATAATTGTATGATTGGTCTAATCAGAAAAGTAATGAAAATTCATCAAAAATGTCATTTAGTTGGGTATCATATGAAGAATATGTACAAGGAGTAACAGAATGGAGCAATATTTTCAAAAAATCTATAATAACAGCTGCCACCCAAAGTATTACTCTTTTGTTCCGATTTCAGAAAATAAGGTACAAACGAAAATGTTTTCAAAAGATGACGAATCATTTACTCATGATGTATATAAAATATACGGTGAAACTAGTTCTGTTAAGTATCTATGTCATAAAAAAATATGTTCCCAAGATAATAAAACTCGAAAATAAATATTTGATTCTTATATATATTTATATCACTTAGAACATTAACCACTTTTCTCGAGAAACGTTCGCCCAATCGTTTTGTTGTCAAAGAATGAATTGTATATTTTTGATCAAGCATTCCAATGAACGTATGGTTTTTGCTGGAGAACCATGGACAAATTAAGAAAAACGTGTATGATCCTAAATAATTATAACTTTTCAAGCTTAAATTAGAAATAACTCGAAAACCAATGCCTTTAGAATGTTTACTACCAAGAGCGTTTTGATTCAAAATGATTCTCTACATCTTTTAAAATCATCAGAATACAAATATTTTGAAAAATGTTTGAATTAGAATTTTCATAAAAAAATTAATCTACCATAAAAAAAAATATTTTTCATTTCTTCATCCTGGACTTTTTTTTAAAAATTGCGTATTAACGTCAAGTTTCTTTAAAAAAAAATTCAACTCTTTTTTTTTAATTGAAATTTAATGTTTACCATTAATTTTTTTTGGTCAAAAAATTTTTTTTTGTACAGTGTATATTTTTTTATGATGCATTTTTGATTCGCTACAACTCATTCTCAGACAGTTTTTCTATACAACCAACGGTTTCTGGGCTACAATGCTTTGAATAAAACCTTTGCCAAAAGGCATACGCCCTTTTAGAATGTAACTCATGGGTGTAAAAAATCTCTCCGCCGGTGAAAAATGCTCAGTTTGCCAAGCCAAATACGTGTGCAATGTTTCATTCAAATCAAAAATGGTCGATTAAATTGTGGTGGATACGGTCCTTTTAAGATAAGCGAAAGAAAGTAAAATAAACTTAAGTAGTGTAAACACTGTGATCAGCATAAACGCTATCACGCCACCCGCACGATGAACGGGCGACGGCGATTATGCTGAGTACAGCATTAAAGGTCACGTATCGATCTGCGATCGTACGGCCTGTATAGACTAAGGAATAGAAAGAATAAATCACTATTGAATCGACCGTACACTCGAGAGGTTCGAGTTTTCTTTTGGTAACCGAAACACACATAAACAGATATATATATAATTTCAACATTTCATGGCGATTCTGCCAGGAGGCGATCAGAAGATTCCAGGAGATCGCAGGATCAGATCCAATATGTCGTGGTCCTTATTGCCGCTACAGGCAATGTACAGTTCGGTTTTGCCAGGAGTGGGCAAAGAATGAAAAAAAATATACACCTGAAACTAAGTGAAACAAAGTGAAACATAATTAAAAAAAAAGGGAAAAAAATCCCCAAAGTGCGCTAATTGGAGAAAGAACATATGAGCCGACCTGATTTTAGGCGGTTACAATTAATTTCCATTCTCTTCCAAAGAAGGATTAAGAAAAATCCTAAATGGAAAAAACATCTTTGGAAAAACTTGTCATTAATATGCATGGACAAGATGATGAAATCATTTCTCTTGTCAATTTGTTTCAACATCGCAAGTGTTGAAACTTGAAATTCCATCCACCACTCATGTTATGAAAATATGAAAAGTGGATCATAATCAAAGAAGGTATTGTTTTGATTATGGAGGCAAAAACAATACCTCAGTTATTAAATCGAACGCAAGTTCGAATGTTTTAAGTTTATATTTACAGCAAAAAACTCCAATTCGCGGATGTTTAATCAAAACATGCAACCGAGCGGATTTACGAAAAAGTCAACAACGATTGCATCAGCCGTGCACGGGCACGTTCGCGAGGAAAGAGACGGAAGAGCGGCCCGCTCTCGTGAGAAGACGACGCCGCGGGAAAATTCGGAGTGACCGGAGTAGCGGCGAATACTTAAGCTGGGACTTCAAGGAAGTCCGAGGTCGTTATAGTGATACCCCTCGTGAGGCAGGTGCCTACGTCGTTATAGATAGTCCGCGGTTCGTTTAGGTGTTAACTCTTAAGTTTTATTCCGCGAGGCAGAAGTGATGCCCGTTGTTTAAGTTTCGGTTTAGTGTTTAAGTGATTTAATATTTTTTCAACTTAACTGATAGATTAAAAGTAATTAAAATCGAGCAGATGTAGTGCAGTTAATCAAAGGACATATCACATCCAGCAGTAATAGTGTCTAACCACTCGGTACGTATTCCGCTTCATTGGTGACAGCGCAAAAGAGCCTGAAAAGATAGGCTCAGGTGCGCCGTTTTCTGGCTGGGCCAGTAGTGAAAAGGTAGAAAAAACTTACGTGCTTAAGTGACTTTGACGTATCGAAAAAACAGACCCAAATCAACGAAAGTGAATGCCACGAAACATGCAAGTCCAATATTTCTAAGGGCTCCTCCTCGAAGATGGTCGAAACCTAAAAGAACAAATAAAAAGGATTAGAAGAAGAAACAGTGAAAGTGTTAGAGGAACAATAATAACAATCCGAGATCGACTGTTGACCAGTGTTACGCGAATTCAAGTTTTCGAAATCCAATCGCAATAGATCCCACGGACAGGGAGCAGCTCACAGGGCACTGGAACCAGCAACAGGATTCAACCTACAAAAAAAATGAAAATAAGGTAAGATCAACCCAAGTGGTAACCAGCACAAATAAATTAACCTCCCGCTTTAAGGCCCTAGTTGGAAGACCCTAATTCTATTCTTGGTTCATAATCATAGAAAAATACAATTACTTACCCATCCAACCTCACCGCCATAGCGGACTGTTCACCACACTATTCTGGCACAGAATATTCCACTTTCTGGCACAGAATATTCCACTACTACGACACTACATTCTAATCCGTGGCTAGTCACACGCCACTAAGATAACCTCAGAATTTTTTTTTAATTTAATGAACAAATCAAACTAAAAAACCAGGGGTACCGACCCGTACTGCCCATACCGAAACAAATTAAGAATGACGACAATCAATAATGCATAATTGCATTTTTATTAGTCGATTGACACGGTTTCACACATACCAGTGAATCAAGTCCATCGAAAATTTTCCAATTGGAATGGAAACCTAAAAATATATCAACTCACAGTGGGTCAAACACGTGAGTTGATCACATAAAATAACATCAATAAAATACCTTTTCATTCGAGTTCCTCACAACTGGACTCAAAGTAAACAGCGAAACCAAAGATCAGAGGATCTAAGGTTCGAAACAGGAACGTTTTTTTTTTTTTCTCTCTCTCTTTTAGTTTACTAATACATGATCAAATTTTTGTTATTTCACATCATTACATGAATTTAACTTTTACAGCTAAATATCACAAAAGATGACAAGTGACAAGATGACAAGATAGATGATGACACAAATATTAATCCACTGATGACAGGCATCGCCAAATTGTATAGGATTAATCACGTCTCCGATACAGCAATAATCGCGGAACGCATATGAGTATGCGATTATTGCGAACAAAAGTGGGAAGAAGAAAACTAAAGCTTCATCATGACCTACGTCAATAATTGCAAAGCTTAGTAGCTACGCGAGACCTTGACCGTCAAACAAATGGCACATTGAGCCAGTAATGAAAAAATAAAAGTCCAAAATTAATTTTCACGGTTGAAACACAAACGGCAATAAAGAGTGGTCAAGGCATAATTAGGAACTACGCTTAGAGGGAAAGAAAAAAAAAAAAAAAAAAAAAAATAATATAATTATCTTTATATATTAAAGGGAAATGTTTCTTCACAAATGCATAATTTGAGAACAGATAGAAGAAATTGCAAGACTATTGGTGTTGTTTAGTTCGTCTAGAGCCCCGACGGGTTTATAAATAATAATAATAGGGGAATTCCACTAGAAAAGATAATAAAATATTAGCAATAAAATTACAAATTTGACACATACTCATCGGAGCAAAGCCCATCATGCAACACTCACTATGAAAGTGGTACTCCAGGAGTAGCGACCAAAACGACTTAAGAATTGCATACTAAGCAATTCACGCAGAGCCGCAAGGGGAACACAATTCGAACGAAGCGAAGCACGTCGCACACAATTTAAACAAAGCCGTGGTATGAAAAGACTACACATAGAACAAAAAGGTTCTATACCCAATACCAAGACATATAAAGACATGCACGATTGAAGGCAGTTAGCACGTTCAGCCGATACTGGACTAAATTTAGTACCACAAATACATTAAAATTACTTAATCCCATAAGTATGAAAAGGGGAGAATAGAGCAAAAAGACCCAAACAATCTAAAATTGGAAAAAACTCTCGGTATCCCTACAAATATCTCCTTTCTCTTTTTAAGGTCAAATAATATGCTGCTGGAAGCAGGATTAAATGACCAGATTAGAGGAGATCAAGGAATACGTTGAACGGGAATATAAAAATCTACTCAAAAGCAAAAATAGGGCAAGATCACTTCAAGGAATTCTAACGAAAAAAGAACTCCTGAGGGATCACCTAGAAGAATTCGAATCTTTAGTCCTTAAATATGATAAAAGACTAAAGGACAAAGATTGGAACAAGCTCACAGATGACTTTGAGTTTGTAAAAACCAAAGTAGAGCAATCCATTAGAATATTAGAGGGAACTTCGATAATCCCAGAAAAAGAAAATAAGAGGCAAAGACGAAACTCAGACTATTATATCGAAGTGGTAATTCCTACACAAGGATTAAACCACTCGATATCCCTCGAGGATTCGCAAATTTGGGAAGCGTTACCCTTTACTTCATCATTTAATATATCAGGTGAAGTAAAGAGCTTTCTACAAGACAAGAATCAGATAGATAGAGAGGGAGAAAAGGCATCAGGAGAGGACTATCCGATATCGTCTTCATTTATATTACAAGAAGACGCTTCAAGCCGCTTCAAATTTCCAGATCATATTAGTCTGGAAAGCGAAACAAATCCGGAAAATAAAAACCATACAGAGGATTTTGATTTCGATAACACAAGTTTCATTGAAACTTTAGAGAGGCTTAAAAATAAATATTACAAAGATAGTTTTTTCTTCAATAGATTACTAAAGAAGAAAAAAACCAAAATGCCAGCAGAAACAACAAAAATGATGATCGATGCAGCTGCGATCATTCCAAGGCGGAAGAACTAGATCCCTTCCTACTACAAGTTGATTATTTTGCAACAGACATCCCGGCAGCAGCTAGTCACACCCCATTATTGAATGTGGTGTACACAAAGCTCAGAGGGGATGCACTCAAACGGCTCAATGATATAAGGGCCGAGAAATGGCCCGAAGTTAAATTAAAAATGGAAAAACTTTTCCAGCCTGAAAAGAACATCGGGGCAATCTTCAAAGAAATCGAAACCCTACACCAGGGTTATTCAGAATCATTTGAGGAGTATAAAACACGAGCCACAAAAATTTACGAAAGTGTGAGAGATATCCCAGGACAGGAGGGAAATGATTCATATGTGTCAACACACCTAAGGAAACACTTCCTAGGGGGCCTGAGAAATCACACTTTGATTTCGGCAGGAAAGTCTCAACGAGATAAATCCTTTATGGACTTGCTCGAATGGCTACAAAAAGAATGTGAGGAGGAAGAAGAACTCCAGGATATCCACAGAAGGACGAAACCGGAGAACTCACCAAATTCTCCTCACAGAAAAAATTATAACAACATGAACAATAACACTCAAGGAGTTGCTTATTTAAATAACAACTTCAGAAGAAACAATAATAACAATTACCGAAACCAGAACAGAGGACACAATCCTCAGGCAAATAATCAAAATCAAAGTTACCAGAACAACTACCAAAACAATGGTAGTAGCAATAATTACAGAAATAATGGTAATAATACAAACTACCAAAATAATGGTAGTAATTACCACGGAAACAGGAATAATAATAATTATCAAAGAAATGATAATAACCATTCCAATTACAGGAACAGTAATAGTTTCCGGGGGAACAATACCGATTTTAGACCACAGAATAACGATTACCGAGGAAATGGCCAAAATAATGGCTTTAACAGAAATGATAACCGCGGTAATTATCAAAACGGTCATAATTCAAATTATAGGAATAATGACCGAAACAATGATACCAATAATAACAACAGAAACAATGGTAGAAATTCCTACGAAGGAAGACCCTTTCAGGGAAACCAACCTAGGAACCACCAAGGCCAATATGGTAATAACAGGGATTACAGAAGAGATGGGTCAAAAAACTAAAAAGGAGGGATTCAATAAACCAAAGGTTGACGGAATCCCAATTTAAAAGCTGCCTTTTTACATCATCAAAACCAAGAACACAAAAACTAAAAAACAAAGAGACTATAAATAAAACAACAGAAATTAAGTTTCCAATAAAAGAGACCCACGATCAGAGGTTTAGTCTAATACTAAATACACTCGAAAGATCGAATGAGTATACTGATTATCTACTAGATACAGGTGCTCAACCAAATATAATATCATTAAGAAGAGCTAGAAAAGTCGGTGCTGTATATATAGATAAATCCGACAGATCAGAAATCAAGGGAGTGACCAATAGTGAAGCATTGAATTCCATTGGCTCTACTTGGATAAACCTAAAGATATTAGAACATGTAATCCCGACAAAATTCTACGTGATTGACGAATTATCAATTCCAGCAATACTTGGAGCAAAATTCATGAAAAGCCATATTGATTCGATTGGAGGTAACTTTAAATATGTTATCTTCAAATTGAACATTCCAAAGAAATCAATTGAAGATAAAGACAAGGTTGATATTAAAGTATCGAAGATTACCAATAATAATTCTAGAAAACCCGAACAAATATTCATAGCAAATTATCAGGATGAAGCTATATTATCTAACAGTGAATCTGAAGATGAATACTTCGAAGATGATTACACCAGTGAATATTTAGAAAGTTCAGATGATCATGGAGAAAATAATTCAAGCTACTTTAATAGTTTAAAACCTGAAATAGGCTCTGCCGACAATGGAGATGAAGATTACTTCGAAATATCTTCCGCGAACGAAGAGGAACCAATTACAGAACCCGATAACGAATTTAAAATGGAAGATTTGGATTCCAATCAAGATTATAGCTTATTGGAGAACAAAGGAATTACACAAGCAAGAGGAGGAGAAAGAGTGAAAAAGGTTTTGGATAGCCTGAAACTCCAACATCTCGAAAAAAATACATTTTTTGAAATGGAAAATATAATGGCAGAATATAGTGATATATTCTTCCTAAAAGGGGATAAGTTGACTATCACAGATGCAGCAATGCACGAGATAGAGACAACAACCAATGTCCCTATAAATAAGAGGCAGTATAGATTCCCAGAATCTACAAAAAAACAAATTAATGAAGAAATAGACGAAATGCATCGCCAAGGCATAATAAGGCCTAGCAAAAGTCCATGGAATGCACCAGTTTTGTGCATACCTAAGAAGGATTTAGATGCGGAAGGGAACAAAAAGTACAGAATTGTAGTAGACTTTAGAGCTCTCAATTTGGTTACTAAACCATTTGTTTACCCCATTCCCCTAATAGATGAGATGTTAGATACTATAGGGGATAGTAAATATTTTTCTACATTGGATTTGAAATCAGGATTTTATCAAGTTCCGATTGATCCAAGAGATGCGGCGAAAACAGCATTCTCAACCCCGAATGGACATTATGAATATACGAGAATGCCCATGGGACTAAGAAATAGCCCATCAACTTTTCAAAAATTAATGAACTCAGTGCTATATGAATTGCCAGACATAAGGGCTCGGGTCTATCTTGACGACATTTTAATATACGGAAGAAGCATAAAAGAACACAACGAAAATCTGATCAGAGTGTTGAGAGCTCTGAGAAGACATAACTTGAAAGTGGAACCCTCAAAATGTCAAATATTAAAAACAAAGATAAATTATTTAGGACACACTATTGACGAACACGGTATACGTCCTATGAAAGATAATATTGAAGCTGTAAGGGATATGCCAGTTCCAAAGACAGTAAAAGGAGTGCGCTCATTCTTGGGAACAGTGAATTTTTATGGAAAATTCATCCCAAAAATAGCGGAAACTCGAAAACCTTTGAATGATTTATTAAAGAAAAATGTTCGTTTCAAATGGTCAGACGAATGCCAAAGTGCATTTGAGAAATTGAGAAATTTTCTAACATCGGATACTCTTTTGGTAAGACCAAAGTATAACGATACCTTTGTGTTAACTACGGATGCGAGTGACTACGCAATTGGAGCAGTCCTCTCAAATGAAAAAACACCAAATCGACCCATAGCCTACGCTAGTAGAGGCTTAGTAGGGGCCGAAATAAGGTATCACGTAATCGAGAAGGAATTACTTGCCATTGTTTGGGCAGTAAATCGATTCAAGCACTATATATATAATCAAAAATTCATCGTTTATACAGATCACAGACCTTTAGTTTCTCTGTGGAATCTGAAAGAAACATCTCACACCTTAACTAGGTTGAGATTGAAATTGCAAGGTCTGGAAATGGACATACGATATAAACAAGGACGAGAAAATATAGTAGCCGACTTTTTGTCAAGACTTCAACATGAAAATGTTGAAAAGGCCAACGACACTAACGAAAATACGGTCGCTGTGTTGACTCGTCAACAAAAACGACAACAGGATTTACTCATAAATGATGATGAGAATTCCGATGATGTCCCTGAAGATGAAATCTCCAAGATATTAAACTCTGACATTTCGGACAACGAAAAAGTTACCTTAAACGACACAAATGACGCCTTAAAAGACGCAACATATCTATCAGCGGAGGACTTCAAAATCGCTCTGAAACAGGAATTGATTGATGAATCAAAAGTGGTTATTACAAAAACTATTAAAGATGAAAAATCATGCGACGCAAGATTTGTCATCCTAAATAGCAAAACTGCTTTCAATGAGTTAACATCTTTATATGATTACCCTCACGGTATCAAAGATTGGGTCAAAGATAACCTTTTGACACATCCTTCAAATAAGGTAGCAGGAATATTACTCGAAGGGAAGAACAACTCCCTAATGAATTTTGACAATTTTATTGATTTAATGTTAACATATTTCAATAACTGCCCGGATTTCATTCTAAACGCAAAGACAATTCACATGATCTCGTTTAGAAAGATAAAGCAATATCAGATTTTACAAATAGTAAAATATATTGCGTGGAAATTGGATATCAACATCATTTTATACAACGCAGACAGTGAACGAACTATAGTAAACAAGGACGAAATTCAAACAGTTTTGCATGAATTCCACGATGCGCCTCTTGGTGGACACGTAGGAGCAAAACGAATGCATCAACGAATAGGCACACTTTTTGTATGGCCTAACATGAGAAGAGACATTGAGAATTATGTAAAACAATGTGACTCATGTCAGAAGAACAAGATTTGGAGCCATAACAAAATCCCAATGAAGATAACAACTACGTCATCAGAACCATTTGAGAAGGTTTTTATAGACATAGTTGTCTTACCAGAATCCGATTTTGGTAATAAATATGGACTTGTCATGCAAGACGACCTAACCAGATTCTTGGTAGTAGCACCAATGGAGAATCAAGAATCAGAAACAGTCGCCAGGACATTTATAGAACATTACATTTGTAAATTTGGAACACCTGCTGAATTAGTATCAGATCAAGGTTCAAATTTTATGAGTGAGGTGTTCAAACATATTTGTAAAATTTTGAAAATAAAGAAAATCAACACAAGCGCGTATCATCCTCAAGCCAATTTAGTTGAGAGATCAAATCGTGAATTAAAAACATACCTGCGTCAGTACGTAGTAGGCAACCCACATGTATGGGACCAACATCTGCCATACTTTACGTTCGAGTACAACACGACGATTAACTCTTCGACAAAGTACTCTCCGTTCGAACTTGTATATGGACGATTAGCTAGATTACCAGCATCCATATATAACCAAAGGGAAAATGGTCTAAATTACGAAAGCTACTCAAAAGAGATGAGGTCTGTTTTCAAAAACATTCACTCAAAAGCTAAAGAAAACCTAATTCTGTCAAAAGAAAAGCGCAAAGAGCTCTATGACAGAAAAGCAAACGATTGGCAACCTATGTGGGGAGATCTGGTCTTAGTACATGCCAACCCCATGGGAGTAGGGCAGAAACTCCAGAGCTATTGGAGAGGCCCTTATGAAATCGTAGATTTGCCCAGTGAGCAAACCACGGTAATCAAAAACGGCAACAAACTAGAGAAGATCCACAATAATCGCCTAAGAAAATACCATAATTAAAAGAATGAAATGAAAAAAAAAAAAAAAAAAAAAAAAAAAAAAAAAAAAAAAAAAAAAAAAAAAACATTGAATGAAGCATAAAAACACTCAAAGTTCACTACCTCTTCGTTTTATTTTTGGGGTGTCCGGATTTAAAACACATCAACATTTTGGTTGTAAATCCGGACAGTGCAAACAGGAAAAGGACGCCGTTTGACAGTGCGTTTATGTTTCGATTTATCTAAATTTTATCTCACGGCTTACTATGGTATTTATGATGTTTGAACGATCTTTCACATATAAAAAAAAGCTCCTGTATAACATTGCATCTCATAAATTGCATAAATTACCATCTAATTGAGAAGTATTGATGAAGGTGTCCGGATATTGGTACCGTCCGGATTGTGATTCATCACGGTACAGCTCGGCGACTGATCGTCAGCCCTACTGATTTTTGCGAACGAAGTGGAAATAACAAACACAGAAAAAAAAAAAAAAAAAGGGGTAAAACCCACAACGAAAGACGAATTATTAATCAATAAAGGATGTGATATTACATTTGTTAACATAAAGATTAACAAAGAAAGTTTTACAAAAATATTAGTATATTATCAAAAAAAAAAAAAATTATTATTACGTACATAATATTTAAGTCTATTACATAAAAATGTCTCTCAATGAATAAATGTCTACGTCTAATGGCCTATGATCCCTGACCAGAATTGGTCAGGCTTTTTGCAAACAAAAAAAAAAAAAAAAAAAAAAAAAAAAAAAAAAAAAAAAAAATCAGCCAATATCAAAATATTTTCTTTTCTCCTCGATTACAGGAGCATTTTTCTTCTCGTTAACCTATTCTGGTTAACGAATGGTGGATTCATTTTAGAGGAACAACACGAGCCGTTGATAAGAATGGGCACATACGTGTTGAAGGTAAGATTCCCGGTATTAGGATTAGAAGAAGGAGGGAAGGCCTTATTAAAATCTAAGGCAGATTATAATTATACTTGTGTATTATTACAAAAAATAATAAAAAATACACATTGTAATGTCATGCTGAGTGATTTAGAAATGGCATTCAACAAAAGCATGGATATGAATAAGTTCATAAAAGAATTTTTTCCATCCCGAAGAACTCGTGGTTTTATAACAGCCATTGGAGGTATGGATTCTGATGATAGAATTCGGGTGGATATAAATCTGGACAAATTAAGAAGGAACGAGGAATCCTTGGTCTTATCACTAGATCATCAAACTGCGACAATTGATGCTATGTACAAATTTGTAGACAGCTCAATGTTGCATATAGATGATAAGATGAAAAACGTGATGAATACGTTCAACACATTAGGGAAACTGGTCCAAGACGACTTAAGTTTCGCTAGTACATATAAAAAGGCACTACAACTTGAGTCGGAATTAATTGAAATTGGATTTAGAATTCAATCTTTAATAAATGACTTAAATAAACAACAGAATATTATACTACAAGTCTTGCTTAATAAAGACAATAGTATAACATGGTTTATTCAATTACTAGAGCCAGCAATTTTGTTGCAAATATTAAAAGAGGCTGAAAGTAAGATCAAAGGGGGCCTCGAATTTCCAAGAAGACAAAATAGCGGAATATTGTCAGAGATTTTGAGAATAACGGATGTATCCTTTAAAACGGAGAACAACCAAATGTTGTCAATTGACCTGAAGATACCGTTAGTTTCAAAGAGGAAATTCAAAGCATTTAAGGGAAGTTTTATTCCACAAATAAATGGAACTATTATCATGACCATTAATTTGGATCGGAATATAATAATTGAGGAAATTGATAACTATTGGGGATTCCTATTAACGGAAACTCAATACGAAAACTGCAAAATATACATGAATTTTAGAATTTGTGAATTAAAACTGAAGGAGGAAAATTTAACTTCAGAAAACGAGTGCCTATTGAATCTCAGATTCAGAAATTCAACAGAAAATTGTAAGATTAAACTTCTGAGAGTCAATCACGACGCTTGGTTTGAAACCGAGGAGTCAAATGTTTGGGAGTATGTAACCCCACAAGAAGTTGAAGTAAATATTTTCCATGGAGAAAATAAAACAAAATTGATTGTTAGGGGTACAGGTCGAATGAGGCTAACCCCAAACATGAGGATTCAAACAAATAACACAAAAATTTGGTATTCAGATACTACAGTATCGGATAACAAAGCATTAGTAAACACAATGAACTACAAAATAATGAATTTTACGTGGGAAGAAAGTACAATGCATTTGATCCCAACATTGAGTGGAAATTTCTCTAAAGTTTCATTCTATGATCGAAAGAAGCTTTTTGATTTAGGAATCGATGTTGAAGTTCTCAAAAAGCAAAGACCCTTCCTAGAAAATTTAATTTATTCTCCACTTTCATCAGGCTGGACTATAGCTAGTATAGGGACTGGAGCAATAATTATGTTGGCAACGTTGATAGTACTTTTTATTTGTTGCTTTAAAGGGCAGATTTCTTGCCCACAAAACAAAAAGTACGTCTCTTCATATTCCAAGGAAAGGAAGTCGAAACCTTTTAAACAAAGGAATCCAAAGGTTTCAATTCTGAAAAAACCTCGTTCATCACCTCCAAAGATACCGTTGAGAGGACAAAAGATTACCCATTTAGGGCCATTGATCGACCCACGGGAACCGAATTCAGACGCTGAGATGCTTAAAAGGAGGAAAGATATTTTCGCCAATCCAAATTTAGAACATAATGGAGAAATCATGCTCATGCGTGAATTAAATCCACAAGCGAATTTACCAGCAATTCAAAAATTAGAAGAAGAATATATGGAACCAGATATATTTCAAACCTCAACAGGAATAACAAATGAAAGCGATATCCAGGGGATATCAGAAAATAAGACAATTATAAAAACACAAACTAGAAGACCACCAGTCAGAATTCGGTGGTAGAAAAAGTGGATACAGAGCGACAACCTACAGCTAATTATAACATAATGCGTTCGCCAATAGCAACAAAAAAGCATTTGAATGAACCGAAGAGCTGGAAATCCAGGATAAGTAAATGTCTTGTCAAAGATTGTCAAAAATGTCTGCACGTAATAATGTCAAATAGATGAGCACTATAAAAGAATTAAAAGGGGAAGAGGAAACATACCTCCCATAAATAACGCGAAAGAGTAAAACTTTGATTAATTAAATCGGAAGAGACCCCACATTATTTGAAAGAAGGGCCTTTCAAATGAAAATAGAAGAAATGAAATATTGACCTAGAGCGGATAAAAGTTTCCCTCGTTACAATCAGTATCCCATGGGAAATGTTAAATGAGATCGTACTTACCGTTCGACAATAGTAAAATTGAACATTGTCGATAAACTGAATTTTTTTTTTACGATTTTTTATGTTTGAATGGATAGTGAATTATTGGACAAGGGAACACTACCTAGAATGACTGTGATTTGAATGAAATAACAAGGGAGTAGTGACCCAGAATGGTAGTTATTGAGTATACGAATTGTTAATTATATTATATACAGCAATGTATTAAGAATTTATTTTACTCATTTCTTTTTGCAGACAGAGCAAATGAGATACGAACAGGCCTATAGCCTAGGAAATTGAGGTAAATATATATAGAAAAAAAAAAAATAAGAATTTAAATCCTGTTTGTAGTAGTCAACAAATACTTTTGACACTACGTAAAATGTATGCCAAGAAACATTTAAACAAACGAAGAGGACTAAAACATAGGGTAACGCCTCAAATTACAAATATGGAAAGACCGAAAAGACACGAAAATTATGAGATACCACAAAGATTAAAAATTTTGTTGGAAAGACCAACAGTATCTCTGGAAGAACAGATAAGACATTCCTGGAATAAGGAAGACTGTTCTGAAAACATATTTGTAGAAACTAATGGTCTCACAGCCCATCGAACTTATGCAAGAAACAATACTGATTGCATAAGAGGTAAAGTTGGGTTCACAAAAGGTCTCCATGTATGGGAAATAACATGGCCTAGTGAACAGAGGGGGACACATGCATACGTTGGAATAGCAACGTCTGATGCAACCTTACAATGCATGGGTTATCAAAGTCTATTAGGACTAGATAGCAATTCTTGGGGCTTTGACATAAACAGGGGCATGACGCTTCATGATTCAATCATTGACACGTACCCGAAAAAACAAAATGGTAGAGAACGAAAATCTTTTGAAAAATTCAAAATAAAGTTCGAGACTATTAAAGTGATACTGGATATGGATAAAGGCACACTGAGCTTTTTAGCCAATGGCCAATACTTTGGAGAAGCCTTCGAGGGTCTCCAAAATAAGACACTATACCCAATAATTTCAACAGTTTGGGGCAGAAGTGAGGTAAAAATGGAATATTTAGGTGGTTTAGAGTCTAAACCAATTACCTTACAGGAATTGTGCAAATACACAATCTGTAAAGGAATGTGTTCAATACATTTCAAAGAAAATGTCAAACTTTTCCAATTACCAAAGTCAATAGAGAACTATTTGTGCCTCAGGAAAGGACTTTTGGAAAAGGAGTCTGAACACAGACAGAAAACATGAATGCACAAATTATTGTGTCACAAATAACACGATTGGGCTCCGAGTAAAAGACGTGTGAAAAAAAAAAAAATTATGGATTTACACACATCTGTCAGCATATTTTTTTTTAGATATATAACTATGTAGTATGATAGAGTTTAATTTTAATAGTATATAATTATTTTTGGGATTATTCTACATTTTATTATACAATTATTTAATAGAAAACAAAATGAGTATATTTACAGATTAATCCTGCCTAAAACCTCAAATCAGGGGGGGTTTTAGGTCAACAGCAATTTACCAGGCGATCCACAGAAGACGAGAAGGAAGATAAACCAGAATGGTGAATAGAAGGAAGGTAAAACAGAATGATGGTATGGTGAGTGTAGATTGCTGCTATACGGTAATGCAAGTGTAATTTTGGGTTATCCTTTTCGGTATTAAATACTTGCATTGCTGTAGACCTGTTTTTTTTTTTTTTCCTTTCATATTTCCAATATTTTTACTTTTAATTTGGTATAAGATTTTTTGGCTTAATTATTGACAAGAGGGGTGAATTATCATGAATTCTCAAAATTATATATTTGTGAGAAAAATATTTTTCTTGACTCTATATTTTGAGTAAGAAAATGGAAATATTAAAATTAAAATTGTTTTCATTATTAATAAATATTAAAGACATATATGCTTAAATGGGAAAACATGAAAAAGGTATCAAATTGGGAAGAAGTTGACAATAGGAGAGAGTAGAGAAAAAAAAAAAAAAAAAAAAAAAAAAAAAAAAAAAAAAAAAAAATTATTATAATATAAATAAAATACACTAAAATTAAAAGTAAAGTAACATACAATTTAAAATATTCAGAGCGTAAAGATAGGGATATAAAGTTAGGAACTAAGACTAGGGTCAGACAGTAGGAGAACGATAAAAGGATCAGTACTCACCGAACGGACGGCGGAGATAAAAGACGGATGGAGAGAGATGAATCTAGAACGGATTCAGTAAATATATATTTGACTGAATCAGAAATTAATATAGCAGTTGAATAAAACGGAAGAGAAAAGCAGTCTTTCATCATCAATCAAGAAAGATGTTTAAGGAGATAAGACTATTCTATCAGCTAGGAGAAGCCGGATAAGTCATTATATACACACACTTTACACCACTTGCAATGGGATAGACCTGAAGAGCAGGATCGATGAAAACGGGTTTATGTCTTCAGGGAACAGGAAGAATCCCAAATTTATCGGCAGGATTATAAGTGTAGAGAAACACCAGATCAAGTCTTAGGACTACGTGCAACAAATGATCGGTGTTATATCCGAGCATAAAGATTAAAAGCTGTAACATCTAGGATATATCTCAACAGAATTCAGGACTTAGGTCAACCAAGAAAGATCCTGAAACAACAAATATTCTTCGTGTTAATGGGACGGATAATACCAAGGAAGGAGGATAGACAGGAGTGGATAGAGGAGCGAACGAAAGGGGGCGGACGGCTCTCAGGAAAGGAGAAGGAGAAGGAGTACGGAATAGTATGGATAGAACAGTAGTAGCTAGGGAATAGAGTAGTAGGGTACAGAGGCAAAAGATCTTTCATTTCCAAATTATCCAAAAATCAGGTTCCTTCAAATTTTTTTTTTTGTAACCCATGCCAAATACTTTCATCATGTTTTTAATGAATTGCATTAATTAAAAACTCGATCAGTGGGGGTTTTATGAGCCGACCTGATTTTAGGCGGTTACAATTAATTTCCATTCTCTTCCAAAGAAGGATTAAGAAAAATCCTAAATGGAAAAAACATCTTTGGAAAAACTTGTCATTAATATGCATGGACAAGATGATGAAATCATTTCTCTTGTCAATTTGTTTCAACATCGCAAGTGTTGAAACTTGAAATTCCATCCACCACTCATGTTATGAAAATATGAAAAGTGGATCATAATCAAAGAAGGTATTGTTTTGATTATGGAGGCAAAAACAATACCTCAGTTATTAAATCGAACGCAAGTTCGAATGTTTTAAGTTTATATTTACAGCAAAAAACTCCAATTCGCGGATGTTTAATCAAAACATGCAACCGAGCGGATTTACGAAAAAGTCAACAACGATTGCATCAGCCGTGCACGGGCACGTTCGCGAGGAAAGAGACGGAAGAGCGGCCCGCTCTCGTGAGAAGACGACGCCGCGGGAAAATTCGGAGTGACCGGAGTAGCGGCGAATACTTAAGCTGGGACTTCAAGGAAGTCCGAGGTCGTTATAGTGATACCCCTCGTGAGGCAGGTGCCTACGTCGTTATAGATAGTCCGCGGTTCGTTTAGGTGTTAACTCTTAAGTTTTATTCCGCGAGGCAGAAGTGATGCCCGTTGTTTAAGTTTCGGTTTAGTGTTTAAGTGATTTAATATTTTTTCAACTTAACTGATAGATTAAAAGTAATTAAAATCGAGCAGATGTAGTGCAGTTAATCAAAGGACATATCACATCCAGCAGTAATAGTGTCTAACCACTCGGTACGTATTCCGCTTCAATAAGCTAAACTATGATTGTGAATCGGTAAATTTCCCCCAGTGCGCAAAAAGACGAAAGTGAATGAACCAAAATAGGCCAATAGCGCCAACAGAAGAGGCCACAGTGAGTGTTAACGGTTTCACGACGATGTAAGAATGGGCACACCCCAATCCAAGACGGACACCAGTGGTGATGCTTTGGTGCAAGTGGTCAACAATCAAGACCTGCACACCTCATATCACAAAGAACATAGTGTCATCCTGTGGGTCATTTGTGTAGTGGTCGCTATCTCTCTAGTTCTAGAATAAGAGAAGCGATACAAAAGTGCAAAAACACGGGACGCGGAACGCACAGCACGTTCTATCGCCCGCTTGACAGACGTTATTGCTGAAAAATAAACAATTATGAGCAATTACGAACAATAAGTGATAAAATAAAAAAAAATGGATAGCTCGTATAGAGCCGCAATTTCTCGTGCATTCCTTGTACAGTATTGCCGTCGTCATTTAACGCAATTGAGAGACACTTTGTTAGACCATATAAAACAACGACCATTTATGCCGGAACAGGCCGAAGCATACTTGAAACTTTCGGAACACCTGTACCACCTAGCTACAAATGCAGTCATCGGATATAGCGCACCAACGACAACTTTCAACGACCTGGCAGCACAATACGATGAAATAGATACAGTGCTATTGTAGAATAATATGGGAAATCACTGAAATGTGAATTGGACCAACTCGTTTTAGCCTAAAGGAAAGTATCATGAGTTGTTTAATAAAACTTCGCTATATTTAAAAATATACATTTTAGGTAACAACAAGAATATAAGTATTCTATTTTATTTATGGAGTAGCAACGAAAAAAAAACGTTAATCCACGTATACCTGTAAGTAGATATGGATATATACATATATATATATATATATATATATATATATATATATATATATATATATATATATATATATATATATATATATATATATATATATATATATATATATATATATATATATATATATATATATATATATATATATATATATATATATATATATATATATATATATATATATATATATATATATATATATATATATATATATATATATATATATATATATATATTTGGCAGAGCTGTATGCCACCACGGGTCGGTATTTGGCGATTACCGTAGGCCACGGAAGTGCTTACTGCAAGAACGCAGTCCCGGACCATCAGCGAGAGCTAGCCTAGGTTGTGGTGAGACTCAGGCATTGGGCCGCCGAATTCTCACAAAAGCCACATTATCCGGAAGCAGCTCTGACGGAGCGAATAGTGCCGCTCCCACCACCCAAATGCACTAATTCGCCCATTGGGATTGATGCCAGTAAGTTCCCAATTACGGTAACTGGTCGCAACGCCATATGATAAGAGTCGGATTTCGTTTTCGTACCACGATTCTGGGCTGGCACCTGCGCCGAGCTCCCTTAGTAAGGTCGTGTGACAACGGCTTGAAACGGCGAGACAACAACCGGTGCAGGGGTCTCCGTCCCGTAAAACCTGGCAGGCCTTCCAGTACGTTCCAAATTCATTGCCCGGTGGGAACCGGGTAGGAGTGGGATCAGATGTCCTTTCCTGACTTGCGCCGGTCGGGGGTGTCATAGTTGCTCATAAGGCGCTATGGCAGCCGCCCCTAGCCATGGCCTCACTGCTTCGGCATAGACTACCATGGGACCAGATAGGCGACCACTCCAGTATGGATAAGGATAGCGGCTGGAAGGGGGACCCAAATAACAAGAATGAATTTTGAAAAAAATGAAGATCAACAATTGGGCGCAGATGGGTTGAAAAACCCGTTTGCACGAGGAGGCATCCAGAGGTCTCCGCCGAGAAAGGCGGAGATGGATGCAGTAAAGGACGCCTGCGAAGACGGCAAAGGCAGTACGCCTACCGGATCGACGCAAGACATCGCAGTGGCTGGTCCACTGTTGATAAAGGCGGTCGGAAGACAGCGAGACACGCTACCGAAGGTAGTAGCGCTGTCGGAGCAGCTCGATGCCATAATCGAGTTTGCGAAAAGTCGCACCAACACGACGAAGTACCTGAAGCAGGCTCTCTACATGCTTCGGTCCTCCGTCGATGCTGCGAAGAAGGAGCACGCCGAGCTCAAGGCAAGAGCGGTGGCTGCAGAGAAGAATGCAACGGAGGTGACCGGAAGGGCGACGAAGTCGGTCCAAACGGACACCTGCACGTTTGCAGCGGTTTGCGCCTCCGGGTCAGCCGCAAAAAGAGCAAGGCAGTCTCCGGGGGAAGCCCCCGAGAACAGCAAGAAACGGTTGGTTGTGCTAAGCCCGCGAGATAGCACACCAACGGCCTCCAAGTCCGCTGAAAAGTCTGCCGAAGTGGCAGCTACGGGAAACCCTTGGGTTACCGTGGAAGGAAGGAAGCGCCAAAAAGACAGCAAGCGCAACGACGAGAAGGCGACAAATCGTCCAAAAACGGGAAAGAAGGCGCGAAGCAGGGGCGACGCCCTCATACTCAAGACGGAGGGGTCCAAGTACTCCGAAGTCTTGAAGAAAATGAGAGGCGAAACCCAGCTCAAGGATCTGGGAGCGGATGTGCGGACCATCCGTCGTTCTCGCACCGGCGAGATGATCCTTGAGCTCCGTAAGGATGCTAAAAACAAGGGCGCTGCCTACAAGACGGTAGCCGAGCAGGTCCTCGGGAAAGATGTGCAAATTCGGGCACTCACCTCAGAGGTGACTCTCCAGCTCAAAAACCTGGATGAAATCACCGAGAGGTGCGATATTGCACAGGCCCTCAAGGAGAAGTGCGGAGTGGAAGTAGCCACTGAGGTAATTCGCCTCCGAAAGGGTCCAGCGGGGACCCAGGTGGCCACTTTCCGGCTTGCATCGGCCGATGCAACTCTGGCCCTGAAGACAGCCAAACTTAAGGTTGGCTGGTCAGTATGTCCCCTGAGCATACTCCAGCAGCCGGACGTTTGCTTCAGGTGTTTCGAGGGAGGGTACAAGTCCTGGACCTGCAAGGGGCCCGATAGGAGCCAGTTATGTAGGCGTTGTGGTGGTGCTGGCCATAAAGCTAAAGACTGCGGGGAGCCTCCCAAGTGCTTGGTATGTACTGGAAAACGGGACGCCAAGCACTTTATGGGAGGCCCACGGTGCCCAGCCGGTAAGGCGGCCACGAAACCACGGGCGTGAGGGTGACACAATTGAACCTGAACCATTGCTATGCGGCACAGCAGCTGCTATACCAAGCAGCGTCTGAGTCGCGGTCGGACATCGCAATCGTATCGGACCCCTACTGCATTCCTCCCGGAAACGGTAATTGGGTTGCAGATAAGTCCAGTACGGCGGCCATATGCACGACCAGCAAGTTCCCGGTTCAGGAGGTTGTGTCAACCTCAAATGAAGGATACGCGGTTGCCAAGGTGGACGGAGTGTTCTACTGCAGTTGTTATGCTCCGCCGCGTTGGTCTATCGAAAGGTTCACCCAGATGGTCGATCTGTTATCTATGGAGCTGACGGGACTAACACCCTTAGTAGTGGCGGGCGACTTCAACGCTTGGGCTGTTGAGTGGGGAAGCCGCCGCATGAACCGGAGGGGTCAGATCTTGTTGGAAGCTTTGGCAAAGCTCAACCTAGATCTGGCCAACGTTGGAACCAAGTGTACATTCAGCAGATATGGTGCGGAGTCGATCATTGACGTGACGTTCTCCAGCCCAGGACTGATCGTGAACTGGAGGGTAGACGATGGCTACACCTATAGTGACCACCAGTCGGTCTGCTATAGCGTAGTCCAGAACGTGAGGCGGCAGGCGACGGGTAGAGCCAATACTCCGACCGTCCGCGGATGGAAGACATCGCATTTCGATGCCGAGGTATTTGCAGAAGCAATGAGAAGAGAGCGCGAGGGGGGCAGTTGGCTCCGCCCGAGTGCTGACCAATTAGTTGCCACATTATCGCGGGCGTGCGACGCCACCATGCCTAGGACCCGCCAACCTAGGAATGGTAAGTCACCGGTATACTGGTGGACCGACGCGATAGCGGACCTCCGTAGCGCCTGGCTCCGTGCAAGACGGATGTTGCAACGTGCACGTACCGATGCACAGAGGGTAGAGCGCCGTGTAGTATTCGGATCTGCAAGATCGGCGCTTAAAAGTGCGATAAAGGCGAGCAAAAGGGCCTGCTTCGATAGGCTTTGCGCGAGTGCCAATACGAATCCGTGGGGCAACGCCTACAGAGTCGTAATGGCGAAGACCAAAGGCGTGTTGGCGCCTGCAGAGCGATCACCAGCGATGCTGGAGCGTATCATCGAGGGACTCTTTCCACGACACGAGCCAAATCCTTGGCCTCCGGTTGCTGAGTCTTACGTCCGACGTTCCAGTATCTCAGACACAGACCAGGGATGGTCGGCCAACCTGCCGGGCATCCAATCCGTGAGAGACGGCAGCCGTGCAGAGGTTGTGGAGGAGGTAAGGGTTACGAATGAGGAACTCATCGTGATCGCCAACTCCCTAAAGGTGAGCAAGGCACCGGGACCGGATGGAATCCCGAACTTGGCCATCAGGACGGCCATGAAAGTGGCCCTTGATCTATTTCGAGCAGTCACGCAGAAGTGCCTGGATGACTGCCTCTTTCCGGACAGGTGGAAGCGACAGAGATTGGTGCTGTTGCCGAAGGCTGGGAAACCGCCAGGGGACCCATCGGCATACAGACCTATCTGTCTGCTGGACACTACGGGCAAGGTGCTTGAGAGGATTATCCTCAACAGACTGGTGAAGTACACAGAGGGTGTAAACGGTCTGGCAAGTAACCAGTTCGGCTTCCGGAAAGGTAGATCCACGCTGGATGCTATTCTCTCTGTCACCAAGACGGCAGAGGTAGCACTCCAGCGTAAGAGTTGGGGCATTCGCTATTGCGCAATCGTCACGCTTGACGTGAAGAATGCATTCAATAGCGCCAGTTGGGACTCCATAGCGCTCGCGCTTAGGAGCATCCACGTACCGGTGTCGCTGTACAAGATTTTGGAAAATTATTTCCAGAATCGGGTACTAGTTTACAACACGGAGGAGGGTCAGAAGTGCGTCCCAATCACCGCAGGGGTACCGCAAGGTTCCATCCTGGGCCCGGTGTTGTGGAATGTCATGTATGACGGGGTGTTGAAACTAAAGTTCCCTGTAGGGGTTGTGATCGTCGGTTTTGCAGACGACATCACGCTAGAGGTCTACGGCGAGTCGATCGAAGAGGTCGAGTTGACGGCCGCGCACTGCATACGCAAGGTCGAAGACTGGATGCACTCTAGGAAACTGGAGTTAGCGCACCATAAAACGGAGGTTACGGTTGTGAACAACCGCAAATTAGAGCAACAGGCGGTGGTCAGAGTCGGTGACTGCACCATTACCTCAAGGCGTTCCTTGAAGCTCTTGGGGGTTATGGTTGACGATAAGCTCACATTTAAGAGTCACGTCGACTATGCCTGTAAGAGGGCTTCAACGGCCGCTGCAGGACTATCTCGAATGATGTCCAATAGCTCAGCGGTATATGGCAGCAAGCGTAAACTTCTTGCCAGCGTGGTTTCGTCCATACTTAGGTATGGTGGGCCAGCGTGGTCCAAAGCGTTAGGTACCAACAGTCATCGTCGAAAACTGGAAAGTACCTACAGGCTCATGTGCCTGAGGGTTGTGAGCGCGTACCGTACAGTGTCATACGACGCAATCTGCGTCCTGTCCGGCATGATGCCTATCAGCATAGCCATTAAGGAGGACGTAGAATGCTTCGATCAACGTGACACAAGGGGTATACGAGGCACCAGAAGGTCATTCTCGATGATCAGATGGCAGCAGGAATGGTCCAATTCCGCAAAGGGTAGATGGACGCATCGACTTGTTCCGGACGTATCCGGATGGGTCGGGAGGCGCCATGGAGAAGTTAACTTCCACTTGACACAGATTCTGTCAGGTCATGGTTGCTTCAGGCAGTATCTACACAGATTCGGGCATGCGGGGTCCCCCATGTGTCCCGAGTGTGCGGATGCGGAAGAAACTGCTGAGCATGTCTTCTTCGTGTGCCCTCGTTTTGTGCATGCGCGGAGTGACATGATGGTAGTGAGCGGGCCAGACACCACTCCGGACAACCTAGTTCGGAGGATGTGTAAAGACCCAAACATTTGGAGGGCGGTTTGTACAGCCGCCTCTCAAATAGTTTTAGAATTGCAAAACAGGCGACAGGTTGACCACCGACACGCCAGTGTTAACTAACGGCCAGTCTCCAGGTTAGTTAGCTAAGTTAGCAAAGAGATCTATAGAACCAAGAGGGTGCACAGAGCACAAAAGCCGCTCCCCGAAGCAATACCTAGCGGTGGTCCCGGGGAATATTATGGGCTGGAGACTGGAGGGGTTTTAGTGGGTCCGGTCACTGATTCAAACCAACCCCACACTCCCTAAGGTTGGTCACCTCAGGGGTTTGGATGCAAATTTCCCCTCCACCTGAAAAAAAAAAAAAAAAAAAAAAAAATATATATATATATATATATATATATATATATATATATATATATATATATATATATATATATATATATATATATATATATATATATATATATATATATATATATATATATATATATATATATATATATATATTTATATATATATATATATATATATATATATATATATATATATATATTATCCTTGTATCAAAAACACTCCACCTTTATTATGACCTTCGTGTCTGAAGAATATATAGATATAAATAAATAAAATAAAATAAATGTAGCATACATCCTATGCTTTAATGCTAAATGGAAAAAAAATTTGAAGCTGGTGACACTCTAAACAAGTTGCTAGCTAGTTTAAAGAAATTTAAGAATTCAACAGCGCCGACTAGGCATAAAAAGATTAAAGCGGTATACGATCTGTTACGAGAAATCAAGCAGATAACAGTAACGGCTGAAGGAACCGACTATATTATCATTAGAAAAAGATACAAAAAATTAAAAGCAATAGCCATTGAGTGTTTGACCTTGTTAAAGGGAGACTTAAATTTAACGATAACAGAAAACGACCCAAGAGACATAGAAGACGAAGACGACGACGAAGAAAGTAATTTAGGCGAAGGAAGTCAAAAAACGAACATAATGGCTCATAAAATTGATTTGGGAGTGTCTATCCGAGTCGTTGATAAATACGACGGGGATGCTGCTTCTCTTCAGTCTTGGCTGGACAACGTAGATGTCCTACGAGCTGATGACCCGGAAGTCAGCTTTATTACTTTTCTCAAATCCCGATTAGTGGGCGCTGCACGCGGATCCCTCGAAGGGGTTCAAATCCTTGCGGTAGCAAAAGCCACACTTAAAGAAAAGTTTGCTGTCCAGCTCACCCCCATAGCGGTGGAGGCTGAATTGCGATCGTTAAAGCAGAGGAGTGGTAGAACAGTTACCGAGTTCGGCAGTGAAATTGAAAAATTAGCCACGAAACTGGCAGCTGCATGGGTTTCCAAAGGCCCCCCATATACTACCGAAGCTTCCACTAGGCGAGTGGTGGAACCTATAGCCGTACACACCTTTATAAAAAGATTAAGAGACAAATCGGCAGCTTATTTAGTATAGTCCAGAAACCCAAAGACTTTGACTTTAGCTATTTCTGATGCATTGGAGGTTCAACCTCAATCATCGACGGAGCCAGCATTCTGGGCTCAGGGAAAAAGAGTTCCCCATTTCAACCCAGGCCGTAGAGGAGGCCGAAGATTCAATAATAATAACCGTGGTTATCGTCACAATAACAATAATCAACGAAATTATAACCAAGGTCATAACAATAACAACCATGGTTACGATAACCAAAACCCTGGATATTTTAATAACAATCAAGGATACAATTATAATAATCGAAACAATCGACGTAACTTCAACAATAACCACAACAATCCTAATAATAATTATCCTAATAATAACTACCATAATAATAATTACAACAATAACAATGGAAACAATGCTCCTCGGAATAACAACAACCCCAACAATAATAATAATCCCCAGAGACGAAATGCAAATGTGGCGGAGGAACCACAAAAGCAACAACCCCGAGCAGAAGCAAATGTAAGAGAGTTTTTTCGTGAATAATTTTAGCGGCGAGAGAGCTCTAAGTTTGAATTTCAAAATAGATAACACTAATTTTCATTTAGTAGCGGACAGTGGAGCATCATGCTGTCTACTCGATAAGCGTCATTTGACGAAAAATTTAAATTCATATCTTGACACATCACGGATAATTGAAGTAAGTGGTGTAAATGGAGTAACCACTACACTAGGTACAATAGATACTTTTACAGAATATAATGGGTACATGTACCCGATTACGTTTCACATTATGGATGAGTTACCATCCAATGTCATAGATTTAATTGGACCCAACTTTTTGAAAAAGTTTGGAGCAAAGATAAATTTTGAAAATTCTAAAATGACATTAAGAATCCCCCGATTTGAGAAAAATTTCATAATTCCTCCACGAACTGAAGTAATTACTTTTGTTGAAACTTGTTTCTCAGAACAAATGGTTATTCTAAATCAGGAGATACAACCACAAGTATACATTGCAGGAGCAATTGTAAAACCTGAAAAAGGAAAAATTCCTGTTAGGATACTGAACATAAAAAATAAAGCTGTGAAGGTTAATAATTCAAAACCTCAAGCAAAACCTTTAAAAAATTATGATATAATTGAGATTGACAGTGTATCAAAATACAATGTTGCTAGAACGAATCAGAATTAAAACTGGCTGAAATCAATGACAAGGACAGACCAGTGATAGAAAGATTGTGCATAAAATATAACGACATTTTTTGTTTGAAAGATGACAAATTAATAGTGACGAAAATTTATCAACCCTCGCTTACTGTTAAGCCAGATACACATCCTTTATATACCAGACCGTATACATTACCACAAGCTCACAAGAAAGAAGTCCAGAGACAAGTAGACAAAATGTTGAGCGAAAATATCATTGAGAACGCTATTTCTGAGTGGAATAGTCCTTTATTACTGGTTCCCAAGAAATCAGCTCAGGATGAAAGAAAATGGAGGTTGGTCATAGACTACCGTAAATTGAATGACGCATTGCAAGATGATAAGTTTCCACTTCCTAACATAGAAGAAGTGATTGAGTCACTAGCAGGAGCGAAATATTTTTCGCATTTGGATCTTTCACAAGGATATTACCAATGTGAACTGAAGCCAGAAGATAGGCCAATTACCGCTTTTGGTACCAGCGGAGGACAATATCAAATGACACGTCTTCCTATGAGATTAAAAGTGAGTCCATCAACATTTTCAAGATTAATGACCGTAGCCATGTCAGTCCTTAATATGGAGAGATGTCTTGTTTATTTAGATGATATTATTGTTTTTGGAAAGACTCTGGAAGAGCAAAATAGTAACCTTTCAGTTGTTTTCGAACGTTTACGTAAAACAAATTTAAAACTCAATCCGCAAAAATGCAATTTTCTTAAAACCGAATTATTGTATTTAGGACATTTGGTATCTGTAGAAAGAGTAAAACCCGATCCTTCAAAAATTGAAATAATAAAACAATGGAGTAGTCCACGAAGCGCAGATGAGGTAAAAAGGTTCGTTGCTTTTGCGAACTATTACCGTAAGCACATTAAGGATTTTGCGAAACTTTGTAGTCCTTTAAATAAATTAACTCGAAAAAATGAAGATTTTAAATGGACAGAGGAGTGTGAACGATCCTTTCAATACTTGAAGGAGTGCTTCATGAATCCACCAGTCTCGATTACCCGAATTTTTCGGAGAGTAATATTTTTACCTTGCACACAGGAAGGAGTTATTAGGCGTCGTATGGGCAATACGCCATTTCAGACCATATTTATATGGCAGGAAATTTGAAATTTTTACAGACCATCGCCCATTAGTTTATTTATTTACACTAAATGATCCCTCAAGCGATTAACCAAGTTCCGTTTGGCTCTCGAGGAATATAAGTTTGACGTTATATACAAAAAGGGCTCGGAAAACGTAGTAGCGGACGCGTCATCACGTATTTCGATCGATGATCTTAAGGCTCTAACACCAGCAGGTACAGCTTTTATTTTTACCAGAAGTCAAACCGCGAAACAGAAAATACAGTCTGATAAATCGGTTAAGATTGATACACCGAATAATTATATTGAAATTAAAATTGGATCCATGAAGAAAAATGAAGCGCTAGAAGCTCAATTAGAGCAGGGTATTATTTGTATCGACCCTAATACGACATTGACTCACCTACGGGGAGTAATGAACCGATTAGTGGATCTTATCAAAGAAACCAAAATAAAAGGCCTAATCGTTAAATATACGATTGAAAATAAAAAATTAAAGGACAAAATAGAAGTCCTCGATATAAAAGGCATGCCGCCTATAATTATATTAGGCAGAAATACTCGTCAAATAGACGATAGAAACGAACAAAAAATTATTATAAACGATTTCCATGTATTGCCAACTGCAGGGCATACAGGAATAAGAAGAACAATTAATACTATATCATATCACGATATCATTGGAAAACCTTAGATAACGATGTTGTTTCATTTATACAGAGATGTACACATTGTCAGAGAAACAAGAGCCATCACACTAAACAACCAATGCAGCTAACAAGCACAGCTAGTCAAGCTTTCGAAAAAATATTTCTGGATATAGTAGGTCCATTATTGCCGGACGCAGAAGGTAACCAGTATATACTGACTACTCAATGTGATCTGACGAAATTTGTGACCGCAACACCTATCATGGACAAAATAACAGATGCCGTGGCCAAGGCGTTTGTTGAAAATGTCATTTTGAATTATGGTGTACCAGCACAGGTTCTAACAGATAGAGGTACCGAATTTATGTCTACTGTATTTGAAAAAATATGTAAACTATTACAGGTGAAGAAGCTGAATTCCACAGCTTACCACCATCAAACAATCGGAGCGTTGGAAAATTCGCATAAAGTTCTTGGAAATTTTCTACGCATACAAACGAACAACTCTTATGGAAGTTGGTCTGCCTGGATACCGTTTTACAAATTTGCCTATAATACAACGGTACACAGTGCAACAGGTAGGGCTCCGTTCGAGTTACTTTTCGGAAGACTTTGCACCCTTCCTTCCAGGGATGTTACTTGCTCAATTTAAGTACACAAAGAGTGAACTTTGCAACTTCCACTTTGAGAAGAACGGCTGCAGCTGTTGAGAAAATCACCTCCACAAAAAAAAAATCACGCGGACGAACAATGAGAAACGGTAAAGCAAAATTTTACTCTTTGTTATTCTTTGTACTGAGAACTTGTTGTCATCGCACTTGCCATAAGCGCTAGAGCGCGTAAGCACGTATAGATGCTCTCTCATCTTCACTTCTCGTTTGCAATAATGTTGCCGTTAATATTGGCTAAGAAACTATGTTTGTAATTGCTAGGTCTACAATATCCTTGTGTTTGTCATTGATTAACTTTGATTATTTTGTTAAGCATAGTTGGAAACTTCGTGCGAAGTAAAAAAGTGTAAATTTTTGACAGTAAAATCAGTCGGGAAAACCTGGCTATGAACCACGCAAATGTTGCACTAGCCTGTACCTTACCATCAATGTGAAGCGAAATCCATGAGTTTACACTTCGAGCGAAGTCACTAATGTGTGCATGCGTGAAAAAAGTAATCCAAAGTGAAAAAGATTTTCGCCTTATTTGGAACTTTAAACAGTTCTCAGTTGATAAAATCAAATTATGGAACAATATCTGTAACTTTTACTATTAATAAGGTATTGGATATTAATTTTAACGCAATATCCATTCTTGCTAAAGAAAACTACGAACTGCTTGGCAACTCTGCCGTCAATCGAAACCGCGGCGAACGAACGGTGAGCGAAGTCGCAGTTTGAGATTCGAGTTGAAAGCAATTGTCGGGAAAACGTTGGTCGGAAGGAGATTTTTTAAGTTTGTTCCAAAGAAAATTTTTTATTGCTAATGATAAAACGCAAACCATCGTTACAATTTGTTCATTGTGTAGTGATTCTAAAACGTTTCGGTGTAATGCTAAGTTTAATTTGAAAAGGCATATAATCACAAGGAAAAGGCCATAGAGCTATTGTCCAGTTCATTCATCAAGGAAAAATCGTCATCTACTATGCAAGAAAGCACAGGGCGGAATACTGCAGAGAGGATTTTAGATGAAATTTTAAGTGTTCTGGACAGGTTTCCAATCCTGATTAAGCAAATTTTTACGATCACGACGGACAACCCAAGTAACAATTCTATAGCTACTTGGTTTTCCAACGGTTTTATCACAGCAATAAATATTACCAACGATTTCATGGCGGTTAAACCCGTTGCCAAAAATAGCAAGTCGTAATGAACACTGATAGCTGTCAATAAAACTCTAATAAAACTTCCAATAAAACCGGCAAGAGTCAATGCGATTTTGCTTTATTATTGGTTTTATTATTACTATCTATTGCCCTATAAAACCACTCCAGCTTGCTGTCATATAACATAGAAACCAGTTTTATTGCGGTCATTCAAATGCCCAGTTTTAACCTGTCAAACTTGTAAACAAATATATGCAGGCAATGATATACATACAGGTGAGACAAAAGCGGCTGAGTTGGTTTAGTGTGATGCAGAATTCTGTCGCAGTCTCCGTAAGATGTGTGTAAAATGCTTTAGAGCATCTTGCAGCGCATTTGTAAACAATGATGACGTAGAACTCCAAAAATCTAATAAAGTAACACAGCAAACTTAGTACCGTGAGGCGCCCTAATTCCGTGCGGCTCCTTATTCCGTGCACTCCGTATCAAAATGTGAAAAATATCAAATATAAGAAGATGTTTCGAAAAGTAATGTTTGTTGGTGAATTTCTGTATACTATCTGCCATCCTGTGTAAATTTTTGACGTTTAATTGTACGCAATGCCACGAAAAGAAGAAGAAAACAACAATACGATCGACGAATTTCAGTTTTATTTTTCAAGCTTAGCGAGTGTATTAAGAACGAGCAGAGAATATAACGTGTTGTTTTTCGGTGTTCTATAAAGTATTTCCGTGAAAAGTGTATGAATTGTTTTTTGCAGGTAGCATTTTATAATCTGGTTCAATATTGCATTGTTTTACTATGTTTTAGTGTTGAATTTTTCCAAATAAATGTGAACGGATTTTGGAAACCTTCTCTCTGCGCAGGTGCCTAATTCCACGCAACTCGCTCGACAAAATGGGGAAAGCAGAGAAACGATATACCGCAGCACAAATGGGTAAGGCTTTGGAGAATATCCGAAAAGGACATTCTGTACGTAGTACGGCAAAGCTGTTTGGAATCCCAGCGAGTTCTCTGCAGGACAGACGGAACAATCGGTATCTCAATAACACAGCTGGAAAGCCACCCGTTCTCTCGCAAGCCGTTGAAGATGAAATCGAGCAGTGGATAATAAACATGGCCAGAGCAGGATTCCGCGTCAGCACCAAACACTTGAAAGTTTGTGTTGCTCAATATTTGAAAACAAAAACTGAGAACCCGTTTAAGGATGGCAAGAAGTGGGTGAGCGGTTACATATGTCGCCACCCAAACATTTCTAGGAGAGTTGCCAGTGCATTATCGAAACAAAGATGTGTTGTAAATGAGGAACACATTCGAAAATGGTTCCGGGAAGTGCATGATTACCTTGTTCAAGAAAACTTGATGCATGTAATGGAACATCCTGAACAAATTTTCAACATGGACGAGACAGCTGTCAGAATCATTACAACCAGAGAAATAGTACTAGCGGAGTCCAACGGAAAACATGTTCATGCGAGAGTTGGAAACTCTGACAAAGAGTCTTACACGGCACTTTTCGCTGCAAACGCAGCGGGTAGACTTGCTCCTTCGATGATTATTTACCCGTACAAACAGAGAATGCCACACGAAATCTACCAAAATCTTCCAAAAGGATGGGCGACAGGCAAAACGGAATCAGGGTGGATGAACAGAGACTCGTTTCATCTCTATCTGCGTGACGTGTTTTATCCGTGGCTCCTGAAAGAGAACATTTCTTTTCCTGTTGTCATTATCGTTGATGGACATACATCCTATGTTTCAATTAACTCAACAACGTTATGTAAAGAGAAAAACATACTCTTAATATGTCTTTTCCCCAACACCACTCAGGTTACACAGCCTCTGGATGTGAGCTTCTTTAGACCTCTCAAACATTTCTGGAATCAGATGTTGGTTGAGTGGAGAATCAAAAACGCTGCAGCTCTGCTTCCCAGGAAAGAAATCGCTCCTTTATTAAAAATGGCTGTTGATAAAATGTCGAACATGTAAACAATTTTATCAAATGGATTCGCACGTTGCGGTCTTTATCCGTATGATGAGAATGCTGTATGTTACGCTTCTCTTGTCCGCGATCATCAACATAAACTAGCTATTGATTCAGTGCAGATTGTTCGGAACATTTGTATTGACAATCCAGAAAGGATCCACGACCAACCAACCATCAATGAAAATTTGCAACTGGAATTAGAGTCCTTTATGACCCATCAGCAGCTCGAAATGTTTAATCGCAGTGAAGCATTTGGGAAATGGCTTGGTTCTGTCGAAGACACCAATTTGTACATAGTTTGGCAACAGATTAAGTTGAAATCAACCAGACCACCGCTCGAACCACGCTCGGCTATGAATAGCAACGAAGAAAATTCAATTAAATCTGGAATGACATCGATTCTGGACACCGACGACGAGGAACCGTTTGCAGGATTTGATGATTCTAACACAAATGGTAAGCTTAAAACCGTTTTAATTAAGTTAACTGCAAAAATATAATTTTAGCAAATCTCAACTCATCTGTATCTGGTAAAAAATGTCTGAAGCGAAACATATCCGACGCTTTTCGAAAGTGTTTCCAGTATCCAACGGCGAGAAAACAAATGCAGCCAAAGCGAGCACCGAAATTACGTCCCCCAGCTGTAGCAACGAGTGATACGTACCATCAGTGCGTCTTAGACTGTCCTACAGATCAGACGTTTTTTCGGTTGCTTGTGGACTGGTCTTTGACTGCCTATAGCTTCAAAGTTTGTGTTTTGTCAGTGTGTCTTTTAAAGATTACCTGAAAGTTATTTCACATCAGTCTTTCTCAAGACTACCTACTTTTGAATTTAACATTTGTTTTAACTTTTTTCGTATCACCTGAAATGGCTGGACGGAAAAAGAAACCTCGCATCGCTGCGGGGAGGAAAAGAGAGGCATCTCTTTCTGACACATCGAGTGTCTGTAGTGACAATCCTTTTGATGTTTTGCCTGAGCAAGAAGCTGGTGAAATGGAAGTTATTAATAATGAAACTATACAAAATATAAAATCTTTAAAAAAGGAGAAAGTTCCACCTATTGTGGTAACTATTTCTTCTGAATTTAATATATTCAAAAAGGAACTTTCAACGTTTGTTTCTGACGTTAAAGTTACCTATCAAATTGGCCGTAGAGGTGAATGCCGCTTATTAGCCGACTCAGTAAAGGGTCGTGATCGTCTTGTTCAGTATTTAACTGACAAGATGTACAAATTTTTTACATATGACACCAAGAACGCCAAGCCGTTCAAGGTTGTCTTGAAAGGTCTCACCAACGATCAAACCGTTGATGAGATCAAACTTACTTTAACAGAATTACTTGGCATAGCCCCTACCCGAGTAATTCTAATGAAACAAAAATCACGAGGCGAAAACAGTCAGAGAACTGGAATTTCCCTTGTTAATTATTTAATTCATTTTAACCGCAATGAGGTTAACAACTTAAAGTTTTTTGAAAAAGCACATGCTTTGTATAATGTGCGTGTAAAGTGGGAAATTCATAGGAAGTATGGCGGAGGTGAAAAGCATATCTCCCAGTGCCGTACTTGCCAACGTTATGGCCATGGTTCCAAATTCTGTAACATGGACCAAAAATGTCTTAATTGTGGAGACTCTTCTCACAAAAAGGACACATGTCCTGTGAAAGAGAGTAAAAATTTTCGCTGTGCGAATTGTAACGGCAACCATATGTCAAATTTTCATCAATGCCCAGTCCGTTTAGCAATTGTTAAGGCAAGGCAAGGTAAACAAAATTCAATTTCTCAATTAAAACCAACTTCAAAACAAAATTCTCCAAGCGTACCAGTGACGCATAGTTTACCTACTCCTTTGCATACCCGTTTAACTTATGCACAGGTTACAGGTAGTTCGAACATTATACCGCCTAGTGTTGGTAGTTCGAAAATGACCGTTAATATGGGTAAGCAAAACACGCTAGAAAATAATTGTACACCTGTTACTCCAGCTAATATTGCTGCCGAAAATATTTTTTCTAATGTCAACTGCCTGGGGCCTATTACGGCAGGTAAACTTTCTTTTTTGCAACAGGCAATGTTCGATCTTATGAACGCCATGTTGCAGGCAAAATCAATGTTTGAAGCCATTCAAATAGGCACAAATTTTACTATTAAAATTGTTTCTAATTTAAAATTTAGCAATGATTTTAAATAAAACAATTAAAATATTAAATTGGAATGCTCGCTCATTGAAGGCCAATGAGAATGAGCTTTTTAATTTTTCAACAGTAAATAATGTGCATATTGCAATTATTACTGAAACATTTTTGAAACCTAACATAAAATTAATATATGATCCCAATTACGTGGTTCATAGATATGATAGGATTCAGGGTTCCGGCGGTGGAGTTGCAATTGTTATTCATCGCCGAATCAAACATCGTGCTCTTCCCCATCTTGAGACGAAAGTTATTGAAACTTTGGGAATTGAAGTTCAAACTGAACTTGGGATTTTATTTATTGCCGCAGCATATTTACCATTTCAATGCACACGCGAGCACAAAAATTATTTTAAAGGTGATTTACAAAAACTCACCAGAAATCGTTCGAAATTTTTCATAATCGGCGATTTTAACGGCAAACATCGTTCATGGAATAATTCTCAAAGTAATTCCAATGGCAAAATTTTATTCAATGATTGTTCTTCAGGATACTATTCTATTTTGTCTCCGAATAGTCCTACATGCTTTTCTTCTGTAAGAAACCCTTCAACAATTGATTTGGTGCTAACAGATCAAAGTCATGTATGTAGTGATTTGATCACACATGCTGACTTTGATTCTGACCATCTTCCAATAACTTTTTCTTTATCCCATGAATCAGTTTTAAACCCTATGAGCTCTGTTTTTAATTATAACAAGGCTAATTGGGAAAGTTACAAAACTCATATTGAGAGAAATTTCAATAATGAGCTTGATTTGCAAAACGAAGTGAATATTGATTCCGCTTTGGAAGCATTAAAATGTGCAATTGTTGAAGCCAGGAATTATTCTGTTCCAAAGGCTCAAGTGAAATTTGATTCATCAATAATTGACGAAAATCTTCAACTTCTAATTCGTTTGAAAAATGTCCGCAGACGTCAATATCAACGTTCTCGTGACCCTGTTTTAAAAACTGTTTATAAAGATTTACAGAAAGAGATTGAGCATAGATTTACTCTTCTGAGAAATCAAAATTTTGAGACTAAAGTTGAAAAATTGAAACCATATTCAAAACCATTTTGGAAGCTGTCGAAGATTCTTAAGAAACCTTCAAAGCCTATTCCAGTTTTAAAAGATGGTGAACGTTTTCTTGTATCCAATGAACAAAAGGCTCAAAGACTTGCTCAGCAGTTTGAGAGTGTTCATAACTCAAATTTGAATTTTGTGAGTCCAATTGAAAATGAAGTCACACGTCAATTTGATTTAATTTCTTCCCAGAATTTTTTACCTGCAGAAATAATTGAAACTAACTTGAATGAGATTAAATCAATTATTAAAAATTTCAAAAATATGAAAGCACCTGGTGACGATGGAATATACTAATGAAACATCTCCCTGAGAGCACAATGGAATTTTTAGTGAAAATTTTCAATTGCTGCTTCAAAATTGCATATTTTCCCAAATTATGGAAAAATGCAAAAATTACTCCCATTTTAAAACCGGATAAGAACCCAGCTGAAGTTTCAAGTTATCGACCAATCAGTTTGCTTTCTTCAATAAGTAAACTGTTTGAGAAAATTATTCTTAACAGAATGATGTCACACATCAACGAAAATTCAATTTTTGCAAATGAACAGTTTGGATTTCGCCATGGGCATTCCACAACTCATCAATTGCTCAGAGTTACTAATATGATACGAGCTAACAAATCTGAAGGTTATTCCACTGGAGCTGCTCTTTTAGACATAGAAAAAGCATTCGACAGTGTTTGGCATAAAGGTTTGATTGCGAAATTGCAAACTTTTAATTTTCCAATTTTCCTAATCAAAATTTTTAAAAATTATCTTACTGATCGAACTCTGCAGGTTGTCTATCAGAATTCAAAATCTGATAGATTTCCTGTCAGAGCAGGTGTACCTCAAGGTTCAGTCTTGGGTCCAGTCCTGTACAACATATTCACTTCAGATCTTCCTGATTTGCCTCCAGGATGCACAAAGTCATTGTTTTGCGATGACACAAGCATTTTCGTAAAAAGAAAAAGTATTCGTGTCATATGCAGTCGATTGCAGAAAAGTTTAGATATTTTTTCTTCCTACTTGCAAAAGTGGAAAATCTCTCCCAATGCTTCTAAAACTCAAATGATAATTTTTCCGTATAAGCCTAGGGCTTCTTTCCTCAAGCCAAACAATAATCACGTTGTCAAGATGAATGGGGTTATTTTAAGTTGGTCCGACAAGGTTAAGTACTTGGGACTAATTTATAATAAAAAACTTATTTTCAAAGAGCACATTGAGAGTATACAAGCCAAGTGCATCAAATATACGAGATGTTTATATCCTCTCATTAACAGGAATTCTAAACTTTGTTTAAAGAACAAACTTTTGATTTACAAACAAATTTTTAGACCCGCAATGCTTTATGCTGTACCGATCTGGTCAAGTTGCTGTTCAACAAGGAAGAAAACGCTCCAAAGGATTCAGAATAAAATTCTGAAAATGATTTTGAAGCGTCCTCCTTGGTTTGGTACACTCGAATTACATAGACTTACTGGTGTTGAACCATTAGAAGCTATGTCAAATAAAATTATTAACAATTTTCGACAAAAATCGTTGCAATCCTCAATTGCTACGATAAGCTCTCTTTATAGCCAATAAGTTAGCAATTAAGTTAGTTGTAAGTTTACTTCCCCTTTTCTGACAAGTAGGTTTAAATCCCTACGAATGATAAGTCCTAATTGCGAAAGCAAACAAATCCTAACAATTAAAATTACAAATTTCTAACAGTGTTGAGAAGTCACCATTTGTGATTGGACACACATACTCATTATTTACTAATATTTATCATAAATACTTAAGCTACTAACAAATCCCCCCTTAAAAAAAAAAAAAAGTGATACGTACCAACAGTATGTTAACATCCTTGAGAATCAAAGAAAAAATGAACAGATGGAGAAGGAGAAGAAGAAAAATGAAAGGATTGCTGAGAGAAAGCTGAAAGAAAATGAAATTTTGCAGCAAAAAGCAATCAAACGGTTGAAACAAATGAAATAAATAAAAAAAATGACTAAGTCGGAATGTATGAAAAACAAAACAACTAATAAATTTATTGAAATTCTTTTTTGAAATAAACCTTGTATTTAATATTAGTTTTTTTTAACAAAAAAAATTAAATACTGTTGTATGATTGCGTAAAACATGAATTTTTGCGATGCGCGGAATTAGGAGCTTCAATGCACGGAATTTGGACCCTTTTCCTCACAGTGCACGGAGTTCAGAGCTTGCACATTCATTAGGTTTGCTCGTTTGATTCTAATATCCGAAAGTTAATAGACACTTGCGATATTTTTCATTGAAGTTATATCAAATATGCTATCTAAATCATATTTTACATCACAAATATGATCGAATTTGAAATTTTGACAGTTTCCGAAACATTGATATCTCTAAACTGCGCGGAATTAGGGCGCCTGACGGTACTTTTCGGTAGTTTTTTATTGAAATTTTATCGCCAGTTTGTCTCGTTTTGGTTGAAAATAATTTCATATGTCGTTAAATTATGCGTCCTTAAAAATAAGGTAGTGGCAAGACACTATTGATATATTTCGAAATATATTCAATATTCAATTAAACTAAGTATGTATCGTTGCATTTTTCGTGCACCTCTCTATTTATATCAAAGTTTGTTGATTCCTCATTATTGTCGGTGTGATGTCAGATTTTTCATACAAATAAAGTTGTCTAGTCCCCAGGGATTTACCATATTTTTCTCTAATAATGCAGGCATCCAACCTTTGCCGCACCTTACAACATATAAATATATATATATATCATTGAACTAGGCTTATTGCGGCTACGATTAATGCCAACTAATTACCAACCGCGCCATATTGATATTTTTGAAACTTTTTATAATCTTGAAACGAAAATCGAATCGTCGTCTGACTAACAAATAAATTGAATAACCTAAGTTGATTTTGATCTATCTCTGTATTGAAGAACACGGCTAGATTTTTTTTCTGAAAAACTGAGCTGAAACAATCCAATTCATTTTTGCCAACAATGAGATCATTTTTGTAAGCCCATACTATTTTGATGGCGCATAAATTTTAAGCGCCTATGATCTCAAAATGCACGACAAAATTTAATGCGCATATGCTTGAGAGCTACAAAACCTACCAAAAACCCCTCCTTATTCCTTATCTTTCTACAATATCACCATCAAATAAAATCGATTGCACGATGATAACCAACACAGGTGAAACATTTCTCCCGCGACGAGAGATTTCCTTATTTAAAAAAGTGGCGTGATGTTCTGGTGTGTGTGCAGGAACGGCACAACAAATCAACTTATTACGGTTGCTGTCAAGCAATGAAAAGTTGATTGGACTTATTGTAGCAAGTAGCAGAGCGCAATAATGCAACCAAACTTATTGCGCTCTTAAAGAGGTAATGCCAGCTGCTTACAGTATGCGGTATTCTTTCCATGTGGTTTCAAAGTAGTTTTATTGCCATTCTTATAATTGATTCAATAAGCTTGGCAAGGGTGGGCCACCTGGCTGTAAAGCAAACTTATAGCGGTTATCAGGAGGTTCTGATAGTATTTTTAGTTTTAACAGCAATTTTGCAAAATTGGTCATGAAAACCGCTAAAAGAATGCAATACGACTTAAATTGTTACTTGGGAATGGTCAAAATTTCATAGAAGCTTCCGGATTGTTTCGAAACAAGCAAATTGAAGATACTTTGTATGGTGACAACGATTACAAAATTGATGATGAAGAACTAGAGTTGGTCCTGGAAGGTCCAGAATGCATAGATTACGCTGAGAACTATGAATTGACCAGGTAAATATTTCTGTAAAAATAACATAAAATACAATTGTCTTCTTTTAGTGATGATCTTGAAATCGAAGACCTTGATGAGGAAGATGAAGACGAGTTTGTGCTCCTTGAATTGCAAGATGGTCTGCCTGTAGTGAATGTAAATACTTCAACAATCGCCACCAACTGTTTCCGTAAATCTTTATTTATTCCCGTATAGTTCACCTGTTTTACAGAGCACACCTTTTTATCCGCTGCGTCTCCTTACATGCCTTTTTCTGTTCAACCCATCTCTCGCTCCCTTTCCTCTTTTCATTCCTCTTACAGGGTGATTCTGTTTCACGCTTTCTCATCTACAACACTGTTAATCCGTTTTACCTAAAACTCAGCTAGCTCATACCCTACACTCCCCTCTTTCTTTAAACGAGTTATTCAATAGGTTACAAAGTCTTTGAAATGCTTAGGTTCTACTTTTGTTCTTTTAGATGTACTTGCTCTCCGAAATCCGCCTGATGCTCCTTCTGGATTTCTATCCCCCTCTTCATGATGACGGTTACTTGCGAGGGCCAAACCCGGCTTCGACGATTTCGCGTTTCCGGTAGGTTCAGCTCCATCGAGCTCCAAACCCGACTCCGACGATGTTGCATCATCAATGGGATCATTTCCGTTGGATTCTTCGCGGGGAATTGCTTTCAAATGTGCCGCGTTTCTTCTGAATTCCTTCCCTGTCTTGGTTGAACGAATGGTAACATCAGCTCCGCTTCTCTGGACAACATCGAAAGTTTCAGGTGAGAAGTCGGCACACAACTTATTTCCCTTCCTGGTACGCTTCGCTAGAACGCGATCTCCCACTTGCAACCCACTTGGTTTAGCTCTGCGTTTCTTATCCGCATATAACCTCCCTCTCTCTTTTTCAATAGCGTCCCGTTCTCTAACGACGTCGTATTGCTCTGATGCCTTTGAAATGCTTGGCAATTTAGTGCGTATGCGGCGCCCAAACATGAGCTCTGATGGGGGTTTCCCTGTGGTCGTATGATTGGCTGCGTGATACATCAGAAGATACTGCCTCAACTCTTTCCGCCAGTCCTTGTCCAATTCCTGGGCTATCCTCAATCGCTTCAGGATAGAGCGGTTTTGACGCTCAACTTCCCCGTTCATCTGAGGCCAATAAGGAATCGAGTGCACCAACCGGATGTCATACTCCTCACAGAAAGCTAAAAAGTCTTCGGATGTGAACTGCGGACCATTGTCGGCTTTCAGGCTCTCTGGTATTCCATATCGAGAGAAAATAATCATCAGTTCGGTAATAGTAGCAGACGTTGATGTGTCATCCATTACCACGACTTCTAAAAATCTGCTAAAATAATCCACACACACTAGAAGATTTTCTCCTTCAGGAAGCGGTCCTAGGAAGTCAATGGCTATCTGTTCCCATGGTCGTGTTGGTAACTCCTTCCGTACCATTGGTTCCGGCGGATTTGGCAGAGATACCAACAAACATCCGCGACATGTTTTAACAAATTTTTCGACATGTTGATCCATCTTTGGCCACCAGACGTTGGCGCGAAGATGCCCTTTCATGATTCGAGCTCCTGGGTGTCCTTCGTGAGCAAGTTGAAGGACTCGCTGTTGCAAATTTAAAGGTACCACTATACGGTCAGTTCTCAACAACACGTTGTTTAACCTACATAACTCTGAGAACACCATTCTGTACTCTAATGGTACTTCATCAGAACGTCCAGAATCCAGAGCTTGAAAAATTAGTTGAATTTTGGGATCATCACGGCTGGCCTTTTCGAGATCTTCCCATTTAAGAGCAGTAGCACTAATGGCTGAATCAATCACCTCGCGAACCATCAACTCCTCGCCTTCATCAAAGGCTTTTGGTGGAATAGTTGAAAGTCTTGAGATAACGTCCGCTATATTTAGCTTCCCCGAAATGTGCACGATCCTGTATTGAAACCCTTGCAGGCGTAGTACCCAGCGTTCGATTCGAGCACATGGCCGTGACGTAGGTGAAAAAAGAAATGTAAGTGCTTTACAGTCCGTAAGAAGATTAAACTCCCTGCCGATCAGGTAAGTCTGGAACCTCTCAACACTCCACACCAGCGCGAGCGCCTCTTTTTCCGTTTGGCAGTATCGTCGTTCAGTATCCGTCAGAGATTTTGACGCAAAACAGATAGCTCTAGATTCCTTCATAGCATTAGTTTGAATTAGTACTGCTCCAAGCGCATGAGGACTCGCGTCAGCTAGGACCGCTGTTTCGTCCTCTAGTTTGAAGAGCCCTAGACAACTTGCCTTAGAAATTCTTTCCTTGATCTCATTGAAAGCTTGTTCTTCTCTTTCTCCCCATTGGAACCTTGAACCTTTTCGTATGAGGTTACGTAGAGGTTCGTCTAGGGTTGATAGGTTAGGCACAAATTTACCCATATAGTTAGCAAGCCCAAGAAAACTCCGGACTTCGCTATCGTTTTTCGGCCGTCGGAACGTAGTAATAGCATTCTGTTTTGCTGCTGAAGGTAAGATGCCTTCTCGATTTATCCGGTAACCTAAAAAATCAAACTCAGTTGTCCGGAACACACATTTATGTTTGTTCAAGACCACACCCTTTTCCTCTAACTTGTCTAGTACCTGTTACCAAACAATTTTGGGAAAAAAAACATTAAAAAAACGCATTAGTGGAGCAGTAGAGTATTTATTGTATCATCAAAACAGAAATAAATTTATTTTAGAATTATACCTTTGTCAGACGTTCGTCATGTTCGTCAAGAGTGCTTCCCTCGACACCGACGTCGTCTAAATACCAATAGGTACCCTCGCAGTCAGCCAAAATTTCATCCATAGTGCGCTGGAATATCTCCGGAGCCGAAACTAACCCAAAAGGAAGACGTTTGAACTGGTACAGTCCTCGATGCGAAATGAAGGTTGTGACACTTCTAGATTCTTCGTCCAGTTCTAGCAAGAAAAACGCGTCCTTGATATCCAACGTGCTCCATATGTTTCCTCTACCGATCTTTGCCAAAACGTCCTCGATAACTGGCATGGGATGGCGTTCTCTAATTACAGCCCGATTTACGCGACGAAGATCCACACACAACCGAATCTCGCCATTGGACTTCCTCGCCACTACCAGCGGAGAGACCCATGTTGCTGGGCCCTTCTTCGGTTCTATGATATCTCTTTCAAGAAGCTCATCCAGTTTCTTGTTAACTGCATTCTCTAACGGAATCGGAATTCGTCTTAGCGGTTGGAAAACGGGAACAATAGTGGGATCCATTTGGATATGGATTTGCATTCCCTTAATCTTAGGAAACGCCGATGCTGCCACCGGTTCCTCGTGAACCTCATTTGCATCAATTCCGATCTTCAACACGCCGAGTTGCTTGGATGTCGCATCACCCAGTATATTACGCTGACCTTTCTCGACAACGAAAAACTCCGCACTAACTGACCGCTTCGCTAAATCGATCATCGCTATGAATGATCCCAATATTTCTAGCGGCGAATCACTACCATACGCCCTCAGGACCTTGTCACTTCCTTTGTTACACCTCTGGACTGTAATACCTCTGGATTTCATCATTTCCCAAGTTCCAACGGTAATCAGATTAGCGTCAGATCCAGAATCAATCAGCATTTCGGTTGTGATTCCTCCTATTTTACACTCGACAAGGTTCGTCAGATTTCCAGTATGAAAAGTATAGTACACCTTCTGCTCGTTGTTGTTTTCGGATGGCTCGTTCTCAGTTGCAAACGTGGGCGGTTCGTGGGTTATTTCTTGGACTTGTTTCGACGTAACATGCTCCGTAAACTTCGATGGTCGTTTGCGGCATGTTTTCTCGAAATGACCAATAACTTGGCACCTATTGCATTTTTTTCCTTTCGCAGGACAACCGGGATCCTTAGAAATATGCCCGCTCTTACCACACGAATAACATACTACCCTTTGGTCTCGCTTAGTTCCTTTTGGAGAGAAATTATTTCCAAACCGCTTTACGATCCGCTCCTGCTTACGCTCAGTTCTGTTGCTTGCAAATTTATTAATTTTCCGTACTTCGAGTTCTCCGGAATCACCGTGAGAATACTTGCTGCTCATTTCCAACTCCTGTGCTCTAACACTTTCCAAGGATTCACCCAGCGCTTCGATGTCAGACAGAGGTTGATCTTTTTCTAATATCTTTCGACGAAGTTCGGCAGAAGTACAACCTTCTAGGATCACATCGATTAACATCATTTCTTCTACGCTGTGTTTAACGTCTTGTGGATACTTATCCAGTCCACAGTCCTGGAGTTGCTGCCGCAGACGTAGAACGAAATGAGCAAATCGTTCGTTGCTACCTTGCTTCATATTGCGTAACTTATATCGTTCAAGCACGTCTTGACGACGTGGCTTAAAATAGGCATCTAGTCGCTCTATTGCGACGTCGTACCACGGTATCTGGAGCAGCACCGATGGAAAATTTTCCGTCCCTTCCAGACTTCTGAAAACTTTTTGAAGCTGTGGACCTCCCAAATGTAACATTTTGGATCGTTTTAGCTTTTGGTCAGTAATCTCGTATGAATCAAAATAACATTCAAGCGAGCCTTTCCACTCAAACCACGCTTTGGCCAATTTTCCGCTTTCCATTTGCTCGCATCTAAACATACCCAACGGGCGACTCTCATCCATCTAGAGAAAAACAAACCATGGAAAAAAACGTAAGATTCAAAATCGTCACTTGTTTTCGTTTAATAAAATTCACTATTAGGTTCACCCTTTCCAGAAACTAGGTTAAGGGTCTCCCGCAACCACGACGACGAACAATCATCTTTGAACATGACTTGGATGGAAGTCTACAGTTTACTCTATAATCTTCAAGACGAAAAGGAATTCGTTCGTTTGTCATATTGTTTCCAGCCCCCTAGCTGCAGAAACTAATATTTGACGTTTTTCCTACCGCATTTTTTCCAGCCCCCTAGCTGCAGAAATCGTTTCCAGCCCACTAGCTGAAAAACTTTTAACAGTTCATATTTTGTTTCCAGCCCCCTAGCTGCAGAAACCTTATTTATTTCACAATTCCAGCCCCCTAGCTGTAGAAAACTGATATGCGACGTTTTTCCTAACGTTGTTTCCAGCCCCCTAGCTGCAGAAACCGTTTCCAGCCCACTAGCTGAAGAAACATTTATAACATTTAATATTTTGTTTCCAGCCCCCTAGCTGTAGAAACCTTATTTATTTAACAATTTCGGCCCCCAGCTGCAGAAACTTCAATAATATGAAGCATTTAATTGTGTTTCCAGCATCCTAGCTGCAGAAGCTGTTATGAATTCACCCCTCCGGTGATTCAACATGTTACCGTAGTGATTCAACACTTTTCAAACCACCAAAATCTTTTGATTCAATTTGATTCTCTGCTTCATTAACATTAAAAACCAAAAACAAAACACTTTTTTTCAGTGCAGATATGTGGCAACCACTCGTTCTCTCTAAATAACTGGCAACCGACTCAGGCTCCGAACGATGACAAAAAATCCATCACTCACATATGTACTAAAACGCCACCAAGCTAGAGGAAGAAACCCTTCCTTCCCCTCTAACTTGTTCACCAGATAGCAAAAAAAAAGAAAAAGTTCATTCGGACGAAAATCTGTCGCCGCCATGATGTTTTAACTTTCTTCAATCACCAACAAAAATTTCATTTTCATTGGATGTTTCATTGAATTACCTTCGCTGATCCGTATCACTCGTCGCCAGATGTAAATACTTCAACAATCGCCACCAACTGTTTCCGTAAATCTTTATTTATTCCCGTATAGTTCACCTGTTTTACAGAGCACACCTTTTTATCCGCTGCGTCTCCTTACATGCCTTTTTCTGTTCAACCCATCTCTCGCTCCCTTTCCTCTTTTCATTCCTCTTACAGGGTGATTCTGTTTCACGCTTTCTCATCTACAACACTGTTAATCCGTTTTACCCTAAACTCAGCTAGCTCATACCCTACAGTGAACACTCATTTAACCAGCGTTAGATGCGCAGCGCACACAGTTCAGCTTTCTGTCTACGATGTACTAAAAACCAAATCACTGTCAAGGTTTCTTACTAACGCCAGAAATCTCGTAAAGATTATGCGTTGTCAACCATATGTGAATTCCTTCAAGCTGGACCAATCTCGAAATCTACCGTTTTTGGATGGCGATACGCGTTGGAGGTCCGCTTACCTTATGATCAGTCGGTTGCAAGATTGAAAGGATTTTATAATTAGCCTTCTACCGCCGCAACTATTGAAGTCATTCAACACAAAATTTTGGCAACGAGTGGATCAATTCGTATTGGCAGCCAAACCGGTGTATATACTAACTAAACGTATTCAGGAGGAAACTTTGCTATGTGGTTCCTTTTACCTTTATTGGCAAGAGTGCTGTCTTGAGTTGCAGGAAATTGGAGATACAATTTCGAAGCAGCTGCTCAAGGCATTAAATCACCGCAGACACATGTGGATGGATAATGCTGCATTCCTGGCGGCTCTGTATGTCGATCCTCGCCTAACTGATTTTGAACCAGCGGTACTAACTTCAGAGTAGAAGGAAACAGCCATCGTATGTTTACACAGAAAAGTTATTTTAATTTATATATGATTTGTTTTTAAAATTTGTTTTTGATTTTAGCAACATTTACTGGTAACCTGGAAAGTCATTCAATCTCTACGAACTACTGAAACGACACCGGAAAAGACATCAACTTCTCCAACAGCAAGTCCGAGTCTGATCGACTTACATCGGGTTCAAAAGTTCCTGCTTTCTAAGAGACTGTCGAAGTCATCTAGTGACATTGATATTGAGAAATGAATCCGTCGAATTCAAATAGACATGTGCCTGCCATTTGATGCTAATGTACTTGCATATTGGAAAAAATATGCAAAGCATGACAGCGATTTATCTATTTTAGCCCTGACTGTGCTTCAACTACCTTGCACACAGGTTTCAGTTGAACAAGAATTCAATGGACTCGGGCAAATATTGACCAAGTTCAGGATGAATCTCAGTAAGGATAACTTAGAACATTTACTTTTTCTCAAGTCGAACAGTAATGTAGTGGAGGCATTTATGTACGATTTTGATCTCTAAACTATTTATCGATAAGTAAGCAATAAATCTTTGAAAGATGAAGCTTCATTTTTGTACTTCAAATGATTGCTTTTTTCGAACTCTGTTCGAGTAACGCAGTAAAATCAGTTAATTTAAATTTCATTTTTTACCCGTATAATGATAATCAAACATCATATCTTAGAAATATGATTTTTTTTTAATTTAGAACGTTAACTATTCTTTCCGATAAAAAAGTATCAGATCTTAGAAAAATAACGACGCGATTTATGTATGGCCTTAACTTTTTTAACCTTTTTTAACGCCCGTGTTTTTTAACCGCACCGCTTGGATTTACACTGGGGCCTTTTTTACGCGGTTGGTTGTACCGCGTTGAAAAAAACCGCGTATAAAAAACCGCGTAATTTTAAAAAATCGCGTAAAAAACTCCGTTCAAAAAAAAAAGATCCGATAAAAAAAAAAATCACGTAAGTATATATAAACTTAAAACCTAAATTGATCCACCTAGCAGTCAGACTCAGCCTTTCTCATTCAAACTTATTATTTGTAAAAATAGATTTACATGAATGCTTAAATCCAATAAAGGGGTATATTCACTCTTTGGGTTCTAAAATATTAATGTTGTAATTAAAGTATAAAATATGAAATTTGACGTAATGTTAGTGTTTACGAAATAGCGAAATAAAAGAAATGACTCTCAATTTCGAACAGTTTAATCACGAGCGATACCGGGAACGTTCAGATAGTACGTTACCACATTTAAATCATGTTGAGGCCATTTATATTGATCAAAGCAGGTATAGTGTTGAATAGTCTTTGAATTTCTTTTCTTTTTAAAACTTTTGAACAGCATATCAAATTGTTATGAAGTTTGTTATTTGTAAGTTTGAGAGATGACTCGTTTGTAGGATACTAGTTATGTTCAAAAAAGTCGTGTAATACTTGAGATGATGGACATTCGTTGTTTTACAAATTAAAACATAACGGTTGCTTAAGTTTGATTACAATCAAATGAAAAGGGAACGTATAGGGCAGCCAAACTTTGAAATCACGTGTTCAATCATAATTCATCAGTTAACCTTTAACTAGCTCGTTCATCTGATATCAATATTGTTCAAATCGGTTGTGTAGTTTCTAAGATAATGAAGTTTCGTGATTTTCACATTTCGATACATTACAGACGAAGTTACTGTCCAATTACAGTTAAACTCAATAGGGTGTTATGAGACAGCTAGACCTTTCATTTGATACTAATTCTATTTTTTTTTAGAAAATCTATACCGAGCGTCTTAGCAGAGTGATTTAGGAAATCAAAGAAACAGTTATCGGTTTCCGTTATACGTTATACTAAAATTTTTTTTTGGAAATAAATATTGAAATTCAGTCCGCGCAAATATATATTTCGACTGTGACATACAGTCTTCCTCAGTGCTTATGTGGACTGGTCCACCAGTCATCAGTCCACATAAGCACTGAGGAAGACTGTATGTCACAGTCGAAATATAAATTTGCGCGGACTGAATTTCAATATTTATTTCCAAAAAAAAAAATATTTAGTAGAGTATAACAGAAACCGATAACTATTAAAGTTCTGGAGACAGCCCGATCATTTGAAACCAGTTTTATTGAAATCGGTTATGTGGTTTCTGAGATATTGATATTTCGTGATTTTTAAATTTTGATACATAACCTCTAAACTAAAATCCGATTACGATAAAATTCAATAGCAGCCTATGGCGCAACTAGACCTTTCATTTGCAATTAATTTTTTGAAAATCGGTCCAGCCATCTCTGAGAAAATTGAGTGAGAAAAAAAAGTTGCACACACACACACACACACACACACACACACACACACACACACACACACATACACACATACACACATACACACATACATACATACATACAGAAAATGCTCTGTTCGTCGAAAGATGTCGAGTGGTATATGACATTCGGCCATTGGGACCACTTTTATACCTTTGGTTTTCCCAGTGATTACTATAGTGGAGAAAGGCAAAAATGATATAAAAATGGTAACAAAACACACAAAATCAGTTCATAGTGCTTCTAAAATGAAAATTCATTGAAGAACATGACAATAACTTTATTATAATTGTTTTGCCACATGTTCAAGCTTTCGTTCCATAATCGGAAGTTTATCGCAACGACCCTGACTCGTATCGTTATACAATTATTCATGTAATTTTGTTTCTTCTTCCCGAATCAACGAAAATTGCTTATTATTTGATAATAACAGCAAATATATTAATTATTTAGATTAATGAAACAGAATATTTCATTGTCATGAACCATACGATTGATTTTTTACTTTATTGGATTTACTTATACTAAACTTATTTCATGCCTTCCAAATCGCGTAAAAATAATCCGCGTTATTTAAAAAAATCGCGTAAAAAAATCCGCGTTATTGTAAAAAATCGTAGCGTAGCGGTCAGACCCAGCTTTCTCATTCAAACTTTTATTTGTAAAAATAGATTCACATGAGCGCTTCAATCCAATAAATGTATATTCATTCTTTAGGTTCTAAAATATTGATGTTGTAATCTATGCATATAAAAATGTAGTCCGGTCTGTCAGTCTGTTTGATCAATATAGGCTCGAAAACTACCGAACCGATCGACGTGAAAATTAGTATGTAGGGGTTTTTGGTCCCGATAAAGGTTCCTATGATAGTTTGAGACCCCTCCCTCTTTTGGAAAGGAGGGGTCCAATACAAATGAAACATACATTTCTGCACAACTCAAGAACAAACCAAGCAAATGAAACCGAATTTGGCATGTGGATGTTTTAAAGGGTAATAAATATGTCCATAATGGTTCGACGCCCCTCCCTCTTATGGAAGCACATGTGTCTGCACAAATTTCTGCACATCTTGCGAACTAATCAACTAAATGGAACCATATTTGGCAGGTCAATGTTTTTAGTGGTAACAAATGATACACAGCTGCTGAAATCGACCACAGACCCCATTTTGTATTCTAGGTTGGCGACTTCCGGTTCCTGGGAAACAGCGGAAAATGATCGAATTACACCCAATATGGGTGTTTCTTCAACCAGAATGACGCTCAGGGCCAGAAATTATTTTAAATACCATTTTGAAATCCAAGATAGCGACTTCCGGTTTGTGAAAAACAGCCTAAAATATTAGTCAAGCGGGCAATGTATGCAGTTTGCGAGGATGCGAAAATGAACGGGAATAGAAGGTGTGACTTTTAGGCTTAGAAAAAAATTTCCCTCGTCCAGACGGGACTCGAACCCGCAATCTCCGTTGTCTCCGGCAAGGTGTTTTGGCCAATTAAACTACTGGGAAAGGTATAAATAGTTCTAAACCAAAGTCGAATCACCCTCTACTATTGTGTTCCCGTATCTCAGCACGCCAACGATGAACTGCACACACTGCCCGGTGGGAGTTTATTTTTTATAACTGAGAGAGTGATCTCTTCACGCACAAAGTGTATAATGACTTATTATATCTACAGCGGCGCAAGCGATGAGACACCTCAGTCGGTGGCTAGACTCCGAACGCGTATCACGGAAGAGCTCCGTTGGCTTGATTTACTTTACAAACTAATTTCATTTTTGTCATATGACTTACATTTTAAGTTTAAGTAAAGCGGGCAATGTATGCAGTTTGCGAGGATGCGAAAATGAACGGGAATAGAAGGTGTGACTTTTAGGCTTAGAAAAAATTTTCCCTCGTCCAGCCGGGACTCGAACCCGCAATCTCCGTTGTCTCCGGCAAGGTGTTTTGGCCAATTAAACTACTGGGAAAGGTATAAATAGTTCTAAACCAAAGTCGAATCACCCTCTACTATTGTGTTCCCGTATCTCAGCACGCCAACGATGAACTGCACACACTGCCCGGTGGGAGTTTATTTTTTATAACTGAGAGAGTGATCTCTTCACGCACACAGTGTATAATGACTTATTATATCTACAGCGGCGCAAGCGATGAGACACCTCAGTCGGTGGCTAGACTCCGAACGCGTATCACGGAAGAGCTCCGTTGGCTAGATTTACTTTACGAACTAATTTCATTTTTGTCATATGACTTACATTTTAAGTTTTAGTAAAGCGGGCAATGTATGCAGTTTGCGAGGATGCGAAAATGAACGGGAATAGAAGGTGTGACTTTTAGGCTTAGAAAAAATTTTTCCTCGTCCAGACGGGACTCGAACCCGCAATCTCCGTTGTCTCCGGCAAGGTGTTTTGGCCAATTAAACTAATCAATTAAAACTTAAAATGTAAGTCATATGACAAAAATGAAATTAGTTCGTAAAGTAAATCTAGCCAACGGAGCTCTTCCGTGATACGCGTTCGGAGTCTAGCCACCGACTGAGGTGTCTCATCGCTTGCGCCGCTGTAGATATAATAAGTCATTATACACTGTGTGCGTGAAGAGATCACTCTCTCAGTTATAAAAAATAAACTCCCACCGGGCAGTGTGTGCAGTTCATCGTTGGCGTGCTGAGATACGGGAACACAATAGTAGAGGGTGATTCGACTTTGGTTTAGAACTATTTATACCTTTCCCAGTAGTTTAATTGGCCAAAACACCTTGCCGGAGACAACGGAGATTGCGGGTTCGAGTCCCGTCTGGACGAGGGAAAATTTTTTCTAAGCCTAAAAGTCACACCTTCTATTCCCGTTCATTTTCGCATCCTCGCAAACTGCATACATTGCCCGCTTTTCTAAAACTTAAAATGTAAGTCATATGACAAAAATGAAATTAGTTCGTAAAGCCTAAAATAACCAAATACCATCCAATATGAGTATCTCTGGAACCAGAATGATGCAATGAGCTAACAATTGACCTCAGGCACCATTTTGAATCGCTAAATGCCAACTTATAGGAAACAGTCGAAAATGACCAAATAATACTCAACATGGATATTGCCATAATCGAGATGATGCATAGAAACCAAACATTGACCCTTGACACTATTTTGAATTTAAAGATGACCACTGTTAGTTTCTGGAAAACAACCAAAATAACAAAACACCTCCCAATATGGGTATTTCCGGTGTCAGATTGATGCCATAAAATCAGCTGAAAACGACCGAATACCACCCAATATGAATTTATTCAGAATTAGGGCGCCAAAAGCCAAAAGTCGAAAAAGGCCAAAAGGCCGATTCGTCGTGCATTTGCAGACTTTAAACACATCGCAAGGAATCAATGAATTTGGAACGTTCAAATAGTACAAAACCACATTTAAATTATGTTGAGACCACATATATCAATCAAAGCAGGTATAAATAGCATTTGAATTTCTTTTCTTTCCATAACTTTTGAGCCACATATCAAATTGTTATGAAGTTTGTTATTTGTAAGTTTGAGAGATGACTTGTTCGTATGACACTAGTTATGTTCAAATTAGTCATGTAATCTTTGAAATAATAGACTTTCGTTGTTTTATTAACAATTTAATACATAACGATGGCTTAAGTTCAATTATAATCAAATGAAATGGGAACGTATAGGGCAGCCAAACTTTGAAACCACGTGTTCAATCATAATTCATCAGTTAACCCTTAACTAGCCCGCTCATCTGATATTAATATTGATCAAATCGGTTGAGTAGTTTCTGAGATAATGAAGTTTCGTGATTTTCACATTTCGGAACTTTACAGACGAAGTTACAGTCCGATTACAGAAAATTCAATAGGGTGTTACGAGGCAGCTAGACTTATTAGTTGACACTAATTTTGTGGAAATCGAGTCAGCCATCTCTGAGAAAAGTGAGTGAGTTCAAGTAGTCATCGGAATATATTCCTTTTCATAGCTGGATTTCACATTTTTAAACATAACAGGAAAAGTAATAGTCTGATTGCAAAACAAATCAATAGGGTCTTATGGGGCAACTAGACCTTCCATTTGACACTGATTTCATGAAAATCGGTTCAGCCATCTCTGAGAAACATGAGTGAGATTAAGTAGTCTTTAAAACACGTTTCTTGTTATAACTTTTGAACCACAAGTTCAATTATTATGAAATTCAAAAGTTAAGGGTATTTCAGGTAGCCCGTTCATTTGAAATCAATTTTGTTGTCGGTTGTGTAGTTTTCGAGGTGATGATGTTTCATGATTTTTACATTTTGAACCATAACCTCTAAACTAAAAATCCGATTACAATGAAATTTAATAGGGTCTTATGGGACAAAGAGACCTTTCATTTGCAATTAATTTCATGAAAATCGGTCCAGCCATCTCTGAGAAAAGTGAGTGAGAATAAAAATCTGCACATACACACACACAAACACACACACACATACATACAGAAAATGCTCAGCTCGTCGAGCTGTGTCGAGTGATATATGCCATTCGGCCCTTTATAGCACTTTTATACTTTCGGTTTTGCAAGTGATTGCTATACCTTTCTAGGAGAAAGGCAAAAAGTCGCGTATAAAAAAACCGCATGAAAATAACCCGCGTAAAAAAAGACCCCAGTATATATGAAACCCGTGTACAATAAAGTCGCTTTTTATGCGGGGGATACGTGCCGCGTAAATTCCGGAATCCGCGTAAAAAAACCGCGTAAATTCCGAAATCCGCGTAAAAAAATCGCGTGAATTCTGCAATCCGGGTGAAGAGCAACCAAAATCCGCGTGAAAAAAATACCGCGTTAATTCCGGAATCCGCGTAAATTCCGGAATCCGCGTAAAAAAAACCGCGTAAATTCCGGAATCCGCAATCCGCGTAAAAAAACCACGTAAATTCCGGAATCTTCGTAAAAAAGCCACGTAAATAAACCGCATAAAAAGCGACCTTAGTGTATTTAATACACTAGCGCCAGTGCAGGAATGAAATGCATCGAGCAAACCAAAACGAGTTTCACAAAGTTTTACAAAGAGCCACTCTGTGTTAAGGAACAATTTATTTCCTCTTTGTGTGAGTTTCTCAATCCTCTGTGCTGTGTGCACGAGAAATTAGTCAAAACAACAAAGAGAAGAGCAGGCGATTTGAAAACAGAGCAAAGTCAGAATCTCACTTCTCTCGTATTTCCTCTGAGGAGAAACCATCCCTGCTTCCTTCAAATCTGACTGGACAATACCGAACAGACCCAATACATAACATTGACGACTATACGAGTATTTTGAAATACAAGCTACAAGTTTCTCAGAGAGAAGCTAGAGAGAATCTTCTCAAAGTAAAGGCGAATAGAGTTTCAAAATATAATCAAAACGCCAAAGACACAAATTTTACAAAAGGAACATTGGTCCTCGTGAAGACCGAAAAAGGACCTAAATTAGAAACAAAATATAACGGACCATATGAAATTTTAGAAGATATGGGATCAAATGTAAAGATAGCAATAAAAAATAATAAAGATATAGACATAGTTCATAAGGACAGAATAAGAGAATTTTTAAAGTAAAAAAAAAAAAAGAGAGAGAGAGAGAGAGAGAGAGAGGAACCTACATTCAGTTTTTCAGAAAGATAAGAAGATGAAACCAGAGTGGCTTATATTGATTATTTCCATTAATGTTTTATATGAATGTTATTCTTATACATAAACAGTTTATACAAAATTATTTTATACAAAAACGTTATATACAAAAACATTTTATCAAATATTTTATAAAAACATTTGATACAAAAAAATTTTTATACAGATTTTCAACAATAGATTTCGTAACGAATATATTATATTAAAGTAATAGTTATAAATTCAAACTATAAATTTTTATTATTATTATCCACCAATTTCAATTTGTATTATTAATTTCCACTTCATATGTTTTATTCCTAATTTCAAACAAAACATTATATAGATTTAAAAATTAGAACTTTAGGCTAATTTTTAAATTCATTAAGAAAGGGCGTGTGGTGGATATGGCCCTTTTAAGATAAGCGAAAGAAAGTAAAATAAACTTGAGTAGTGTAAACACTGTGATCAGCATAAACGCTATCACGCCACCCGCATTAAAGGTCACGTATCGATCTGCGATCGTACGGCCTGTATAGACTAAGGAATAGAAAGAATAAATCACTATTGAATCGACCGTACACTCGAGAGGTTCGAGTTTTCTTTTGGTACCCGAAACACACATAAACAGATATATATAATTTCAACATTTCAAAATTTTCGCGTATTTCCAGGCGATTTGAAATGATTTTGCTCAAAGGTCGAGTGATTAGAGCCTTGACGCGTAGACTACAGGAGGGCCTGAATGTTCTGTCCGACTATTTCAACAGCTGGAAGATCTGCATCAATGCAGCTAAGACCCAGGCTATTATATTCTCACATTGAAATCAAATCGACTTGTTCCACCTGCCAATATGAGAATCCATCTCAATAACATATGTGTGTGTTGTTTACAAACAAACCCGTATAGGAAACGACCTCCGCAGTTTTTTGAGATTTTTAATGATATAAACAGTATATTCGTAACTTTTGATAGTGTTGGAACTTGTTTAATAGTGTCTACGATAACGATTAGTCGAAGTATAACCGCAAGTGTGATTAAAAACTGTGAAAATGAGTTCTACAAAGGAGCATCTATGCAACGCTTGTGCTAATGTTATCCCGTCTGACGCTGATTTTGTTACCTGTCAAGGTTTCTGTAAGTCTATCTTCCACGTCGGATGTTCGAGGCTCAACCCCGCAATATGGGCAGAGGTAAAATCAAGTGCCGCGATTTTTTGGATGTGTCAGGCTTGCCGAAAACTCATGAGCAATGTCACTTTTCGTGAGGCTCTGAATAACGCTAATGATGCACTTTTTTTTTTCTTCATCTATAACTAATGATGCACTTAATGCTGTGTTGAATCAACAAAATCAGATGTTTGAAGAGTTACTTACTTTTACTTTACTTTTTTGGCTAACGGGCCGTTCACCGGTCTAGGGCCGAACGAATTAGAGATGTCCAGCTTCTTCTGTCTTGGGCAGCCGTTCTCCAGTCTCCCCGTACACCAGCAGATCGTGCATCTTCTTCCACCGCGCACATCCACCGCGTGCGAGGCCTACCACGGAGTCGACGGCTTCTTCCTGGTTCTCTACTGAAGATAGTTTTGGCGGCTCTCTCGTCAGGCATCCTGGCTACGTGTCCAGCCCACTGAAGCCTGCCCCGCTGTATTACCTTCACTATATCAGCATGTTTGTATACCTGGTACAACTCGTGATTCATGCGTCTGCGCCACACTCCACCTTCCAATTTACCGCCAAGTATCGATCGCAGAACTTTACGCTCAAAAACTCCGAGCACTCGTCGATCAGCTTTCTTCAGCGTCCATGCTTCATGTCCGTAAAGGGCCACCGGGAGTATCAGCGTCCTATACAGCGCTAGTTTTGTGCGAGTTTGCAAACTACGGGACCTAGCTGGTTACGCAGTCCGTAGAAAGCCCTGTTCGCAGCTGCAACTCGTCGTTTCACTTCACGGCTCATATCGTTGTCACATGTCACAAGCGTACCAAGATAAACGAATTCGTCAACCACTTCAAATCGTTCCCCATCTATCTCCACCTCAGCACCAACACCACGAGAACTCCCACGCACTCTGCCAGCTACCATGTACTTCGTTGTGGCAGAGTTAATGACAAGGCCCAATCTCGCTGCTTCTCTCTTAAAAGGTACGAAAGCCTCCTCCACGGCCTTACGGTTGATACCGATGATATCGACGTCATCCGCAAAACCAAGAAGCATGTGAGATTTCGTGATGATCGTACCGTTTCTTTCGACGTTTGCTCTTCGTACTTCACCCTCAAGAGCGATGTTAAACAGTAGGTTGGAGAGCGCATCCCCCTGCTTCAGTCCATCCAGCGTTACGAACGCGGCTGATGTCTCGCCAGCTATCCGCACGCACGATTTGGATCCCTCCAGTGTCATACGACTCAGCTTTATCAGTTTCGTAGGGAAACCGTGTTCCAGCATGATCTGCCACAGCTCATTTCTTTTCACTGAGTCGTATGCCGCCCTGAAGTCCACAAGCAGATGGTGAGTCGATAAGTTGTACTCCCGGAACTTATCGAGGATCTGTCGCAGGGTGAAAATTTGATCCGTCGTGGAACGCCCTTGTCGAAAACCAGCCTGGTATTCGCCAACAAAGGATTCCGTTAGCGGTCTCAATCTGAAGAACAGGATACGGGAGAGCACTTTATATGCGGAGTTGAGCAACGTTATCCCTCGATAGTTGCCACAATCCAATCGATGGCCCTTCTTATAGATAGGGCATATGAGGCCTTCCAACCAGTCGTTCGGCATTTGTTCGTCCGCCCAGATTTTTAGTATTATCTGGTGGATCGCATAGTACCGTAGCCGCTCGCTTCCCGCTTTTAGAAGTTCGGCCAGGATACCGTCCTTCCCCGCGGCCTTGCCGTTTTTCAGCTCACTAATCGCCTTTTTCACCTCCTCCTGTGTCGGTGGCTCCACAGCTTGTTCGTCACTAATAATCGTCATCCTGTTCCTGCTCTGCTCATCCGGCTCCTCACCGTTCAATAGCGCCTGAAAATGCTCCTTCCACCTGGCTGCAACCGTCGGTTTATCAGTAAGCAGGTTGCCGTCCTTGTCATTACACATGACCGGCACAGGGAAATTCCTGCCTCTGACTCTGTTGACAGTTCTATAGAATCTCCGCACGTCGTTTTCAGCATAGCTGTCCTCTGCGCTGGCGAGCACCTGCTCCTCGTACTCGCGCTTCTTCCGACGATGAGTTCTATTTTCGGCAGCTCTTGCCACCCTGTACCTCTCTCTGTTCTGACGCGTAGCCGCAGTGAGCATGCGGCTCCTGGCACGGTTCTTCTCATCTGTCGCTCTCAGGCACTCTGCATCGAACCAGCCGTTAGGCTGTCTTCCACGCGTCGTACCCACCACCTCTCTCGCAGTCGTTTCGATGGCCGTGAACACTGCTCCACAGCCCATTTATGTCTTCTACTCCTTCCTCCTGCTGTTCTGCGATCCGTTGATCCAGCTCTCTGGCGTATTCTGCTGCCACGCCATCAGCTTTCAACCGCTGAATGTTGAAACGCGTCGTCGAGTGAAATTAGAAGCAATGCGAACATGATTACCAGAATTACACGAAAGATTCCCATAACACCTTCAACCCCGAAATCAATATCAGGAACTGAGGGACGGCCATCGAAACGACCCCGTATTTTGGTGGACCCTCCACACGATGAGTATAATGCTCCTAAAATGTTTTGCGGGAATAAAGAGCCAGCGCACGGTTTGTCTATCCCGGTTATACCCATTGTCCCTCGAGTGAAAAAATTCTGGCTGTTCCTATCTAGATTCTCACCATAAGCCACTGTGGATGAAATTTCTACGTTAGTTCAGCAGAATCTAAAACTCGAAGGCCCTATAGACGTTGTGAAACTGGTCCGTAGAGATGCCGATTTAAGTCGGATGACGTTTGTCTCGTTCAAAGTGGGAATCGATTCGCAATATAAAGAAAAGGCGATGCAGCCCTCGAGCTGGCAAAAAGGTATTTATTTTCGGGAATTTGTGAATGAACCTATGTCGATGCCATTTCGACCCGAATGTAAGGATAGTGAGCCCACTTCTGACAACTTTCTTACACCGCTTGCCAGTACACAGTAATAATCAAAAACCTGAAATAGTACAACGGTCATGCAATATTGTAACGGATAAATATTCTGGAAACATACCTGCGCCAGTTTCAACTTCGTGCTCATTGGCTTCTACAACTTTGTTGACTGCTCGAAAACCTGCAAAAAAACGAATATTAGATGGGTATTACCAAAATATGAACAGCATCAAAGGAAGCGAACGCCAAAAAACAGTCTATATGGCCGCAATCGAGCTTGATATAGATGTTTTCGCTTTCACAGAAACTTACCTTGATTCAACTGTAACAGATAGGTCACTTTTTCCTCCGCACTTTACCGTATATCGCTGCGACAGAAACATCTCTAATAGCGATAAAAAATCCGGCGGTGGTGTTTTGATTGCAGTCTACAATCATATTGCTAGCACAGAACACGCAGTGGCTGAAAACAATGAAGCGCTTTGTGTTAAACTTTCAGCAGCCACCGGGTCGCTCTATTTGTGTTGCGGATATATTCCACCTACCTCTAGTGTTGATCGTTATCGCTCTTTCTGCTCGTTCGTTGAATCAATTGCAGAATGTATAGGACCAAATGATGACGTGGTAGTAGTCGTTGATTTGAACCTGCCGAATTTAAATTGGAATCAGATACATTTTGATTCAAATAATACTTTTTACCTACCAAACCGAATCAACTCTCAGGCCGAGATAGCTGTTGTTGACAGTTTTCTTTCTGTTGGACTGCTGCAAGTGTGTAGTTTACCAAATCAAAATAATTGTTTTCTCGATTTGGTGTTCACTACTGACACAGATAGTTGTCAATTGGCTTTGACGGATCCAGTGATTGAAAATGAAATTCATCACAATGCGATGTTATTAACCTTCAGGGCAGATGAATCAGATAAGTATAAACCAGGGGTGCTCAAAAAGTGTTTGAACTTGAAAGCATTAAATGTCGCGAGCGTGCGTAAAAGCCTGAGCAATGTTGACTGGAATAACATTTTTATATCGGAAGCAATGTTTATTTGTAATGTCGAGCTATACCAGACGCATGCGATAGAAATGGTTAATTTTCTTCGATCAATTGGCGTTTTTGACGTTGACGTTGGCGATATCGCAAAAGTTAATAACTGGGTGGATTTCAATACCTTACTGTTTTATTTCACAGTATTTGGTATTCTTTCCCGTCATACTTCTGTGATTATGCTGAGAGCTGCTTTAAAGAAAATGCGTCGTGCGAGATCAAACGAAAATGTAACTCACTATAAACAACTGCTGCGTATGTTCAAAGCTGCACACAAGGAGGAATATCAGGTCTACTTGAATAAAATACAGCGTGATTTGAAAAATAATCCTAAAACCTTCTGGAACTTCGTAAATAATCGAAGGAAACATTCTGGGATTCCAGAAAATATGAGGTACAGAGGCGCAACCGCTACAGATACTCAAGCGTCGACTGGCCTTTTCGCCGAACATTTCCGTAGTGTCTTTGCAGAGCAGCCTTCAACGGTGCGTATACCTTCTTTCGAAAGTGGCTTGGAAGTATTTCAAGTATCTGAAACTGATGTTAAAAATGGAATCCACAAGCTTGACACAACTCGTCGCCTGGCCCTGACACTCTCTCTAACAGCCTCCTCAAACAGTTCCAAAGTGAGCTTTTAGTCCCTCTTACCAGTTTGTTCAACGCGTCACTGGCTTCCGGTTACTTTCCTTTGATTTGGAAAATTTCCCACATCACACCTGTTCATAAAAAAGGATCTCGCTCGGATGTAGAGAATTATCGTGGTATAACAATCCAATCGCTACTCCTAAGCTTTTCGAACGGCTAGTGTACGATTCTCTTTACGAGGTAGTCGCTGAACACATTTCTTCTGTGCAACACGGATTTTAAAGAAGAAATCCGTTTCCACGAATCTTTGCGAGTTTAACGTATGAGGAAAAAAATCCGAACAAACTTTCAATTCCAAATTAAAATCTTGCGCAACTTATTTTTCTATACTTGTTTGTTTATTCAAGTAATGTAACTCATTTACAAACCTCATAGAAAAACTCAGCTCCACATCGCGTTGATTTCCTGATCCTCTGGGGTACTTGCTTTATAGCTTCCTGAATTCCGGATGTTTCAATTGTTTTGAGCTTTATCTTGATTTTTCTATCAAACAATCGACGTTTTTTGCTCTGTAACCTTTATGGTAGACCATTCGCTTCAAATTTGCTCAGAAAGTTTCAACAGACTGCAGCTGTGGCACATTTTGAGGATTGTTTCCTTTTGGAATAAACCCGATATTGTCTTGCCGCAAATTCGCTAAAGTTGCATTAGCATAGTTTGACAATGCAAGGTCTGGCCAAAACTACTTTGTAATTTTTATGGTTCTTATATTTAAAGTTTTAAACCTATTTCATGCAGATACTTGTTCACCGTTTTTGAATCAATCGAATATTTATTGCCCAGCTCACGATATAATTACGCCGACCGACCAGTCGTTTCCGCCCTTAATTTCGCTCGAACTTTGCACTCTTGCAAAGTGCATTTTCGTCCGGAACCAGATTTTTATTTGAAGGTATTTTCATTCTCGAAGAGTTTGTCAATGATGTATATAACTGTTTTTATCCATATCCAAGATCTTTAGAATAGTGGAACACTTCACTTTCAGATTTTTCTTCATTTCGCTCACAAAAATTGCAAATCAATTTACGACGATCTTCTTCCGACCACGCCTTTTTCCCAACTAATCGTCACTTGACAGAATCGACTAGTCGTGTTACCAGTTATATAAAAGTGGATCTTCATTTTGTGGTAAAGGATTTTTCGATTTGTGTAGCACTTCAAAATCGTAGACTCAAAAGTTGTTCGGATTTTTTTCCTCACACATTACTTCTCTAGTAACCGATGATATATGCAAAAATTTTTAAGTCGACTGTATTTACACAGATATGAACAAAGCATTTGATGCGGTTAAGACGGATAGCATTCTTCGATCGTTAAGTGACTTCGGTATTGGCGGTCCACTCTACAATTGGTTGCAAACATATTTGGTGGGAAGAGTTCAGTATGTTAAAATTAAGGGACACGTCTCTGATTCGTTCACTGTGAATTCGGGAGTACCTCAAGGAAGCCACTTAGGACCACTTTTATTCGTACTCGTGTTGAACAAGCTCCCAGACAAATTGACTAATGCTATGATTCTGATTTATGCTGATGATGTGAAAATTTTCTTGCCCGTCAAAACGAATGACGATTGTCTTAAATTACAACTGGACTTGCAACGTTTTGGACAATTTTGCTCGGATAGTGGTCTAAACGTTAACGCTGAAAAATGTTCAGTTATGACATATTCTCGTAAAGTATCTCCTATCGAGTTCAAATATCATTTCAATGGAACTGAGTTACCACGAAAAGAAAAAGTTCGCGACCTAGGCGTCACATTTGACCGACAACTTTCGTTTGCAAATCATATTGACAATGTAGTTACAGACAGCTTGAAATTGTTTTCTCTTGTGAGACGGTACGGACGGGATCTCAAAGACGCTTATTCTATATTAGCCATTTACAAAGCGCTAGTACGGAGCAAGCTGGACTTTGCGAGCGTTATTTGGCGCCCTAATATGTAACACATATTCAACGAATTGAAGGAATCCAAAATAAGTTCGTACGTTTTGCCTTACGGAACCTTAGATGCAATGGTGATCAACTACCTGCCTATCAAGTCTTACAGAGCATTAGTTAATATTGACACAGTACATTGCCGACATAGGATTGCTGACATAGTATTTTTCACCAATGTATTAGCAGGAAGGACTGATAGTCGAACCCTTTCAGCCCGAATACATCGTAATAGCAATACGGTTACGCTAAGAAATCCAAGAGTGTTTGACCCTCCGCAACGAGCTCGGAATAATTCACAACATGAGCCTACATGCCGTTTCATGAGATCATTTAATGAACTACAGCATATTGTTAACATCGACATGTCGCCTGCAATCCTAAAAAGCAGACTAAGTTTATATTTAAGAGGACTACTTCATGAGTGTTAATTGATTGTATTTTTGTCTTTAATTTATTGTATTTTAATATTAAGTGTGGATAACGGGCCTAAAGCCTATATATATTCCATAAGAAATAAATAAATAAACACTCCCATTGAATGGTCGAGTGAGGTTGTCTATCTTGGTCTCTCCCTGAACCAAAAGCTTCTATCCTCTCATTAATAGCAAATCCACTCTTTCCCTCACCAACAAGCTTGCCGTTCACAAGCAAATAATTTTACCGGTCATAGAGTACGCTCTGCCTGTCGGGGAGGGTTGCGCTAAAACCCACCATCTTAAACGTCAGATTGTTCAGAATAAATATTACGTATGATCCTAAACACCCCTCCGATGACACGAAACTCTGAGATCCATCGCCTGGCTGGTCTTCAGGTGCTGGAGGAACGGCCAGGTCACCTCACCAGATCATTCGTGAGCTGGTATCTTAGTTTTAAGTTAATTTTAAGTTAGTTATTCGTAGTTAAGTAGGTTATAAAAATTTATTTTTCAATCAAAAACTCCCAGAAAGGATGAACTGTAAATTTCTACACAAATAATGTAAACTTATAGAATTAAGTAACCAGTAAACCTCAAAACAAAGATGCAGAGCCTTAAAAGACTACACAATTATTATGTAAACCATATGTAGCCATATAAAAATATAAATAAATATACTTTGAGTTGAAAAAAAAATACAGAGAGCTCATTCTTTCGGATACGCTGGAGACGACATGGAGCGGACTACCAAGGAGCGGACTACAATTAAGGATCGAACAGCCAACAAGGAGCGGACAACCAGGAAGGCAGCGGGAAGACTGCCAAAGGCGAGTCAACCGATTTTGGAAGACCGTCTTCAGGTGGAAGCGGCTTCAGGACTGGACAGCTCCCCATTCCGGGCTTTAAGCGGACCGCTTGTGGACGTTGCGGCTGGGGAGAGAAAACCAAAGAAACACTGCTACCGTATCCTCCACCGGTCACCACACCCAGGTACCCGTCGGACATGTAAGGGTGTTTTTGTCGAGCAGATAACGGTTATAAACCTGTGCGCCGACTATATCACCGGCGGCGGCGGCGTAGAAAACATTTTACCTCGGCGGCGATCGGCGCGCCGGCGTGACGCCGTTAGCTTTTATCAGCGGCGGCAGCGGGTATCGGCGTGACACTAATTACCACTTATAAAATATTGCGCATTTTTTTTATGGGGGGGGGGGGAGTTTATAATGATTTATTTATGTACTAAAATATCTATTCAGAACTAGTATTGTGTGTTCTGCCACAAATGGTGACATTTCAACACTATTATATATATTTGTACGCTTTTTAGTATTATTGAATGTTGTTAGCTTTCGCAGTTAAGATAATGTAATTGTAGGAAAATTATCAAACCTACTTGTCAAGAAAAAAAAGGAATAAAACGAAACTTAAAATAAACTAAAAATAAACTTAAAACTATCTTACTGACTATAAAGTGAGCTAATCGTTGCAATTGAGGATTGCAACGATTTTTGTCGGAATTTGTTGATAATTTGGCTTGACATATTTTCTAATGTTTCTACATTAGTGAGCCTATGTAGCTCGTTCGTGCTAAACCAGGGAGGACGCTTCAAAATCATTTTCAAAAGTTTATTCTGAATCCTTTGAAGTGTCTTCTTCCTGGTTGCACAACAACTTGTCCAGATGGGAACTGCATAAAACATTGCTGGCCTAAAATTTTGTTTGTAAATCAACAGTTTATTCTTGAGACAAAGTCTAGAATTCCTGTTGATAAGAGAATATAAGCATTTGATATACTTATTGCACTTTGACTGGATATTTTCAATGTGCTCCTTGAAAGTAAGATTCTTATCATAAATTAGCCCTAAGTATTTAACTTCATCAGACCAATTTAAGACCACACCGTTCATCTTAATAACGTGGTTATGGGTGGGTTTGAGAAATGACACTCTTGGCTTATGAGGAAAAATAATTAACTGTGTTTTAGAAGCATTAGGGGAAATCTTCCATTTTTGTAAGTATGAAGAAAATATATCTAAACTTTTTTGAAGCCGACTGCATATAACACGAAGGCTTTTTCCTTTTGCGGAAATGCTTGTATCGTCACAAAACAGAGATTTCTCACAACCTGGTGGTAAATCAGAAGTAAAAATGTTATATAAGATTGGGCCCAAGATACTCCCCTGAGGCACACCAGCTCTAACAGGCAATCTATTAGATTTACCATTTAGATAGTTAACCTGAAGAGTGCGGTCAGTTAAATAACTTTGCATCATTTTTGTGAGATAAAGCGGAAAACTGAAATTTGACATTTTAGCTATTAAACCTTTATGCCAAACACTGTCGAATGCCTTTTTTATATCTAGAAGAGCAGCTCCAGTCGAATAGCCTTCAGAATTATTAGTTAGAATCATATTTGTTACTCTAAGTAACTGATGAGTAGTGGAACGCCCATGGCGAAAACCAAACTGCTCATTTGCAAAAATTGAGTTCTCATTAATATGTGTTATCATTCTATTAAGAATTATTCTTTCAAAAAGTTTGCTTATAGAGGAAAGTAAACTAATTGGTCGATAACTTGATGCCTCAGCTGGATTCTTTTCGGGTTTTAAAATTGGAGTGACTTTGGCATTTTTCCATTTCGTAGGAAAATGTGCTAGTGCAAAGCATCTGTTAAAAATTTTTACCAAGAAATTTAAAGAGTTTTCGGGAAGTCTTTTGATGAGGATATAGAAAATCCCATCATCTCCTGGTGCTTTCATGTTTTTGAATTTTTTGAGAATGGTTCGCACCTCATTCAAGTTTGTCTCCAATACCTCTTCGGAAAGAAATTCTTGGGTGGTGATCTGAACATACTTTTGGTTTACTTCATTTTCAATAGGACTTACTACGTTCAAATTGGAGTTATGAACACTCTCAAACTGCTGAGCAAGTTTTTGAGATTTTTGTTCATTCGTTAGAAAAATGCAATCACCATCTTTAAGGACTGGAATGGGCTTCGACGGTTTCTTAAGAACCTTCGAAAGCTTCTAGAAAGGTTTTGAATAAGGTTTTAGTTGTTCAACTTCTCTCATGAAATTCTCATTTCGCAAGAGAGTGAATCTATGTTTAATTTCCTTTTGTAATTCTTTATTTCTTGTGAGTTTTTGCAAATCTCCCTTGAAATAATTTTTTCGCTCACCAGTGCATTGAAAAGGCAAATACACTGCGGCTATAAATAAAATGCCAATACTTGTTTCAATTTCAATTCCCAAACTCTCGATAACTTTGGTTTCAAGATGGGGTAAAACACGATGTTTTATTCGACGGTGGATAACTATTGCAACTCCACCACCGGCAACATCAATTCTATCAAACCTATGAACTATAAAATTTGGGTTCTTTTTTATAGTTTAGACTTTATGTTTGGCTTTTTATGTTTGGCTTTAAAAGCGTTTCAGTCACAACTGCAATATGCACATCGTGGATTGTTAAAAAATTGAAAAATTTTCATCCTCTTTCGCTTTTAAAGAGCGAGCATTCCAATTTAGAAAATTTACAGCATTATTTAAAATCATTGCTGAATTTCAATTTCATAACAATATTAGTTGTAAATTTTCTACCTTCTTGAACAGCCTCGTACATCGAGTTACAGTTCAACAAAACGGACATTAGCTGCAGCATGGATTGTTGTAGGTATTCAATCTTTTCGGGAGTTGGATTACCTAAATCAATACTGGCTGACTTTTCAGCACCAAACACGAATGGTTTGTTACTGTTTGAATTTGAAATATTACCTGAAAGGACACTGGCATATGAACTGGTGTTGCCTGAACAGGATTATTTTTCTGAAATTTGTTATCTGAATTTAAAATATTACCTACAGACACACCTGCTAATGAAAGTGCTGGTGATGCCTGAACAGTACTGAAAGTCTTTTGATTACCCACATTGACAACAGATTGTTTAGAATTCCTACGTTGTCTAGAAGCAATAATTTTTGACCTTACAGGACAATTAAAGAAATTAGATTTGTGATTTCCCCCACAATTTACACATTTGAAACTATTAGTGATCTCTTTCACGGGGCAGATATCTTTCGTGTGACTAGTGTCACCACAAATCATACATTTTGCAGCCATATGGCAGTTTCGAGGCTTGACAATTCCAACATTGCGTAAGATAATGGATTCCTCCATGTCTTTTGAAATTTTCCCACTTTATTCGCACGTTGAATAAAACACGTGCTTTCTCTAAACATTTTAAATTATGTACTTTGGTACGTTCAAAATGTACTAAGTAATTTTCCTGGTGTATTCCAGTTTGAAAAATTTTGGCATTTGCCTTTCGTTTCATCAAAATTGCTTGGTTGGGGGCAAAACCAAGTGATTCTGACAAACAATCTTTGATTTCATCAATACTTTGATCATTTGAGAGACCTTTCAACACAGCCTTAAACGGTCTCTCGTTTTTGGCATCAAGAGAGTAAAATTCATACATCTTTTCAGTCAAATACTGTAAAAGATGTTTATGGCCATCAAAAGATTCGGCCAAAATACGAATTTCGCCTTGGCGACCAATTTGAAAATTAACTTTCACATTCGATAGAAATGATGAAAGTTCTGATCGAAATGCTTTAAAGTTTGCTACAAATACCACAATAAGTGGAACTTTAATCTTCTTCATAACGGCTTTATGCTCAGTATGAGAAGTTTGGAGTTCTAGATCCCCAACAGAAGAAAGAATATCATACCTGTTAGTCGAAATTTCAGTGTCACTTGGAGGAGATGCCTCACGTTTCCTTGATGCCGTATCAAAGCGAGCTTTTTTATTTTTTCCAGGCATAACTGGACAACTTCACTACACTTTCACTTCACTATAGAATTTAAGTAGAAATATCTCAAACCAAATTAATTCACTAAACACTCGTTAACTTTAAAAACAAATTTATTACTTTGCCTTTCAACAGGTAGTCTTTTAAAAAGATTGCCTGTTGAAAGCGAAAAACAAAATTTTAATATCTCTCGGTAGTCTAAGACTTAGCCTCGAGCTGTTGGTAAAATGCGACCGTACTGTAGGACAGTTCAAGTCGATCTGAAATATTGCGCATAATGTGTGCTTTTGTACTCTCATGTTCGATTTTTTTTTTAATTGAACGTTCATTAATAAAAATGTATGCGTCAGAGTTGTAAAAATGTCAAAAATAGAAATAAAATTGGTAAGATGTCAAGTAAACAAACAATTGAATAATCAGAAAACAATAAACCAAGCAGAGAAAGTACAAACAAGTGTAAATCCCAAAAAAAATCATCAACGAGCCCACAACAAAAAATTACATGGAATACTGTTCCCAAAGACGTTCAATTTAGGAAAAAAGATAGATAGTTTTTTGATATGTTGATTTCGATTAACCGTAGACCTTTGGGAAAATTCGATAAATCTTACGTTAGAGAGTCGTTTTTAACTTTCATATTTTTTTATTTATTTTGTTAGGTTACCCATGGAATAACTGAAAAAATGGGAAACTCTTTTCAATCGAATAGAGTTCTTCGGTAAACACCACAGTTTCTTCATTTTCTATTGCGATTTTTGGGATAAAACTGACCAGAGGTGAAGCATTAAATCCTCCTCGGGTAATTGTGATTGTGACGCGGTGTTGGTAGGAGCAACGAGGTTTCGTTAAGACTCCTCCCTCTTGACGAAATATGTCTTTCTTATAATAAAACTGTTCTGAGGAATATTAATCCTCTCCAGGGAATTGTAATTGGCGGTATGGGCACGAGGAACGAGGTTTCGATAAGGTTCCTTCATCTTGACATAATGGCCAGAGGGGAACGTTAGGTGTAGTCTCACTCCTGGAAATTGTAATTTGGCAATATTGGTAGAATAGTAAGAGGCTCGTTATAGTAGAGCAGTAAGCTTGAAACGAAAGGGTAAACTCTCTCACACAAGCACGGATAGGAATGAAAAGCGTACATTTACTGCCAATAATATGAAGTGCGGAGTACAGAAAACACCTGGCCAATGTCACAATAGATCAAATGTCTCTGGTCGCAGTGATGAGTCCGCACAGAGGAAAAAAAAAATAAAAATTAACGAGAAATCAGCAAAAAATGTAGTCGTGCTTGAAAATGTTGACGAAAAAACTATCTACAAAAATGTCTGTTTCAGCGCAATATGATCAACTATTTAATTTGCGCAAAACTTTCAGTGAATTCCCGCATTTTGATCTCCAAAAAAAACTTTGTATTCTAAAGAAAATTACCAAATAATTAATGAAAAAACACTAGTCATTTTTCATAAATTTTTTGAACATTTTAAGACTGCTCATACGTTTGCATAAAAATAAAAAATAAATTTGCATAAAAATAGAAAATAAATGTTATGATAACTGAAACAATTTTCTTGAAGCAAACTGACGAAGCAAATCACTGATAATGACATTGATATTTTTGATTTCATTCGATTAAAAAGTCTGAATATTTATTGTCAAATATTGTATCAAATTTCCACAAATTAAAATAATTTACACTTAGGTACATTCGTAAATACACGCTCAGGAGAGGGAAAATACTTAACGAAGTGTTACACTGCGTGAGGCCACCATGCAAAATTGCATTACATAGGGGTGAAGAGGTATTAAGAATTTCCAAATTCCGCATTACCTAATACCTATTCGAGTGTTCCCTTATCGGCTGTGATTTGCGGTATTTCTATAACCAGAAAAAAATCCAGCATACACAATCACTATCGGCGCGGTAAAGATTTTCTCGGCGGCGCACCAAAAATTTATTCGGCGTGCGTAAAAGTGTCGGTGGCGGCGGCGCGGCGTGGCGGCGCACAGGACTAAACGGTTATAGGTCCAATAATCAAAATGATTTTTTTTTCTCGGTTTACTTGAAATAATCTGAGATGCATCCCTTGAAAACAAAACAAATATTTCTGTAAAGCTCGATGCGAAGGGAAACTTGAAAATTAATCACAAATTTTATAAAAATATGTATTAGCAACATCAACTGAATGAAAAACTTGCCACTTGTGCATTTTTTTCAAGGTTAACAAAAGTGATCCTTCTAAGCAACATGATTTGTAATATGTACTTGAATCATATACGCTATGATAGCTTTACTGGTGTTGCAACTTTAGAAGGTATATGTCAAACAAAAGTATTACCAATTTTCGACAGAAGACATCGCAATCATCAATTACTATACGAATGATAACCCCTAATTGCGAAAGCAAGCAAATCCTAACAATTAAACTTACATATTTATAACAGTGTTGAGAAGTAATCATTAGTGATTGGCCACACAAACTTATTATTTGCTCATATTTGTTATAAATACTTAAGCTACTAACAAACCCCCCTTTAAAAAAATATATTAGTCTTCACCAAGCATCCCTAGTAAGCAACTGTTCATCAGTGCTGGCCAGATTTACTACCCGCTTCGTTCGACTTGACTAAAGAAGGCAGCCAAACTGATGTTTATGATGATGGGCGAATTGTGAAATGATGAAGATTCAGAAAGCAAAGGGTAAAACGCACTAAACATGTGTGGGGCAGAATATGCATTTTCCAGTTTTTCTTTTTCTATAGTTTTCGTCAAAACATTTTTATGCACCTAAAACTTGTTTTCCGGCATAACCCGTTATTCGCTCAAACGGATGCCTGTTAATTTTCAAAACGGATCATTTTGTTTCTTTGGAGCTTGTAACTATTAACAGGAGAAAGTTGCAGTTTTACTGGAACGAATACGAAGTACCTCCATAAAAAATAGGCCGTTTGGTTAGACAAAAATCCTGTAGGGGTAAGCGGGGTAAGGCCGCCCCCTTAAGCAATTCTGTTTATAGAAAAAAAAGTTGCGGCTGAAATTTCATTTTTTCTTTGCTAAGAGGCTTTTCTATTCAATACCCGCAACTAAAAAATTAGAACTGAAATATTTTCGTTTATTTTCCAGCTTTTTTTGCAATTTCAAAAATGCATTGAAAATTTGCAGATCTTTTTCATGCGGGGTAAGCCCGCCCACCAGCGGGGTAAGACCGCCCATCATCTATTGAGGATAACAAATATTTTTAGAGCCAAAACGGTTGATTTTATCGGTACAGTGTCTTTGGCAAAGTTGTAGAAGGTATTTTTTTTTCTTTTAAAAAAAATATACACTGTGAAAAATCTGAAAAAAAAAAAATTTTCTGAGTTTCCACTTTTTTTTTAGTTTTTAACTATCCAACCTCAAATCAATGTTTGGGCACCTTTTTCTGGTTTTCACAATAAATAGATTTTTCAGAAATGTGGTTTTTCAAGATTTGAATATATAATTTATAATATATCTGCCTTTAAGCTAAAAATAAATACTCAGTAAACCTGTCTTTGGGAGTTTTTCGAAGAATTATTATATATAGAGTAATAAAAACAATAATGAATTTTTTGCTAATATTTTAAATTTTTTTAATGTTTTTTTTTTTTGTAGAACAAAATTACTATCTGAAACTTTACCAGCGACTCTATACTAATCAAACAAACCGGCCAAATAAAATCTTCACAAAATTTAAGCTATTATTTTTTTTTTCTCCACGATCCATCAACCATCAAAGTTTAGCTAACCTTTTGTAGATTTTTCAGGCAAAAATATAATCATAAAATCAATTTGAATTATATTTTTAAAAATTTTATTTTTTATTAAATTTTTTTTATCTTTCCTTTTTTTGTACAGTGCACACTTTTTTCGGAAGGGCAAAAATACTATTTTCTACTTTGCCAAAGACGTCATACCGATCAAATAAACCGTCCTGGCTATACAATTATTTTTGCTCATTAAGACAATTTTTACACAAGTTTACTTCTTTCAAAAATTAGTCTTGTTAAAAAAATATTATTAGAAAAGTCGATTAACATCGTTGTCTATGTGGCTTGAAATCGCATTACTGATCCTGTCAATGTTCCCTTTGTAGTGTCGCGGCATTTGGGTCTTGAAGTAAAAAAACAAACAGTTGTATACGTGGCGGTTCTACCCCATGTATAATGGGCGGCCTTACCCCCAGTGGAACATTTTCATATTTCACCGAAAAAGCAGTCAAAATTACTCACGGCTTTCGATATTTCCGAAAGAAGACATATTTAGGCAACCGATTAAACGTAAATTCACAAACGAAACAATAGATTTTTAGACAGTAAAGCCTTAAGTCCCGTTGCCGCAAAACACTAGCGCATTGACCGGTTGCCAGCTGAAATGTTGTTTTTGATCATTTCTGTGACCGTTCGTGCACTATCAAAGCGGAAAGCGGTGCAAAATGTTATGTTATTATATTGTAACATGTCTATTGAGGAAATTTTTCAATTATTATATAACTTGGAATTGAAACTACGGTGGGCGGTCTTACCCTGTTTACCCCTATCACATTTTATATGGAAAGACGAAGGCTACCTTTTCTTAAGGAGGGGTAAGCATCTTGACGTTGCTTTTGCATACAATGAGATTTTTTTAAAACACGGATTGATATGGAAATTTAAATAAGTGTAATGCAATATTCAGTAACTGGTATTGTTTATTTCACATGTTATCGAATCATTTTGCATACCATAATCATCATTTAAGTAATCAAGTAAACTATTTTGCTGCAGGTCATATAACAATTTTTCTTGATTTGAATCAAGTAATCCTCGATCACAATTCTGATTAGTTATTGGTAAATCAATATTTGATAGCAAGCTATCAAAATCCATTGGACTGATGTGCCCGGCTCGTATATTATTGTTGCTATTTAAATTAGCAGACAGTTCATTACTACTAATTTTTCCTGTATCAGAAAAGCAACATTTGACACGATTGTATTTTTCTTGCGTTAAATTAGAGCCATTTTCTATAATCTGGCCATTTTCTTGTAAATTGTCAGGTTGCGTATTCTTCGTTTTATTACTTTCATAGTAAGGGTTGCTGGAATGCCAGCCCATACGTTTAACATGCGATGATGTACTAGGTAGTGAAAATCGTGCTACTTGATCTTTTGAAGGGTCAAGGGAACAGTTAGTTATATCTGCACAATTTGAGCTATAGTTTTTGTTGGCATCATGTAAAGTGTCAGATATTCTGGACTTTTTCGAATCTCCCATGTTAATACTATTAAGATGAGTGGTAAGTATATTGGGATACGATTCACTATTCACGAAACGGAGACCATCAAAATCATTGAAAATATGCTTATCGGATTTGTGCTCATGTATAGAACCATTACTCTCAGTCAGCAAGTCCGGTTCAAAACTAATTCTCTTCAGAATATCATTATTGTCCAAAGAGTGCTTTACTGAAAACTGAGAACCCTCTGTATGGGGAATCACAATTCCATTGTCACAAGTATCATCAATGTGCATATGAAAATCTAATAAATTCACATCATTGTAATCGTTCAAAACCAATGGACTATGTAAATTGCAATCGTTCAGCGATTTGGTGTTGGCAGAATGGATTTGACAAGTAATTGCATCAGCACCCTTGAACCCTTGTTTATTTTTTTCAATCGAATTAGGAATTCCAGGTTGAACTTGACCCAAAAGTTTGTCGAGAGTTTCATTATTAGGTACAAATTCTGATATTTTGCCAGAGTCGTTATCACACTGAATAACATCATTAGCAGCATTTGTTTTCCATTGTTCCTCACAAGTTTTATTCGTGTCAAGAACTCTATGCTGATTGTCTATAACATTCAAAAGTATTCCGTTATCAGTATAAGTGTGATCGATTTTACGGTGTACATCTGTAGTATCAGGATCAATATGCACAGTAATCTTAATGTCCATATTAGAGAGAATGTTTTCAGTATGCATTGGAGTTATATTATCTACGTTATTTCTACATCCGTTCAATACAATTGCCTCCGTTTTGGGTTCCATAAGCACATCAGTACTTTGGTTCAGAAGTTTAGTCGCACAGTCCTGATGCGTATGCATTTGTATTAACTTTATCTGCTCCAACTCTTCCTGACTCTTTTTCAACTGCTTTTGGAGTTCTGCAATTCGTTTTTGCTGTTCCTTTAGAAGGTTTTCCTCAGTCCCGTCGTAAGTTTTCTGAGTGAGTACTGGTGAGCTTACAGTAGCCAACACTTCAACATCACTCTTTCCATCGAAATCGGAACTTCTCTCCATTAGATGTAGGAAAGGTTTCAATCGATCAATCAGGGTTGACTTTGATCCAGATACTGGCAAGTTATACTTTTTACAATAACGTTTCAGTTGAAAAACTTTCAATTTATTCAAAACTTCAGTTGTTGGATCCGGTGGTAATTTTAAAGATGTACCCTCATTTCCCTGTAAAGATGAGCCTGTATCCTTCTCTTTATTTAAAGCGGAAAATGACATTTTAGAACTCGCCGGTAACATCGGCGGATGCTTGCAAATTTCTTCCAAATACTCTAGCAAATATTGCTGCTTCATTATAAGTTGATAGTTTGTCTCTCCACTATCTATTGGCACGGAAGATTGCTTCTGCGCATTGGGTGGACCCTTGTATTCATGAAATTTGATCGAGCGAGCCTTAGATATAACTTTATGCTTGTTTTTCTTCTTATTCTTTTCCTTTGTTTCACTTTTTAGTGTCCCGTTGTTATTTTTCCTCGAACAATCGACAGTATTTTCCATTCTGGAACACACGTCAGAACCTATGAACGCGGCATAATTATTTATGTTTCCCGATTCATCATTCAAGGATTTGTCTTGCTTTAGCGATGATGCTGTTATTATAGCTTCAACAGGAATTGTTTCTTGCGGCTGTGCTAAGAATAACACGTTAATAGGCCCAATTTTTGTTTCACCTTCGGAACTCAGAGAATCTTCTTCAGTACAAATCATACTTTCTGGACTAAGCAATGATGCCGCTTCATCAGTAGAAGTATAGTTAACCAGACCTTCTTTAACTATTCGTTCTATTGGCTCTTCTGCATGGAGTATGTTTTTTTCAATAAGTTCCAATGGTCCTGGCCGATGAGATATTTTAGAGTTTAGATGATCTACTAGCAAAGCCTTTTCTAGCATTCTTTTTTTCTCTGCCAGACTAGGATCAATGTTTCCTTCCTGATGTTCCAAAATATGTCTCCTCTCAAGTTCTAGTCTATCTGGTCTTTGCTTAATTTTTGCTTTCAATAAATCTCCTGTTTTTGCCCTTTCAAGTTGCCGCTGTTGTTCATAAATTGCAGGAGATGTTTTTAGAGCTGAAATTAGTAATATAAGTGAAAAAATGTTTTAAAATTAATATTAGTGTCAATGCTTACAGGGCATTATTCCTTGTTCTACCAATTGGTTCATTGTTCTTCTTACCAAGAGTTTCACCTTTAAAGCTAAAAAAAAATAAAATTATCAATGGCATGTTTATTTGTTAAAGTTATGTTTCGCAGTATTATTGCTGCATATTTGATATGACATTTGTACAGATATTTACACCCTTCTGATTCAAGTGTTTTTTTTTTTTCAGAAGGTTTTTTATGTTTTAGTAAGGGAAATGTTTGAAAAATTTAAAAAATCCACTAAAATTGATATCATTAAAAAAAATTTAAACTTGTCACAAGATAGTAAGAAACTTAGTTTTGATTCACTTAGAACTTCTCATAAATAAATAATTATACGACGGGCAAAAAAACAGTAAACATACAAGGCATTTGACTTGCCAAAATTTGCGCTCTACGGGACGCTGATTCTACCGGTGCTACTCTACGCCTTTAGCCACGAGTGCTGGCCAATGAAGGAGACCGACTGGTGAGCACTTGGAATCTTTGAGCGTAGTTCAATACTTGGCGACAAACTGGAGAATGGAACTGAAAAGGGTAGTTGGAGAAGACTAGTCCAAGATCGAGGACATATGTTGGATTCGGCGGAATGACTAATGTATTTAGCAGCTATGCTTTATCGATAAGGATCAAAACAGGATAGGGCTTCAATACCCTGTAATTTCGCCAACGTAATCAACATGTTTCATGTCGACGGTGTACTATGCATTGCGTTTTAAATTAGCCTTCGCAACTTGCCAAGCTTGTTCTGCGTTAACCTGTCTTTAGTTTTAGGCCACCACACTATCGAAGCATACGTTGTTCTTGGCCTTATTATTGCCTGGTACAACCAATTAACCATACTTGGCCTTAATCCTCAATTTCTGCCAAAAGCTCAGAGGGCACTCGTAGCTTTACAGATGATATATTCAAAATGTGTATTCCAGCTAAGTTTCTGATCCAAAATTAGTACAAGGTGTTTGGTCTCAATTAAAAACTGCAGTGTAGTCTCGCCCAATTTCAAACTCTTTAAGATGTACATACCTTTTTTTGCGAGTGCAGTCTACGAACTTAGGCAGCATCCAAAAGTACGTCACGCATATGGGGTGGAGAGGGGATTAAAAAAATCGTGACGATTTGTGACGTAGGGGAGAGGGGGGAGGGTATAACGTTGGGTGACGTCACATAAAAAATATTTGAAAATACAAAATTGACTGAAAAAATTGTTTGGTTTACCTCCTTTTGATGAATAACCAAACTGAAACTCATTAGTCTAGACATATTTACGACAAAAATCTGTTCCATAGAAACACAGTTGTTTATTTTATTAACGTGTGAAGAACAACTTCAACGACGTTTGTTCATTGTTTTGAGAAAACTGTGACTGCATTGACTCCGTTTATATTGGTTCTGAACTGTGAGCTCGCTTGCCAATGAAACTTTCAGATTAAGAGATCACGTTCATTGCATCGTAACTGAGTCTGTTACAAGGTTTAGTCTAAACTTTTCTAGCCATTTGAAAAATCTGTACTTTCTCATAAAAATCTCTTAACTGTACAGTACAGAATCTGTTCCGAAAAAAACAAAATTGATAACTCCGGATCGTATTGGTTTTTTGAGATAGTGTTTTCGGCAATGTTCATGAGAATAACCAAAGAATATTCTTGTATGAAAATCTTGTACAAAACTAGTACTAATTTTTTCTTCCTATTTTTTTTAATTTAGAAGGATGCTTTCTTTTACAAAGTTGTGTATTAGCAAATAATATGCAACTCTTCCAAAGTCGCAACTATTCAAGAAGCCACAGTGTATGAAATGTTCATTTTTTTGATAAAATGGACAAAAAACTTTTATTTCCATTCAAATTATTCTCTAAGTGTATTAACAAATTCTATGAGTTTCCAATCTTTCAAACACTGACCTTTTCCGCAGAAACAAGAGGTTATGGCCTGTAGTTTTGGAGATTTAAAAAAATGAAAATTTTGATAATTTTTTTTAAATGTCAATCTCAATTAACGCACCCACCTATGGTGGACCAAAAGAGTCCATAATTGATTCTCTTTAAAATTTTCGAAGACATTTGGCATAACAATACAAACAAGTTCGAATGCATCAATGATTGCATTGAAAATAAAGGGTCTGTAGATAATGCAAACACGCTGAAGATTATTCAATGGAATATCAGAGGCATCAATGATCTTTCGAAGTTTGATTGCGTTAGTGAATTGTTACAAAGGTACAGTAAGCGAGTTGATGTTGTTGTATTATGCGAAACTTGGGTGAAGCAAGATCGGTCCTGTGTATAAATTAGATGGATACACGGGTCTGTTTTCTTGTAGAGATGAGTCAAACGGTGGTTTATTTGTGTTTGTATGTGGTCCCTGTGGTTCTGTGGTTAGCGATGTCGGTCGGCTAGCACTCTCACACGGTTGTGATATCGGGTTCGATTCCCGATCAAGTCGAGGATCTTTTCGAGCTGGAAATTTTCTCGACTCAGCACTGGGGCACGGTGTATCGTTGTACTTATCCTACACATACAGAGTGTGCCAAAAACAATATCGATAACGAATTCTCTCAACTAATCTAGTTGATCGTGACCGCTATTAGCCCCAAGGCTAAGCGTGCGATATTGTGTGTTGTGTGTGTGTTATTTGTGTTTGTGCGTAATGATTTGTGGTTGATGTTTGTCTAAACAGATTTGAGGATGGTTTACATCACATACATTTTAAGTTACGCTCTTCCGGAAAACAAATAGACTTTCATGCGATATATAGACCCCCATCCTATGCAGTTAGAAGCTTTTTTTTCGAAAAGCTTGAACGTTTTCTATCCAAACTCAGCGAAATAGAAGATTGCATCATAGTCGGAGATATGAACGTTCCAACAAATTTACTTTCGAACAACGTCGTGCGCGAGTATCTGAGACTGCTGACGTCATACAATGTCGCTGTTACTAATTCATTCACAACAAGATCTGTCAGCGGGAATATTCTCGATCACGTCATCTGTTCAATCCCACTTGCCAATACCGTCGTCAATGAAACTATTGATAACGATCTAAGTGACCACAGTTTGATCGTGTCCTCGTTTGCGTTCTCTCGGAAGCTGATCACAAAAACACTGCAAAAACAAATTGTAGCCCACTCTCGTCTAAGTCAAATGTTTATTCAGTTTTACGAGACGCTACCTGAGACTTTGACGGCTAGTGAAAAGTTATCTCGCGTAGTTGAATGTTACAACATTTGTCTTACGCAATGCACTAACACTGTTACTGTGCAAGCGAAAGTGAAGGGGCATTGTCCTTGGATGTCGCTAGAGATTTGGAAACTAATTGGTATGAAGGAGCGTTTGCTGAAAAAGCACAGGAGATATCCCACTGATCAGCACACATCCGAACTGCTCGATCACGTTTCGAAATTGTTGCATCAAAAGAAAACAGTCGCGAAGCGTAACTACTACTATAACTTAATCGAAAGGGCTAGTCAAAAAGACGCTTGGAAAGTTGTTAACGACGTCATCGGGAAAAAGCACAACCGAAAGGAACCCATTCATATCCGAATGGATGCTACTACTACCATCACCGATGAGCGTTCTGTTTGCTCGGCATTTAACGAGTTTTTCTGTGATATCGGAGCTAACCTGGCAGCCACAATTAAAAGCGATAGGAATATTGAACGGTTTTCAACTCTAACCCCGCACCCAACCTCATTTTTTCTCACTCCAACTACGGTTAACGAAACGTTAACCGTAATTATAATCCACATTATAATCCACAGAGCCTAACCCCCTCACAGCATGAAGTTTGCCAGGGGTAGGTAAAATTTTCTCAGCAACTTGTTGAGAAGTGCGTCAACTCTATATAGTTAACAAAACAGTATTTATTTCTAATTTTACAGAATTTTACAAAATTACTCACAGAGTAAAAGCTCCAAGGAGTTCCGGATTGAGATTTTGTCTACATACATCTAGTTCAATATTCTTTCAGCCCTGAGAGTTTCAGGTTGCGCCTTTGTGCGCTAATTGACATATGACATTTAAAAAAAATCATCAAAATTTTCGGTATTCGGATTTTAAAAGATTTATAATTAAAAACTCATAGAGTTTGTTAATATGCCTGACGAGAGAGCCGCCAAAACTATCTTCAGTAGAGAACCAGGAAGAGGCCGTCGACTCCGTGGTAGGCTCCGCACGCGGTGGATGTGCGCGGTGTAAGAAGATGCAAGATCTGCTGGTGTACGAGGAGACTGGAGAACTCTAATTCGTTCGGCCCTAGACCGGTGACCGGTTAGCCAAAAAAGTAAAGTAAAGTCAGTGACGACTGACTTGTTAGGTCAGTATCGAACCTCGGGACCTACAGGCAGGCAGTTTGGGGAAGGACACTTATAATTCAATTTTTTAATAGGGGAGGGGAGTTGCTGTTACGTGACGTACTTCTCCTGGGGGGTCTTTATTGTGTGACAAAATGTAACAAGGTGGGGAGGGGGAGTGAAATTCAATCAAAATTTGCGTGACGTACTTAATCCATCGCATCGTATCCATCGCAAATATGCCTTCGTATGCATCAGCTGCAGCCTAATAACAAGCTATTTCGGTCCCATATTCCATGAGAGTGTAATGTTGGGGTCAACTCTATCTCCGACACTAGTTTGATATAATCTCTCAAAAGCTTTACGCTTTTAATGAAACTAATTTGAACTGAACGGCCACAGTAAATAAATATCTGGGTATACCTCACGAAGTCACAACATTCCGGAAACATTTATTTGAGTAAAACTCTCCGGGTCAAAAATGCATTTACACCGGGCATTGTGCACGACCGCTCATCATTCGTCCCTCATTCGTAGGAATTTAAATCTACTTGTCAGAAAAGGGAAATAAACTTACAACTAACTTGATTGGTACTTTTTGGCTATAAAGAGAGCTCATTGTAGCAATCGAGGATTGCGACGCTGACAGAACCAAAAATGAATGAACTCTCCTACTATTGATAAGATTACGGAGGCAGAATTCAAGATTTGTTCATGGGCGAATATAATGTTGCTCTTCTCGCTGCTGCGGATAAACTTCCTGATGTCTTTAAAGGTTAATCAACCAAGCCAAAGTTATTACAAAAATAAGGTTTGGAAGAACAAAAACAAAAATGTAACCCAACATGGCGAGCTAGTAGTTAATATGAGGGAAAATAACTTTTCCATCATTATCGATGAGTCTACTGACTAAAGTAGCAACAAAACTCTTGCAATAGTGGTCAGGACAATGAACAAGAAGTCATTTTGTGCGAAAGATGTTTTATATGCCGCTATTGGAGTTGAGTGTGCTGATCGCGTGACACTGCACACTGGGCCAGAAATGGAATCTAGCGGAACGAAATTTTATTTATTTTTTTTAAATTTCTTACAATTTTTTCCTCGATAGAAATTTAATAATTACGTCGTTTTCTTCCGAGTACAGCAGTTTCTTAAGTACTTAAGTGGAAATAGTTCACAAAATTTGAAAAAAAACATAATTTTGTGAATTAGATATCTCAGCGGGTAGCAAGTATTAGCAAACCATGATTTTTTCTAAAATTTGTCCATCAAAAAATCTTTATTTTCTGAAAATTTGAAAGAAGTGTTTTTTGGTGTTTTTGTGATATTTCAGTTTGAATATAACCATAGGTTTCATATAAAAATACAATTGCTATGTATTTATTGCATGGAATATAATGTTCAGTACTTTGGTAATAAGAACTTCAACTTGACGCTCAGTTTAGTTCGCGATTTGGCCGCAGAGATATTCAAATTCACAACCCAAATCTTCTTACATGTTAGTAGGAGAGACTAAAAAATGAATGAAACTGCGCTGTCATTCATAAACAAACATTGATAACCTTTTTGGAAACAGAGAAAGAATCTGGAAAAAATCTAGATCATTTATGAAAAATCTGGAAAATTGGACATTAAATCTGCCTATCTAGATACATGTTCAAAAATCTGGACACCTTGCAACGGGTAAAAATCAGCAGAGATTTTTATATTTATGAGATTGTCCGTAGCTTGTACCCATCGTTAGGTAGCGAAGCTGGTTCGTTGCATCGTAGTACCGTTTTGATTCAAACTTCGAACAGTCTCAAACTTACAATGAAAGTCGAATTATTATAGCTGGTGTAATAAAATGAATGATTATTATATACCATTTTGTTCCTTGAAATGTCCTTCACCCAGTGATGTATAGCTCTTTACTATAAGGCCACTTCCGGGGTAACAGCAGGCGTTGAAAAAAGTGACAGTCAGTGTTCAGACGGTTTGCCTATCTATCTCTTAGCGATTACGTTGAAGTGTTCGGAATTTGAATCAAAGCCGATTTCTAAATTCTTTTTATTTTCATGTAAAAAACGTATTCAAATCTATATAAATAGCACTCAATTGCAACAACAATAAAATAACCAACATGCTAAACCCTTAGGATCGATGAAAACGTTCATTTTCGTTGATTTTTTAGTGCAAGAAGTTACATCAGAGCTTAAGTGTTCTAAATTTGATACAGTACGGTACGTGTTATGAGCAGTCTTGTTCTTTTACTCATCTTTGTGCATTTTTCAACACATAAATTGCATCACATCAGTTTGTTAGCAGGCATTGTGATGAGCAAATAAAAAATACAAATGACAAGCATCAAATTAAACAGCGCACTCCATCTGTTAAAGGTGGAAGTTTGCTATGAAGGTGCTAGTAATTACATCGCTGCGAAGACAGAATGTGCGTATGTGGTGGTCCAGCCTGCGCATTCGGTTTGCATTCGCATCGCCAGCACACACACTGGCGTGCGTAAGTTCCACTTTACTCAAAAGACTGCGCTACCAAAACTGCTCAATCTCAGGCAGAGTTCCCAGTCTTTTTGATATGGTGTTTTTGGTGCGGTTGAGTGAATTAACTGTGTCTGGGCTAAATTTATCATAAACCTGCACCGTAATAATAAAAAAAACTCAGTGAGAATAACACAGTGAACATAGCGCAGAGCCCAAAAAAGTTTTCAACCAGCTAGAATTTTCATCATAGTGCCCTTATCAATGAGTAATAAAAGTGCTATCTATATTGTATCAGTTGCAATCGAGAAAGTCTCTCTGCGAGAGCTTTATGCGCTTACTCTTCACAATACAAGCTTTCTGATGTTGCGTATTTGGCTTTCTTTACACAGTGTGCATTTGTTTCCAGCGTGCGAAAAAAATAATCAACTCATCCGTTTTTTTCAACATGCTTCTGTGTTCTGTGCAAATTATATGAGCCACTATGAGTATGCCAAGACTGGTTATGAGTGGTTACGAAAACTTAGAAATCTCAGAGCACCCACCGGAAATACCCAAGACCAGCCAGAGGAGGGCAGGGGGTGGCGTTGCCCCCCCCCCTTAGTTGTTGACATTGGTGCAGAATTTTGTTTTCAATAACTCTAGTAGCACAAAACGACATCTTTAGCCCATAGAAACATCTGTGTAAAGTATCAGCCAGATTAAATTGATAATTGATTGAAATGCTTGTTGCGTGGAATTGCACAAGTTTTACAGTTGATCCACCAAGGACATTGCAGCGGAAAAAGTACTAGGCAAATCCGCCTGCATCAACTAACTTGGAGTATTGGAACCGAGCTGTGACAATTCCTTACCTATATTCTCTTGTAACCTCACAGTAAACACGGTTCGGTGAAGATAATGCACCTGCCTACGCGTTGTCCTTGCTGCATCCCGCTAAATACGCATGTCGTTGGACGAGTTCAAGCGCAAAACCGAAAGTTTCGTAATTTTTCACGAAGTTGGCAATTTTGTTGGAGAGGTGGAAGTTTGGTATCAACATTGCAGCAGCATGTGAGCAGATCGTAAGAACTTGGAAGGGCTGGATATTGTAGACCTGCTAGTTAAAGTCCGTTCGTTCTTTCCTGCGACTGAGAAAACAATTGAAATTGCCAGTCCTATTGTGCACTACGTACACTACACCAGTGAATTTGGTTTGCAAGATGTGTTAGTGTTGATTCCGTGCACTCCCGTCAATCAACAAGAGATGAGAACAAACACGGAGAGCGTTGAAATTTGACAACGTTGTACACTCTCCGCAAGTCGCATGCTGCTTCATTCAAGCATCGAATGCAGCTTCATGAGAGAATGGGTAGGTGGGAAACTTAATGAGGCCCTCGCCATGCAGTATGCGGCAAGTGTCATTTGTGACAGTAAGGAATAATATTAACAATGAAAACGATTACGCGCGTCCAAGCACATCACGAACTGTTTTGACGCTATTCGCGCCTCGCCGCATTCTGCATGACAAGGGCCTAAGACCGGTGTTAGTATTGGCTACTGAAAATACTCTCGGTGCCATTGTATGTAACACACACGCGATGTTGTATTGCCTGGGTGGTAGAATGAAATGATTTTCTTTCAGTACTTTTCAAGAGGCAAATGCAGTACGTTAAAATAAATATGGAGCCTTGTTGAAAACCTTCTAAACAAGCCATTCTTAAGACGAACTGTAGAAGATAAGCTTTTGGTCACAAAGATGCAAGTTCCTTGACCAAAGCTAGAAAATCTCAAGTCAACGTTTGTCAGAGGTGGAATGACAATTACACGAAAATTTAACGTGAACGCTTATGATGCAACGTGGCTGTGCGGGTCACAGACACGTGGTAAACTATTTTGCTGGCCGTGTCTCTTGCTTCAAAATCCTAGTAATAAATGCGTGTGGATAAAGGATGGATATGGGGATTTGGACCATCTTTCCTCGGCCATGAAGGGGCGAATTTCTGAGAATAAATCTGTGGTGGCATTGTGCAGCTCGATTCGAACGATTTTCGCTATTTTCGAGCACGTCACATACTGCCAGTTTTTCTTTGAGCTCAAAAGGAGCTTTCATTGTCATTTATTTGTCCTTCAGCTCATCTAACCCGCAAAGTCGAAAAAAATACGAAAAACGAAACATAGCGCTTACCAGCGATCATTTAGTTTTGTTCGAGTTACACGAAACGAAATGCGCAATGCCACCCCTGGTGCTTGAAGACGATATATTTATAAATAAATTTGCTTCTTTTTATGACAGTTAATGATAGATTTCTAGAAAATATGAATACTAAATCAGATAAATGCAATGCATGTGTTTTATTATGTACATTTCTGGTGCTGTCCACTGGGGAAGAGGGAGGGGAGGGGGTAGGTGTTTGTATGGGACAATCTTGAGTGCACAGTCAATATCCAAATCCACGAGACGCCACTGGAAATTGCACTCATTCAGCACATTACGTCGGGTGAAAACCTGGCTGAGGTCAACAATGGTTGAGCAGCGGTTGAATGCTCTCTGCTTGCTGAGTGTTCAACGCCAGATGGTTCGTGATAGTTCGCAATCGTGAAAAAATTACTTTTTTTTCAAAGGGGGGGATTTGTTAGTAGCTTAAATATTTATGATAAATATTAGTAAATAATGAGTATGTGTGTCCAATAGAGTGGCCATTTTTGTAACATCATGCGATTTCGATGAGCGCCGGGCGGAAAAAGTTTCCTTTTTACTCCAAAAATTAGCCATGAAAATTTGAAGTTGATCCGACTTCAATTAATGGACCCACATAACGCTTATATTTAAAAAACTAGATACTCATGAAAATTGCGGTTTTTTTATCCCTTTGAGAAGTTTTTTGCCTTAGTTTCTTAAAGTAGGTGTATATTTTGCGTCAAAATACTCTTTAATCATGAAACCATATCATTGGGGACATTCACATGTTTCGTAACGCTCAATTTTAGCAATACCTTCCATCCCTGAATAACACAATTTTGCATGGGGGCCTCGCACAATGGAACTCTTCATTTAATATCCCCTTCTTCTGAGTACGTTACGTAATAAATGAATGATCTCTTGTATTCGTTAGAGGATTTGAAGCTACCACTCAGTGATTATGAAGTGAACCGTCAATATCGGATTGCTGAAGCAAAATTATTTAAGTTATTAAGAGCTCTTTGTATGGATTTAATGTTAATTTTAGTAGTATTATTTTTTTTCTATGAAACAGTTTAGCACTAGTTATCTAAATTCACTAGGACGGTGATTTTCTTTTTTCAAATAAAGTCGGTAGATCTCATGTTGATCGAACTGCAATTCTTATGAGTTACGATGGAACAGAAAAGTTCTTAGGCGCGCTTAAAATTGATTCAAGCTCCGGTAAAAATATCGCCTAAGAGGTTCATAATACGCTAGTGGAATATTTCGGAAAAGTTTCGAAAACTAACCAATATTACTTGTCCTTCATATCATATCTATTCACTTTTATGCAAAATATATTACATGACAAAAGCATCGGACTTTAAATACCTTTCTTCAACCATTTTACAAGAGCATCAAACGACATTATTCACAGCTTCAATGATCCAAAAGTTCGCTCGAAATGATTCGATGAAGATTGCAATCGAATCAAGCAATTTTATGCAATCAAGTTCGCGGCGATTATGAGGTGCTCTTGGAGTTAGCATTTACATTTCCTAAAGTTACAATTTTGTAAAGCGACCCTTTTTCACTTATCACACGCAAGATTCATGGCAAAAAATTTATTTGCTGAGGAAATATTTGCTCTGATCTTTGACCATAAATTGCATTCGAGAAATGTCCCTTTTTTAGTCAAACTTTACATTCAGGTGTTTTTCAGGTGTACGAATTATTCAATTAATGAATTTTCAAGTTATGAATTTTCTACGGGATTCTTTCGCATATTTCGAAATTGATAGTCGTTTCAGACGGTGTAACTGAAAAGATGAAGAATCGCTTGTGGCATTCAAGCGCAGAATAAGTTGGATTGGCTTGATATCCCGCTTGAAATTAAACAAAAAATGATCAGGCGATTAAACGCGGTTTTTAAGGTGAAACGATATTGAAGCCACGAACAGCCATTTTCGAGCCACCACTTCGAATTTTCAGAAGTACAAGATTCGGAAATAGATAATGCATTCCCTGTGAAAACGCTATTATAAGTTTGCTTCACCGCAGCAAACATAAAACAGCGTTTTTACAGATGACGCTTCACCTGTTACCGAGTCTTGTGCCTTTGAAAATTCGAAGTGGTGGCTCGAAGTCGACCATTTTTGGTTTCAATACCGTTTGGCCTCAAATAGCTGATGTCGAATGTCGCAAGCATTGAAATCCTGAACAGTTATAATTTAGGGGCCATCCACATACCACGTGGACAGCTTTTGGGGGGCCCCACGGAGGGGGAGGGGGGGTCAAAATTGTTAAAAATCTGTCCACGTGGTATGTGGATGACCACTTATCCCATCTCGTTTTATATAAAACCAATGCTTTCTTTTCGAGTTTTAAACTAAATATTGATTTTTTCGACCCAGCCGATTAAAAAAATAATGAGGAATAGCAAACTTCTGTTAAAAATTATTTGCTATAAAGACGCCACAGAACATGGTGTTAAATTCATGAAAAGTTCTAACCGTGTTCCAACAATAATGAAAACGAACTTTGGTTTATATTGCATGTTGTTGATTCATACCGTAAAAATACCCACCTCATTCAAATTCCGAACTTTTTAACAACACCAATAGTTTTAGATAATTTTGAACTTAAATTAGGATAATTTTAGAGCGGTTTTATGAAAATACAAGTGTATTTGAATACGTTTATCGAGAGATATATGTTAAAAAAAGAAAAATCTCCGTACAATTTTCATGTAAATCGATTTTTAAAATATAAGCGCTTTGTGGGTCCATTAAATAAACTCCGATCAACTTCAAATTTTCGTGGCTTATTGTAAAGGTCAAAAGGAAACTTTTTCAGCCCGGCGCTCATTAAGATCGATAGTTTCAAAAACGGTCATAAAAAATATGGCCACTCTAGTGTCCAATCACAAATGGTGACTTCTCAACACTGTTAGAAATTTGTAATTTTATTTGTTAGGATTTGTTGGCTTTCGCAAATAGGACTTATCATTCGTAGGGATTTAAACCTACTTGTCAAAAAAGGAAGTAAACTTACAACTAACTTAATTGCTAACTAATTGGCTATAAAGAGAGCTTATCGTAGCAATTGAGGAATGCAACGATTTTTGTCGAAAATTGTTAATAATTTTATTTGACATAGCTTCGCATGTTTCAGCACCAGTAAGTCTATGTAATTCGAGTGTACCAAACCAAGGAGGACGCTTCAAAATCACTTTCAGAATTTTATTCTGAATCCTTTGAAGCGTTTTCTTCCTTGGTAAACAACAACTTGACCAGATCGGTACAGCATATGGGTCATTCCATGTCAAGTGTCCGAGGAAATGCATCGACCATCTCCGATTTCGACCAAAATTTGTGAGTCGATGTATTTTGGACCGGAACTTAAAAGTACGAAGTGTTGTACCGATTGGTGGACCCCTCGGCCAATGGGACTGCCTCCACTTTTTGCGAATTAAGCAAAACACCTTTTTTATTTTGTGAATATCTCGGGACCCTGAAGAGCTACAGGTGATATTGACATATCATTTTGAAGGGTTTAAGATGTAGAATCGAACTACGTGATAAATTTTTTTCTGCAGTGTTGCCAACATTGCATTTTTTTCGATTCAAAACTTAATTTGCAATTTCCTCAAAATACCCCCCCTTCGATTTTAATTTTGACCACGCCAATGTATTTAGCAGACGATTTTACATAGGAATCACTTATCAGCAAAAAACAAAATGTCGCGTTCCAGAGATACAGCATTTTCAAAATTGCAAGATTTCGAATTTTGTCTACGCACGAAAGCGTTTCTATATAAATTGCTGCTATCTCAATGGTATTCTAGCAGGCGTTTGTGTTATCGAAGAGATGTTCCTTAGAGGAGCATCCGTTAATGATGTAACGCAAAAAATACCGTTCTAGAATCATTTTCACGAAAAGTTACAGGAGAGTTTTGGTTACACTTTTCACATGAATCTTCATTTTATTGATTTAACACATTGTAAAGCATCCTCTCTAAATTTAAAACCGTTTCCTAACAGGCGAATGGTCATGTTTTTTCCTGATTTAAGGTTTACTATGATTTCAAAATTGTAAACAATGTGTCTCATCACGTGTGCAGTCATTTCATTCTTCAAGATGGTGTGTTTAATTGGATTGTATTTAAAACAAATTTGTATCGCTGGAAAACGGTATTGGTTATCACAGCAGCTTACGCGATGAGATTTACTAGCTACTAAGGGAGCATGCATAAATGACGTAGCTATTTTTTAGGTTTTTGTTACCCCCCTTCCCCATTTACCACCATAGCATTTCGTCACAAACTCAGACCCCCTGTAGATAATTACGTAGCTTTATAACAAACTACACTCCCCCCACCCCACACCAATGACTTTATTTTGCAAATTTTATTACTAAAAACATACATCGTATCATAAATGAAAAAGACAAGACTAAGAATTAAAAATGACCATAAACAAACAAAGCGGTGAAAAAAAACAATAAGAGGGGGGATCCTTCTATCACAATAACAATATCGCACGCTAGCCTGGGGGGCTAATGCGATCTCGATCAACTAGATTAGTTGAGAGAATTCGTTATCGATATTGTTTTTGGCACATTTTGTATGTTGTAGGATAAGTACAACGATACATCGTGCCCCAGAGCTGAGTCGAGAAAATTTCCAGCTCGAAAAGATCCTCGACCTGATCGGGAATCGAACCCGATATCACAACCGTGTGAGAGAGCTAGCCGACCGACATCGCTAACCACAGAACCACGGGGACCACTTCTATCACAACTAACATGTTTAAACTTATTGGCAAAAATCGGGAGAAGACTGTTATTATCAATAGGATCATAGCAGTAGTCTCACAATTGTCCTGTACACTAAACAGTTGGCTGCGAAGCCTGTGTCAAATAACAGAACAGAAAAAGCCACCTCCGCTCTAATCCTGGGTAAAAAGTAGAAGAAGAACATAGGCAGATGAATGTTATGATAGGCTTACTTGCTCTATGACGTGCTATGATATGAGCAAATTAAGATATTCGGTTATGATAAAATATTTTGGATGCGTTCGGAGATTTGTTTGAACATGTGGTAAATATGCAAAATTATGAAATGAAATCTTAAATCAGTTTCAAAATTCAAATCATGGACAAAAGTGTACATTTACCAAAAAACAGTTTGAATTTAAATACGAAAAATGTAGTCAAAACTCTCCTGTAACCTGTAGTGAAAATGATTCTAGAACGGTATTTTTTGCGTTACATCATTAACGGATGCTCCTCTAAGGAACATATCTTCGATAACACAAACGCCTGCTAGGATAGCGGCAGTTTACGTAGAAGCGGTTTCGTGCGTAGACAAAATCAACAATCTTGCAATTTTGAAAATGCTGTATCTCTGGAACGCGACATTTTGTTTTTTACTGATGAGTGATTCCTATGTAAAATCGTCTGCTAAACACATTGGCGTGGTTCAAATTAAAATCGAAGGGGGGGTATTTCGAGGAAATTGCAAATTAAGTTTTGAATCGAAAAAAATGCAACACTGCAGAAAAAAAATTTATCACGTAGTTCGATTCTACATCTAAAACCCTTCAAAATGATATGTCAATATCACCTGTAGCTCTTCAGGGTCCCGAGATATTCACAAAATAAAAAAGGTGTTTTGCTGAATTCGCAAAAGGTGGAGGCAGTCCCATTGGCCGAGGGGTCTACCAACCGGTACAACACTTTGTACTTTTAAGTTCCGGCCCAAAATACATCGACTCACAAATTTTGGTCGAAATCGGCGATGGTCGATGAATTTCCTCGGGCACTTGACATGGAATGACCCATATAGCATTGCTGGTCTAAAAATTTGTTTGTAAATCAAAAGGTTATTCTTTAAACTAAGTTTAGAATTTCGATTAATGAGAGGATATAAACATCTCGTATACTTGATGCACTTTGCTTGTATACTATCAATGTGCTCTTTGAAAATAAGTTTTTTATCGTAAATTAGTGCCAAGTACTTACCATTGTCAGACCAACTAAAAATAACCCCATTCATCCTGACAATGTGATTATTGTTTGGCTTGAGTAAAGAAGCCCTAGTCTTATGTGGAAAAATTATCATTTGAGTTTTAGAAGCATTGGGAGAGATTTTCCACTTTTGCAAGTAGAAAGAAAAAAAATATCTAAACTTTTCTGCAATCGACTGCATATGACACGAAGACTTTTTCCTTTTACGGAAATGCTTGTGTCATCGCAGAACAATGACTTTGTGCATCCTTGAGGCAAATCAGGAAGATCTGGAGTAAATATGTTGTACAGGACTGGACCCAAGACTGAACCTTGAGGCACACCTGCTCTGACAGGAAATCTATCAGATTTTGAATTCTGATGATCAACCTGCAGAGTTCGACCAGTAAGGTAATTTTTTAAAATTTTGATTATAAAAATAGGAAAATTAAAAGTTTGCAATTTCGCAATCGAACCTTTATGCCAAACACTGTCGAATGCTTTTTCGCTCCAGTGGAATAACCTTCAGATTTGTTAGCTCGTATCATATTAGTTACTCTGAGCAATTGATGAGTAGTGAAATGCCCATGGTGAAATCCAAACCGTTCATCTGCAAAAATTGAATTTTCGTTGATGTGTGACATCATCCTGTTAAGAATAATTCTCTCAAACAGTTTACTTATTGAAGAAAGCAAACTGATTGGTCGATAATTTGAAACTTCAGCTGGATTCTTATCCGGTTTTAAAATTGGAGTAATTTTTTGCATTTGACCATAATTTGGAAAAATATGCAATTTTGAAGCAGCAATTGAAAATTTTCAATAAAAATTCCATTGTGCTCTTAGGGAGATGTTTGATTAATATATTAAAGATTCGATCGTCACCAGGTGCTCTCATTCAAGTTAGTTTCAATTATTTCTGCAGGTAAAAAGTTCTGGAAAGAAATTAAATCAAATTGACGTGTGACTTCATTTTCAATTGGACTCACAAAATTCAAATTTGAACTCTGAACACTCTTAAGCTGATGAGCAAGTCTTTGAGCCTTTTGTTCATTGGATACAAGAAAACGTTCATCATCTTTTAAAACTGGAATAGGCTTTGAAGGTTTCTAAAGAATTTTCGACAGCTTCCAATAGGGTTTTGAATATGGTTTAAAATTTTCAACTCTAGTTTCAAAATGTTGATTTCTCAGAAGAGTAAATCTATGCTCAATCTTTTTCTGTAAATCTTTATTAATAGGTTTTAAAACAGGTTTACGAGAACGTTGATATTGACGTCTGCGGACATTTTTCAAACGAATTAGAAGTTGAAAATTTTCGTCAATTATTGGTGAATCAAATTTCATTTGAGCCTTTGGAACAGAATAATTTCTGGCATCAACAATTGCACATTTTAATGCTTCCAAAGCGGAATCAATATTCACTTCATTTTGCAAATCAAGCTCATTATTGAAATTTCTCTCAGTATGAGTTTTGTATCTTTCCCAATTAGCCTTGTGTTAATTAAAAACAGAGCTCATAGGGTTTAAAACTGATGTGATAAAGAAAAAGTTATTGGAAGATGGTCAGAATCAAAGTCAGCATGTGTGATCAATTCACTACATACATGACTTTGATTTGTTAGCACCAAATCAATTGTTGGTGGATTTCCTACAGAAAAAAGCATGTAGGACTATTCGGCGACTAAATAGAATAGTATCCTGAGGAACAATCATTGAATAAAATTTTGCCATTGGAATTACTTTGAGAATTATTCCTTGATCGATGTTTAGCGTTAAAATCGCCGATTATCAAGAAATTTGAACGATTTCTGGTGAGGTTTTGTAAATCACCTTCAAAATAATTTTTGTGCTCGCGTGTGCATTGGAATGGTAAATATGCTGCGGCGATAAATAAAATCCCAAGTTCAGTTTGAACTTCAATTCCCAAAGTTTCAATAACTTTCGTCTCAAGATGGGGAAGGGCACGATGTTTGATTCGGCGATGAATAACAATTGCAACTCCACCGCCGGAACCGTGAATTCTATCATATCTATGCACCACGTAGCTGGGATCATATTTTAATTTGATGTTAGGTTTCAAAAATGTTTCAGTAATAATTGCAATGTGCACATTATTTGCTGTTAAAAAATTAAAAAGCTCATTCTCATTGGGCTTCAATGAGCGAGCATTTTAAAATTTTGATTGTTTTATTTAAAATCATTGTAAAATTTTTAATTAGAAACAATTTGAATTGTAAAATTTGTTCCAATTTGAATGGCTCCAAGCATGGATTTTGCCTGCAACATGGCGTTCATAAGATCGATCATTGCCTGTTGCAGAAAATAAAAGTTTACCTGCCGTAATAGGCCCCAAGCAGTTGATATTAGAGAAAATTTTTTTTCGGTAGTAATATTAGCTGGGCTAATCAATGTATTTTTATTTTCTACCGGTTTTGGTTTACCTCACATGTTAACGGTCATTTTCGAATTACCAACATTAGGTGAAATAATGTTCGAACTACCTGCTACCTGTGCATACGTTAATCGGGTATGCAAAAGAGTAGAAAAATAAATAAAAAATCTATCAGATTTTGAATTCTGATGATCAACCTGCAGAGTTCGACCAGTAAGGTAATTTTTTAAAATTTTGATTATAAAAATAGGAAAATTAAAAGTTTGCAATTTCGCAATCGAACCTTTATGCCAAACACTGTCGAATGCTTTTTCGCTCCAGTGGAATAACCTTTAGATTTGTTAGCTCGTATCATATTAGTTACTCTGAGCAATTGATGAGTAGTGAAATGCCCATGGTGAAATCCAAACCGTTCATCTGCAAAAATTGAATTTTCGTTGATGTGTGACATCATCCTGTTAAGAATAATTCTCTCAAACAGTTTACTTATTGAAGAAAGCAAACTGATTGGTCGATAATTTGAAACTTCAGCTGGATTCTTATCCGGTTTTAAAATTGGAGTAATTTTTTGCATTTGACCATAATTTGGAAAAATATGCAATTTTGAAGCAGCAATTGAAAATTTTCAATAAAAATTCCATTGTGCTCTTAGGGAGATGTTTGATTAATATATTAAAGATTCGATCGTCACCAGGTGCTCTCATTCAAGTTAGTTTCAATTATTTCTGCAGGTAAAAAGTTCTGGAAAGAAATTAAATCAAATTGACGTGTGACTTCATTTTCAATTGGACTCACAAAATTCAAATTTGAGCTCTGAACACTCTTAAGCTGATGAGCAAGTCTTTGAGCCTTTTGTTCATTGGATACAAGAAAACATTCATCATCTTTTAAAACTGGAATAGGCTTTGAAGGTTTCTAAAGAATTTTCGACAGCTTCCAATAGGGTTTTGAATATGGTTTAAAATTTTCAACTCTAGTTTCAAAATGTTGATTTCTCAGAAGAGTAAATCTATGCTCAATCTTTTTCTGTAAATCTTTATTAATAGGTTTTAAAACAGGTTTACGAGAACGTTGATATTGACGTCTGCGGACATTTTTCAAACGAATTAGAAGTTGAAAATTTTCGTCAATTATTGGTGAATCAAATTTCATTTGAGCCTTTGGAACAGAATAATTTCTGGCATCAACAATTGCACATTTTAATGCTTCCAAAGCGGAATCAATATTCACTTCATTTTGCAAATCAAGCTCATTATTGAAATTTCTCTCAGTATGAGTTTTGTATCTTTCCCAATTAGCCTTGTGTTAATTAAAAACAGAGCTCATAGGGTTTAAAACTGATGTGATAAAGAAAAAGTTATTGGAAGATGGTCAGAATCAAAGTCAGCATGTGTGATCAATTCACTACATACATGACTTTGATTTGTTAGCACCAAATCAATTGTTGGTGGATTTCTTACAGAAAAAAGCATGTAGGACTATTCGGAGACTAAATAGAATAGTATCCTGAGGAACAATCATTGAATAAAATTTTGCCATTGGAATTACTTTGAGAATTATTCCTTGATCGATGTTTAGCGTTAAAATCGCCGATTATCAAAAAATTTGAACGATTTCTGGTGAGGTTTTGTAAATCACCTTCAAAATAATTTTTGTGCTCGCGTGTGCATTGGAATGGTAAATATGCTGCGGCAATAAATAAAATCCCAAGTTCAGTTTGAACTTCAATTCCCAAAGTTTCAATAACTTTCGTCTCAAGATGGGGAAGGGCACGATGTTTGATTCGGCGATGAATAACAATTGCAACTCCACCGCCGGAACCGTGAATTCTATCATATCTATGCACCACGTAGCTGGGATCATATTTTAATTTGATGTTAGGTTTCAAAAATGTTTCAGTAATAATTGCAATGTGCACATTATTTGCTGTTAAAAAATTAAAAAGCTCATTCTCATTGGGCTTCAATGAGCGAGCATTTTAAAATTTTGATTGTTTTATTTAAAATCATTGTAAAATTTTTAATTAGAAACAATTTGAATTGTAAAATTTGTTCCAATTTGAATGGCTCCAAGCATGGATTTTGCCTGCAACATGGCGTTCATAAGATCGATCATTGCCTGTTGCAGAAAATAAAAGTTTACCTGCCGTAATAGGCCCCAAGCAGTTGATATTAGAGAAAATTTTTTTTCGGTAGTAATATTAGCTGGGCTAATCAATGTATTTTTATTTTCTACCGGTTTTTGTTTACCTCACATGTTAACGGTCATTTTCGAATTACCAACATTAGGTGAAATAATGTTCGAACTACCTGCTACCTGTGCATACGTTAATCGGGTATGCAAAAGAGTAGAAAAATTGGCTGGTACAGCGGGGTTGGAGAATTATGTTTTGAAGTTTGTTTTGGTTGGGAAATTGAATTTTGTTTACCTTGCCTTACCTTAATAATGGCTAAACGGACTGGGCATTCGTAAAAATTTGACATATGATTGCCGTTACAATTGACGCACCGAAACTTTTTACTCTCTTTCACAGGACATGTGTCCTTTTTGTGAGAGTTTCCACAATTAAGGCATTTTTGGTCCACGTTACCAAAATTAGATCCATGGCCATATCGTTGGCAAGTACGGCATTGGCTGTACGGCTTTCCACCTCCGCCAAACTTCCTATAAATTGCCCACTTTACACGCACATTATATAAAACATGTGCTTTTTCAAAAAATTTTAAGTTGTTAACCTCACTGCGGTTAAAATGAATTAAATAGTTCACAAGGGAAACTCCAGCTCTCTGACTATTTTCACCTCGTGATTTTTGTTTCATAAGAATAACTTGGGTAGGGGCTGTCAAAGCAATTTTGATCTCATCAACGGTTTGATCGTTGGTGAGACCTTTCAAGACAACCTTGAACGGCTTGGCGTTCTTGGTGTCGTAGGTAAAAAAATTGTACATCTTGTCAGTTAAATACTGAACAAGACGATCACGACCCTTTATTGAGTCGGCTAATAAGCGGCATTCTACCCCCAATTTGATAGGCAACTTTAACGTCAGAAACAAACGTTGAAAGTTCCTTTTTAAAAATATTGAATTCAGAAGAAATAGCTACCACAATAGGTGGAACTTTCTCCTTTTTTAAAGAATTTAAATTTTTTATAGTATCATTACTAATAACTTCCATTTCACCGGCTTCTTGCTCAGCCAAAAATCAAATATGTTATCGCTGCAGATACTCGAATTGATCGAGAGAGAATGCTCTCTTTTTCTCCTCGTAGTGATGCGCGGTTTCTTTTTTCGCCCTGTCATTTCAGGTGATACGAAAAAAGTTAAAACAAATTAAAAGTTAAATTAAATGTTAATTAAAAAGTAGGTAGGTCTTGAGAAAGACTGATGGGAAATAACTTTCAGGTAGTTTTTAAAAGACACACTGACAAAACACAAACTTTGAAGCTATAGGCAGTCCACAAGCCGAAAACACGTCTGATCTGTAGGACAGTTTAAGACGCACTGTGGAAAATTTACTGAATTAGCGCTGCACACTGCGTTGAGCTATAGACAAAAATGGTTTTTCCTTTTTTATATTTGGATGCACCAAGTACCCCGAAGTGTTCGCAGATACCTTTTGGGTTGTGAACAAGCATTGGGGAGCTTTGGGAAGCATCACAAATACTATAACAAGCATAGCAAGCGTCAGCGTCCAGAGCAATCATTAGTTTAACATTTCGTGCTAAATTGTCGCTCGTTTTCTAAACGTTGGTAAAGCTTAATTACTTCGTGTATTCCAATAACATAAAATGGAAAATAACAATCAAGGTTAGAGCAATATATTTCATCGATAGAGAGACTTAGTTTCGATTGCGTGTATGAGAAATCGGTATGACGGAATTGGTGAAGGTGTCAATCCTTGAAAATAAAAGGAGGGTGGTATCCAAGACACTACCGCATAGTTGACGTAGGACTACAATAGTTTTATTCAGGTATACCTCGATTTTACGCACATTTTCGTTTTTGAAATGTGCGTAAAATCAAATTGTGCGTAAAATCGAAGCAAGATTTTCAAAATTTTTAATAACCTAGAAATAATTTCCGTAATCGGAAAATTGCAAATAAACATGTAAAGGAACATCCAATTATTACGTAACGTCCAAAGAGGGGGTTGGAAAGTTTGACAATCCATATAAAAAAATTTTAAAGTCCGAAAAATAGTTACATAGCGGGAAGGGGAGTCGAAGAAGATAATCATTTGCGTTACGTAATTGATAGACGTTCTCTACTGGGCCATTTATGGCAAGGAACTCACTCAGAATATTTGAACGGAATTAAATGAAACAATGAATATGGGTGCGTGTGTATATGTGTATGTGTGGGTATATAGGCCACATATTTTTACCCATGAGCAATTCTCGTTGAAACTAGGCCACTAGGTGCACAAGGTCTTTCAAATTTGATATAAATGCACATAGTTATTAGAAATAGAGAAAAAATGATAATGCCATTTTTGTTTAGTCGAATTTGTTGACCCCTTGGTCACCAAGGGGCGGAACAGTTTTCAGAAAAGTTGAAATTTTAGCAATTCTTGATGTATTATTCGAGCTATATCTCTAAAATTCGTTATGTAAAGTACTACAAGTAGCACTCTTCTGTAAAGATCTTGAATCACAGCAACCTCAACCTCATTCCAATCACATTTTTCGTTTTAGGAAACAAGTAATCATTTATCATTTTTTAGAAAATTCACAATTTCTGGTGTAAATACTGAAAATTTATAACATTGTATTTTGGCCTTCAGAATGACCACTATCATATATAGTCAAAGTTCAAACGTTTTGGGACGGTTTTCTACATTATTTTTTCAACTCAATTTAGTCTTTTTCACGCGGTTCCATACACATTTGGAACGTATTACCCGCGTAACAAAACTGACATATTTGTGGACATATTTTGGGTGATTTCAGACCTCCGTGGATGAACATTTATATGAATTCTCGAAAAATTATATGAACCGTGGACATCTTCCTACCTCTCTCCTAAGTTTCCACGTGATATATGGACAGCCCCTGATTTGTGAACGATACCTAATTTATATAATCCTGCAATATGCACCTGTTATGTTTAAAAATGTGAAATTCAGCTATGAAAAGGAACATATTCCGAAGACTACTTAAACTCGGCCATTTTTGGCTGTTTTTTTCTGCCAAAAATGGCCGATTTCCGTCTAACATGAGTATCTCCGGATCTAGAATGATACACAGCAGCTGAAATCGACCACATACCCAATTTTGGATTCTAGGTTGGCGACCTCCGGTTCCTGGGAAACAGCCGAAAATGATCGAATAACACCCTATATGGGTGTTTCTCCAACCAGAAACCAGAAGTTGCCATCCTGCAACTCATGATGGTGTCTGAGGTCAATTTTTAGCTTCTTGCAACATTCTGGCTCCGAAGGCTTTGGGCTGTTTTTCAGAAACCGAAAGTCGTGATTTTGGACTTGAAAATTGCCTGTGAAATCAATTTCTATCATCTGGGAGTTATTCTGGTTCCGAAAACATTCATATTGAATGCTATTTGGTCATCTCCGGATGTTTGCCAGACATCGGAAGCCACTATCTTAAAATTCACGATTGTGTCTGTGATCAGTTTTTAGCTTCTGTGCATCTTTCTGGTACCACAGATACTCATATTTAATGGGAATCGTCCATTTCAGGCTGTTTTTCAGAAACTCGAAGTTGCAATCTTACAATTCAAAATGTTGTCTAAAGTCGATTTGTGGTTCCAGTGCATCATTCCGATTTCGGAAATACCCGTATTGGGTGGTATTTGGTTGTTTTCCGCTGTTTTTCCGAAACCGGAAGTTGCCATTTTGGATTACATAATGGCATTTGAAGACAATTTCTGGATTGAACGTCATACTGGTTAAAGAAACAGCTGTTTTTCAGAAAAAAATTTTGCCTGAGGTCGATTATGGAACATATTTGTTACCATTGAAACATTCACGTGCCAAATATGGTTCCATTCAGTTGATTAGTTCGCGAGATGTGCAGAAATTTGTGCACCACTATGGACAGATTTGTATTTTCTTGATTGGTTATTGAGCTGTGCGAAATTTGTGTTTAATTGTATGGGATCCCTCACTTATAGAAGAGGGAGGGGTGTCAAACCATTATGCACATATTCGATACTTCTAAAAACATTTACTTGCCAAATTTGGTTTCAATCAGTTGGTTAACTCTCGAGATATGCAGCAATTTGTGTTGCATTTGTATGCAACCCCTCCCTTCCAGAAAATGGAGGGGTATTAAACCATTATGCACATATTTGTTACCTCCAAAAACATTCACATGCTAAATTTGATTCCATTTTCTCGGTTAGTTTTCGGGATATGCAGAAATTTGTGTTTTACTTGTGTGGCACCCGCCCTTCAAACAAAAAGAGGGGTGTCAAAACATTATGGACATATTTTTAACCACTTAAAAAATTTACCTGTCAAATTTGGTTCCATTTAGTTGATTAGTTCTCGAGATGTGCAGAAATTTGTGTTTCATTTGTATGGAACCCCTCCCTTCCAGAGAAGGGAGAGGCGTCCAACTATTATGGACATATTTTTTACCCCTTAAAACATAAAACAATATCGCACGCTAGCCTGGGGGCTAATGCGGTCTCGATCAACTAGATTAGTTGAGAGAATCCGTTATCGATATTGTTTTCGACACATTCTGCATGTTGTAGGATAAGTACAACGATACACCGTGCCCAGTGCTGAGTCGAGAAAATTTCCAGCTCGAAAAGTTTCTCGACCTGATCGGGAATCGAACCCGATATCACAACCGTGTGGGAGAGCTAGCCGACCGACATCGCTAACCACAGAACCACGGGGACCACCCCTTAAAACATCCACATGCCAAATTCGGTTTCACTTGCTTGGTTTGTTCTTGAGTTGGGCAGAAATTTATGTTTCATTCGTATGGGACTCCTCCCTTCCAGAAGAGGGAGGGGTCTCAAACTATCATAAGAACCTTTATCGGCACCAAAAACTCCTACATACAAATTTTCACGTCGATCGGTTCGGTAGTTTTCAAGCCTATATGGATCAAACAGACAGAAAGACCGGACTGCATTTTTATATGTATAGATTACAGCATCAATTTTTTAGAACCTAAAGAGTGAATATACATTTACTGAATTGAAGCGTTCATGTAAATCTATTTTTACAAATAATAAGTTTAAATGAGAAAGACTGGGACTGACCGCTAGGTGGATAATTTAGGTTTTCTTGGAAAAATCGCAATGTTGCGAAACTTGCTGGAGCCTCAAAAGTAACTTGAATCTTGATGACGTCTAAGGAAAAGTTGTATATAAAATAGTGGAGAATAAATCCTCATCATTGGACATTGTATAATCTAATTGTAATACTCAAGAAAATAAGGCGGAATCAAAAAATTACGTATTTTTAGCATAAAACAGCGTTTAAAGTTTAGACGGCAGGGTTTCGCACTATTGGCACTAGTTTTAAAAGATAGTTTGGAAAAAAGGCTTTAAAATGTATCTAGTCCGATCCTGCGCAGAGTACCCTTCTTTCGAAGAGAAACAACGAGTGTTCGGCACATATCGGACTTTCAAAATGTAAAATTAAATTGTACACTGCATACCGTCAACAGAATAACAAGCGGCTCGTATTAGTTTGATAATAACAACGTTTTCAAACATGTTTCAGTATTATTACTATTCCACACTATTTTCATGTTTACAAGTTAAACTCATCTATATTCCAATATTTAACGAAGTATCAAAACTTACCATTGTTTATGTTTTGGATTACCAGCACTGAGTACCAAAATCATGTTTTAAGTTTATATCATACCAGTCACATGTAAAAACAATCGTGTAAGCACAAACCATGGCATAATATATCGCCTGCTAATTTCTACAGAGCAAATAGTGAATTAGGAGTTTGACGTTAGAAACTGCTTTTTGAAAACCCTCCCTGAAGATATTAATACTGTATTGAAAATGAACACAAAAATGAAGATGAAGGTACAAGTGAATAAAAAGAAGAATGCGATAAATAGAAGCAATGTAGTATAGTCACATAAAAAACACACGTCATAAGTGATTTTCAACGCATATTTTTCAATTGATATTTTTTTTAATTTCTTAATAACTGATGATTAATATTTTATGTTTTTTTTTTATGGCATATAAAAGTCTTTCAAGCATCATGCATTTTATTTTCCATGAAAATTTCCCTGGCGTCAAAACTATGCATTTTCATGCAAAAATAATATCAAATTCGGACTCATTACATAAAAAACCAAGTATTTTCCATGATTTGAAGACATTTTTTTGCTTGGCCAGCATTTGAATGGAGTCGCCCCACTGCACAGTGGTTCAAAACGCGAAAAACGTGATCGTCAGCCTTTTGAGTAAGAAAATGCCATTCAAATGCTATAGAGTATTCGACAAAGTTTGTGTAGATCTTAAGGGGCATCTTTTGATGCAAATAAATTTTTGATTAATTCACCTAAATGTGAGATAAAATTTTTATTTTTGCCTTTCTCCTAGAAAGGTATAGCAATCACTTGCAAAACCGAAAGTATAAAAGTGCTCCAAAGGGCCGAAAGACATATATCACTCGACTCAGTTCGACGAGCTGAGCATTTTCTGTATGTGTGTGTGTGTACATGTGTGTGTGTATGTGCAGATTTTAATTCTCACTCACTTTTCTCAGAGATAGCTGGACCGATTTTCATTAAATTAATTGCAAATTTTATTTTCAATTTTATTGTAATCGGATTTTTAGTTTAGAGGTTATGTATCAAAATGTAAAAATCATGATACATCATTATCTCTAAAACTGCACAACCGATTTGAACAAAATTTCAAATGAACGGGCTACCTGAAATACTCTTAAGTTATGGAAACAAACGTGTTCTGAAAACTGTTTAATCTCACTCATGTTTCTCAGAAATTGCTGGACCGATTTTCATAAAATCAGTGTCAAATGGACGGTCTAGTTGCCCCATAAGACCCCATTGATTTATTTTGCAATCGGACTATTACTTTGCCTGTTATGTTTAAAAATGTGAAATCCAGCTATGAAAAGGAACACATTCTGAAGACTACTTGGACTCACTCACTTTTCTCAGAGATGACTGACCCGATTTCCACAAAATTAGTGTCAATTAATGAGTCTAGCTGCCTCATAACACCCTATTGAATTTTACTGTAAGCGAACTGTAACTTCGTCTGTAATGTACCGAAATGTGAAAATCACGAAACTTCATTATCTCAGAAACTACACAACCGATTTGATCAATATTGTTATCAAATGAGCGGGCTAGTTAAGGGTGAACTGATGACTTATGATTGAACACGTGGTTTCAAAGTTTGGCTGCCCTATACGTTCCCATTTCAATTGATTATAATCGAACTTAAGCAACCGTTATATATTAAATTGTTAATAAAACAACGCAACTTTATTATCTCAAAGATTACATAACTTATTTGAACATAACTAGTGTCATACGAACGAGTCATCTCTCAAACTTACAAATAACAAACTTCACAACAATTTGTTATGTGGCTCAAAAGTTATGGAAAGAAAAAAATTTCAAAGACTATTTAAAACTATACCTGCTTTGATCGATATATGTGGCCTCAACATAATTTGAATGTGGTGTCGTACTATTTGAACGGTCCAAATTCATTGATTCCTTGCGATGTGTTTGAAGTTTGCAAACGTACGGCGAATCGGCAATAGGATATGATCAAAGTCAAACAACAAATCGTTTGAAATGACTGGTTTTATCGAAATGACAACATCCGCGACTTTTGGCTTCTGTACATTGCCTTAATTCTGATTTTATTTATATTGGGTGGTATTCGATCATTTTCAGAAGATTTTCTGGCATCAATCTGACACCGGAAATACCCATATTGGAAGGTATTTAGTTATTTTGGTAGTTTTCCAGAAACTAAGAGTGGTCGTCTTTAAATTCAAAATGGTGTCCGGGATTTGGTTTCTATGCATCATCTCGATTACGGAAATATCCATATTGAGTATTATTCGGACATTTCTGACTGTTTCCTAGAAGCTGCCATTTGGCAATTCAAAATGGTGCCTGACAGCTAACAGTTAACAGCTCATTGCATCAATCTGGTTCCAGAGATACTCATATTGGATGGTATTTGGTTATTCTAGGCTGTGTTTCACAAACCGTAAGTCATCTTGGATTTCAAAATGGTATTTAAGACAATTTCTGGCCTCTGAGCGTCATTCTAGTTGAAGGAACACCCATATTGGGTGTTATTCGATCATTTTCGGCTGTTTCCCAGGAACCGGAAGTCGCCAATCTATAATCCAAAATGGGGTCTGTGGTCGATTTCAGCTGCTGTTTATCATTCTAGATCCGGAGATACTCATGTTAGACGGAAATCGACAATTTTTGGCTGTTTTCCAGAAACCAGAAGTTGCCATCCTACAATTCATAATGGTGTCTGAGGTCAATTTTTAGCTTCTTGTAACATTCTGGCTCCGGAGATACTCATATTGGGTGGTATTTAGTCACTTTCTGTCATCTAGGCGTAATTATGATTCCGAAAACATTCATATGGAATGGTATTTGGTCATTTCCGGCTGTTTGCCAGACACCGGAAGTCACCATCTTTGAATTCAAGATTGTGTCTGTGATCAATTTTTAGCTTCTGTGCTTCTTTCTGGTTCCGGAGATACTCATACTTAATGAGAATCGTCCATTTCAGGCTGTTTTCCAGAAACCGGAAGTCGCCATTTTGGAATTCATAATGGCATTTGGAGACAATTTCTGGATTTTGAACATCATACTGGTTAAAGAAACACTCATATTAGGTGGTATTTGGTCATTTTGAGCTGTTTTTCAGAAATCGGAAGTCGCCATCTCAGAATTCAAAATGGTATCTGTGGTCGATTTTAGATACTGTTTTTCATTCTTGGTCCGGATATTATTATATTGAGTGGTAATTGGCCATTTTTAGCTGTTTTCCAGAAACCGGAAGTTGCCATCTTACAATCCAAAAAAGGGAGGGGTTTCAAACTATCATAAGAACCTTTATCGGCACCAAAAACCCCCACATACAAATTTTCACGTCGATCGGTTTGGTAGTTTTCGAGCTCATATTGATCAGACAGACAGACAGACAGACTGGACTGCATTTTTATATGTATAGATTACAACATCAATATTTTAGAACCCAAAGAGTGAATATACATTTATTGAATTGAAAAGTTCATGTAAATCTATTTTTACAAATAAAAGTTTGAATGAGAAAGGCTGGGTCTGACCGCTAGGTGGATTAATTTAGGTTTTTTATTTACTTATCAAATCAAAACGAAGTCTTCAGCAAAATTGTAGATGATCTTATGTATAATTTAGGGATTTTCGGCTCATCAGTCAGCAAGCATTGGGAAAACGAAAGTGTCGCTAAAAAATTAAAAAAAAAAATAAAAAAACAAAAATTAAAATAAAATAAAAAAAAATAAATTTCTGGCTGCCATATAAACATGTCGACTAAGGACTTCCTTCTTGGGCATGTTCCACGGACTCAAGTCGTCCGGACCTCTATTGCCGTGTTTCTTGAACACGATGTAATCAAAATTATTCCCAATTTGAAGCGTATGCTTCTTTAGAAATTCTGCTCCGATTATTCCGTCGCTTGGCAAATTTTCAAATATGTGAAATTGTGTCGGGATTAGGAAGTCTCCGACTATTAAATCCAACGAAATTGTACCTGACGTTCGAACAATGTTGCGGCCGATACCTCCAAAAGTAGTTAAATTCTGTGTATTTACCGGTACATTCAAACGGTTTACAATGCTTGCATTAATTATATTCGTACATGCACCTGTATCTAAGATCAGGTTTGACGTGAATTGGACATTCTGCTTAGCCAGCAGCGTTAACTTTAAGTACCCTTTGACATCGTAATAGACGCGCTTAGCCACACAAGCGCTGTTATCTCTTATGTGATTGCACGCGGCCTCCCAATCTGATATTTCTATGTTGCTGGGTTCATCTGTACACATACGCCAGTCGACGTCCTGACACAATTCTGCGAAGTCATCGCTGAAATACTCTTGTGCGAACGGATCTTTTATACCTTGGTAATTTGTATCCCCCCTTCCAGTATGTCTTATACTCAAAATATTTCGGTGTCTGCTGTCGCACGAGTGATCGGACCGTTCGTTCATTGATCCGTTCTGACCATAATAATTGTGCTGCCTGTTTCTGGCATAGTTCTCCTGATTACGCCAACGTCTATAACTAGGACGATTCTCGCTATATCTCTCATATTTTACAGTCCTGCGACTAATATGCTTATCTCTTTTGAACTACCTCTTTCTATAACTCGTACCCGTGTGGTTAATTGAGAAATATTTCTGCTTCTGATACAATGCTTGAGCGCGGCGTGCTGATTTTCGAGCAATTCTAAGGCACGCAACCGGTTCTCAATATCGGAGATATGTTTGATCTCCTGTTCATAATCTTCTAAGTTATCCAGCAGCTCTTCTAAGTTCAGCGCTCCTTTACTTCCGGCGGCTTCTTTCAATAAGCTGTCGAGCAGCCCTGCTATGCAATGTAACCGGAGACTCACTATCATACAAGACTTTTCACATTTGTTTTCGTAGAAGTCGATTTGTCTCTTAATTTTAAGTACTCTTCTTTTGTATTCAGGAAAGGTCTCATACACCCCCTGCCTCAACGTTTCTACCTGCATAATTACCGTTCCTATAGATATATAAATATGTATGTACTCACATTAGTGAGTTTTTAAAAAAATATTATTATTAAAGTTCGTTGTACAACTTGCTTCTTCCGCACTCAAAATTAGACTAACTGAGCCTGTGCTCCTGAATTGTATTCTACCTGTCCACTGTACTGCATACTGCTGCGTCAGGTGTTCCTGCTGTTCGTCGTCGTTGAAACTTTCCAGAGTTGCCGTCGATGGTGGCTCGTTTTGTTGTGTCAGGAATACCGACCATCCACGTGTTGTGTCGGATGACGTGCTGCGTCAGGGCAGTGCGTCCGGTGCTACTGTCGTTCAATAATGTCCATGGATCGGAGCATGGAATGTGCATTGTCGGCGTCTATTCCACGATCGTTTGAATATCGTGGATAGAGCATTGGTTTATCCATAACTACCCCCGCGTTAGATTGAACCGTCCCGGTTCAAATTATTGTGTTGGACGTTGTGGGTTAATGGCTATGATTTTCTGATTTTTGTAATCTCTATGACAAGGTATGATATAATGACTGTTGCCACAAAGACTATGAAGACAATACTTCCAGTGTTCACCAGGTTGTCTTTTCGATTAATGATTTCCAGATGGTTTATCTTGTGGCGATTATTGATCTGCAAGTCATGTAGTGTTTCTATCGGTTCTGTTATTACTTCAGTTTCGTTAACGGCCACGAAGTGCAACGGGAGGATTTCGGGTTTCTTGTTAAATCGAAGCACCTTGCTATCGAAGTGATTATTTCCAATAATTAGTGAGCAGTTGTTAAACGTTATGAAAAACGTTCCAGTGAGGTTCTTCGGTCCATACCCACACGTGTTATTAAGATGCATGGAAATAATCGCGTTTTTTACTAGAATGGCGTTGTTTTCGATGATTTCTATCTCTGAAGTGTTAGTGCCACTGATGAATGCACATCTGCTTGGTTTGCCACGAAGTAGCTGGTGAAAACAATCATTATATGTAACATTGATTAAGTTTTCCATATTGCACATGAATGTGTTCTCAATTTGACTGCATTTTCCATCTGATAAAAATGATTCATCTTTGCTTGTAATGGCGAATTTGCTGTTTATTTTTATTATTTTTCGATCAACTGGTATTGGTTCGATACGGAGTAATTGGTAATGGTTTATCTTGTGGCGATTATTGATCTGCAAGTCATGTAGTGTTTCTATCGGTTCTGTTATTACTTCAGTTTCGTTAACGGCCACGAAGTGCAACGGGAGGATTTCGGGTTTCTTGTTAAATCGAAACACCTTGCTATCGAAGTGATTATTTCCAATAATTAGTGAGCAGTTGTTAAACGTTATGAAAAACGTTCCAGTGAGGTTCTTCGGTCCATACCCACACGTGTTATTAAGATGCATGGAAATAATCGCGTTTTTTACTAGAATGGCGTTGTTTTCGATGATTTCTATCTCTGAAGTGTTAGTGCCACTGATGAATGCACATCTGCTTGGTTTGCCACGAAGTAGCTGGTGAAAACAATCATTATATGTAACATTGATTAAGTTTTCCATATTGCACATGAATGTGTTCTCAATTTGACTGCATTTTCCATCTGATAAAAATGATTCATCTTTGCTTGTAATGGCGAATTTGCTGTTTATTTTTATTATTTTTCGATCAACTGGTATTGGTTCGATACGGAGTAATTGGTAACTTCCGTTCCTTAGTCTTGGTATTTTGACTACAAAGATTATAGAGGAGTCGTTGTGAAGTGTCGTCATTTCTAGATATTCATACACTTGATCATAGCTTGAGATTTCGATTTCCTGTGTCTTTAGTAGTTAAGTTGCCAATTTTAACTCCATGGGGTATAGTAATGCTGTTGAGATGATGCCAAGTCGTGACAATTGAATAGCTTCGAATATGGTATCTAGTTGGTGACGGATAGTATCCAGGTTGAAGATGATGTTGTGTATATGCAGTATGTGTCGCCAGTCAACTGATCTGTCTAAGTTCATTTTTGCCTGTTTAATAAATCTACTGATCTCTACTGATTGTTTGTAAGCTTCTTTTGTTATATTGTTAATCCTAGTTCTGATGTTGACATGGATAATGCCTTTTCACATGGCTCAGCATTTGTGCAATTAATTTCAAAAAAACTTTCCACGGGTAGGGTGTTGTCAGGTTTCGTCCAATGAAAGGTTACGGGATTTCCGAAATTTTGTGCCAAAACGTCAATAGTTCCATTTTTTGCTTGGTATAGGCCTGAAGGGATAACTGCATCATTTATTCTGATGCATTTCGGCAGGAAAATGTCTCCGTTTTTTTGAGATACTGGAAGCTTAATGGTTTGAACAGAATTTTCGGTGAGTGTTATTTGTGGTGGACCTAAACATCTTATTTCCATCTTAATTGTTTTCTGTGGTAGTATGAGTTGATGTTTGTTCATATCAATTAAAGCTTCTAAGTCTGATAAGGTTTCATAACCAAGAAGTCCGTCAAAAAAACTGTGAAATTTTAGTAGGTAGAAAGTAACTTTTTTCTTTACACTGAAAAGTGTGGTTACAAATTTATTTTTTGCTATGTGTTTCCCTAAACTGTTTTTGATTGGTAATGGTTTACATTTTAACTGGTTTTCTTCTGGGATTAAACTTGGGGAAATGAAATTTTTGTTTGAACCACTGTCAATAAGTATTTTAGCAGCTTTTCCAAAAAGCTTAATTGTAACGAATGGAAGTCCGTTGATAGCGTTTACGTCGGCTTGGTTTGAAAGGAATGAATTTGAAAATGTGTCTCTGTTTCTTCGTTAACATTGTCATCGTTTTCGTCATTTTCGTATCATCATCAGAGTCGTCTTCTTTAGATTCGTGGTGGAATATTTTTGAATTTTTCGATCTAAGTGATGGATCGATCTCCATAGGGGTGATTTTCGATCGATCAGAATGTTTTGAATTTTTTTGCGAAAAATTATGTTGCTTTGTTGTTTCGTTGTTATCATTCCGATTATAGAATTTTGAGTTTGCTTTTTGTAGATTGGATTGAGTTTGTTTCTTGGTAATTTCTGCATTTTTAAATTTGCATAAAAATGCATATGCAGTTTCTAAATCTTCAGGTTTGGATGCTTGCGCATACCCGAAGTACGGCTTGTTGAGGCCGTTGATAAATTCGCTAAAGATTTCATGTTCTGAATTATTTCTTTAGTTTGTCTAAAGTAAGAGTGGAGAGAATCCTCCATCTTTAGCGACCACAGTTGTGTCTGGTATGTCGCCATGTCTTTTCGATCACCGTACATTGTTCGCAAAATTTCTGCTACTTCGGTGAACGTTATAGGGTCACCGTTGACACAAATTGTATCGCGGGCTTTTCCCTCGATTTTAATAATTATAGTCTGCTCATACAGACTGTAAACGTCGTCAGAAACTCTGTCTCTAAAAAGGCGTAAAGTTCTCTCGGCTGTTGTCAGCCACGAATTTAATTGTTTTTTGTTTCCATCAAACGAAGGAATCGTATTGATGGGGTCCGGAATTCTGAAATATCTGTTTGCCGTGCAGCTACTGCACCAACAACATTATCTGCTTGATTATTCCGATGCTGTTGCTCCGCTCGCATTTACGCGTTGCTCTAGCCCACTAAGTGAGTTGTACAAAGCTTGTAGGTCAAATCCTTCAGCCATGGTTGTGGTTTTGTTAAATTTGATTGCTTTAACTTTTGGAAACGGCCTGTATTTTGGCGTATAAATAATTTTGAAAAGAAAGAGAATTCAAAAATTCGCTTACCGATTGTTCTCCCGATCTCAAGTGGCTAAAGCCAACCACAAACGAAACGTTGTTGAAAAAAGGGCGTCACAAATCTCCTACGGGGCGAGGGATGGCTCATAAAATTGAACTTTTTCGCCGGGCGTCCAATGTTCGGAATTGAGCACAATGGCACTAGCACTTCACAGTGACTGTTCAATTAGAGCACGTAAATTTGTGGCTACGGATCGAGTCCGAATTTCACTAGCCTTCACTGTTTTTCACTGTTCGTACACTTGCGTTTGTTTCAACAATTTTCCGTTGTGTAGAACGGGCCTAAACGACTGCGCCAAATATGTATGTGCTCACATTAGTGAGTTTTTAAAAAATATTTATTAATAAAGTTCGTTGTACAACTTGCTTCTTCCACACTCAAAATTAGACTAACTGAACCTGTGCTCCTGAATTGTATTCTACCTGTCCACTGTACTGCATACTGCTGCGTCAGGTGTTCCTGCTGTTCGTCGCTGTTGAAGCTTTCCAGAGTTGCCGTCGATGGTGGCTCGTTTTGTTGTGTCAGGAATACCGGCCATCCACGTGTTGTGTCGGATGACGTGCTGCGTCAGGGCAGTGCGTCCGGTGCTACTGTCGTTAAATAATGTCCATGGATCGGAGCATGGAATGTGCATTGTCGGCGTCTATTCCACGATCGTTTGAATATCGTGGATAGAGCATTGGTTTATCCATAACTATATTTTCCCCAAATTCCTTTAATAAATTCTGCTTAACCTGTGGCCAAGTGTTTGCGTTGATTCTGCCTTTTAATTTCAATAAAATTATATAAACCTGTGAAGCATGTGATACGCCTTCTGGTTTTTCTAGGGCAAAATGTTCAATATGGTAAATGAACGCTTCTAGTTCGTCTACCGATCCGTCATATTCTGGGATGCACTTCATGGCATCTCTTTCTGGGAACGTGTACTCCATTTTACAAAAAATATTACTCTTCCTGATAAAAGAAAATAATCCCTAAAGTTTCTTTTAAATAATTGTAACACGGATCAAATTCTGATTCGTTTCGTTACTGAAGAATAAATCCAATATTCACCATTAGATCACAAATCAATCAACTGTAAGACTTATGGCATTAATGTGGAATCATTTTACCGTTCAAAATAATCGTGAAATAATTCCACGCGAATCGTCGCTTTTTCCGTTCTCACTTCACTGATATGACACTCATAATAACCCAGATTCCGCGGCAGATGTCACTTTGCGACGCTTTTCTCACTTACGTGAGTCCCGTAATAGGACTTTATTCACTTCACTATGATTTCACCGTGAAGTGACTCCCGTAATAAGCACCTATATTACCTCGCGTGGTCCGTTTCCTTTTCTAGAAATAAAAAAAAACCGCTGTCACCACCGTGTATAGCTGAAACTCTACCAGGACGTGTCCTGTACATGCACTTAGTGCACGGAATCACCTCACGCAGATGATGGAAATGATGGAAGTGATTGATTTTATTGAGTTACAATTTTGCTTAAATATTAACCTACGGGCAACTCAGAGCAAGAGGCTCTGAGACTGCCGGTTATCTTATCTGCCGGTAGCTATCTTATTCAGGCCTATAGTATTTCTTGGCCTGTCTCTATTTCGAACTTATTTTTAGTACATACATTCGACTAATTGCTGAGAACATTACTGCCGGCACCCGCATAACTGTCCCATACTGATTTTGGTCACTTTTGAGTTATCATCGGGAATCGACTTAATTGTTATCATATTTTCTGGAAAAAAATCAAAATTGATACTTTTGTATGGAAAAACATGGAAAAAATACCAAGTTGTCTTTGTCCCATATTGAAAGTACCCGCATTACAGTCCCACTGCATAGTGGAACAAACTGCAAACATATAATTTTGCTCCAGATTAGTGTATATCGGATTATTTTAGGCATATAGAAGTATGTCATTTAATTAACTAGACTAATGTTGTTTTTCTGTAGTACAATCTACGTTGCCAATGACACTGCCGGTTGCTGGTTGAATTTATATGTGATGGGACAAAATATGCGAGTACTTTCGAAATGTACCAGCATATTTTGTCAGATTTTGTCTTTTTTTCAATTTATATAACCTAAAACCAATTCCATCAATGTTTTTTTGTTACAGGACAGGAGGGCAACTGAAAATTCTGCCATCGTGAAAGGTGATTCTATCGCGTCGTGGCCCTGAGACGTATCGCGAACAAAGTTTTGCGCAGGAACAGAGTCCGGACATACTTTCCTGGCAAAATCAAATATCCACCGACTTGAAGACTCCTCGCTTTCGTTGACCGATACGCGATTCCGCATTCTTCGGGCTGTGTTCCAAAGAGTGCTCATTGATGTCTCCCTCGACGTCTCGTTTACGAACCGACGCCAATATCCGCGTTTCTTTGCTTTAGCCAAGCTTTTAAACTTGGTCTCAAGCTCCAAATACCGCTTAAAGTCGTCGGGTTTACGTTTCACCCGAAAGAAGGCCTTAAACGCGTCGGATTTTTCCGTGTACACATCGGAGCACTCTTGGTCCCACCACGGAGTGGGAGGCCGTTCTTTGATCGTCACGCCGGGATATTTCTTCGTTTGGGCTTGCAACGCGGCGTCGAGAATCAAGCCCGCGAGGAGGTTGTATTCTTCAAGTGGTGGGTGATGTTGAACCGACTTAACAGCTTCTGAAATCATTCCTCATATAACTTCCAATCGATATTCCGTGTGAGGTCATACGGAATATCAACTGATAGCGTGCGAGTTGAACCATTATCAATTGAAATTTGAATAGGCAAATGATCGCTACCGTGGCACAGTGGTCTAAACTCGAAAAATCGTGATCGTTTTAGATTTGACTGTTTAATATTGATTTTATGTACCCAGTGTCTTCAGCAAGTTTATTCCATATAAGAAGGCCTTTCTTTTGGCGTTTTCGGTTTTTTGATCAATCCCTCTAGTAGTTAGATAAAAAAAAATATTTTTTCTAATTTTCAAGATACCTAGCTATTTTCAGCAAAAAACTAGAAATATCTTTACAACAAATGAAATCATCAAACCAATATATTCTACAAAAATGCGAAGTTTAGCAGAATGAACAAAATCTTAGAACATCTCTAATTGTTTCGACGGTTACAGAAAAAGTTATGGACAAAAAACTCATTTTGAGGGGTGTTTTTTTTTCATTCAGTACTCGGTAGAATACAACTGGAAACAGTTGAACTCTTATAAGTAATGCAGTTCTTTTGACAAACTTTCAAATGCATACAGTCTGGTTTGCTACTATCAGCAACCTTCGGAGAAATATGGACTCAAAATATGGCTATTCTCAGCAAAAAACTAGCAATATCTTTAGAACAAATGCAAATATCAAACCAATATATTCTACAAAAATGCGAGGTTTAGCAGAATGAACGAAATCTTAGAACATCTTGAACTGTTTTGACGAGTACAGAAAAAGTTATGGACAAAAAACTAATTTTGAGGACTGTTCCTCGTAAAACTCTATTTCGTCATATCAGATGTACAGATAGAAGATTACAGTGTTCAGCAATTCTTTTTCTTATAGATTTTCCTACAACTTTGCTGAAGAAAGCAATCGGGTGTCTTGAAAATTAGAAAAAATAATTTTTTTATCTAACTACTAGGGGCTTGATCAAAAAACCGAAAACGCCAAAAGAAAGGCCTTGTTATATGGAATATATTTGCTGAAGACACTGGGTACATAAAATCAATATTTCACAGTCAAATCTAAAACGATCACGATTTTTCGAGTTTAGACCACTGTGCGTGGGGATCAAGGACTACCTTCCATATGCAATCCAACCGTAGCGATGTTGAACATAAAGATAAATCTAAAGCACTGGGGCGCGCTGGAGGTTTCGGAACGCGTGTCATGTCCCCGTTGTTTAATATTGTCATATCGAAGTCGTCGCAGAGGTTATAGATCAAAGGGGAATGGTTATCATTAGAAGGGGAACCCCAAGCCACGCCGTGAGAGTTAAAATCTCCCAAAATCAAACGTGGCGAGGGAAGAAGTTCTATTAAATCAAAGAGCAGCCGTTGCCCTACCTGTGCTCTGAGAGGAATATATATTGAGGCAATACAAAGCTCTTTACCTTGTATTGTCATTTGACATGCGACAGCTTCGACGCCTGGGACCGAGGGAAGGTTAATACGATAGAAAGAATAGCACTTCTTAATCCCTAGAAGTACTCCTCCGTAAGGGGTGTCTCGGTCAAGGCGAATTATGTTAAAATCATGGAAGTTGAGATCTACATTTGAAGTGAGCCAAGTTTTACAGAGGGAAAATGCATCGCATTTATGCTTATTAATCAAAACTTTAAATGAATCAATTTTGGGGATGATACTTCTACAATTCAACTGTAAAATAGAGATAGAATCCTTCATCTCAGCCGATGAATTAGCCATCGAAGGATACGATCGCTGCAAGGAGGGGCCATTTAGCAGTCAACTGCTTCAAAAACGTTTTAACTGTTGGTAGAGATGACAGCAGAAGACTTTTAAGAGGATCAGTTATGTTAAAATTTTCGAAAATCCAGTCCACAATATCTGAAAACTTCAGCAGTCCAGATTCTGGCCGAACCTTGGACGAAAAAGAGGGAACAGTTGGGTTTTTTGATGTTCCTAGAAGTGCCGTAAACTCCTTAGTTGAATTCAATTTCGCCAATTCCGGAGGAGTTTGCTTCGGATTTTCTACACCACTTTTTTGTTTCTTGGTATCAGTCACTTCAGATGGAGACCTTCTCTGTCCTTCCTTAGGAAGTCTAGGGGAAGAAAGGTTTTTCCTTTTTCTAGACTTCCCGGGTTCAACAAAAGAAGGTTCCCCAACTGAATAGTCAGAATCAGACTCATTGGATGACAAGACCTCAAAAAGATTCGGGGAAACCAGTTTGGTGGCAGCGGCCTCTTTGAGCATTTCTGCGAAAGTGCGCTTAGAGCGCTCTTTCAGAGACCGCTTGATCTTTTCTTGGCGCTGTTGGGGTGTAAGTTTTTACACCCTTGTCGAGCGATACTGAATGTAATTGCTTACATTCAAGTATCTTGGCAGGTTCAAGGCTAAAATCCTTGAAAAGGCCTTTTCCAGCCTTCAACAGGTCCTCGACAGTCAGACTCGATTCACTGACCACACCGTCAATCTCAACTACGCGAGCTGGAATGTACACTTGGTACTCCCGCGTGAAGAGGCCACAAGCAGCAATCTCGTTTGCTTGCTTGAGGCCGGACACCAAAACACGGGCGTACTTTGGTTATTTCAGTCACGGCTGTAAACCATGCCAGATCTCTACAGATTTGCATTGTGTTCAATGCTTTCACTTTCGGCCGGAAAAATACAGCCCCAATACCAGCTTTGCCCTCCGGATACTGCTTAAGACGATGGGTAGCTTCCTGCGGGGCTCCATTTTTAACCCTTGGAACTTTGTATTCGGGAGGGCTAAGCGGTAGAACGAGCGGGTTTTCATCCCCGCGTTCGTCGTCCATGTTGGACGCGTAAGCCACACACGCAAAATGCCAATCAACAAATAATATTGTAGAAAAAAACCAAGAAAAAAACTACTTAGCTTCTGCAGCCGCTCTCCACCGCAATCAGCACACGGGCGATGCCAATCTCAAGTCCTTCACACAAGAGTCCGGTAACAAATACTGCAGCCTTTCCAGCCACACAGCAGCACCAATACAGCCAAGCAGCCGTGCGCCGGGTACTGGATTTCTCCAAGTAGCGACACAACGAACGGGCTATTGTTGACTTTTTCTTCCTTGTTTTTGCTATCTTCAACAGCGACGACGGCAACGAGCAGCAGTGCACACGCAAAACAATGCACGGTGACCTTGAAGGCGAATTACTGGTCGGCACTATCGAGATCGAAATAAAATTGCGACCGAACACGACGAGAGCACAACTCGGAATGTAAATCGCCGTTTTCTCAACATGTTGTTTTTCATTGTGGGACAGTTATCCGGGTACCGGCAGATTAGGGCGCGTGCGAGAGCGCGTATTTACTCAGAACCGCGCGCAACCGTGAGCGCCTGAGGGCAACCGTGAGTGACGCTGTGCCTCCGGCTTCTGTTTTGCTTATAGTTAAATTGAATAGGTATACATGGTGTGGCATGATCGTTAGGATATTTGCATTTCGTAAGCCACCGGTCGTTCGGCGGCCTATACCCGGACGCTTGGTTATTGTTTTAAACGACTCATAATAAGGATATTTCGTTTTGTTCGGTTTGATTCATAATAAAAATGCCTTGATATTGTTCTGTTCGACCAACGATTCATAATAAGGACTGCTAAAGAATGCTATGTTATTGTAACGCGGTTTTCTGCGAGTTACGTAAACTCTTCGGCAAGCTAATGCTCTAGTTTATGTTGAAACCGTTTTATTTAACGTGCAAACTGCTTGATCTACTGTATTAAGTAAACTCGGTAGCAGGCTATTGTTCTAGATTACATTCGTCTTGAGTTTTACTGAATTCTGATGCCAACGTGACGAAACATTGGGAAATTCGCGAGGTGTTGCATCACACTTCTTCTCCAACGTTTCGACAATTTATTTTGTCTTTATCAAGGAGTCTGTAATATAGTGTACGTACAAAGGGGTGGTTTTGTCTTCAAGTTATACTTATTTCGTTAGTTACATCAGCTCTACGTTTTGTCGTCATGTTATTGTCTATGTTTAAATTGAAAAAAGTCACTGTTGTTGCAGATATTGTTCTTAAGAAAAACTGTTCTACTCGATCGCACAGGAATTTACATGTTATACTCATTTGTACGTCTTTTTGAAAAATTGGATTAAATAGATTAGATTACGCTGTTCGATTTTTGTCGTGTACGTTTGAAAAAACTTATAGACCATTTTATGAACTGACAGGTGTCACGGATCCTGCTGTTGCTTTTACGTGCGTTATGTCAGCGGTTCCGAGCTTTCTGTCAAATTTCATTCATGAATTGAGTTCAGAAACGTCTCGTAAAATGGTCTATTGCATTTCAGTATCCCGCCTAAACTTTCAGCCAATATGGCTACCCTGAATGCTCTTCTGCTATATTCGTGCAGTTCGTGTTGTCTGCTATCTGACGTCTATGCGTTTCATGTTTTTTGTCATTGCTTGTTGTGGTACGGAATAAACCAGCATATATGCAACCAACTGAGTCCGTCGGTATCACTTCGTTTGTTAACGGTGTTTTCGTTTGTTGTTATGTGACAGATTTCTAAAATTGGTAGTGCGGTTGTGTTTTTATGTTGGTCAAGTATTTTGACATCGTGTAGGTTAAACGTGTGTTTGTTTTTAATACAGTGGTTCAACAGTGCCGTCTTTTCGCGAGGGATATATCCTTGGACCTCTTCCTAGAACTAGTAGAGTTCTGTGTCGACGCTAGTTTTTTCAAATTTGACGGAAAGTTTTTCAAACAGATATGGGGAACAGCTATGGGCAATCCGCTTTCTCCCACTGTAGCGGATCTTGTCACAGAAACACTGCTTGACTGTGTTTTAAAACGATTAAACATCAAATTACCGTTCATCAGAAAATACGTCGACGATTTGGTCACAGCCATTCCACTCGACCAACTTGATCACGTTCTGGCAACATTCAACAACTATAATCCCAACATCCAGTTTACTTGCGAGGTGGAAGAGAACGAACGGTTACCGTTCCTCGATATGCTACTGGTTAGACATGACGACCAACATATCACAACGGAATGGTATCAGAAACCGATTGCAAGCGGCCGCCTTGTCAACTATACATCGACACATCCTCCACATCAGAAGATTAACATGGCTATGAATTTTATAAATAGAGTGGACCGGCTATCCCCAGGTTTGTCGGAAGCTGCAAAAGTGGAAATCATGAACCGACATTAACAAATTAATGACTATCCAAAATCACTGCGACACCGTCTTATCAACTGGAGAAACAACAGAAATAGCAGCAGCACGCAGCAGAATGTAGCTGATCAACCGGACCTGCAATATACCTACCGTTCAATGGCATACATCCCACAACTCACCGAAAAAATCAGTAAGTTCCTGAAAAAAGACTACACAACAGTAAAAATAGTTACACAAAACACAAACACAGCCAAAGAGTACTATTCCCGAACGAAAGATAAAATACCGAAAGAAGACCTCAACAACGTTATCTACAGCATTCCATGTAAAGACTGCCATAGGTATGACAACAAACAAACTAAAAATTCGAATTAGTGGACACAAATCAAACCTCAATATGCTATAAAAATTATATAACACCGGCACCAACATAAATGATTCACAATTCACAACACTCTGCGAAAAGACGGCACTGTTGAACCACTGTATTAAAAACAAACACACATTTAACCTACATGATGTCAACATACTTGACCAACATAAAAACACAACCGCACCAGAGTCTATGTTTATAATAAGAGTCCCGCAAAGATGAAACCAAAGGAACCAAATCAGTGTCAAACGAGGGTACTAATCGAGCAATGTAAATAAACAAGGTGATAATGTTAGGAGTGGATGAAAAGTGTTGTAATTGAGCGTAATAAATAATATGTGTTTTTCCGAAGTTTTACTCACACATTTTAATCCAACATTAAACCTGTACACTGGTTCACTTAAATTTAACAAAACATCAACGGTGTAATCTTTCAAAACTGTGTACCTTGTGAAGAATTTCAAAAAATGATTTTCGCTCATGCATGTGTGACGTCACACCCCGCGAAGATAACCCAATGTTCCGTCACGATGTATCAGAATTCAGGCTAGAAACCATAGTTTGCTGCCGAGCTTACTCAATACTGTAGAGAATCAAAACAACTTTAACATGAACTAGAGCATTAGCTTGCCACAGAGTTCACTTAACTCGCAGGAAACACCTTGCAATAACATAGCATTCTAGAGCATTCCGACATCAAGGCATTTTTGTATTATCAACCGAACGGAACAAAACATCCTTATTATGAGTCGTTGAAAATCAATAACTACGCGTCCTAGTTATAAAGCGTCGAACGATCGGTGGCTTACGAAATGTAAATATCCTAACGAGCAAGCCACACAATGTTTACCTTTTCAGTTTAACTATAAGCAAAACAGAAGCCGGAGGCACAGCGTCACTCACGGTTACCCTTAGGCGCTCACGGTTGCGCACGGTACCGAGAGCTTGCGCGCTCTCGGATACTCACAAGTAGCGCGCGAACAAATACCATACGCTCTCGCACGTGCTCCGATGCACGCGCTCTATAACGCCGCGGTATAATAGTATGTACTAAAATTCTACTCGAAAACGAAACAGAGTAATAAATACTACAGGTTAGAATAGAACCGCTAGATAGGCGATAACTCAGGTCGGAGGGGAAGAGTCTCTTCGCTCTGAGTTACACAGGTTAATATTTAAGCAAAATTGTAACTTAATAAAATCAATCATCATTATCTATCCAAAAAAGGTGATTCCGTGAATTGAATGTTCGCGTACAGGACTTCGTGTGTTTCATTTCTAAGTGATCACAGGTCCTGGTAGAGCTCTAGTTAGCTCTACACAGTGGTGACAGCGGGTTTTTTTGGTTTCTAGAAAAGGAAACGGACCACGCGAGGTAATATAAAGTCAAAAGAAGCTTAAGTATAAGTAGTGTTCGATAACGGTAAAAAGCGCGATAAAATAGTTCGAAGTATAAAGTGTGTGACGTTGAACGAAAGTGGATATTGTGCAACGAGAACTAAAAGTGTTATAGGAAAAAATTGTGCACGCGAAACAAGAAAAAAACAGCAGAAAATAGTAAGGAAGATCATTGGTTACAAACTTTTATAGTGTTAAAAATAAACTTGGTTCTCACTCGCAGTAAGAAAAATGTAAAAGTGGATTATAGTGATAATGAAGCGACACAGTGGGTACCTGCATAGTACACACTAGGAACAAGAGGAAGAAAAATAATATGATCAAGTAAACAATTATACAATAATAATACGAGTAAAGACGAAGTGAAAAATTATTAAAAATGGACAAGAACAAAAATGCGAAGCTGTTGTTGTGTATGATGAGGATTTTCTTTACCAGTGTGTAAATAGTGTAAAGGAGTGTTGGAAGAAACCTAACATTACGCGAACTCGATTTATTTGTTTTTTTTTTAGACGAATCTGTCGCAACAGGAGGATGAATTTTAATCGGTAAGTTCTTGGTTTTCTTCCCTATAACAAAAAAGATTCATTCATTTCGCCCAAAAATAATGTGAATCCGTACCAGCGAAATAAACTAGTTGACATTTGCACGACCTGACTAATTAAATAGCAGTGCCTGCGGCAACACCGATGGCAAGACGAATTGTAGAACGCAAACAGACAGAGTTACGCACATGGAACTCACCTTAATTGTTCTGAAAAAGAGTTTTAGCTCACTGGTAGCCATACAGCAAGTCTGTAAATTGGGAGCTACGCTATCGTTAGCGATATAAAAGGAGCGTGAGAGCCTCTGCGATCGCGTCTTCACTTATACAGTATAGTAGCATATGCTAGAATGCTTGTCGTCCCGTTCTTATGCCACCAGGTTGAATAGGTGGCGTATTTTACAGTGTTATTGCGATCAGCTGTGCCAGGCACGGTCAAGGTCGCGGTTTGTATGCAGTAATTTTAATGGCCGATGGTAGATCGTGCTGCTAGCATAAGCAACACGATTCAGTAGTGATGAAATGTTTAGTAGGTCAAAAAAAAAAGTATATCAATAAGCGCAACGCGCGCAGCGATACAATTAAATATCCGCCGGGGGAAAATGTTAACAGACTGCAAAGATATGTGATAAATGTTGATAAATGTTGTCGTAAGGAGACAGATGTTGCAATATTCTTATGAAACAGCTCTTAACGCCATCTAATTTGAACATTTACAATTTTTGATTAGTTGTAAAATTGGTTCAATTACAATATAAAAAAATGACTATTTTATCTCAGATATGTTGGGGTAAAAATATTATTAAAATAATTGTTTGATTGATTAACAGAAAATAAACATTGAAGCTTTAACACCAAATGGTTCGAACCCTGGTGTTCAGATTTTTTGATGGCGCGACGAAGAAATTAGAGTCAGTCACGCTACGTTATCACATCTGGCTAACAGAAGCGTTAGTGATACCTAGGAAAAAGAGAAAGAAGGCCACATAAGCCTTTACAATTGTCTTTACAGACGGATATTTTTTTTACAGTGCTAGTAATTTTTTATAATATTTTAAAGCAATATAGAATTCTTATTATTAATGCTTGGAAATAACTTACAATAATTGTAATTATTATTTTGAAGAAACTTAAGAATCTTTTTTATCAGGAAGAGTAATATTTATTGTGAGATGGAGTACACGTTCCCAGAAAGAGATGCCATGCAGTGCATCCCAGAATATGACGGATCGGTAGACGAACTAGAAGCGTTCATTTACCATATTGAGCATTTTGCCCTAAAAATACCTGAGGGAGTGCCACACACTTCTCTGATTTATATAATATTATTGAAATTGAAGGGCAAAGCAGCTGCCGCGATACACAAAGTAAGAGCAGATACTTGGCAACAGGTCAAGCAGAATCATTACAAGGAATTTGGAGAAAATATAGAAGCGGCTATAGAAGCGGTAATTATTCAGGTAGAAACATTGAGGCAGGGAGTGTGAGACCTTCCCTGAATACAAAAGAAGAGTAATTAAAATTAAGAGACAAATCGACTTCTACGAAAACAAATGTGAGAAGTCTTGTATGATAGTGAGTCTCCGGTTACATTGCATAGCAGGGCTGCAACAGCTTATTGAAAGAAGCCGCCGGAGGTAGAGAAGCGCTGAATTTAGAAAAGCTGATTGATTACTTAGAAAATTATGAACAGGAGATCAAACATATCTTATTGAGAACCGGTTGCGTGGCGTAGATTTGCTCGAAAAACAGCACGCCGCGCCCAAGCATTGTATCAGAAGCAGAAATATTTTCTCAATCAACCACACGGGTACGAGTTATAAAAAAATGTGGTTCAAAAGAGATAAGCATATCAGTCGCAGAACTAGAAATTATGAAAGATATAGCGGGAATCGGCCCAGTTATAACAATCACGACGCTCCTAGGCATTGGCGTAATCAGGAATACTATGCCAGAAACAGGCAGCACAATTATTATGGTCAGAGCGGATCAATGAACGGACGGTCCGATCACTACGACCGCAGACACCGAAATATTTTGAGTATAAGACATACTGGAAGGGGGGATACAAATTACCAAGGTATAAAAGATCCGTTTGCACAAGAGTATTTCAGCGATGACTTCGCAGAATTGTGTCAGGACGTCGACTGGCGTATGTGCACAGATGAACCCAGCTACATTAAAATATCAGATTGGGAGACCGCGTGCAATCACATAAGAGATAACAACGCTTGTGTGGCTAAGCGCGTCTATTATGATGTCAAAGGGTGCTCAATGTTAACGCTGCTAGCTAAGCAGAATGTCCAATTTACGTTAAACCTGATCTTAGGCGCTTGTACGAATATAATTAATGCAGGCATTGTAAACCGTTTGAATGTACCGGTAAATACACAGAATGTTACTACTTTTGGAAGTATCGGCCGCAACATTGTACGAACCTCAGGTACAATTACGTTGGATTTAATAGTCGGAGACTTCGAAATCCCGACACAATTTCATATATTAGAAAATTTGCCAAGCGACGGAATAATCGGAGCAGAGTTTTTATAGAAGCATACGCTTCAAATTGGGAATCGGCATCGTGTTCAAGAAACACGGCAATAGAGGTCAGGACGACTTGAGTCCGTGGAGCATGCCCAAGGAAGAAGTCCTTAGTCGACATGTTTATATGGCAGCCAGAAATAGAGTCATTGTGCAGAACGAGCTGCGAGATACTAGTAACACAGTCCGCAATGAGGCTGACGTGGACAATAGCGAAATAAATAGGGAGCACCAAACATATCAGAATGAAGAGCCGGAGAACAATTTTCTTGACTCGAAAAATATTTTAATGCCCGAGTTAGACCTAGACTCGAGGCTTGACTATGACCTGTTGGAGCACAAGCTGACACCAGAGTCAAAAGGTATTGCAAGAATTGAAAACCTACGGCAAGTGTTAAATTTGACCCACTTGCCTGATATGGAATTTAAGACAGTGAAGAATATAGTTGAAAGCTTTGCTGACCTTTTCTTTTTCGAAGGCGACAGATTAACTACGACTGACGCCGCAGTACACACTATTGAAACTTCATCAGATGTGCCTAATTATAAAAGGCAATACAGATTTCCCGAGGCCACAAAAAGGCATATAAATAAAGAAATAGATGAAATGAGGGCGCAGGGTATTATAAAACCCAGTACGAGTCCCTGGAATGCGCCGGTATTATGTGTACCAAAGAAACCGGATGCTGACGGCAATAAAAGCCACAGAATTGTGGTAGACTTCAGGTCGTTAAACGAAGTCACAAAACCGTTTGTATACCCAATACCTCTTATAAATGAGATATTGGATAATGTTGAAAAGGCGAAATAGTTCTCTTCAATTGATTTGAAATCGGGTTTTTATCAAGTTTCAATTGATCGCCGAGATGCGGCTAAAACGGCGTTTTCCACACCAAAAGGTCATTTTGAATTTACACGAATGCCAATGGGGTTGAAGAACAGTCCTTCAAACTTTCAGAAGTTGATGAATACAGTTTTGTTTGAGATCGGGGATGTGAAAGCATTTGTTTACCTCGATGATATTATAGTTTTCGGCGACACCATCGGCGAGCATAATGACAACTTGCGTAAAATATTACGGGCTCTACGTAAGCATTACTTAAAAATTGAACCAGTGAAATGCCAATTTCTGAAGAGAGAATTAGAATACTTGGGACATGTCGTTAACGAGAACGGCATCAAACCCACTAATGCAAATATACAGGCCATACAGAGCCTTAAGCCACCCACTAACGTGAAAGGTATAAGATCGTTTTTGGGTACAGTGAATTTTTACGGGAAATTTATCCCCAACATCGCGGAGAAGCGCAAGCCGCTGAATGATTTGTTGAAGAAAGACGTTAAATTTGTGTGGGGAAAAGAATGCCAAGAAGCGTTCGAATTCCTTAGAGACGCGCTGATTACAGAGCCTGTTTTAGTCCGTCCAGATTATAAAGACACTTTTGTTATAACGACGGACGCTAGCAAATATGCTATTGGGGCCGTCCTGTCAAACGAAAAATCCATGCACCGGCCGATCGCATTCGCGAGTCGTGCACTTGTGGGAGCAGAAACAAGATACCATATTATAGAAAAGGAACTACTGGCAATTGTATGGGCCATAGAATATTTCAAACATTACATTTTTGGTCAAAAGTTTATCGTTTACACGGACCACAAACCACTTATAGCGATTTGGAGGCTCAAAGAGACATCTCCAACGCTGACAAGTTCGAGACTGAAGTTGCAAGGTTTGGAATGCAGCATCAGGTACAAACAAGGAAGCGAGAATGTAGTCGCAGATTTTTTGTCACGTTTGTCAGATGGGACATGTCAGGGGCAAGAAAGTGCTCCCCACAGACAGATAGCAATGATTACGCGCCAGCAGAAACGCCTGCTAGAGCAGCGGAAAAACACTTCAGATGAACTACAGGGCACAATACAAGATTTGAGTGCCATAGACATTGTGGACATCACTGAGGACGAGGATTAGCAACAACTCGTCAATATTTCGTATGATGATTTTTCACAGGCATTATCAGATGACCTGATACCGAGCGAGACGGTGGAAGTCTCGAAGAGAATATTGGATGAGAGAAATATCGAAGCTCGTCTTGTCATTTTAAACAGTCGGACGGCATACAGAGAACTTCAGACACTGTATCAGCTGTCACAAGGACTGAAAGAATACGTAGAGGATGGTGTACTCAAATTAAAAGACAAGAAGGTAGGCGGTTTTATATTAGACGGCAGCGGAAATTCATTAATCGACTGCCGGAAATTCTTTTCACTGTTTTTAGAAAGTTTCAATAGAAGTCCCACGGCTGTGGAAGCTGCTGGGGTAATTCATTTAATCTCATTTAGAAAAATCAAACAACGGGAGATTTTACAAATGATTCAATTTCTAGCGGGTAAGCTAAAGAAGCAAATTATACTATATAATGCTGATGGAGAGCGTACGTTGGTTGCGCCGGATCAGATAGAAACAATTTTGAAAGAATTTCACGATGCACCCTTAGGAGGGCATGTTGGAGCGCGACGAATGCGCCAGAGGATTGGCACACTATTTACGTGGGCCACTATGAAACGAGATATTGAGAATTATGTGCGGCAGTGTGAGTCCTGCCAGAAGAACAAAATTTGTAAGTCCAACAGGATTCCAATGCAGATTACGACAACTGCTTCGGAACCATTTGATAAACTTTATATGGATATAGTTGTGTTACCCGAGTCTGATAGCGGGAACAAATATGGATTAGTCATGCAAGACGATTTGACTAGATACTTGATCGCGGCACCAATGCCGAATCAAGAGAGCTACACAGTAGCTGAAACTTTTGTGGAAAACTATATATGCAAATTTGGGGCACCGTTAGAATTAGTTACGGATAATGGTGCAAATTTTGTGAGCGCACTAATGAAAGATGTGTGCAAGATTTTGAAGATCAAGAAAATTACCACTAGCCCATATCACCCACAGGCTAACTTGGTGGAGAGATCAAATCGTGAATTAAAAACTTACCTAAGGCAATTTATTGGCGGAAAACCGCACACGTGGGATAAATTACTTCCATTTTTTACGTTTGAGTATAATACTTCAGTAAACTCATCAACGGGGTACACCCCTTTCGAATTGTTGTATGGACGTACAGCACGCATTCCCACCTCCATTTACAAGCGGAATGGAGTGGACAATTTAACATATGAAACATATACACAAGAGATGAGAAAAATATTTTTCGACCTCCACGCAAACGCGAAGGCCAACCTAAAGGATTCAAAAGAAAAGCGCAAGCAAGTTTATGATAGAAAGGCAAATGAATGGCAGCCCATGTATGGCGATTTAGTTTTAGTGAAATCAGTCCCGACAGGACCTGGTCAAAAGCTCCAGAATATGTGGAGAGGACCTTATGAAGTAGTGGAACTCCCAAGTGAAATGACCACAGTAATCAAAAACGGAAACCGTTTAGAGAAAGTTCATAATAACCGACTTAAACGATATTATGACTGATTATATGAATTTCAGTTGACGGCAGAGTATGTTTATTGGAATACGATATTGGATGGCATAAGTTATAATAGCAAGCACCTAAAGCTGTATGGAAAAGTATACTGAAGTTAAGGCGTGAAGTCGCCGAAAATATCAAGAGCCTTTCAATGACAGGAATCAGAAGGCGTGACAAGGTTTAAAGAAGGAAATGGCGTGAAGAAATACGAAAAGTCGCCGAAAAAGCGACTCAAATGGCATAACACAGTTGGAAAAATTTAAATACGAATGAAGGCGTGAGGGACAAGGAACCCTGCCGATAACAGTTAAATAAATAGAAAACTTTGGGAATTTAAAGGACTAGGATGACCTGGAAGGTTGTAATGGAAAAAATAAAGGAGAAAAATTATATAGTGAACAAAAGACCTCATGAAAACGAGGTTTGAATAAGAAATAGAAGCAGAAAATCGATTGATGATGTACTAGGGAATTTTGTGTGATGGAGATAATTTAAATGACGGAAAACAATAGAACTAGGAGAGACTTTGGACGCTAAAGACTGCTGACTTTAGGAGATTCAGACTATTCTAATTTTAGTTAAGAACGAGCGAATGTAGACAACGGGGATGGTTACCCAGAATGATTGGCGGGAGTGCAAATTGAGTGAAAGGAAAACAAGGGAATAGCCGGCCCAGGATGATTGAGTGTGCGAGTTTTCGTTTATTTCCTAACCTTCTTATCTTTCAGGAATCTCTAGAGCGGGCGGTCGCACCTTCGGACGGAAGGGGGAGAGGTATTATGCAGACTACTGCATAACAGGAGAAGTGTAAGTAAATGTAAGTATGGCGGGATAAAAAGAAATTCTAGAGAGAATAAAAAAGATACAAAAAAATAAAACTACAAAACCTAATGGAAAACAAGGAAGTCAAAAGAGTATTGAGAGTTTTTAAAAGAGTCGATGATAGGAGATATATGAAGACAGAAGTAATAAAATGAATATTTAACCGACGCGATTGTTTACAACGAAAAGATTTATTTATGAAACAGACAGAGAATACCTGACAAAGAAAAGGAAGAGATTTAACCGATGCGGTTTGTTCGATGAGAACATGATGAAACGAAGATAGAGAGATGAAAGAATGTGTGAAACAGATATATTTTAGTGAAAATGTTGTAAGGAAAATGAAAGATTATATCCAAAGAAAAGCAAGAGGATGGAAAAATATGTAACCAAAAGGTAACAAACAAGCAAAACATTTATGATTTTTCATCAAATTGAAAAAAAGTTATTCAATGGCCAAAGGACAAGTCGAGCTGATATTTCAACATAGAAAGTAAAAGGCCTGTTAAAGATAAATCGGATTGATATGTGTCAACATGATGTTTAATCTGGAAAAACATCATATATCAAAGTTAAAAGTGAAACGAAATAAAAGAAAGAATGCACATTTAAATATTATTTCTTGTAAAATCAGATAAAAAAAATATACACACAAAAATATTGTACACTTTAGTAGCGGAAGAGAATTGGAAATATATTAACCGAAAGAAGAAAAAATACGGGCATAGATTGTAAGTAGAAGATAGAACAGAAAAATAAAATGTAAGAGGCCCGTACGCGAGTGAAAAGTAATTTTAGACAGCAAGTGGAAAGGAAGTAACAAACCAAAAAAGAATTGATGAATTATTAGCAAAAAATAAATGCACCACTTGCTTAGCAGGGTTAGCACGTAAGATAAAAAAGACACCAAGCAGCTAAACGACGAGATGAGCGAATTAACGATTGCGGACTCTAGAGACTACGAGGAGATGCCACCGAGTCGCCAGAAGACAGCAGTTGGCGCTAAGGGGAGACCGGATGGTGGGAGTCGATGGCGGGTGAGGTATTTCAAGCAGTGTCGAGGAGAGAACAACCACCAGCCTCCAGTTTCTAGATCAAGGGAGGGATCACGAACGCGGCGAAGCCACCAATTCAACACAGATCCCAGACAGCATAAAAAAATGGGCGAGAGCTAACCAGATATCAGTTATCGATCTGGTTTAGCTCAGACTAATCGAGACAGCATCAGTTACGCATTTGAAAACTTCCTAAGAAAACTTCATGGGGAGATTACCAATCGAAGTAAAATCACCCACGGAAATCAAGGGGACAATATCCTGGCCGACCCCATTCGAATTGCAAAATTCATGTTTGCATTACGCATCAAACAAATGGAAAAAACAAGTGGAAACATTGCAAGCAAAACAATGCAAGGTACATCACCCCGAGACAAAAGTAGGGCAAGCCAAAGAAATCAGCTGACACCTTACTGCCCCAAAGAGTCCACTGGCCAAGCTTTGAATTTACGCCAAGTAAGGATTACCTAAAGTTACTGAACCCCGTAATAATATAGCAGGGGCAACCTAACGTGAAATAGCATCAACCAGGCACCCAGCTGCATGCGCAGTATGGAGAGTGCGCAAGTAGGAAAACAAACGCGGCAGACGCAGGACGGACCCCCGCCAAAGAAGGAATTCACACAAACACAAACTCGAACGCGGCGGACCGGGCGAGCCTCCACTATGACGGCGCGCACGGCGCTCCGGGTATTCGACCGACTACACCAATGACGACATCACCAGGCGACGAATACCTCCACCGGCGGACACTCCCGCCAGGTCCAAATACGGCAACCAAGCAGCGAGCACCAGTACGCAGCACCAGCACGCCGCCGATGTGAGATATAGGGGGCCGAATAAGTGTATGTAATATGTTGTACAGAACATTGAAGAAAAATAAGAAAGAAGAAAATATTAGGTAAATAAGACGCACAAAAAAAAACCAACATAACTAGGCATTAGGCTGTTATCTCATCGCGATAACAACCACCTCGGGAGAGTGGGGAGATGTGACGTCACACCCCGCGAAGATTACTCAATGTTCCGTCACGATGCATCAGAATTCAGGCTAGAAACCATAATTTGCTGCCGAGCTTACTCAATACTGTAGAGAATCAAAACAATTTTAACATGAACTAGAGCATTAGCTTGCCACAGAGTTCACTTAACTCGCAGGAAACACCTTGCAATAACATAGCATTCTAGAGCGTTCCTTATTATGAATTGTTGGCTGAACAGAACGACATCAAGGCATTTTTGTATTATAAACTCAACCGAACAGAACAAAACATCCTTATTATGAGTCGTTGAAAATCAATAACCACGCGTCCTAGTTATAAAGCGTCGAACGATCGGTGGCTTACGAAATGTAAATATCCTAACGAGCAAGCCACACAATGTTTACCTTTTCAATTTAACTATAAGCAAAACAGAAGCCGGAGGCACAGCGTAACTCACGGTTACCCTTAGGCGCTCACGGTTGCGCACGGTACCGGGAGCTTGCGCGCTCTCGGATACTCACAAGTAGCGCGCGAACAAATACCATACGCTCTCGCACGTGCTCCGATGCACGCGCTCTATAACGCCGCGGTATAATAATATGTACTAAAATTCTACTCGAAAACGAAACAGAGTAATAAATACTATAGGTTAGAATAGAACCACTAGAAGGGAGGGGAAGAGTCTCTTCGCTCTGAGTTACACAGGTTAATATTTAAGCAAAATTGTAACTTAATAAAATCAATCATCATTATCTATCATCCAAAAGAGGTGATTCCGCGAATTGAATGTTCGTGTACAGGACTTCGTGTGTTTCATTTCTAAGTGATCACAGGTCCTGGTAGAGCTCTAGTTAGCTCTACACATGGTAAAAAACAGAACTGTATAGTTCTTGGCAACAAACGGCACAAAAACTGTGTTGCCGAAACGATAGATTTTCTCTTCGCGCGACTCTATATACACATAGACTCTGAACCGCACTACCAATTTTAGAAATATGTCACATAACAACAAACGAAAACACAGTTAACAAACGAAGTGAAACCGACGGACTTAGTAGCATATATGCTGATTTATTCCGTACCACAACAAGCAATGACAAACAACATGAAACGCATAGACGTCGGACAACACGAACTGCACGAATATAGCAGAAGAGCTTTCAGGGTAGCCATATTGGCTGAAAGTTTAGGCGGGATACTGAAATGCAATAAGTTTTTTCAAACGTACACGACAAAAATCGAACAGCGTAATCTAATCTATTTAATCCAATTTTTCAAAAAGACGTACAAATTAGTATAACATGTAAATTCCTATGCGATCGAGTAGAACAGTTTTTTAGTGACACTAAGAACAATATCTGCAACAACAGTGACTTTTTTCAATTGAAACATAGACAATAACATGACAACAAAACATAGAGCTAATGTAAGTAACGAAATAAGTATAACTTGAAGACAAAACCACACCTTTGTACGTACACTATATTACAGACTCCTTGATAAAGACAAAATAAATTGTCGAAACGTTGGAGAAGAAGTAGCGACACTTTCGTTTTCCCAATGCTTGCTGACTGATGAGCCGAAAATCCCTAATAAATTATACATTAGTCACAGTCGAGAGCACTTTCCGATGATCTTATGTATAAAAACTTTGCTTAAGATACTTTGATTCTATCTCTTGAAAATCAACCACATACAGGTAGTTTTATACACAGACATTCTAAAAGTTTCTAAAATCGAAAAATACCAATAACTTTTTCTGGTGTGATTTAGAGGCCTTCTATGTTCTAGACATCTTTTTATATTTCAAAAATACATAATTTTGCCGAACATATCTTGGGCAAATTTTCAACTTTTTCATAGGGTTTAGGACATTTTGGATAAAAAAATGCACTTTTTCAAACTGAAATTTCTCGAAAAGCTGCAAAAATTACAGTCTTCACTCGAAAGATGGGGATTAGTTAGTACTAAGCTAGTAGCTAGCTGGTACTAATTCCTCAGGTGGTTTTATTAGTTTCTTGCAGTCTCTTAAAGTCTTGGGCGTGGGTGGAAAAAAAAGTTTTTTTTTGGTTTTTCGGCGTTTTTTCTTGTTTTTTTTTTCAAAGATGTACAGAATCGAAGCGATTTTTGATTTTCCATTAGAAAGTACGACAAGCATTTATATTTACGGCACCGTGCATTATTTGAAAACATAAAGAAAGAAAAAAAAATTTCACACATTTTCACATTCACAGCCACCAACTGAAGTGTCTCATCGCTTGCGTCGCTGTAGGGTAAACAGATATAATACGCCCCCCCTAAGGAAGATTGTCAATATTGTAGCTATGTTTATCACAAACAACAAATCTTTCATGCAGTTGGATACACTATTTAGTTGGTAATGCACTGCTCTTATTTTGTTTTGTAATTACTGTTACACTAAAACGCCATAATTTTATTAAATTAATCCACCTAGCGGTCAGACCCAGCCTTTCTCATTCAAACTTTGATTTGTAAGAATAGATTTATATGAACGCTTCAATCCAATGAATGATTCACTCTTTAAGTTCTAAAATATTGATGTTGTAATCTATAGGGGGAAGTCCTCTATGTCCGGACACTTCAGGTTTTTAAGCAATAACTAAAAATACGCAACTTTTTATTTATTTATTTATTTACTATTTCAAAGAAAAACAATATTATGATCAAGAAATAACATGAGAAAAAAAATAATCCTGCTTAGTTTCGATTAGTGCTTGAAAACATTTTGAATTCATATTCAGTCAAAACGAAACATGTCCTCTATGTCCGGACACAGTGTCCTCAATGTCCGGACAAAACAATCTTCTTCATCAAACCCTGCACCAATGGCACAAAAATGTAGGAAGACGCTTTACAATACCCGCACAAGCCTTGTGTGTCCAGTCCTTGCATGATGTACACCTTACAAAGCCTTCCTTGTTGGTGTTCTGGCAAACTAAACAAACACGTCTAGGACGTTTTATTTCCAAGTGGTTTTCTTTGTTGTTCTCGCTCTGTCCTTCGGTTGGATTCTGTTTTCTACGAAAATTCTGCATGGACTGCTTAACTCGCTTTTTCTTTTCCTTTTCCTCAATCAGTGTTTTATTTGAGAATGATGTAAGAATTGTGCTTTTTTCTGATTTTCGCTTCCTAGATTCCGAACGTTTCTGTGCGGCATCGGGTAGAGGTGACAGTTTTTGGATGCATGCGACAACTGTAGCTACCGAATGGGCTGACGGGTTGACATCCAGATCTTCAGGGTCAGTTGTACATTCTTTCAGCGGAAGATTTGTAAGATCACAGGGAAGAAAATCAACGTTCGAGAAAATATGTTGATCGAATGGATAAATTCCTGAGCACCGGAAACCCGAAACTGCAATATCAATTCGTGCCACCTTTCCGTAAGCTTCTCCCACAAGCCCAGCAATTTCGTAGTCTGTTATTCGAGCTCCTGTGTTTTTCCGCATCCACGCGTTACAGCGTTCATGATAAGAGTTTTTAAACGGTTTCATGAATGTCCTGTCAAGGGGCTGCAGTTTGTGACTCGTGTGCGGCGGAAGACTCAGAAGATGGACGAAATGATCTCTGCAAAAGTTGATCACTGGTAGCGTCTTGTGGCTGCTGTGCCCGTCAAGAATCAACAATACTGGCGATTGGGATGATGGATGTGCAAAGTTCACAAAATGCTCGAGCCATTTCAGAAAGAAATCCCCAGTCATCCAGCCTTTTGGCTGAGCCACTCCCATGCTTTGTGCAGGGGCGTTCAGCATGAGTCTAGGGTTCATTTTGTGCCTTGGGAAGATGAACAGTGGTGGAATGTAGTTCCCGGATGCGCTCATACAAAAAATGGTTGTTATATTTTTTCCACGCTCAGCAGAAGCTAGTTTACCAACCTGTCGAACACCTTTGGGAGCTAGAATCTTTTGATGCCTAGGTACACAAGTAACTCCCGTTTCGTCGCAATTATATATTCTGGACGGTTCGAATCTGTACTTCGTCATCATATTGTCAAGGTTCGAGTAAAACAACTGGACCTGTGGACGGTTGAATCCAACAGCTCTCATAAGACTTGTCGACTCCGGAGTTCGCAGTGTAAAGCCATGCTTTTTCATGAAACTGTAATAAAAATTTTTCCCTGCTTCACCCTTCTCAATGTTGAAGCGATGTGGAATTTTGAGCTCTACCGCGAGATCATAGGCAAGTTTGGAAAACTCCTTCTTGGTAAGTGGCATACAACGATTTGCCAAATCCGTGACATGATGCGCAAGCAGCTCCTCGTATTCGGGGGAAAATGTCCTTGTAAATCCACCGGGCTTGGGCCCCATAATCATATCTTTACCAGATCTGATGCAACTGATACGATCCTGCAGAGTGCTTTTAGGTACCCCGTACTTTACGGCTGCTTCTCTTATGGTCATCTGTTTCGAGAGCACCATATTCAGAGAAGTCTTTAGATTCTCCGAAGACCAAGAAGGTTTTGTTTTTTGTTCCATATCCTGTTTTAGAGAAGAAAGAGTCTTTGAAAAATCCATGTTCAATGTTTAGTTTTTTCTTGTCCGGACACAGAGGACGAGATGGTGTCCGGCCATAGAGGACTCACTAATGTTTTGAAGAATTTGTTTTTTCCATAGAATTTTTTGATTAGGTATGCGTTTAATATGCACTGCAATGCAAAACAAACTTACCAACACTGACTTCTATGTGCAATTCACCCTTAAGGGTCCAAAAAAGTCTTTTCAAGATTAGTATAAGGTTTAGGCGTTACACTTTGTACCAGCAGGTTGAAACTTTTGACAGCTCTCGTTTGTTTACCTTTGCAGACAGTGATGCCAAAATTTGTACACTGCAAAAAGTTTTCATTTACTCTTCTCCCATCATGTCCAAACAACATTAGGATTTCTTGTTTTCGAAAAATCACTGTTGTCCGGACATAGAGGCCGTCCGGACATAGAGGACTTCCCCCTACATATAAAAATGCAGTCCAATCTGTCTGTCTGTCTGATCCATATAGGCTCGAAAAGTACAAAACCGATCGACGTGAAAATTTGTATGTAGGGGTTTATGGTTCCGATAAAGGTTTCTATGATAGTTTGAAACCTCTCACTCTTCTGGAAGGGAGGAGTCCCATACAAATTAAACATAAATTTCTGCACAACTCAAGAACGAACCAAGCAAATGAAACCGAATTTGGCATGTGGATGTTTTAAGGGGTAACAAATATGCCCATAATAGTTGGACTCACCTCCTTTTTCTGGAAGTGGAAATGAAACAATTTCTGCACATCTCGAAAGCTAACCAACTAAATGGAACCATATTTGGCAGGTGAATGTTTTTAGTAGAAACAAATTTGTTCCATAATCGACCTCAGGCAACATTTTGGATTGTAAGATGGCAACTTCCGTTTTCTGGAAAACAGCCAAAAATGGCCGATTTCCACCCAATATAATAATATCCGGATCCAAAATGATACACAGGAGCTAAAATCGATCGAAATTGTCTTCAAATGCCATTATGAAATCCAAAGTGGCGACTGCCGGTTTCGGAAAAACAGCGAGAAACGACCAAATACCACTCAATAGGAGTATTTCCGGAACCGTAATGATGCACTGTTACCAAAAATCGACTTCAGACAACATTTTGAATTGTAAGATGGCAACTTCCGGTTTCTAGAAAACGGCCTGAAATAGACGATTTCCATTATATATGAGTATCTCCGGAACCAGAGAGATGGACAGAAGCTAAAAATTGATCACAGGCACAATCTTGAATGTTAAGATTGTGACTTCCGGTATCTGGCAAACAGCCGAAAATGACCAAACACCATTCAATATGGATGTTTTTGGAACCAGTGTTACGGCCAGATGACAGAAATTGATTTCACAGGCAATTTTTAAGTCCAAAATGACGACTTTTGGTTTCTGAGAAACAGCCCAAAATGACCAAATACCACCCAATATGAGTATCTCAGGAGCCAGAATGTTACAAGAAGCTAAAAATTGACCTTAGACACCATTATGAATTGTAGGATGGCAACTTCTGGATTCTGGAAAACAGTCAAAGATGTCCGATTCCCGTCTAACATGAGTATCTCCGGATGTAGAATGATACACAGCAGCTGAAATCGACCACAGACCCCATTTTGGATTTAGATTAGGTTGGCGACTTCCGGTTCCAGGGAAACAGCCGAAAAAGGTCAAATAACACCCTATATGGGTGTTTCTTCAACCAGAATGACGCTCAGAGGCCAGAAATTATCTTAAATACCATTTTGAAATCCAAGACGGCGACTTCCGGTTTGTGAAAAACAGCCTAAAATAACCAAGTACCATCCAATATGAGTATCTCTGGAACCAGAATGATGCAATGAGCTAACAATTGACCTCAGGCACCATTTTCAATTGCTAAATGGCAACTTCTAGGAAGCAGTCAAAAATGACCGAATAATACTCAACATGAATATTTCCGTAATCGAGATGATGCATAGAAACCAAACATTGACCCTGGACACCATTTTGAATTTAAAGGCGACCACTTTTAGTTTTTGGAAAACAACCAAAATAAATAAATACCTCCCAATATGGGTATTTCCGGTGTTAGATTGATGCCAGAAAACCTGCTGAAAATGACCGAATACCACCCAATATGAATATATTCAGAATTAAGGCGATGTACAGAAGCCAAAAGTCGAGGATGTTGTCATTTCGATAAAACCATTTCAAACGATTTGTTGTTTGACTTTGATCATATCCTATGGCCGATTCGTCGTGCATTAGCAGTATTAAACACATCGCAAGGAATCAATGAATTTGGAACGTTCAAATAGTGCGATACCACATTTAAATTATGTTGAGGCCACATATATCGATCAAAGCAGGTATATTTTTCAATAGTCTTTGAATTTTGTTGCGTATAATCTTGACAGCTCTGCTCTACACACAGATGCTGCGTAAGGTACTCAAGAAAATGAGAAAAAGCCCAAACTAACAAGTTAGCATCATAAGAGTTTATTACGCCGCCATCGGCCCATTACATCAACTGACCAGATCAACAAGTACACAGCTTTACCTTTATTCGGCACTTAGCCTGAAATGTGACGACACTGGGTGCATTCCTGTCTCTATTCTCATTCGTGCTCCCGACTTTTCACGATCGCCTGCCTTGATGCTGCACAACGCCACTGTCTTGTGGTGCCAGCTATTTCCGTAGACTCCGCTTACAGGCAATCTGCGTCGCAACCGCCTCTCGAGGTAAGCCGTCGTTGATTCCACGTCGCGGCGCTGGTGTGTGTCGCCTGCCAGCGGTTCCTCTGCCTCAAACCTAGCCAATCACTGCTGCCGTTAAGCCGGCTGCGTGTCCCTTTTGAGCACCGATGAATAGCGATGAACTCCGTCACTGCTCTCCTGCGCTGTCTGGTTGCACCGACTCAAGAGGTATCTCACCCGGTCGGTTAGCACCGAATGTCCGTGCCCAATGGCCGCTCTTGCTCACAAAGATCTCAGCGGCCGTCCGTTAATGCCGCACCGTGTGCCAACAGGATGGCTTCCGCTCTCCACGTGTCCGTCTTGCTATCGTCACCACTGTGCCAAAGTGTTTGCTAAGCAATCTCCCACCGCACCGATTGCTAATAAAATCCAAAATCGTGCAGGAAACAAAAGCCCTGAAATGACAGTATCGTGAGTGCCTGTCGGGTATGAGGATTCGTATTTGCTCACCTCACGCGGAAGGCTTTTGATTATTGAGGCTTGACTAGCTGCTGCTATTGTCCGGTCGTGCTTCGACTTGCCGAACTAGGAGGAAATTTTATTTTATAAGCAAACAATTATGGCGCGTGTTTGGATTATTACCTGTGGCTCGTGCCTTTAACGAATCTCTTTTACCTTCTTGTGATTTACTGATCGTGTTAATCACTCTCTATTTTCAAAGTGTAGGCACAACTCTTTAGTACTGGTGAACGACTTTTAAAATGGATATTCTGGTCCTGATTCGACCATACTAGCAAAACTATTTTGCGATCAAACACGGACGTGGCACTCTCGTTCTCTGTTATTCGTCGTAATGATCAGACGGAAGTGCGTCCAGTGCGAATAGCAGACACGAACGATGATGTGGTGGCAAGAAAATTTGGGCACTGATGCTCATCTGCAAGCGAATTCTCCCTACTGCCTTAGCTCTTTTGCTTCCGCTTTTTTTTTGCACGTTTGCTTATTTGTACTCGAAACGTAGGTGTTGAGCTGATTTTTATGCTGCATGATCTGTCGAAAGGCTTAATGAATGGCGATGACAAATTTTAGTTGCCAGTCTTAGGTGATGCGTGTTTGCACTTACAAATGTGCATAAATTTTGTACTACCACAAACAAATTTATACTAAACACAACAATTTCTTTTCTTTCCATAATTTTAGAGCCACATATCAAATTGTTATGAAGTTTGTTATTTGTAAGTTTGAGAGATGACTCGTTCGTATGACACTAGTCATGTTCAAATAAGTCATGTAATCTTTGAGATAATAGACTTTCTTTGTTTTATTAACAATTTAATACATAACTGTTGCTTAAGTTCTGTTATAATCAAATGAAATGGGAACGTTTTATACATATTTACCCTAGATATAATGAGTCGTTATACACAGTGTGCTCTCTCAGTTACAGAAATAAACTCCCACCGGGCAGTGTGTGCAGTTCATCATGGCATGTTTCTATATATCATAACACATGAATTGAAAGTGTTTTCCTTTTGAAAATGAGGTGTTGCACGGTAAACAATTCAAAAGTGTTTCGCATGTGAATTCCATATGTTTTGACCAGTAGGGCGAATACAAGTGCGAAACACCTTATAATATCGTGCCGATTGCTTTCAGTGTACGGTTAGTGTAAATTCAATTACAGTTTAGTTGTGTTAATAAAAAAATTAAATTTTGTTGATCACTGATATGTCCAAAGGTTTAAATGAACATAAGAGTTTTTAATAAAGAACATACTATTCGAGGTTGGAAAAAGAATAATCAAATTTTCCACTCTGATGTCAAGGACAACTTTTCACTGGTTGTCTTGATGTAACATCTGCCTCAAGTTGACAAGGCGTTGATACTCATCAATTAACGATTGGACGTTTTCTAGCATGAAAAGTAGTCTTGCCCGGACATCTGCATAGTTGGTGGCTTTAAATCCGCTGTCGAAAATGAGGCGCTTTAAATGATCCGGTGTTAGGTTCTGGAACTGAAAATCGTCACAGGCTCAATTGACGTTGCTGCCGTATATATCTTCAGATTCGCATTTCACTAACTGCAAACACGCTTCCTCTAGGTACAACTTCTTAGGAAGTTACCTTTTTTTTCTTAAAGTTTGAAAGTTTTTTTTTTCTTAAAGTTTGGACGAAATTAAAAATAAATTTGTTTGCTTTTCAACGGTTTCTGCAAGACATGTTCTTTTAATTTGAAAAATAAAAATTTAAGATCTTTTTTCTGATTTTCAGGTTATTTTTTTAAGTTTCGAAATCACTTATTTTGAAATGTTAGTCCCCAATATCATTTTTTTTATCAGCTTGACCATTTTGAGCGCTGGATGCAAACAAGTTGAAGATGTTGGCAGATGACCAGAGAGATGCAACTTTGATGGACTAGCAAATCAAAATGCTGAAAAAGTTGTGAATTCACTTTCGAAAAGTTTAGAATCTATGTAACGCGTGATAAACGAAACACAGTGAAACCGCAGTATATTTCCCGAACGTAAAATAACATTATCTTTAATTTGAGAAAAAAAAACGCAAACCCATGTCACAAGTTTTGTTCCCTAAATAATCAATTCAATCAAAATGTTTTTTACTCTTAGGTTAAGTAGTTTTATGTTCACCCTTAACTTCCCATGACTTTTTCCGATGATTTGAACAACGGAAAAAAAGCAAAGTGTTGTTTTGTTTGTTGTTGTTCCCATAATAGGTTGTTATGCGTTGAATAAAAACGGTGCTTATATCATATTTTAAGAAGACAGATAGACAAACATGAATGCACAAAATAGCTAACACGATTATTGACTGCTTAATAGAAGATTTGCAAATTTGAGAAAATCGCAAAAATTATATTTGACCTGTCTACCATGAAAAGACAAAGTTTTTAAAGAAGAAAAAGGTAATTTGAAAAATAGAAATTAATACTAGTGTTTAGTGATTATTACATCAAGGCAAGCAGTGAAAAGTTTTCTTTGACATCAGAGTGTATCATTTGTTTATTGTTTGTCCAACCTCGAATATAAATACGTGTTCTTGAATAAAAGCTCTTAAGTTCAATTAAACCTTCGGACATATCATTTTGGGGACGAGGATCTCAATAATCCACGAACATGGCAGAAGATAGAGTTGATCAACAGCCGCAACCGGGAATTCGAGATATGATTCTCATAATGGCCCAACTTTTACAGCAGATGGCGGCCCAGCAGCAGCCTCAGTATCAAACCCCGGAGCAAATTTTAGAGTCCCTCTCATCGAACATCACCGAGTTTGTCTTCGACGAAGAAAACGGAGTTACGTTCGAACGCTGGTTTAATTGCTACCAGGACCTCTTCAAGAACGATGCAGGCCAGCTGAATGATGCGGCGAAGGTACGTCTACTTCTCCAGAAGCTGGACACCCATTCGCACAGCCGCTATCTCAACTACATCTTGCCAAAACTTCCCAAGGACGTGAAGTTTGAAGACACAGTCAAGATTCTCAATAAAATCTTCGGACATCAAACGTCAACGTTCCGGAAGCAGTTCATGTGTTTGCAGTTATATACTTGTATGACTGAAGGGCACTGGGTACTGAAATGACACTGCCACAGTCTTGCTGATTGTCTTTTGTGGCTGGCCCCGATTGCTGTGCATAGGTTACGGATTGCTCGTACTCATTAATGGAGTAGAACTGTTTCGTTGTAAACCTGTGCCCCAATTAGGTACAACATAGTTGATGAAACTAATGACCTGCTTGGGATTAGAGCTCCATACTTGGTATGGAGTTAAAAAAATGTTTCTTGAAATTTTCCCACATCCTTTTTATTAGGATTTTTTCTAAAGAACTTTGAGTTTTTATTCCTTCTTTAACTTCTTCCGTGTTCAAATAATCAACGTTGTAACATTTGGCAACTTAGAATTAAAAAAATAAGCTTTTTGAGATATTCAATCAATATTTTAAATAGAACTACCAACTACAGCTTTGCCGGAAACATCACACCAATCAAGCTAATTATTTTGGCTTTCAGAATATTGAAAGTATTTTTGTTTATTGGCCACAGATTTAGCAGCCAACTCTGTTTAGTGCACGGGGCGATTGTAGGGCTAGCGCTACGATCCTGCAGACACTAACAGTCTCTCTCGAGCCGAGACACGAACCTACAACGACTGACTAGTTAGGCCAGCATCGTACCCTAAGATCAGTTGCAAAACAAAAAGCATGTAAAAAGTCGTATGCAGCAACAAATAAAATAAATAAAATGTTTTCTTGAAAAACCTCGCAAACGATTATGCTGTTTTCTAAGAACATTTCTGATTGTATTTACATCAAAAATAGTTTATTTCACAGTCAAATTGTGTAATTTACAGACAAATACGAATTTGAAATATGTACAAAAATTAGTTTTTCAAAAAATTCCAAAATAATGTTTGCTCTATTTTGTGGCAAATTTGAAATGTTTTTATCAATTAACTTGCTCCGCATAGCAAGTTCCTCCCTAACCCAAAATTTCACCAGCATTGAGTTTCTAAGCGGAAATGGTAGCTATAGTTTCGCTAGAGTTCGCCAAATATTTTTTTAAAAAGACTAGCTGAAATAAAAATCTATTTGAAAAACTGGAGAATCAGAACTGTGTGCCACTTATTTTATCCTCAATTTGTTTATTCAAATAACTACTAATAACTAGTAACGTTAGTAAGATTGTACAGTGAAACTTATTTTGCATTGCTCTTAGAAAATGAAACAGTTTCTATTGTACATATGAGAATTTATGATTGATTCCCTCACTAAAAACGTTTTCTCGATAAACTGGCAACTTCCATTCCCAGACTCCGGACCGGTTTTCGACCCCGGTTTCAATTCGCTTTACCATCTTGAGAAGTTCCCCAGAGTCCATTCAATTTTTTTAGATAACACCAGATTTCGACGTTTTATGCTATTCTAAGACATTTGGTGTCAACGTTTATTTCATTTGAAAAGCAGGACTGATAAAAGTAGTCAGCTGGTCAGCGGGCCAAAAAAAGTAAGTTTAGTGACTTTTTGGTTAGAATATTGACTGCTGAAGAAAAATTTGACTTCTAAGGGATCAACTTGCAGTCCTGCACTTCCAACTTCTACATCATTTGTAATTGCATCATACACAATACTTTAAAAAAATCTTGGTAACAAAATCCCGATTGAATAAAAAAAATCCCGACTTTTTCCCGCATTTTTCCCGATGTAATTCAATTCCCGACTTTTTCCCGCATTTCCCGTTTTCTCGATTGAGTGGCCACCCTGAACAATGAGCGTCGTGTAGCATTATTAAAGACTGCAGAGGTAGAATTTATAAATATAATAAATACATACATTCTTTATTCTTGTCCATAGCCGTCTGCAACGGACTGGAATCAATGATTGACTTGGGAGGTGATATTCGCGTTCCTTGTGCGTCACACTGCATATCATACTCTTGATTATAAGCTGTTTCATTGTGTATTGTGTTGTGTCCTGTAAGACCGGTACCTGCAAATTAAAATAAAATTATTTTAGAAAAAAACATGCATTTAAAATATCGTGTAATAGTTTCGTTGTCCTCACGATTCAGACATATCCACAATATAAAGTTATCTGTAAAAATTGCATAGTGAATATAAATTAATCCACCTAGACCTAGCCTTTCTGATGCATTATATTATATTATCTGATATACCTATTATAGCGATCATTATAGCTTGGCCAAATCTCACCACCGAAGAGCTCGAAACATTATTTGCTAAATCAAGTCATGTTCAATACATAATATTTTCTCAACACAATATAGACGACATCCTATCTGAGCAGTAAGTTGATGTATTTTCTCGATCGGGTTGGTTTGCACGGGACATCATTTTGTAGCGTTAGTTGCACGTGTTTTTTACCCTGTACTTCGAAACATTATTTAAGTCAGACAGTTCACTAACATTATCCATATTCAATTTCAAGTTATGAATAAATATGTGGTGTTTCATATTTTTGACGTAGAATTACGTCTTACGGCAACATATACAGGGGACCAATTTCATTACAGGGATCCAATTTCAAAAACCAAAAACATCGAGAGCGTCACAAAAGTTGTCCATTTTCAACCGTTTTAAGCTCAGTCAGTTTCCAACCGATTTTCGTCATTTTTGCAGTAGTCGATTGGAAAATCAACCAAGCACCCGTCCAAATGCAGAAAGTTGTAATATGATTGTTCGAACGATTGTACTATTGAAAATTGTCAAGCCTTTTCGAAACGCAAATGTCGACCTTCTGATTGGTCGCACAATGCTTCTTTTCCTAACAAGGTCGACAGAATATACCTAGTTGACTAAGAAAGCGCGCTTCGTGTTTTATATATAATTCATTCCATGATTGTGCAGATACCACACTGACGTTGGTTGCTGATCGTGAAGAAGAAAGAAAAGCCGGGTTTCAATTTCTGTCTGATCGTTCTGGGCGCGTTGATACTTAAGCACCTGTCTATCTGGCGGCTGTTATGGAGTTTTCGGTAGCTGCAGAATTATTGGAAATGGCAGGCAATTCTACTAGAGAAACCGGGATATCTAGAATCATCGGCGAATGGTTATCCGGAATGATGATAATTGAACAAACTTGCCAGTGTTGTTACTGTTGTAAAATATAATAGCACCTTTTGGTGCTCTTCAACTATATGATTGAAGTAGTTAAAATTTTTCATCGTGTGTAACAGACGGAAAACCGCGAATTTCAGCATTTGCAAGCGAGGAAAAATTCAACATTGCCTCAAGAACATGTTGGTGGCCCTGAGAAAGAACGGTTATAATTTATACTTGTTCTCGTGCTGGATGGCAGCAGATAACAGAAATGCAGCACTCACGCTCTTGCGTCTTAAATTAAAACGGTTATATTTTGATACCTCAGCAGAATTTTGACCTTCATACTCATGTCTACCATCGGCAATGTCAAACACGCAATAATCTGCTTTCATACGACACGGGGACGGGAACATTTTCTTCAACCAAGCTGCGCAACACGACACAAAACATGTTATTTTGTTGCTTCAATGAGAGTGCTATCGGTCCGGCTCGACAAAATGTCCACAAGAAATCATTTTTGTACAAACGTGCTATGAAACTGAGGAAAAACTTTAGAAACTGAAAAAAAAGGTGGAGCTTATCAAATGATCGCTCTGAGCCAGAATGAAGAGATGTATTTTTTTTTTTCGAACGTTGTAGTATGGTATAACTGGAAATGATTAAGTTACACATATTTTTCAAGTTATATCATTCCACAACATTCGAAACAATTATTATGTCAGAGCGGGTATTGCACGCTATCTGACTATGAAGCATTTATGCAATAATTGAATGAAAATTGCAATTGCAGCAATTGGCCTTTTTCAAAGCTACTAAATGTATTTCGGAGCATATTGAATGGTTATCAATAAACTGCAACTGAAGTTTAATGCTGCTGCAAATGTACAGGAGTTGGCACGTTCTGCTCACGATACTGAGTCTATTTTAGAAAATTCACAACTCTTCATTAACAAGGGTGTAACGTCTTGTAGAAGACGGTTAAAGTTTAACATCACAGCAGAATTATGACCTTCATACTCATGTCTACCATCGGCAATATCAAACACGCAATAATCTGCTTTCATGCGACACGGGGACGGGAACATTCTCTTCAACCAAGCTGCGCAACACGACACAAAACATGTTATTTTGTTGCTTCGATGAGAGTGCTATCGGTCCGGCTCGACAGAATGTCCACGAGAAATCATTTTTGTACATCCGTGCTACGAAACTGAGGAAAAACTTTAGAAACTGAAAAAAGAGGTGGAGCTTATCAAATGATCGCTCTGAGCCAGAATGAAGTCACACATATTTTTCAAGTTATTTCATTCCACAACGTACGAAAAATAATTCATTCCTATTTTCATCCCTATATAAGAACCTGTTTTAGTCGAAACCGCTCACAACATCACCGATCGATTTTCGATTCCGAAAACCATAACAGAGCTCTCCTCGGATCATCTTCCGGACATCGCTGAGATTGGTGCTAACGTAGAACGGCGCCAAGTTCAACAAAGAAGAAATTACCATCGTGCAAATTGGGTTCAGCTGCAGCGGTATGTTGAAAACCATCTTGATGCGGACATCACTTTGAACAGCACTGGAGACATCGATCGTACTCTATAGTCCATGATAGACGTCATCCAGGAAGCAGAGTGCCGCTACATCCCATCTGTTTCAGTGACACGTAAGTTTGCGCAAATCGACGATAACACTAAGCGCATAATTTCCTTGCGAAACTCGCTGAGAAGGCAATATCAACGTACCCGCAACCCTAGGCACCGATTCTACGCTAGACAGCTGACAAAAATTGTTCAAGAACGTCTGGAGAAAGTGAAAAACAGACAGTTTGCAACCGAATTACGTAATTTTCCCAACTGCTCACGGCCATTTTGGCGTGTGGCTAAAGTGTTAAAGGACAAACCAAAACCCATCCCGCTGTTAATAGTGAATAGTGAAACTCTGCTAACTTCCCGCGAAAAGGCTTGTGCTATCTCTCAGCATTTTGCCGCTACCCACAATCTTGGTCGTGATGTTGTGAGTGGAATCGAACCAGCTGTCAGAGAATCGATAGTAATTCTGGCGCACACACCGAATATCTTACCACCTGATCAGCGGATAACAGTGGACAAGGTACAGAACAGCATCAAATTCTCCCGGAACATGAAAGCTCCCGGATTTGACGGAGTGTTCAACCTTGTGCTCAAAAACCTTGGACCAACAGCCTATTCCGTGGTAGAAAAAGTGTTCAACCGATGCCTTGAATTGGCGTACTTTCCAGCAAAGTGGAAACTGGCGAAAGTGATTCCTATTTTGAAACCAGGAAAGGATCCCGCATGCCTCAAAAGCTACCGTCCCATCAGCTTTCTGCCCTCAGCAAGGTATTCGAACGATGCATCTACAGCCGTATTTTGTGCCACGCAGAAGTGAACAACATATTCCTGGACGAACAGTTCGGTTTTCGCAGAGGCCATTCAACAACATATCAACTGCAGAGAGTAACAAAACTCATCAATCGGAACAAGGAGCTATCCAAAACAACTGCCATGGCCTGCCTGGACATAGAAAAAGCATTCGACAACGTGTGGCACGACGGGCTTATCTACAAGCTACAGCGCTACAGCTATCCCGTTTATCTAGTGAAAATTGTGTAAAACTATCTTACGCTGCGCAAATCTCAGGTCTGTGTGCTGGGAGGCCTGTCTGACCCATACGACGTAGGAGCTGGTGTTCCACAGGGCAGCATCCTTGGTCCTGTTCTGTACAACTTATTTACATCAGATATTTCTGAACTACCCAATGGGGGCATCCTGTCGCTGTTTGTTGATGATACCGCCATTATGTACGAGGGCAGACAAATCAACCAAATAGTTAAAAAGCTGCAAACTGGGCTTAACGTCTTCGTGAATTGCCTCACCTCATGGAAAATTTGTGTGAATGCAGCAAAAACTCAGACCATAGTCTTTCCTCATCGGAATAGTCAACGTTTGGTGCCGACAACAAAGATTCGGTTGAACAATGTGGATATTCCCTGGTCGTCAAATGTTCGCTACCTTGGTTTGACCTATGATCATAAGCTACTTTATCGCCTCCACATTGAACAAACAGTAACGAAAAGTTTAGTGCTAATGAAGAAGTTGTACCCGCTAATCAACCGAAAATCGAAATTATCCGTCGTGAATAAATTGACGGTATACAAACAGGTCATCCTGCCGATGCTGCTATACGCCTCGTCGGTCTGGAGAACCTGCGCGAGAACCCACCTGCAGAAGATTCAACGGATCCAGAACAAGTTCCTGAAAATGATCTTGAACGTGCCCTTCGGAACCCGAACATCAGAAGTGCATCAAATAGCTGGTATCGATATGACCGAAAACATAATCTCTGTACACGCTGAAAACACTAAAAACAATGCACTTACCTCTAGTGCGGTGCTCATTCGTGAGCTTTATTTATAAGTAGCTTGGTATATTTATTTAATAATTAAAACTCTAATGCCGAGCATTAAAATGTAAATCATGTACGTAGAAAAGGAAAAAGTAGTTAAGTGTACATTAAAAACATCAGGTTTGAAAAGTTGATAAAATTGAATCTCTCACAATGTTCAAAAAAAAAAAACAAATGTATAATGAAAATACCGTAAGAAAAATAAAGAATATTGAATAAAAAATCGAAGCCGCTCATAATAGTTCTGAACAGCGACAACAGCAGTCCTCCCTTAGCAGCAGCGGGAGCAGTGCAGTGGATACCATCGATAGCGGATAGCGGCCACAACTGTGGCATGGCTGCGGATAAGCGCTACTGCGCAGCTCTACTGATGGCTGTACATTAACCTACAGCCGAGCGAATCGATTCGCCCCGCTTTTCGCGTCTAATATGGCAGAGGCCTAATGGGAAAGTTGTATCATTTCGTTCAGAAGAATATTATTGTCGGTAATATTACAGAGATGCGATTGCGTAAATCCGATTTTGAATTGAACAATTGTTCTTTTGAGAACAAATAAAACACTTGATTGAAGAGTTAATAGCTTTTGGTACCAATAGCAGTATAGTGACTGCCTCAGCGGTAGGTGCAGCCGGTACTTCCCTGAGGCCGATGTGGAAGTAAATGGAAGCAGCACGGCGAAACAGTTCGGGTTATGCTTGACGCGCGTCATTTTTCGTTGTTGATATTCCCCACATGAAACGACGCGCTTTCGTATGATAGCGGCGGTATTAGCGGTAGATGCATATGCCAACACTTCCTCCAGTAAAGCCATGTCTAGTTTTCAATGTGAATTGTGTTGTTGAATTATTGTGTTGACCGTGCGCCTTAGTCCTCACTGTCAAGGTAACACAGAGATGTAAGATAAACACTACATCTTATGATAAATTGAACAATTGTCCTTATAAGGACAACAAATGAATTAATGAAGATTTAATTTTGAAGTAGAATACTTCTCTCAGGAAGTTCGGCTACATAGGGATGTGAAATGAAAATCTGAAACTGGAAAAAGTGAGAAATATGTCCAATTTCAAATGCTAATAAATCGGTTAATTTTCGATGGATTTCCTTCGTTTTTGCAGCAATCGATTAGAAAATCTTCTAAGATTCCTACCAAATGCATGAAATTTCAATTTTATTATTCGAACTATTGTACTATTGAAAATTCATAAGCCTTGTCAAAAAAGAAAATTCGACCTCTGATTGGTCGTTACACGATTGCTTTCCCAAGCACGGTCGGCATAGTTATGGACCTAGTAAATTGGGAATGAATCATTTGGCCTACATAAGAGCTTCATCAGATAATAAACAGACATTTCATTTGATATTAAATTGAACAACTGAAATTTGAAGAACACAAATGAATATTTGAAGAGTTAATATTTTCCGTTTTGCGCTATAGTCCAAAGTTAATTATCTTCATCTACATGCATACTCTGACTATTATTACGTGTTTGCGTCGCTTAATGTTTGGCTACGGTTTTTTTTTCTTGTAGGAGCCTATGACCACTGCTACCATTAGTTAGATATATTGTGGTATGCGCCGTATTGTGGTATGCGCCGTCATTCGCGTTCTGCATAACCGTAGCCTTTGTTCCGTTCCCGTTTAATGATGTCGTATTAAATGTGCATATTACAATTCGGCAGCACTTCACTTCTCATTTGCATAAAATTTAAAAATATTCAATGAACTTCATTCAAAATATCAAACAAAAAGAAATTACAATACTGCCAATGAACGGTCAACGTTTATTTACTAGAAAAAATGACTGACACGCAAGCAGCCGGGTTATCTTTCTTGTAAAAGTTATCTACTTCAACCTTGCGGTCGTGGCTTTGCATACAACCTCACTGTGATTTTTTTTTTCGAACGTTGTAGAATGGTATAACTGGAAATAATTTTTCCAGTTATCCCATTCCACAACGTGCGAAAAATCTATGTCAAAGCGGATATCGCGCGCTTTCTGGACCATGAAGCATTTATGCGATAATTGAATGAAATTTGCAACTGCAGCAACCAGCCTTTTTCAAGGCTACTAAATGTATTCGGAAGAGCATAATGAATGGTTATTACTAAACTGCAACTTTGATTGCAGTTTGATGCTGCTGCAATTGCGCAGCAGAGTGATGTATATTACGATTCATTGATACTGTGCATCACAAGCGGTATATGCGAAACAAATCCAATTTCAAACAGAAAAGTTCAGCAAGTTCTGCTCACGGTGATGAGTCCGTTTTAGAAAATTCATAACACTTAATTAACATGGATGTAACGTCTTGAAGAAGACGGTTATTGCTTGACATCACAGCAGAATTATGACCTTCATACTAATGTCTACCGTCGGCAGTATCAAACACGCAACAATCTGCTTCCATGCGGCACGGGGAAGAAAACATTTTTTCCTTCCAAGCCGCGCAACACGACACAATACATGTTATTTTGTTGCCTTCATGAGAGTGCTATCGGTCCGGCTCGACAGAATGTCCACAAGAAATCATTTTTGTACATCCGTGCTACGAAACTGAGGGAAAACTTGAAAACTAAAAATAAAGGTGGAGCTTATCGAATGATCGCTCTGAGCCAGAATGAATGAGATGTATTTTTTTTTCGAACGTTGTAGAATGGTATAACTGGAAATAATTTATTCACACCTATTTTTCCAGTTATCCCATTCCATTCCATTAAAGCAAAAATAATATACGAAACATATACGGAAAAATATATCGGTTCACACCATTGAAATGATTAACCCTAATCGAGTGTATTTCCAAAGCTATTGCAAAAAATTATTGACATAAGACAGGCTGTCGTAATTCTACGTTAACCTTGCGGTCGTTTCTTATAAACAACCTCTTCCACTTATTCATATTCTTTTTTATTTTTATGTAGATTCAATGTGTGCTTTATGTTTTCAGAATATTTTCACATCAATTTTTTACCTTATTTTGAAACAACAGTTCTTCTGAATGATTAACTGTCAATTTAGATTTTCAGAAATTAATTACTGGTTTAATTAAATAGTTTAACTAAAGCGATTTTTTTGTGACTTTTTGCTCTTTCTGGTGACGGTTTTCGGTATTTTGTAGAGTTAGTTGCTGCATTTTCGATTTTCGAAAATATGAAAAAATCAAAGTTGTTCCCATTAATTTGAAATTGAATTTAAATATATTTGTGATTTTTTTAAAATTGAATTCGGAACATTTTTAAGTATTTCATTTTCTGATTTCTCGGCAGATTGGAATTCAGTATGTTTTCCCCATTTCTAACTAATTTTTTCTCTCGCCAGTTTCAAGCTGTGCTTAAAATTGCATGTTTCCGGTCAACTTTTTACGTTGTAGCTGCATAGAGAAAACATGTTAGGCAGTTATTTTTCGAGGTTTTCAAAAATTTCAAGCACTTTTTTCACCTTGAATAGAGATCATGACTGTTCCAGCCAAAGATAATAGCAAACGTGGTTCTTGCAGTAAAAGGCAAAAAAACACAAAACAACTTTCTTATTTAGAACAAGAATTGTTTCAAAGCAGCAATAAAAATGTATTAAAGCAATAAAAATGTATTAAATCCAAAACTAAGTCTAGAAGGGCGAATACCAGAAAATGGGGAATAATCAAAAATGCAAAAATAATTCCTAAATATTTAGGAATCAATTTTTGCATTTTTTCAATATAATTCAAATTTTTTATAAGTTTTTTGCCTTTTGCTGCAAGAACCATATTTGCTATTTCTAGCTTTAATTTAAAATCTGATTCCCGACGATTCCCAACTTCGAAACGTCTTTATCGAAGAACATTACTGAAAACCGCCAGGAAACGGACGCTCTTAGTAGAGTGACTTCAAGAACGTATGCTTCATTCAAATAACGTTCAATTGTCTTAATTGTCTAGAGTTTCTTTCTTTGTGAGACAAATGCAGCAAGTCTGCCGTTTTATCCTAAAATGGGATTCGAGTTATCGTGCAAGCCCCTGGAGCATTCTGAAGAACAAGCTCGGAATCCACTGGATTGAAGTTTTGACGCTCCAAAGATTTCTGTGAACCGCAGTTCACTTAAAATCATGGTAATTCCGGTCCTACTTACTCAATTCAAATAATAATTGGAACATATATTCAAGAACATTCTTGAAAGTTTATATGTTACAAGCAGAATCACTTTTGTTGTTCCTTGTTATCACAAAACCCTCAAGTATGACCACCGTTTTATTGATTTTGAACCTCTTGCCGTAAATAGCATTCAAAAGTATTTTTTTTTCTCATATCATTTATTTGACACGGCACAAATAAAATTTAATGTTTAACGGCGCCAATTATATCTGAAGACTTAAAATCTTAAAGCAAATTTTTTATCCTCGCTGCCGACTACGAGCTGAAATTAAGTCTATCTTAAAACTAGGATGTATTTTTCAATCACTATTTTGTAGTTTGATGGTCGTCTGATGCTCTTCGAATGGCCATGAATACGCAGCATGTATGGATTTGTTCTGCTGAGCCACGATGTCATGAGCTGGAAGAGGGGCTTGTAATTCTCGGGTCCTGAAGGTATTGTGCGGGGGCTAGTTGCTGGTTATGGTTCGTTGTTGTTGTTCGCTGGTGTTCAAGTGGCCTATGGTATGTGCCGCTGAGCCAAGATATCACTGAAGGCCTCGGGTTCTCAGGTCCTGGTGAATTCGTGTGGGGTGCAGTTGTTGATTCCAAAACCTCTGCTTAACGTTCAAACGTGTTCTTGTCGTTTTGTTGGGTGTAGACGGAGGGGAACGGGACTAGACTGGGGCATGGATGGATTTCAGGAAAATGTATCATGTAGGGTATGTCACGGCTCGCCAAGACATCACGAATAGGAACAGCTGGCCGTCTACCTCCGGCCTGAAGGGAAGCTACTAATTTAGACCTGGCGTCACGGTGGACAGGGCATGACCAAACAACGTGCTCTATGTCGTGATAACCTTCACCACAGGTACAGATACCGCTTTCACCGAGCCCAATACGACGGAGATGCGCATCAAATCTATAGTGATTGGACATAAGCCGAGACATCACGCAAATGAAATCTCGAACTACATCCAACCCCTTGAACCACGGATTCGTCGATACCTTGGGAATAATGGAATGTAACCACCTTCCCAGTTCCCCTCTGGTCCAAGAATTTTGCCAACTGATGATCGTATTCTGACGTACAAATGCAAAAAATTCATTAAAAGCAATTGGTCTTTCATAAATTTCACCGTTTTTAGCGCCCACCTTAGCCAAAGAGTCCGCTTTCTCATTGCCCGGTATCGAGCAGTGAGAAGGGACCCACACTAAGGTAATCTGAAAAGATTTTTCGGATAAAGCACTCAGATGTTCCCGTATTTTCCCCAGGAAATACGGAGAGTGCTTAACATCTTTCATCGATCGGAGAGCCTCAATGGAACTGAGACTGTCCGTAAAGATGAAATAATGGTCCGTGGGCATTTTTTCGATGATCCCTAGGGTGTACTGATTGCAGCTAATTCTGCGACGTAAACAGAAGCAGGATTATCGAGCTTATGGGAGACGGTTAAATTGTTATTGAAGATACCGAAGCCAGTGGACCCATCAAGAAGTGATCCGTCAGTGTAGAACATATTGTCGCAGTTGATGTTTCGATATTTATTGGAAAAAATTTTGGGGATCTGCTGCACGCGTAAATGATCCGGGATTCCACGAGTTTCTCCTATCATGGATGTATCGAAAAACACAGTAGAATCAGAAGTATTTAATAAGTTGACACGATTTGGAATATTCGAAGAAGGGTTAATATTTTGTGACATGTGATTGAAATACAATGTCATAATATGGGTTTGAGAATTAAGTTCGATTAACCTTCCAAAATTTTCAATCACAGGACGGTTCAAGACCTCACATTTGATAAGAATACGAGAAGACAGGCTCCAGAAGCGGTTTTTCAATGGTAGAACTCCAGCTAAGACCTCCAAACTCATCGTATGGGTCGATTGCATGCAACCTAAGGCGATACGCAAACAACGATATTGTATTCGCTCCAGTTTGATCAAATATGTGTTTGCTGCGGAGCGGAAGCAGAAACACCCGTACTCAATTACCGACAATATGGTTGTTTGTAAAGCCTTATAAGGTCTCCCGGGTGTGCTCCCCATCATGATCCGGTTATTGTACGAAGAAAATTCACTCTTTGTTGGCTTTTTTTCATCAGATACCTAATGTGACAACCCCAGGTGCCTTTAGAGTCGAACCAGACACCAAGATACCTGAGAAATCGTTTTACCCATTAATTGTGGCTGGAGCTGAGCAGGTTCATGCTTCCTAGAAAAAACTACTATCTCAGTCTTCTCCGGAGAGAATTCGATACCTAGCTGTAGAGCCCAAGCAGACAAATTGTCCAAGGTATCTTGCAATGGTCCTTGCAAATCGGCAACTTTGGCTCCTGTAACAGAAACCACGCTGTCGTCTGCAAGTTGTCTTATCGTGCATGAATTTGCCAGACATTCGTCGATGCATTTACATAAAAGTTGTAAAGAAGGGGGCTTAAACATGAGCCCTGAGGAAGACCCATGTAGCTAATTCGAAAAGTTGCCAAATCGCCATGCGTAAAATGCATGTGCTTTTCGAACAACAAATTGTGCAAAAAATTGTTCAAAATTGGAGAAAATCCTTGTCGGTGAAGTTTGCCCGAAAGAATGTCAATAGAAACGGAATCAAAAGCCCCCTTAATGTCCAAGAACGCAGACGCCATTTGTTCTTTGCGAGCATACGCCAGCTGGATATCTGTTGAAAGCAACGCAAGACAATCATTCGTCCCTTTGGCACGGCGGAAACCAAATTGAGTATCTGACAGTAGACCATTTGATTCGACCCAGTGGTCTTAACGACGGAGTATCATTTTCTCCATCAATTTCCGGATACAGGATAGCATTGCAATCGGCCTATAGTAGTTGTGATCAGAGGCTGGTTTTCCCGGTTTTTGGATGGCGATCACCCTCACTTGCCTCCAATCCTGCGGTACAATATTTTGCTCCAGGAACTTATTGAACAAGTTCAACAAGCACCTCTTGGCATTGCCGGGTAGATTCTTCAACAAGTTGAATTTGATTCTATCTAACCCAGGCGCGTTATTGTTACAGGACAGGAGGGCAATTGAAAATTCTGCCGTCGTTAAAGGTGATTCTATCGCGTCGTGGCCCGGAGACGCATCGCGAACAAAGTTTTGCGCAGGAACAGAGTCCGGACATACTTTCCTGGCAAAATCAAATATCCACCTACTTGAAGACTCTTCGCTTTCGTTGATCGTTGCGCGATTCCGCATTCTTCGGGCTGTGTTCCAAAGAGTGCTCATCGATGTCTCCCTCGATGTCTCGTTCACGAACCGACGCCAATATCCGCGTTTCTTTGCTTTAGCCAAGCTTTTAAGCTTAGTATCAAGCTCCGAATACCGCATATAGTCGCCAGGTATACCTTTCTTCTGATAGGCCAAAAACGCGTCGGATCTTTGCGTGTAGACATCGGAGCACTCTTGGTCCCACCACGGAGTGGGAGGCCGTTCTTTGATCGTTACGCCGGGATATTTCTTCGTTTGGGCTTGCAACGCGGCGTCGAGAATCAAGCCCGCGAAGAGGTTGTATTCTTCAAGTGGTGGATGTTGTTGAATCGACTCGACCGCTTTTGAAATCATTTCCTCGTATAACTTCCAATCAACATTCCGTGTGAGGTCATACGGAATGTCAATTGGCCGCATGCGAGTTGACCCGTTGGTAATTGAAATAAGAATAGGCAAATGGTCGCTACCGTGAGGATCGAGGATTACCTTCCATGTGCAATCCAACCGTAGCGATGTCGAACATGAAGAGAGATCCAAAGCGCTTGGGCGCGCTGGAGGTTTCGGGACACGTGTCATTTCACCGTTGTTTAGAATAGTCATGTCGAAGTTATCGCAAAGGTTATAGATTAAAGAGGAGCGGTTATCATTAGAAGGGGAACCCCAAGCCACGCCATGAGAGTTAAAGTCTCCCAAAATCGAGCGTGGCGAGGGAAGAAGTTCTATTAAATCAAAGAGCAGCCGTTGCCCAACCTGTGCTCTGGGAGGAATATATATTGAGGCAATACAAAGCTCTTTACCTTGTATTGTCATTTGACATGCGACAGCTTCGATGCCTGGAATCGAGGGGAAGTTAATACGATAGAAAGAATAGCACTTCTTAATCCCTAGAAGTACTCCTCCAAATGGGGTGTCTCGATCAAGGCGAATAATATTAAAATCATGGAAGTTTAGATCAGTATTCGAAGTTAGCCAAGTTTCACAAAGGGAAAATGCATCGCATTTGTTTTTATTTATCAAAACTTTAAACGAATCAATTTTTGGTAAAATACTTCTACAATTCCACTGTAAGACAGAGATAGAATCCTTCACATAAGCAGATGAATTAGGCATCGAAGGATACGATCGCTGCAAGGAGGGGCCATTGAGCAGTCGACTGCTTCAAAAATGTTCTAACTGTTGGGAGGAATGCTGTAAGAAAATCTTTTATTGGATCGGGTACATTGAAAGTTTCAAAAATCCAGTCCACAATGTCAGAAAACTTCACCAGTCCAGCATTTGATTTTTCAACTGGATGTGCAAAAGGAACAACTGGGGTTTTAGATGTTCCAGGAAGTGCTGGGAACTCCTTCTGGGACTTTAAATTTGCAAGCCCAGGAGGGGTTTGCTTCGGTTTTTCCGCTGCACTTTCAGGTTTGTTTGTACCATTCATTTCACTTTGGTAAATCTTAGGACCTTTTCGGGGAAGTTTAGGAGAGGAAATATTTTTCCTCTTTCTAGACTCCCAAGGATTGGCATAAGATGTTCCCGCTGGTGAATCGTCAGAATCGGTTTCATCAGAGGACAACAGATCAAAGGGGTTCGAAGTAACGGGAGAAGTGGTAACGGTCTTCTTCAGCATGTCAGCGTAGGAACGCTTTGAACGCTCTTTGAGAGACCGTTTTATTTTATCCCTGCGCTGCATGTACACCGCACATGTCGAGAGCTCATGCAGATTTTCCCCGCAGTGAATACACTTTACAGCGTTAACACTGCAAGAATCTTCCGCATGAGTCTCCCCACACTTGCCACAACGTGCCTTATTGCAGCAGTAGGCGGCTGTATGGCCTAACTGCTTGCAATGAGTGCAGTTCATGACGCGGGGAACGTATAGCCTCACAGGGAGACGAACCCGGTGGATCGAGATGTGGCTTGGTAGTGCAGACCCGGCGAACGTAACTCGAAACGAGTCTGACGGAGTGTAAACTTTTTTGTCACCGACGATCGATACCGACCGCAATTGCTTGCAGTCGAGCACCTTCACATCGGGACATGTGTTGTTTTTAAAGCACCCTTTAGCACTTTTCAATATACACTCGACGGACAGACTCGAATCGGTCACGACACCGTCGATCTCCACATCTCTAGCGGGTACATAGACACGGTATTCCCGTGTAAAAAGCTCGGTCACTGGCAAGGTCATTGTCTCCCATATTAATGTGCAGCGGACCTAGAAACGAGCCGGGTTGTCGACGTTTAAGGCGGTGAATGTGGCGAACCCAGATTACGATCAAAACACTTCGGCAAAGCGGTGGTCCGGAAAACTGTAACAAAGTTCGACCGTGGGTGACGAAACTTATGTGAAGGTTGATTTCGAGCAGCTTCCGGGACAGGAATTTTATAACGTAGCAGGAAAAGGGAAGGTGGCCTAAATTTTCAAAACCATCAAATTATCGAAATTTCCGAAAAAATACCTCGTCTGGCAGGCCATAAGCACATGTGGTCTAAAAGCGGCATTTCCATCACCACGAAACCTTCAATTACGAGATCTACGTCCAGAAAGGCCTGGAAAATCGGCTGCAACCATTCCCAGAGCAACATAACACGCCTGTGCTGTCCTGGTCAGACTTGGCAAGCTGCCACTGTTGGAAAAAGGCGATCGTGCGGTACGATTCAAACAACGTGGTTGTGGCTCCTACGACCACAACCCTACTAACAGCCCAGATTTCCGCCCTTTCGAACAGTATTGAGAATTGTTCACACGAAATATAAAAAAAATTAATAAATCCATCGAAAACGAGCAACAGAATATATCTAGCTGGCGTTTGGCGACGAATAAGGTCGATAAGACCACTGTACAAAATTTATTGAAAGGGGTTAAGCGGAAGGCACGGCAGTTTGGATTTGGCAAACCAAAATAATAAACGTACATTTTTTCCTTTCAATATGTGAGTTGAACTATCAAAATGAACATAGGAAGTTTTCTGTACTATGAATTTTGACTGAAAGAAACGATTTTTTTGTCGACCAATTTTTGCGCGTTCCAGTCTTTATGGAAGAGTTCTACGCGTAAAACTCGGTTCAAGTGTATCATCGCAATTCACCAACAAGTCAGGAGTTCCCCAAGGAAGCAACATGGGGCCCTTGTTATTTGCACTGTTTTTCAATGACGTGACACTGCTGCTAGGTGACGGCTGCAAGCTGGTGTATGCAGATGATTTGAAATTGTTTTTGGAAGTTCGGACTATTGAAGACTGCCGCCGTTTACAAGAATTTTTGAATGTTTTCTCCTACTGGTGTCGAAAGAAGTGGCTCGTGGTTAGTATTTCTAAATGCGAAGTTATAACTTTTCATCGTATCCTAAAACCGATTATCTTCGACTATCGCATCGACGGTTTGGAGCTGAAGAGGGTCGATCATGTAAAGGACCTTGGTGTTCTACTTGACAGTAGACTTACATTCCACCTGCATCACAGTACGATGATCTCAAAAGCTACACGCCAGCTCGGCTTCATTTGTAAAGTCGCCCGTGATTTTAAAGATCCTCACTGCTTAAAGGCCCTGTACTGTTCTTTAGTACGTCCACTGATTGAGAATTGTAACCTGGTTTGGTTTCCCTACCAGCTAACTTGGAACCTGCGGATTGAGCGTATCCAGAAACGATTCGTCCGCATTGCATTGCGTGAGCTTCCGTGATCCCGCTAATTTACCACCGTATCCAGACCGCTGCCGTTTGATTGGTAATGATACTCTCGAGCACCGACGGAGATTGCATCAAGCAGTGTTCATAGCCAAACTGCTCTGTGGAGAAATCGACTCACCGAAGCTTTTGTCTCTTGTGAACTTTCGAGCTTCACAACGCGCTTTGCGTTCAATTGGATTTCTGCAGACCCCATACCATCGTACATCGTTTGGCTATAATGAGCCCATCACCGCCTGTATTAGAACTTTTACTCGTGTTGAACATCTGTTCGACTCCAATGAATCCTTGGATAAATTCGTGCAGAAAGTTAAAAGAACGAACATTTTATCAACTTGACACTCAAACATTGTTATATTTATTAAGACTCGGGTCAGATAAATTATTGAAAATAAATAAATAAATAAATAAATAAATAAATAAATACTAGCGCCGAATGGTGACCTTATCGCTACAATACATTTTTTTTCGCTGGTGTACGAGGCTGGCGTCACTGGTAGCGCTATCTGGTTACGAATTTCTACTACAAAAATCTTCACACACGTTTGGAACTCAGCTTGGACGTCTGTCTGCGGATATATCGAGCTAAATTCTCCAGTTAGCCGATTGGCGATGATTAACGTCGCTAAATTTTTACTTATTGATGCCCACCAGGCTTGTCGTTTCTCCTCAGAGAATCACTAGTGTATATTTTTCACTGTGGTACAACCACCGATGGAAAAAATCGAATCGGAATACGTATAAACCAAGCCTATGATGCGTTGACATAGTCGTCAGTGTGTGTTATTCTTACTCCTCGCACATTTGCAAACAGACCTCCATGGTAGGTGAATAACGAAGATCTCAAAAGAGCACCACATAAATAAAATCGTTACTGGTGCACTCTCTCCGCCTTCCTTCTTACGATGTACTTTTCTTTGTGGGAGCACGCAATATATGCCATTCTCTATGTGCACATGAATCGTAATATTTATAGCGAATTTCTTTATTCCACCAGCTCACCTCGTTTTGACCTGGAAGCGCACTAACTGCTGTCAAAACCCTTCTTTATTCGCTCGATTTTGACCCAGTTTTGACCTGCCGTGCTGCCCGAAGCGCACTGTAAAAATTGTCAGCTTCAACCCACCACCGCATGTGCTAAGTTCGTAAACAATTATCTGGCATCTCTTTCTTACTTGCGTCTTAAATGGCGATGACGTTTTATTATTCCTCGGCAGTTTTGCCCGCACACAGTGGAATAAAGAAATTCGCTATTAGTCAATGATGGGGATTTTTTGTCAAGAAAGAGAGTTCGTGTTTTCCTACTCTCACTCACCTCAACGGGGTTGGTTTGGTGGTAGCTGGTAGGTGCAAGTGCAAATTACTAGTTGGTTAAAAGCTTTTGCCGGTATAAGGCGTCAAGATGGACAAAAGGCTAAGGAAAAATAATGTATCCGAAAAAGTTCAGCAAATGTTTATGGCGATGAATGGCAATTTCTGGTGCACGGCGGTGGAAAATTGTAAATGTAAATTGAATCGGCCAAAAGATATTAACGTTACGAACTGCCATCGGCATCTTCGTGAGCAGCACCCTGTCGAATTCAACATCTTAAATTTAAGAAAGCGAATTCCAGAAGAGGAAGTGGACGATCTTCTGCGCCGCAAAAGATCGAAAATTGCTGGACAACCGGATGAATCAACCCCAGTGAGAGTATACCGTCGGAAAATCATGGGTGGGTTGATAAAGCTTTGTCCTTTTGCAAGCATGGAGTGGGAGGGCCTCCGTGATATCGTCGATCCCATCCTTGAAGCCTTTAACGTTAAAGTGAATCGCCACAGCATTGTCCAAACGATAAGACAAACTAATAATGCGATAGTGGGAATAATCACGACAGAAGTAGCGGGGCAACTTCTAAGTATGAAGATCGACTGCACGTCCAAAATGAACAAGAGCGTATTGGGTGTAAGCGTTCAATTTTTTAAGGATGTCAACCTCGTCCTCCGCTCTCTCGGTAAGTATTTTTTTTAGAGCTTTATCCATTTATATCCAACTAAGAACGATAAAACTAATTAATACGTGTAGAGAACTGATCAACCTTCAATAAACAATACAGCTTGTACCGATTGTGCATGTAATTGAGCAATGAGAGTTTCAAGCTCAATTATCGAGGTAAAAACAGATTTCCTCCATGGTAGAGAGTAATTTCTTTTTTCAAGTGAAAAAAGCGGAACAGAGCAGTTGATTTTTGCAGTTACTTGAAGGTAAGTTTAAACATGAAACAAAAAATGTTTGTCAAAGCCGACGTTTCAAGGATATATTTCCTCGTCCTCAGGGCAACTACGATTGACAGTTTACAATTTACAGAAATTAGTCACACGAATTAGGTTATTACATACACAACTTACAAACAAAACAAACGAGTTCTCGTCAAAAATTTGTGCATTGGTGTAAAATTGCTTTGGATTAACTATAATACACTGTTGAATGTACAGGATGTAAAATATGTAAAATATTAGTGACTTTTCAAATTTAAAAGACCAACGGATGAGCTTCACTTACACAGTAATTTCCAACAAACATCATACACGATTAAAACCGTCGGGAATTGCTGCGTCAAAAACGGAGAGAAATAATGTTGCAAGACAGAGATAGAGTGTGCTAGAGACTGTAGTAGTCTACATCAACATGTGAGAGATCGTAGCGTGCCAGAGTGAGCGATGCTTAAATTGTTCGTGTCCGTTCTGTAATTTATTACGGATCTGTCACAAGCGATGTAACACATTTCTAACACCTGTAATGCTTGAATCCTGTCATCAGAAGTTAAAATTTTGGTATTGGCAATATTGAAACTGTGGTTCTCTTCTATCGCATGCTTCATTAACGCCGTCTTTTTAAACTCATCTTCCCTTCCCTCCCTCTCAGTGCTAGAATCTTTGTACTGTTCGTAGCGTTTCATGAGAGAGCGGTGTGCGGCAAGACTGTTCTTCAGTTGCTGGGTAGTCATACCAATGCATGAGCTATCGCAGTCTGCACACGGGATACGGTATATTACGTTTCTTTTTGAAAGATGCCAAGAAGAGTCTTCAAGTTTCGTGAAAAGTAGTCTGTTGGTTTTGACGCATTTGAAACTCAGACTGATGTTTTCATGGTTCTTTTTAATGCTGCGTGCAAGTGCGGATGTGAGGCCGTCAACATGATGCAAAGATCGATATACTTTTGGTTCCGAGTTTACTTCCTCAACAACGTGATGCGTGCTTTGGTTGATAAATCTGTTGATTAACCGGTTTATCAGTGAGCTCGGATAGTTGTTGGTAAGCAAGTGCTCGCGCACTATCTGATTATTTTTCCGTGAGCGATATTCGTCGATAATCGAAACACTCTCCCAATAAAACCGGTTGCCGTATTCAATTTCTGTGCCAACGGGTGCATCGAGAGAAAATTAAGATTTCTCCCGGAAGCGACAGGTTTTTTATACCACTCGGTCACGATTTTTTGATCGTTGGTTTTAATAAGAACCATATTTAAATACGGTAATCGGTTGTTATTTTCTACCTCGTATGTGAATTGAATATGTGAGTCGAATCCGTTGAGAGCATTCCTCACATATTCAATCTTGTCAGCTGGGAGAGCGGTGAACAAATCGTCGACGTATTTTTTAATGCATGGAATGTGTATATCGATCTTAGCAAGCACATCATCAAGTAATGTGGTCATTACAAGATCAGCTAAAGCAGGTGACAAAGGATTCCCTATGGCTGTCACCTCCTTTTGCCGGTAATAGGCCCCGCGGATGGTGAAATAGCTGGACGAGATGTTAAACTCAATGAGCTTGATGAAAACATTTTGATCTCTGATCGTTGTATTTTTCTCGATCAAGTTCCAGTTATTTCTCACCGCTTTTACCACCAAGTCTCTCGGTATGCAAGTGAACACGCTTACTACATCAAACGATACCAATACATAGTTGGGGGGAAGTGTGACGTTGTTAATAAACGTGCAAAACTCATATAAGTTGCGTACGTTATATTTCTCGTGGTCTATCGAATGATGCAGAATGCTTGCAAGGTATTTTGAGAGATCATATGTTGGGCAGTTTATGCATGACTGTATGATCCTCAGTGGATTGCCGTCTTCATGAATCTTAGGTAGTCCATAAATTTTAGGGCAAGTCGCGTTGTATGTAGTTAGCCGATTCTTGGTGGGTTGATCAGAGATACTTGCGTGATTTTGCTCGTGAGGGTAGCTTTCGTTTTCTCTAGCGTCTTGATTTTGTGAAAACTATCGCTGATTTCGACGTTCAGGATCGTGCGTTTGAAACGGTCCATCGCCTTCTCCAGCTTCCCTCTGTATGGACTGGTATCCTCCTATGTATTGGTATGTATTGGTATCGTTTGATGTAGTGAGCCTGTTCACTTGCATACCGAGAGACTTGGTGGTAAAAGCGGTGAGAAATAACTGGAACTTGATCGAGAAAAATATAACGATCAGAGATCAAAATGTTTTCATCAAGCTCATTGAGTTTAACATCTCGTCCAGCTATTTCACCTTCCGCGGGGCCTATTACCGGCAAAAGGAGGGGACAGCCATGGGGAATCCTTTGTCACCTGCTTTAGCTGATCTTGTAATGACCACATTACTTGATGATGTGCTTGCTAAGATCGATATACACATTCCATGCATTAAAAAATACGTCGACGATTTGTTCACCGCTCTCCCAGCTGACAAGATTGAATATGTGAGGAATGCTCTCAACAGATTCGACTCACATATTCAATTAATATACGAGGTAGAAAATAACAACCGATTACCGTATTTAGATATGGTTCTTATTAAAACCAACGATCAAAAAATCGTGACCGAGTGGTATAAAAAATCTGTCGCTTCCGGGAGAATTCTTAATTTTCTCTCGATGCACCCGTTGGCACAGAAATTGAATACGGCAACCGATTTTATTGGGAGAGTGTTTCGATTATCGACGAACAAATCGCTCACGGAAAATAATAAGATAGTGCGCGAGCACTTGCTTACCAACAACTATCCGAGCTCACTGATAAACCGGTTAATCAACAGATTTATCAACCAAAGCACGCATCACGTTGTTGAGGAAGTAAACTCGGAACCAATAGTATATCGATCTTTGCATCATGTTGACGGCCTCATATCCGCACTTGCACGCAGCATTAAAAAGAACCATGAAAACATCAGTCTGAGTTTCAAATGCGTCAAAACCAACAGACTACTTTTCACGTAACTTAAAGACTCTTCTTAGCATCTTTCAAAAAGAAACGTAATATACCGTATCCCGTGTGCAAACTGCGATAGCTCATACATTGGTATGACTACCCAGCAACTGAAGAACCGTCTTGCCGCACACCGTTCTCTCATGAAACGCTACGAACAGTACAAAGATTCTAGCACTGAGAGGGAGGGAAGGGAAGATGAGTTTAAAAAGACGGCGTTAATGAAGCATGCGATTGGAGAGAACCACAGAATCAATATTGCCAATACCAAAATTTTAACTTCTGATGACAGAACTCAAGCATTACAGGTGTTAGAAATGTGTTACATCGCTTGTGACAGATCCGCAATAAATTACAGAACGGACACGAACAATTTGAGCATCGCTCACTCCGGCACGCTACGATCTCTCACATGTAGATGTAGACTACTACAGTCTCTAGCGCACTCTATCTCTGTCTTGCAACATTATTTCTCTCCGTTTTTGACGCAGCATTTCCCGACGGCTTTAATCGTGTGTGATGTGTGTTGGAAAGTACTGTGTAAGTGAAGCTCATCCGTTGGTCTTTTAAATTTGAAAAGTCACTAATATTTTACATATTTTACATCCAGTGTTGTATACACCCAACGCAAACGGGGAACATTTTATTACTTTGAGGCAATTTTTTATTACTTATTGTGTCTTATGACTGCGCATTATACACAAATAGTAATAACCGAAAGGTAACAAAAATTATGACGGCCACACGCTTGTACGTGTTTCTGCAGGAGAACATACAGCCAAGCACCGCAATGCATGTGTTAGCAAGACTTCACTCGCTGCATTTGTATTGATGCAACGATCAGATTCATTTTTGTCCCCTTCATCCACACATAATGAGAATCTCACCCGTCAACCTCAAATGTCTAATTAGAAACACTTTCGTTTCGTCCCCCAGTTTTTACTTGAAATGAAAATATGTTATACTGTCTGAACAGAGTTGCCGAAGCTGCGATATTGTTCTGGATGGGCAGGAGTTTTGTATTTTCAAACAGGTGCAAATGAGTTTCCATGAACCAATGAGTATGTGTTTTAGATAGCTTGCAAGAAAGCGAATGTTTTTGTTTTTCTCTAACGCAGTTTACATATTGTGATGTCATTTGAAGACGCATTTCAAGTCTTTGACATCATCAACGTTTGCATACTCTATGACGGAGAAAATGCTGCTTGGCAGCTCTTGTCTTATTCTTTCTCTACGCCGTATGCATACAACGAGCGAACTAATACACGCTCACCGGATGAATTGGAGATTGAAGAAACTTGTAACATGTGCAACATATGCGACAGTGTGTGATTTATTTTTTACTTGAGATGAAAAGGGAGCAGTTTTTGACAGAAAAAATCTTGCATGTGGTTGAAACGACCATTATTAGATAGTCGTACTCCCGTAATACGTGCTAAATATATGACAGTATGTGTTGTTACTTGACTGGGGAAGAATTTTATTGCCTTTTAAGTAATAGGTTTGTTACCTAAAAGGCAATTTTGCGCTATTGCTTCTAAAGTAATAAGAAAAAGTTTTGCGTGTAGTTAATCCAAAGCAATTTTACACCAATGCACCAATTTTTGACGAGAACTCGTTCGTTTTGTTTGTAAGTTGTGTATGTAATAACTTAATTCGTGTGACTAATTTCTGTAAATTGTAAACTGTTAATCGTAGTTGCCCTGAGGACGAGGAAATATATCCTTGAAACGTCGGCTTTGACATAGTAAAACGTGTTTTAAAGAAACCCGTGACCGAAATTGCCATCATTGAACGTATAAACTATTTATTGGTCAAACACCGCTCAACTCAAAAAATGTTTTATAAAAAAACAAACCAAAATATGGACCACTCTGTTCCGCAAGGGCTCGTATAATTATCGAAAAATTGTTAATTCAATAATGCTTTATTATCATAGCGAAATGCGTTCAAAAATAAAAAGAATATTATTAATAACTGAGGTGTGATAGTGCACAACACGATCAGACGGTACCTACTAAGGCTGTGCGAGATTTCGAATGATTTCGTATAATTTCGCAAAACTCGAAATTTCCCGAAATTTCGCGAAATTTCGGTTTCGCGAAATTGCCGAAAAATTTCGTTGAATTTCGCTAAATTCCGCCTAAAATTTCGCGAAATTAAAGTTCCAATTTCGACGATTACGAAATTTCGCGAAATTTCGGACCAAATTTCCGATGCACATTATTACATTATTTTGGTTTGTGCTCATTGCGACTATAAATTAAATTGAATATATCTCAACAGATATCTGGTATACTAAGTCAGTTATAGAAGAATAAACTCTCAGCCGGTAATTTTTGTTTTTAAAGACAAAACCGTAACATCATGCGGGAGGTATTTTTTATTCACGCAGAGCATAAAATTCATGTCATCACTGAAGTCAAATTCGAGGAATATGAAGCCGTCCAAATGCGCTACAAGGTATCTAGTAATTTGTTTGTAGGAATAAATTTTACGCATCTTTTACGTACATCAAAATGTGGTTATATTTGCAGCCCACAAGGTTAAAGAGGTCACTTTTTGTCTTTCGTTTAGGAGGGCATAGCAATTTCTGTCAAAACTAAAGCTCTGAAGCTCTATCTTACAGGCCAAATGTTCTATGCTACTCTACTTGTAAAAATTTTCAAGCGTTTTTTCGGATTTCTCTGTGTTAGAGGACTCCTCTTCGCACACCGTAGTGTATTTAAATGTGTTTTATCAGATAGTTCATTGCTATCACTAGGCTGACCAGATATCATGCCTTATAGTGTGCAGACAGAGTGATCGATGTGTTAAGCAGAAAAAGTTGTAATTGCCTGAATTTTTAGTATTGTTTCAAAACACTCTGACTTCAAAGTCAGCATAAGTTTCAAAATTGCCAGGTACCTTATCAAAAATATTTTAAACGTGTTATCAAAAGAGTATACTTGATCAATGAATGAATAAAAAGTAAATGGTTCGCTATCGTTGAACACATAATTGAGAAATGTTACTCTTGTTTAGGGGACACACAATTTTACAATGTCAAAAACAAGTTCAGATTATGGCATAGAAGTGATTCTGACTTTGCACTTGACGTATATACAAGGTAGAAGAAAAGAAAGGTTAGAAAGAACGAGAAATAAGAGAACGAGGATGATTTCGAATAACTTGATTGAGTAAAGAGAAAACTATTTGTTTTTGCATTACAACATTCCATTCTAACTGTTGATTGGTTGAAAGAAAAATAATTTTTGGTTTGTTTCAAAGGGGCCGTTCCCAAACACGTAGTCATATATAGGGAGACGGGGGGTGGCTTATCAAAAGACCACGAAAAATCCCCCCGCGTGCGGGTTAACGAATAGACCACGTAGTCTTTTTTCTGACTTATAATTTATTATTGCCACTAAGTCAAGTCGAAGCTTTCGCAATTTTTTAATTAATATATTTATTTGACACGACTAATTAATAAGTGTCACGGAAAGTTTGAGAGTTGTCAGCAATTAACTGTAATCAAATTTTTGAAACATATTTCAAATTTATCCGAACGAAGAAATTTTTTTTTGTTTTAAACAGGCTTTGCCTTATATGTCATTTACTTCTTTAGAATAATAGTTCTATTTTGCAATGCGTCGGGATTTATGTTATTTTTCCTGAAAGTATATTTCAATACTCAACGACCGGTAAAAAAATCAACGTTTTGGTCTTAAAAACAATATATAAGACCTGGATGTTCGTGAACTGAAGGAAGAAAGAAAGATGTTTATGTTTTGTTCGACATTCAAAAACTTTGTAATTTATTTCAAGGGAAATACGGCTTTTTCAGTCTCAGGGGTGTATCAAAACGCTACTAGGTTTTATGTCCGACGTTTCGGCATTTGAACTTGGCCTTCCTAAGGGGATCTACAAGTTTATTAAAAACATTTTATAAAAATAGTACATTTTTTTTTTCTTCAAAAACTCTGACATTGTTTTTTTCAAAAAACTTACATATAGTTGTACCGTTTTTTCGTACAAAGCTTTACGATAGGTTGTCATAGCTGTCTATAGGATCTCTTTCAAAGTACCTATATTGAAACGTTAGAGTTAGTTTGAGCTTTACTGCCGCTCATGGCAAGTCCGTCCCAATTGCATTTTTATCAATTTTGAGTTTATTTATGGAATCAATTCCTTTTTATATCTACTTTCGATAAAACAAATATTTTTGAATACTTTGTTCTGAGGAACTATGAAAAAAATAGCAAGTTGGTTTGTCCCATAGCAAAAGTGATCGCTAGTCGGTCCCATTGAAAAAATCTTCGCAATTTAACCCCACAGCCAATAATGATTATGAAAAATGTGATATTTACCAAAACTAATGGTCTTCAGGTTTAGAATTGGATGTACCAAGTGATATTCGATAGGAGGTTTGATTAAATTTTACGCGTTCTACATCGTGTGGCTCTAGCTGATAGTACAATGTTTTCTTCAAGACAAAGTTTCCACCAGTAGCTTCTTTCAGCTGTTGTTTGTTGACAGTGAACGCTTTAGGTGTGTCACTGTATTGTTAGTTGAAGCATTCTTGAGTAAATACTACTTTTCGTATTTTATCCGTATTTTATGTAACGACGTGCTTAAGAATTGTTCAATTATTGTCGTGAATTTCGTTTTGAAGAATTTGTCAGTCATATTAAATACTTCGGTACGCTACTTAGCTGTTTTTTAACGGAGCAAACATTTTCCTAAGCTATAGGTATTCTTTCATATTTGTTTCCTCTGCTACGTGAAAGCTGTCCGCCGTCACGAACGTGTGTCCGCTCTCAGGAAAATTTAGAACAAGTTCCTACACCTAAACTGACTTTGAATTTATCAGTATGTAAAAACAAAATCTAATTTTATTTTGAGCGGCGCAGTTGGTAGGTATATTGTGTTATGCTTCTCACAAAAAACTTGTTTAATAAAGCACGAAAGAAGGCCATTTATGAATTGACCAGCGATAGATTCATTCCAAACGCACGGTATAGCACCGCCATCGATTTGCAGTAGTTTGTTTTTCATCACCGGTCGTAGCTGGCTGTGGGACTGACTTGCTATCATTCTGGCTACGTACCGTAAAAGTAATCGCTTGTGAGTCCCAGCTTATGATTTTCAACAAATTTTAATCAAATTTCGGTGTTCATGCAAGTTTTATGATGCAAAAGTGTTAGATTGTCATTGCAGTACTAAATTCTGTTGATGGTATTGATTGAAAAAGCATTTGAGTGCAAAATTTCACCTAAAGCGTTACGATTTTCAATTGCTGTTTTCTCGTCAGCACCAAAACGCAAATGGGACGGACTTGCTATGAGCGGCAGTTTAGAGATTACCTACAAACTTTTACCACATCACAAAGCACGATGCGTTGGTGGATTCAATTTCTTTTTCTCGGGCTTTTTATCGCATCACTTCCCTACGTCCCAGGTTTAAGTAATGCTATCGTCAGGTGCCTAAAAGATGATTACCCGTTGATCACTATGGGGCCGTGTCGACTGGTGTGCCCCAAGGTAGTAACTTGGGGCCAATTCTTTTTCTGCTGTTTATTAATGACCTGGCCAAGTTAGAGCTGCATGGAAAGTTACGTCTCTTTGCTGACGACACGTCAGTCTTCTATCAAGAAACAGAATGCACTGCTATCCAGCTTCAAACTAATTTGATGTCAATGAATCTATCGAAAACCAAGTATATGCTCATTCACTCGTTCCGCAGAAAACTCCCGGCTCGCGAGCCAATTGAAATCGCCAATCGTGTCATCGAAGAAGTATTTGAATACCCATTTCTCGGCCTAACGCTAGACAATAGAATGAACTGGAAGGCCCATCTTGAGTCTCTCAAGCGAAAGCTAACATCACTCTGTGGTATATTAAGGAAGGTTTCATCATTTTTACCTTTGGCGACTATGAAAACACTATACTTCTCACTAATCCATTCTCGGCTCCAGTACCTAGTTGCAACGTGGGGACTGGCTTGCAAATCTTCTTTGAGAGAGCTACAGGTGATACAAAACAGAAGCTTGAAAGCCGTGTTCCGGAAACCTCATCTGTATCCCACTCATCTACTATACGAAGATCCCAGGGACTCAACCCTACCAATCCGTGTACCCCAGGAGTATCAAATGTTGATCCACTTGCGAAATAACATCAATTCAACCGTCCTTGTCACAAGAAGAATGCACGAAAACCGCTCAAGCAGACAAACTGGTCACCTGTATTTGCCACGATTCAACACGGAATACGGTCGCAAAAAATGTCGTACATTGGTAGCAAACTGTTTAACGACCTCCCCCCATCATGTAAAAATGCCCAAACAACATATATCTTCAAGCGTCGTTTGCGAGCTATCATGAAAACGAAAATACCACAGTATCTAGCCCAATTCTGGATTACACCCGAATACCACAAAACACTACTCACCAATGCCTCTGCCGTACGCCGTAACCAGAGCAACGCCATCAACGCGCGAACCACCAGCACCACCCCACAATTGTCGACAAGTATCATCACCAGCTTCAACTTATAGTTAACAACATCGTATCACACTTCCTTAAAAGAGCAGATGCTCACTGGAAGTGCAAACTTGTTCTAGCGATTCAAGTGTAAAAAATATATCGAAAATAAATTAAATTAAAATTAAATTAAAAGGTTTCACTTATTATCAACTAAATATTTTTCTAGATGATTTCTAGATGAGTATACAATTTACCATAACTATAAGCGAGAAATTTATCGTAGATGATCAATTTGCTTAAACAAATTTTATTTATTTTGATACTCAACAACAAATTAAAAATCATTTTGAATATACTCAACAGAAAAGCGTATTTTAAATTACTTTCAGGTAAGGAAATTATTATATTTGTTAAAGACAATGAAATATTATCAATAATTAAACAACCATTATCTGTTTGTTATTTTGGTTTTGAGAAAATGATATTACTGAAAATTCTATTTACAATTTGCGCAATATCTAATAATCAGTTTTCTTGAACCTTCATTTTTTTCATAAATTTTTCATACTTTATTGTACATATATTTGCAGAATAAGATCACAAAACAAAAGACCACGAAAGACCACGGAGGAGAAGGGGGGTATGAAAGGGATCAAAATATGACCACGTAGTTTAGGAATGGTCCCGAATGCATTTTATTATTTTGGGTGTCGCAGAAACTCACAGGGCATATTTTTTTAGGACAAAATTATTTTCTACAACCTTACCAGAGACACTAGTTATGCCAGTCAAACAAACCGATTTAGCTGAAAAAATAATTTTAATCTCCAATTGGACACTCTGTGGGTAATTAAAATATTTTTATAATCGAAACAGTTGGTTTGATTGGCATAGTGCCTTTGGCAAAGTTATAGATAATAATATTGTCCTTCCAAAAATAAACATGTTGTAAATTTTTCTTAAATTTAATTTTTCTTTGATTTCTTCATCGCTTCGGTATTTTTTTTTGTAATTTTTACACAAAAAAAGATTTTTGAAAAATAAGCTTTTTTATGTTAATTTTAATGTTTCTTTTACATTAAAAAAATCAATTTTTCAGAGTTTTTTTTATCGGAAAGATAAAATTACTGTCTAAAACTTTTCCAGAGACGTCACACTGATCAAAAAACTTTTGGCTCTGAAAATATTTATAATCACAATAACCCTCCCAAAATAGCATTTTAACTAGCTTCTCAGCCTATAGAAACGTTTATGCAAAGTTTAGGCCAAATCTAAAATGACAAAAAATATTGAAACTGAGACATTTTTTGTGGAACTGCTCAGTTAAAAAGTAATTTTAAGTTATATTAAAATATGTGCAAAAATATTGAAAACTTCAAAGTTTACAGAATAGTTAACTTAAATTTTATTTTCCTCGATTTGATAAAAATGTCACTTAGTCTAGTCTGACTAAACGGTGTTAAAAAAAATTCAATAACACTGGTCGACAAAAGCGAAAAAAAAGTTGCCCTCCAAAGGTTTTACAGCTTTTCAACCATTCCTGTGAATTTTGCTGCTTTTAGAGAATGCAGAAATGCATCAGAAGGCCGCCGAGGAATTGCTTATCGGATTCGTCGCTTTTACGTTTGCATAGGGAACAACTCTTTGGAAAAGTTATCTTTGCTAGGGACACCAAAACTCACAGGAATGGTTGAAAACCTACCTACCATCTCTCATTTTTTCCAGTTCGAGCTCTAGGACAAAACTTGGATTTTGAATGATGAAAGTGCTATGAAAGAAGGATTACTATTTTAAACATAGTTGCATTCAAACCAGAAGAATCAGTTCAGAAGTTCATTAAATTATTATTTACAAAGACATTTCGAGTTTGACCTTTATATCCTTTGTATCTATCGCGCTACTATTACCTGCAATATAATCTGTATAAATGAATGCATCAAGATTTTAGTTTTTAACATTTTTGATTTTCTCGTCATTGTCGGTTTATCGATAACTGAATACCTACGTTACTCTTCGTCGACCAGGTAAGCACCTTGCGATCAGCTGTTGAAGGGTACTTCGTTAGCGTACGCTCCAACGTTACAAATCATTGTAATGCTATGTTTCAGAAACATTTATTTTATTTTTCGAAATTTCGCGAAATTTCGCGAAATTTAGAGACCAATTTCGTTTCGTCTCGAGAACTCGAAATCCACCTTGATTTCGTTTCGACTAATTTGGCGAAATCGAAATTAAGGGTTAATTTCGTTTCGTTTCGTTTCGACACCAGAAAAGCCAGTTTCGCACACCCCTAGTACCTACACCAATCGTTTAGCCGCGCTTCGGCATTGTATCGCGGAGCTTCGAAAAGGTAAGTCATAATCAGTAGAGGCACCACGTCCTTATGCCAAGTGATTTCCGCCGCTTTATTACAAGATGGCCGATGCTCCAAGCTTGAGTACCGTAAACTGGGATGACTTTGATCACCGGGGTGACTTTGATCACAGTACCTCTTTTTTGAAAATGTGGTAAAAAAGCGCTCGTAGTGCTTGGGATTTGTCGTAATCTTCACTGATTGTGTGGATATATGTCTGCATTGCTACTATTCATGCATTTCCTGCTATTCAAAGAGTGTTTTTCATGCTAAAATATTAATTGAAAATAAAGTGTATTTTTGGCGATTTTTGTTGCATACAAACAATCGGTTCAAGCAGATTCAAAACAACAAGTTGCAATACGTAAAGTTTCTTAATTTTGTTCCCAGATTAGTTCTTAAGATGAACAAATATAACAATACATTTTATTGTTATTTTGCAAGTTTTTTCTCGAAGGCAATGTTGAGTCCCAATATTCTCCTCAGCGTATTACATATTCCTTCTTAACAAAAACCCAAGACGTGAAGTAACATTCAAATTTAGAGAATTTCATAAGTCATATTCCACGTGGACTAGTTTTTGATGATTTCAGACCCCCTTCCCTCTCAGTGGATAATTATTCATATATATTTCAAAAACTTTGTATGAATCATGGACATTCGCCATTATAAACTGTTCACGTAGACTGTGAATGGCCTCCAAATTGCTTTTCATATTTATAAACTCGTTTAAGTCGTTTTAGGCTGTTCAATTTGGTGAAGGTAGCAAAGTGTTACTCCAAATTCATCAAAACAATGAAGTGATCAAAGTCACCCCGGAATGATGATTGTTGTAAAATTTTTAGAGCATATTTAAAAACAGCAAAATTGTTGCTAAACTTTTGAAGTAGTGACTGAATTTTTCTCAATGCATGCCAGTACTTATTTTAAAAATATCAAACAATATTGTTTTCAGTATATTCTGAAAATATTTGAGATACAATAAAAAAAGTGATCAAAGTCACCCCAGTTTACGGTACCTGGATTTTCACAGTAACATCAGCGCACCAAGAATTATCAAGACTAGATTTCTACCGAAAAAAATTGTTTTTTTTTTCTTCTACAAAATGTTGCCATTACAATATTCTTTCAATAAGAGTTGTCAAATGATAGCTTGATTGAATGTTTGAATTGTAATAAACTAGTGTAGAAGAAAGTCTGGATTTTGGGTTGAATGAATCGTGTGTTTTTTCTTTTCACAACTATTTTTAAGCAACATTGAATAATCGATTTCAAGAAAAAATATTTTATGTTGATTCATTGTTAATCGAATGCAACGATTAATGACATTTGTAATTTTTATTCTTCTATTTTTTTTATCTATATATGGTGCTTCAGAGCACCACAGAGCAATGACAAAAATTACCAAGTGTACCTGCTGAGCATCTTTACAAAAAACGAGAAACCATTTCAATCGACCATTTTTCATTAGATGTTCTTTGCATAGATGTTCCTATGGAGTAGAATCGTCATTTTGTGCTATTTTTTTTTCTAATCACGAATAATTTTTGAGAAGGGTTTAGGTAAATCCGGTATTGATTTACAAAGTCAGAACGGTTTGTTTGATCGGTGTCCACAAAGATGAATATCATAATTTTGCCTCTAAAAAAATGAGCAAAATAATTTTCCCAAAGAGCTCATATTCTAAAAATTTATTTTTGTTCATAAGAACTTCAAAAAGTAAGCTAATTTTTATGGTTGTCTAACAAGGATATATGAGGAAAAAAAGTAAATAAAAGAAAAAGAGAGAAATAGTCTTCGGCAACAATGTAGGTAGTAATTGTGTGCTTCCATATAAATATACACTGTAAGACAATAAAAAAGCATGAAATCCACAAAAATATTATTATAAATTGAATATCTTAAATAATAAGACATAGTTAATATCTGATTATTTTTAACGCAAAATTACACAATGTTATACTTATATTTTGTTGAGCTTAGAGGAATAAAGGCTAAATCATCAAGAAAAACCCCTTCTTGAAAATTAGTCGTGATGCGAAAAGAAGCACAAAATAACATATTTAGCTCATAGGAACATCTACGCAATGTATCTTCTGATTGAAAAATAACAATAAAAAAAATTGAGACATTTTTATGGAATTGCTTTGTTATAAATATCCGTTACGATGAAATATCACATTTGGCAGTAATTGAAAACACACAGATATGTTTTCATGAAATCATCGTGATCGTTCCATGCAATCTAGATGTTCGAAGTGCATAATAAAAGAGAGAAAATGTTTTTGCCTTTCTCCTAGAAAGGTATAACAAACACTGCAAAAACTAAAAGTATAAAAGTGCTCCGAAGGGCCGAAGGTCGTATATCACTCGACTCGACGAGCTGAGCATTTTCAGTATGCATGTGTGTGTATGTGTGCGTAACGCTCTCCCAATCTCACTCGATTTTCTCAAAGATGGCTGGACCGATTTTTATGAAATTAATTAATTGAAAGGTCTAGTTGCCCCATAAGACCCTATTGAATTTTATTATAATCGGATTTTAAGTTTAGAGGTTATGCTTAAAAATGTGAAAATCACAAACATTATCTCAAAAACTACACAACCCACGGTGCTTCCACAGACCGTTATTATAAAAAAAATGCACCAAAGAATCTGAGTACACCATTCGATTCGTTATGACGTCCGGAATCTCTGGTCAAAATTTCAAAATCATCGTACGGTACATTTTTGAGTTATGCCCTCCTGAAGGTCGTAAAGCACAAAAAAGTGATATTAAAACGACGAAATACTCAATGTAAAGCACGTTTTTCAGCCACAATTTTATGAAACACAATTATATATCAAGACATTTACAATTGGTGGAAAGATTTATTTGAAAATCCCACAGTGCACAGTGGTCTTAATTCGAAAAATCGTGAACGTTCTAGATTTGACTATGAAAAATTGATTTTATGTACCCGATGTCTTCAGCAAAATTGTTTTATAGAACAAGGCCTTACTTTTGGCGTTTTTGGTTTTTCGATCAATCCAAACAATTGCTGAATACTGCGATGTCCTATCTGTGCGTTTAACACGACAAAACAGAGTTTTTTTTGTGGAATACTCCTCCTTAAAATCAGTTTTTTGGCTATAATTTTTTCTGTGATTGTCAAAACAATAAATTTTACAAAGTCTTGGGGAAAACTTAGTTGAATGCATAAATTCTTAGAACATTTTGCATTGTTTTGACCATTACAGACGAAATTATAGACAAAAAACTGATTTTAAGGAGGGGTGTTCCATAAAAAAACTCTATTTTGTCATGTTCAACGTACAGATAGGACATCGCAGTATTCAGCAATTGTTTTTTTTTAATTTTCCACAGCTTTGCCGAAGGAAACAATCCGGTATATTGAAAATTAGAAAAAATATTTTTTTATCTAACTGTTAGGTGGATTGATCGAAAAACCAAAAACGCCAAAAGTAAGGCCTTGTTCTATTAAACAATTTTGCTGAAGACCTTGAGTACATAAAATCAATTTTTCATAGTCAAATCTAGAACGATCACAATTTTTCGAATTTAGACCACTGTGCACTGTGGGATTTGCAAATAAATCTTTCCGCCAATAGTAAATGTCCTGAAATATAATACTTGGAATGTGTAGAAACTATTTTGGATGTTGTTTCATAAAATTGTGGCTGAAAAACGTGCTTTACATCGAGTAATTCGTCGTTTTAATAGCACTTATTTGTACTTTACGACCTTCAGAAGGGCATTACTCAAAAATGTACCGTACGATGATTTTGAAATTTTGACCAGAGATTCTGGACGTCATAACGAATCGAATGGTGTACTCAGATTCTTTGGTGCATTTTTTTTATAATAACGGTCTGTGGGAGCACCGTGAACCGATTTTAACTAAATTGATTTTAAATGAACAAGCAATCTAAAAAACCCTTAACTTTTAAATTTTATAAAGATTGGCCATGTGGTTCAAAAGTTATGAAAAGGAACGTGTTCTGGAGACTATTTAATCTCACTCATGTTTCTCAAAGATGGTTGTGTTAAATGGAAGGTCTAGTTGCCCCATAAGATCCTATTGATTTTTGCCTTTCTCCTAGAAAGGTATAGCAATCACTTGCAAAACCGGAAGTATAAAAGTGCTCCAAAGGGCCAAATGGCATATATCACTCGACTCAGCTCGACGAGCTGAGCATTTTCTGTATGTGTGTGTGTGTATGTGCAGATTTTTATTCTCACTGACTTTTCTCAGAGATGTCTGGACCGATTTTCATGAAATTAATTGCAAATGAAAGGTCTTGATGTCCCATAAGACCCTATCAAATTTTATTGTAATCGGATTTTTAGTTTAGAGATTATGTTTAAAAATGTAAAAATGATGATACATCATTATCTCGAAAACTACCCAACCGATTTGAACAAAATTGATTTCAAATGAACGGGCTACCTGAAATACCCTTAACTTTTGAATTTTATAAAGATTGGACAGATGGTTCAAAAGTTATGAAAAGAAACGTGTTCTAAATACTGTTTAATCTCACTCATGAGTTGGCTGAACCGATTTTCATAAAATCAGTGTCAAATGGAAGGTCTAGTTGCCCCATAAGACCCTATTGATTTGTTTTGCAATCGGACTATTACTTTGCCTGTTATGTTTAAACATGTGAAATCCAGCTTTGAAAAGGAACATATTCCGAAGACTACTTGGACTCACTCACTTTTCTCAGAGATGACTGGACCGATTTCCACAAAATTAGTGTCAATTAATAAGTCTAGCTGCCTCATAACACCCTATTGAATTTTACTGTAATCGGACTGTAACTTCGTCTGTAATGTACCGAAATGTGAAAATTACGAAACTTTATTATCTCAGAAACTACACAACCGATTTGATCAATATTATTATAAGATGAGCGGGCTAGTTAAGGGTTAACTTGCTGAATTATGACTGAGCACGTGGTTTCAAAGTTTGGCTGCCCTATACGTTCTCATTTCATTTGACTATTATCGAACTTAAGCAACCGTTATGTATTGAATTGTTTTTATTAACAACGAAAACTTTATTATCTCAAAGATTACACGACTTATTTGAACATTACTAGTGTCATACGAACGAGTCATCTCTCAAGCTTACAAATAACAAACTTCATAACAATTTGATATGTGGCTCAAAAGTTATGGAAAGAAAAGAAATTTTATTATTATTATTATTAAACAATTACATTCACCTGACAAAGATAAGTCTTAATGAACTAAAATTAAAACTAAAACTAAACCGTCACAGTCTGCGGAAAGCATCTAGGAGTCGTTGACGAAACACATTGATTGGCAAGTCGAAGTCAAACAGGTCGTATACCTCATTGAAAAGGTGGCAAATAACACGAATTGGATCATGACAACCATAAAGTCGATTCCGAGGATCCAAATGCAGGAAACTTCTTTGACGCAACGGCCTCTCAGGAGCATATAAGTTCAGCTGTGCTAATATGGCTGGACAGTCGATGTGGCCAGTCAGTAATTTACGGTCCTCGTATGATGGCAGGTTCAGTGGATCTCGCCATGGGAGATGACGAAGCGCATAGCGTACGAATTTTTTCTGTATCATTTCCATTCTGTTGGACCAGTTTGCATGGTAAGGGGTCCATATCACAGAATTGGATTCGAGGATTGATCGCACTAAGGCACAGTAAAGTGCTTTAAAACATAACGGGTCACGAAATTCATCGGCAATCTTGAAAATGAATCCCAATTGTCGGTTAGCCTTGGCGATAATGTTGGTATAGTGGTTTTTGAACGTCAACTCGCTATCCAAGTGTATTCCAAGATCCTTCACGCACTGCACACGAAGAAGGTGCTGTGATGATATGGAATAGTCAAATTCGATAGGCATACGCTTTCTGTTAAATACTGCATTTTTCCACACTCAACGTTAACATGTTTGTTGCACAACAATCAACAAATTTATTCAGATGCTCTTGCAGCTCCAAACAATCACGCAAGCATTTCATAATTTTAAATATTTTAGTATCATCCGCGTAACATAGTCGATATTCGGGTGGTAGCAGTAGTGAAGCGTTTATAAAAATGGAGAATAGTAGCGGGCCCAGGTTGCTACCTTGAGGAACTCCTGATAAATTAGAAAAACAATTCGAAACCGCCGAATCTATTTTCACATACACACTTCGATTAATCAGGTAAGACTTAAACCAGCATACGGATTCCGATGAGACACCGAGTCGTTCTAATTTGGTAAGCAGTATTTCGTGGTCTACCCGATCAAAGGCTGCTTTCAGGTTCAGGTAAATTGCGTCAGTTTGGAAATTAGCAACCATACTTTGCAAACAGCGAGAGACGAATTGCATGAGATTAGTCGCAACAGATCGTTTAGGGAAAAACCCGTGCTGCTCAGCGTCAATATAATACTTAGAGCTGGCAAACAAAGCGTCATTCACAATAATTTCAAACAACTTCGAGCAAGCACACAAGGATGTGATCCCACGGTAATTAGAAACGTCGCGTTTATCTCCTTTTTTGTGGATCGGTAACAGATATTAAAACTTCCATCGGTCGGGGAGTTTACACTGCTGCACAGACAAATTGAAGAGCATCGCGATTGGGGTACAAAGCACTTCTCCATATCGCTTCAGAACCGCAGAAGGTTGAGGTTTGAGCTTATGCAAAGCCGCAGTTACATCGTCAGTACTGATATGCGGTAATCGAAACGAAAAAACATCACGGGGTACTACATCGCTGGCTTCACGAATTTGTTCAGAGGACGCCACGAAGTCGTTGAAAACTTGCTGGAACTGCTCAGCAAAAAGGTCGCATTTTTCACGCTCAGTGTTAGCTACACAATTGCCCAAGAACATTGAAGACGGTAAACCCCGTTCCTTACGTTTAGTGTTTACAAACGACCAAAATTGTTTCGGGTGCATGCGAAGGTTATTTTCAATGCGCTTAACATACCTGTTATACATAACGGTTGTAGTTTCGGTACTGATTACTGGCAATTTTGAACTGATTTTTGCAATACGATGAGCGGTAGCAGCAATATTTTCGTAGCGCAGCTGATCGTAAGCGCTTAAGCGTTCGTAGTCGTGCATTTGACCATGCTGGTTTGCGAGGCGGTTCACAGTATGGCACTGTTTGGGTAAACACGTTTTCGAGTGTGCTATTGAAAGCAGCAACTGCATCGTCGATACTAGAAGACGGTTCTAGTATAAGATCGCCAGTTTATCTCAGAAAGCACTGCGTTCAACGTAGCGTAGTCAGCACGTCGAAAATTTAGAGATCTATATTCCGATGGCTCGTCGTAGACAGAACAGATAGCGGGATAAATCATTTTAAGTTCAACCAACGGCATGTGCAACAGATACATTACTAATAGGCAATGCTTGGTCATTCACCAGTATCAGATCCAGCATGCGTTCACTAACGATCAACAAATTATTAATTTGTGTCAAACCATGCAGACAGAAACCATCCAGGAGAGAATAGCAGCAAGCGGGCATTTGTGAACGCATTGTGTCCACTGAAGGTTGACCGCTGTCCGAGATAAGCCAACGCAAACTAGATTGGTTGTAATCTCCGAAAAGTAACGCTGGCGTTTGAAGTTTCAATCAGGATAGTACCATTCCAATCGAATCAATATGCTGTAGAATCAGCTGAGAATCGGACTTTCGGTCAGGCGGTATATGAACAACACCCACACTTATGTCGCTACATGGCGTTTCAATCATCACCCATAGCTGCTCAAGAGTGGTAAAAACAGGTGCAGGATCCATGCGACAATTTAGTTTCACCGAGACAGCTATTAGGACGCCACCACCACGCTTCTTCTGGCTGTTAAGATGAGATCGATCATTTCGGAAAACTGTATAACGGTTCCCAAAAAGTTGCGTTGACAAAATACGGTCGTCGAGCCATGTTTCGGTTAGGACAATAACATCGTAGTCTCCTTCCTGCCAGGAAGAATGAATCGATTTTAGTACGCAGTCCACGCACATTGTGGTAATAAATCCGCAAACCGGGTATACGAGAAACGGATTCGTGAGCACACACACTGGAACGTAATAAAGTATGAGGTACCGGGAGCTCAGATGCACAGTTATACTTGCCTGACGATGCAGGCTGGAAGACCCCGTCTCCATCTCCGAACACAGGACCAGGACAATGACGAGGACGAAAATCAGCAGACAGCGCGACTGTGTCGGAGGGATCAGGGGCTTCCATAGTGCCTATTAAAGGGTCCAATGAGTTTGATGATAGCATTTGAAGAGTTTTTCAGCGTGTCAGAAAAACAGAAGTTTCCATCGTCCGAGTCACAATGCGGTTTGCCTAAGATTGAACTGCAAGGCTTCGCAAGTACATATTGCTGGGTGCTTTCGGCCTGTAATTGGAGATTTTTCAGTGGCGTCGGGTCCACCTGTGCAACATGTGCACTGCACAGTTACACAGGTTCCATTATATCCAACCATATGCAATTATCGAAATATAAAAAAATATTAAAATACAAGTAAGCATGCTAGCGAGACTCTTCAATTCACAGCTTGAAACACTTTGGTTTGATTTTCTTTTCTAATTCAAGGTAAAAGAACCTAAATAAATAACAGTGCACATGTAACGAAATGAGCCACGCGACGCCTCTGAGATTTTTTCAATGAATTCACGAAAAAGGAGACCTTCTGGCCATGATGATGGCATTAGAGCTTGTTGTTTCAAGGCAGGAGAAAGGCCGACTTTATACGAGACAAATGTCAAGGTATCAATATCCTTGCCTTTCGGAACCAATCTGACAACATCCACGGGGTCTTCATTCTTTAAGCAGCGGGTAACAATTTGGCAAACATCCCCATCGGTGATTAGTGGTTACAATCCCGAAAGGTACAACCAGAACTTGGGTGGTGGTGCTTCAGGTACGATGGAACTGAGAGGCCACTCAAGTCTACTGAATTTGTTCCACAATCAGCCACAACTGGACGTACTGGCATTCCATTATTTCCTCGTCGTCGTTTTACATCTAAGCTAGGCCAATTCGCGGTACTAGGTGGCTGCGGAGTCATATTCTGCTCCGGCTGAACACGATCCAATGTTAAACAGTCCACTTTCTGGCTTAAGCGCTCAACAAACTTATGCAGTTCATGGATTTGTGTTGAAATGTCACTTCTATCAGTCGATATAGCACTGTTTTGATCACCTTTATCAGCCAAATACGAACGAATGCTTCTACCTTGCATTTCATCTCTGCATAACAAGCACAAAAACAACGCTTGCCCAGTAGCAAATAATTCCTTGTGTGCGCGAGTGTTAAATCTGCGTCACTTTTGGCTGATGAGGAAATATGTCTCACAAAAGCCGCAACGAACAGGTTCCAGATCTTTTACCAGCAGCTGGCAGGATCCACACAGCTTCACATCCAGAGCTGATATTGTCTATTGTGTTAGCAAGCAGAACTGCAGCACACAGCCGGTGGTAGCACGGGAAGGCAAAATAAAAAATTGCAGCAAAGTTGAATATGTCACCTCACGAAATACACTAAATTCAATGCCTTTAATATGCGGTGGTAAGAAGGACACGTAGTAGTCAAATTTTCGTTGAAAACGGTTAAATTTACAATATAAAACGGTTATTTAAGCGGAGATAAAAACAAACAGCTTCTAGCTTTCGCGCACACTCAAACTTCTGTCAATTATATAATAATTCAAAGACTATTTAAAACTATACCTGCTTTGATCGATATATGTACTATTTGAACGTTCCAAATTCATTGATTCCTTGCGATGTGTCTAAAGTCTGCAAATGCACGGCGAAGCGGCCATAGGTTATGATCAAAGTCAAATAACAAATCGTTTGAAATGATTGGTTTTATCGAAATGACAACATCCTCGACTTTAGGCTTCTGTACATCGCCTTAATTCTGGATATATTCATATTGGGTGGTATTCGGTCATTTCCAGGTTGTTTTCCAAAAACTAAAAGTGGTCGTCTTTAAATTCAGAATGGTTTCCAGGGTCAATGTTTGGTTTCTATACATCATCTCGATTACAGAGATATCCATATTGAGTATTATTCGGCCATTTTCGACTGTTTCCTAGAAGTTGCCATTTAGCAATTCAAAATGGTGCCTGAGGTCAATTGTTAGCTCATTGCATCATTCTGGTTCCAGAGATATTCATATTGGATGGTATTAGGTTATTTTAGGCTGTTTTTCACAAACCGTAAGTCGCCATCTTGGATTTCAAAATAGTATTTAAGATAATTTCTGGCCTCTGATCGTCATTCAGGTTGAAGAATTATCCATATTGGGTGTTATGCAATCATTTTCGGCTGTTTCCCAGGAACCGGAAGTCGCCAACCTAGAATCCAAAATAGGGTCTGTGGTCGATTCCAGCTGCTGTGTATCATTCTAGATCCGGGGGGGTGTCGAACCATTATAAACATATTTGTTACCCCTAAAAACAATTACATGCTAAATTTGGTTCCATTTACTCGGTTAGTTCTCGAGATGTGCAAAAATTTGTGTTTCATTTGTATGGCACCCCTCCCTTCCAAAAGTAGGAGGGGTGTCTAAAGATTATGGACATATTTTTTACCACTAAAAACATTTACCTGACAAATTTGATTCCATTTAGTTGATTAGTTCTCGAAATGTGCAGAATTGTGTTTCATTTGTATAAAACCTCTCCCTTACAGAAAAGGGAGGGGCGTCCAACTATTATGGACATATTTGTTACTCCCTAAAACATCCACATGCCAAATTCGGTTTCAATTGCTTGGTTTGTTCTTGAGTTGTGCAGAAATTTATGTTTCATTTGTATGGGACTCCTCCCTTACAGAACAGGGAGAGATCTCAAACTATCATAGGAACTTTTATCGGCACCATAAACCCCTATATACAAATTTTCACGTCGATCGGTTCGGTAGCTTTCGAGCCTAGGATCAGACAGACAGACCGGACTGCATTTTTATAAGTATAGATTACAACATCAATATTTTAGAACCTAAACAGTGAATATATATTGGATTGAAGCGGTCATGTAAATCTATTTTTACAAATAAAAGTTTGAATGAGAAAGGCTGGGTCTGACCGCTAGGTGGATTAATTTAGGTTTTTACTTTTCTGGTACGTTATTACTTTGCCTGTTATGTATAAAAATATTAAATCCAGCTATGAAAAGGAACATATCCCGAAGACTACTGAACCCTCTAGTGCCCAGTGCCGCCTTTAGACGGTCGTCAGTTGAACCTCTAAAAAGCTTCAATAAATGCTTGAAAAATGTTTATAAAGATTCATAGTGATTTTTTTTGAAGTCCGTTTCAAAATTAATTTGGGCACTAGAGGGTTAAACTCACTCACTTTTCTCAGAGAAGGCTGACCCGATTTCTACAAAATTAGTGTAAAATGAAAAGTCTCGCTGCCTCGTAACACCCTGTTGAATTTTACTGTAATCGGACTATAATGTATTGAAATGTGAAAATCACGAAACTTCATTATCTCAGAAACTACACAACCGATTTGAACAATATTAATATCAGATGAACGGGCTAGTTAAGGGTTAACTGATAAATTATAATTGAACACGTGGTTTCAAGGTTTGGCTGCCCTATACTTTTTCATTTCATTTGATTATAATCGAACTTAAGCAACCGTTATGTATTAAATTGTCAATAAAACAACGAAAGTCTACTATCTCAAAGATTACACGACTTATTTGAACATAACTAGTGTCATACGAACGTGTCATCTTTCAAACTTACTTTTTTTTCTTTTCTTATTCATTTTTTAGTTTTCTTTAATTTATTTTAATTTTTTGAACTTTTACTTTATTTTATGAATCAATTAAGGAACGTCAATTGGTTACGCAGAACAAAAACAATCAATTTCGAAACCCTGTTTTTGTATAGATTCTTAAAATTTTTCGCATGGGTGGCAACACTTTGTCAGATAGGACTCCGTAAATCGTTATTTAACGTGAAAAATAAAAAAAATATCAAGATGTATTTTTTTCTTCAGTGAATTGGAGTGTTCTTGTAAATCTATTTGAACAAATCATAAGTTAGAACGAGAAAGGCTAGGTCTCACCGCTGGATTGAGTTTTTCTATATCACATAAGAAATAAATCATCAAATGGTCATAAACTTAGTTTTTCTTCAAAAACCATATTGTATTTCATTATTGTCAAAAATATTTAAATAAATACTCTGAGTAGTAAAATATTGGATTTTTTTGTCTTGTAGATGATCTGAATCAGGGGCCATCCACATACCACGTGGACAGTTTTTTAACGATGGCATTATTAGAGACAAGCTCGATGAAATTTTAGAGGCATGCGCTGAAAACTTGCCTATCAACCAAATCGAATGTGTGCGATGTGGAGCACACACACTAAATTTAGTTGTTACGGATGCCACAAAAAAAACTCTAAAGATTTGAAGCCCGTCACCAAGGTCGTTAAGGAATATCGAAAAGCAGAATACCAACCACGGTTTAGATATTCTGGAGTAGCCATGCCCTCAATCCCGAACCAGATTAGACGGAACCACTATTATTTAATGCTAAGGGAGCTCGTAAAAAACCGCGAATTTTTCGCCGGATTGGATGTAAAGCACCCTACGCTAGGTAAAAAAATTGTTTCCTGGAATTTAACGGAATCGCCTCGTCAGTAGCTAAATAAGGTAGTGGTTATCTCGAATTTTTTCGAGGTGAAAAAAGCGACAGAAGGAAATTATCCTCAGAATTTATATTAAAGTAAGTTCGAACATGAGAAAAAAATGTTTGATAAAAAAACATGTAACAAAGTCTTAAGAGCAATTCCATGCAATATAGGACATTCGTATTATATTTTTTAATTGTCATTTTTGATTTGACTGAAACCTTGTACAAATGTTCCAACGAGATAGAGATGCCGTTTGTGCTATTTATTTTGACGTGGGACTACGTCTTTATTTACTATACTGAGATGCATTCTGTAAAATTGGAAATGAAACTGGCAAATGTTGCGTCAGATTACAAACGTTAATTACAGTTTGATGGATAACAATAACCAATATGTTGTTGGATACATAAAATTTAGAACAATTTTGTAATATGCTAGTTATCACTCTAATTTCATTGCTAAGCGTTAAAATTGACGAAAAGTTTCAATGACGAATTTACGCGAACAATAAACCAATTACATGCAAGCATTCCTAGCACAGACGACGTGAATGGACACCAACCGTTCCCTGTGATATTGTCTGTATCAATATCAAAAAAATTGACAGAGTCTCCCCGTCCCAATAGGTCAATTTATTTTTGCCTCCATGAGCTCAGACTAATATGATGTCTCCAAGGTAAAAGTTTTCCGAAAAGTTTGAAACAATCCCCACGCTAGAACAATTCCTAAACCTGCTGTCAGAACATAATAAAAACTCATGTCTTGAAAGAAAACATGTTGGTATAAGCAACAGTACCAGTGGAGCAGAAAGCCACAGGTCTCTCGTCGTCTATGATTGCAGTGGTACTTTTCTATTCGTACATTTCAGCGGTACTGTTTCATTCGTACTGCAGCGCGCGGTACTATTCGTATTGCAGTGGTACACTTCGGTTCGTACATTTCTATTCATGTGCAATCGAGAAAAAACTGCAATGCTGCTGATGGTGATTGAATTTTTATCTCATAAATATGATTACCATGAATTACTCAACAATAATTGTACATTTTTGGAACGGTTATAAGTTATATTTATTATTTTTTATATTCGATATTCACTGAATAATCGTGACCGGATAGTATCGAAAGAATGAATTTCCAAATATATAAATTTATAGAAGAGTATGTGCCGGTGAATGCTTGTTATTTTTTGGTTCATTTACTAAGATTCATTCCGATTTTTTTCTTACATTTCAAAATTGTTAGATGATATTTTATTATATTAAACTTTTCCATCATAAACGTTTACAGCGTCTTCGTAATACAGCGAATGTAATTGTAGGCAGATGAAAAATAAATTGTCAAGCAAAAACAAAAATGGAATTGTTGATTGCTACGATTTTTTGCTGAAACTTGTTGATAATTTTGTTTAACATATTTTCTTATGTTTGCCAATTAATGAACTTTTGTAAGGGCTCCCTTCGATTTAATCAGAGTTAAATAAGACAAAACCATTCATTATGATAACGTAAGTATTATTGGATTTGTTTTTTTAGGATATAGAGTTAATTCTGGCTTTGACGCATTACGAAAAATTCTTGGTACTTCTTCAACAAGAACGATAAGCTTGTGCTTTGTCAAATACATGTTTTTTTTTTATTCTCGCTTATTTTCCGTCGGTCTATTTCCGCCACTGTTGTGGCCAATTACCGACGCCCAGGGAGGCGACTCCACACCCAGGTCCCTAACTCACGACCCGTTTATTAACGGACCGGCGCCAACGGCTTTACTTCCTCATGCGATGGAAGGCGTGATCCCAGAGATTTTTCGCCTCAGAAAATCTCCCGGTGTCGGCTAGGATTGAATCTAGACCAGTTGGGTTGGTTGTGAGTGGATCACGCCACCCCACAACCATCGACACCTATGTCGGCGGTGGGAGTCGAACCCAGGCGTCGAGCGTGGTTGGCTGAGACGTTACCAACCACACTAGGCCCCCGCTCCAACGAATTGGCTTCCAGCCACTAATATTATTTCTTGGTGCTTCTTCAACAAGAACGATAGGCTTTGTCAAATACATGTTGTTTGCACAAAAAAAATACTACAGGCATAATATCGTCAAATATAAACCACATACATAAGACATACGTAACACTGGCGATTTTTTTTTTTTTTGTACACGTTGCCCCATAGTACTCCGTGCCTCGTCCTGTCAAACTGCTCGACAAATAATGAACAAAATGAATTTTCTTTTTCTCGGCTTTATCGAGCCCCAAAGAAAATCCACAGAACTGTCAAAAGGTTATTTACAAAATCAATGCAGCATTTTTCGAGTAGGAACGAGACAAATGCAGGGCTGCGCAGGTACACTGCCTTAAAAAATAACTCAAACTGTGATTTTATTCAGAGCGTGGTACCATTCGAGTAGTTCATTTTGTACCAACTTTTTTGGAAGATTTCTTCCTGAGTGTTACGTATGTCTTATGTATGTGTATAAACGATATTTTTCGAGTGTTGTTGAATATATTTCTGATAATAGATTTCCAGGGAAGGCTGAAAATAAAAGTACGTAAGTCACCGAGTAAACACATTGATTCTGTCTGCGGAATCTGTATATTTTGTAACAAAAAATTCCTTAATTACAGTGTTCAGTCCCACGTCACCATTTCATACAACCCCAGGGCTGTATACCTTGTAGTATTTTTGAATCACGTCTCATTTTTGAGAAATCCCTATGTAAAAAAGGTACCTATCAAAGATTACAAATATTTTTAGTGCCAAAATAAGAATCAAAATAAAATAAAAATTTCTCTAAATTCAAATGATTTGAAATTACGGTATACGTTTTTTAGAACAAAAATACTGTCTGTAATTCTCCTGAAGACATCACCTCAATCAACCGAACCATTCCGATATAATAAATATGGTTGTAACTTTTTTTCTCTCATTTTTCCATGATCAGACAACAAATGTTTAGCTAACCTTTTGTAGTGTTTTCATAACAAAAAATAAGATTTCTGAAATATTAACTTAATTAACTTTTTTAACAATTTTAAATTTTGTGTATTGATAATGCAAAGCAAAGCCTTAGTGCTACATTCCGTCTTGGAATTTGATCTTCTATTTATCATACACAGACTTCGCAGCCAACTGTTAGTGTACAGGACAATTGCGGGGCTAGAGCTACGATCCTTCTGACACTATTAGTCTTTCCCGAGCTGGGATTCAAACATACGACAATTGGCTTGTACCTCCTGACCAGCTGAAAGATATTCGATATATTTAAAAAGAAAATTTTCTACGATGCAAATTTTCTTCGGAAAAATAAAATTATTATTTCCAAATTCACCGAAGACATCACACCGATAAAACAAACCGTTCTGGTCCTAAAAAATGTAATCATCGATAGGTACCTATTTTGGGAAATCCCTTCTCGAAATGAGTCGAGATTAAAAAAACTAATAGTACACAATGATAACTCGAACCCATAGAAACATCTGCGCGAAGTTTCAGCCAGGTTAAAAAAGGTTTATCAAAACCGTTGACCTATGTTGCTTATTATTCTCGACTACTTTGTGATAAGGTCATATGTCTAAACGTAAATAAAACGAGTGAGAGTTATATCCCTTGTACTTCACAAGCACAAATCATCTCTTACTCGTTTTGTTTACGTTTAGACATACGACCTTATCACAAAGTACTCCAGAATTGGTTTTACGCCGTTTTTTTTTTTGTAATCTTGCACGCCAATGCAGCACGCGGGATTGTTAATGAGTCCGTCATTTGGTTTTGATTTTCACAAACTTTTTTTTCTCATGTTCATGGAATAGTGTCACAGAGAAACAATCTAATGCATTCATTCAAATGTCAGTTGTGAATAAATTTCGCAAACAATTACGACAATCTAGTACCAAATAAGAGTTCCTGCGACTGATCCGAACTTCAAAGTTATCCACTACTGGTTTGGCAAAAAATATAGGACGAGCATCTATGGCAAATCGCACGGATTGTCTACGCTGCTGCTTCAACACAGGCATACATTGAACGCGATTTCTCACGGTATAACACCGTTTACACCTCAGTGCGAAACAGGCTTTCTGGAGAAAACGTTGAGAACGAGCTGCGAGTAAAATTGAACCGCGACCTTTTGCCAACTGCTTTAACCAGTATTCTACCAAAGGACAGTGCATCGAAATGTTCGACGAATGCTTCTGAACTCCCTGTTATCAACTCTAGTCAATAATACCTTCTCGCAGAAAAAGACATGAGGCTTATACCGATGTTTTTTTCTGAAGTGTTTCACTATCGCACCAAATCACACACTACACACAAGATACACACAATATGCACAAACACACACGCACACACACACAGAAAGGAGAGAGAGAGGAAGAAAGCACGAGAGAGAAAGAGACTTTATTAGTTCAAATAAAGTTGTTCCTTAATCATTGACAACATTGATTTTCCTTTACGATGGGTAGTTCCTTACATATAATTAGTTGGTGTTAAGTCAGATCAACATTTTAATATAAACTAATTTTAGATTTACTACTCTTTGAATTTCGAAGTTTTCAAGCTTTTGTGCAATTTTGATGTTACGGTCCTGTCTGATTCATCACTAACAGCATGTTTCTCCTACTTGACCCATTATGGCCAAACAACATCTGTCATTACAAACCTAACCAACTTTTCAAAAACAAACTCCCTACGGTGAATGAAAGCAAATAAATATGTTACCAAAATCTAACCAACACTATGTCAACAGGGTGTGTTACAACTGATTCAATTGTGACGTACGAAGAACTTACAAATAGTAGGAGGGTGGTATTCAAGACACGACCGCATGACGTTGACTACAACCGTATTCTTATATTCCATGAAAACAAATAGTGGAGGAAATTGCAACTTCAGTATTTGTTGCAAGTTTATCTAACAGTGCATTTCTGAATGCTGAGATGTTGAAACGTTATAAATAATAATATATACTAAAAGAATGGATCTCTCTTATTTAATAGCTGTCATTTCATACATATTCGAATCAAACTTTTATTCGAATCAAACCTTTGTTTGTAGCTGCACTATCAAGACAATCATTTAATTTAGCGAATTGGGTAAAATTTTCCTATCTAAGCAAAAAGCAAACTTAACGAAACTATTTGAAATTGGAGACCAGAAATCAAATGTATCATCATTGAGATGGCACCGGAGACAAGCGACAAAGGAGCCAGGAAATTTGTCACAACAGGTCACAGGAGAAACATTTTCGGTTGCTTCCCGTTTGACGGATTCCAACAAGCGTTTTACTATTACACTTGCCGCAAAGTTCAGACCGCCGTACGTTTGCTGCTCCAAGTAAATTGTTACATTCCTCCTGCCAACCTAGTGTTGCCTAATAAAGGCAACAATATAACATGTATCGTGTGTTGCGCGGCTTGAAGGAAGAAAATATTCCCGTTTTCGTGTCGGATATAAGGGTTGCAAATCTGCTGTGATGACAAACAATAGCCGTCTTCTTCAAGACGTTATATCCTTGTTAATGAAGTGTTATGAATTTTCTAAAACGGTTTCAGCACCGTGAGCAGAATTTGTCGAACTATTCTGTTTGAAATCGGATTTGTTTAGTATATACCGATACTGATGCACAGTATCAACGAATCGTAATAAACATCACACTGCTGCGCAATTGCAGCAGCATCAAACCACAGTTGCAGTTTAGTAACCATTCATTATGCTCTTCCAAATACATTTAGTAGCCTTGAAAATGGCTGGTTGCTGTAGTTGCAATTCTCATTAAATTATCGCATAACTCCTTCATGGTCAGATAGCGCGCGATACCCGCTCTGACATAACAAAATTATCGAACGTTGTGAAATGGGATTTCCAGTTATGCCATTCTACAACGTTCGAAAAAAATTATTTCACATGTCGTAATACTAATATACGAAAAGTACATCACATTCATTCTGGCTCAGAGCGATTTTCCGATAAGCCCCATATTTATTTTTAGTTTCTACAGATTTTTTCAGTTTCGTTACACAGATGTACAAAAATGATTTCTTGTGAACATTCTGTCGAGCCGGACCGATAAAGCTCTCATAGAGGCAACGAAATAACATGTATGTATTGTGTCGTGTTGTGCGGCTTGGAAGAAGAAAATGTTTCTGTCTCCGTGTCAAATAGAAGCAGATTGTTGCGTGTTTATATGCCTATGGTAGACATGAGTATGAAGGTGGAAATTCTGCTGTGATGTCAAACTATAAACGTTTTTTTTGAGACGCAATAGCGTAAGTGCTGCATTTCTGTTATCTGCTACCATCCAGCACGAGAACAAGTATAAATTACAACCAGCCCTTCTCAGGGCCACCAACACGGTCTTGAGGCAATGTTGAATTTTTCTTGGCTTGCAAATGTTGAAATTTGCGGTTTTCCGTCTGTTACACATGATGAAAAATCTTAACTACTTCAATCACATAATTGTAGAGCACCAAAAGGTGCTATTATATTTCACAACAGTACCAACACTGGCAAGTTTGTTCAATTATCACTATTTCGGATAACCATTCGCCGATGATTCTAGTTCTCCCGTTTTCTTTGGTAGAATTGCCTGCCATTTGCAACAATTCTGCAGCTACCGAAAACTCCATAACAGCCGCCAGATAGACAGGTGCTTATGTATAAACGCGCACAGCGCGATCAGCCAGAAATTGAAACCCGACTTTTCTTTCTTCGTCACGATCAGCATCCAACGTTCGTGTGGTATCGGTACAGTCATAGAATGAACAAAATTCTTTGTTCTTTGTTCTTCGTGTCAAAATTCTTTGCACAGTAACACGCACAAGGCCGGATTTAGACGGTGGGGGCCCGGGGCAAATTTGTTTGTGAGGCCCTCTTTTCTTAAAACATTTAGAGGAGTTAACAGCAAAATCACACGCTTGCCGACACCTTTCACCACTTGCAAACGTGGAGCAAGGTAGAACTTATAACCGTATCACCGGACACCACTATCATCGGACTTCAACGACTTCGACGGCTAACAGACGCCGGACATCGAGTTGCCGACGCAGCATTAACGCCAACCTAGACGTGGATCACACCGTCGTGTGAATGCATCGGAATGAGCTGACGTAGGGACATAGCGACAGGTTAGCTAGGGTAGAAATAAGTTTGGAGAACAGGGTGGCCACTCAAAACCCGAAATCAAATTCCCGGTTTTCTCCCGGTTTTTCCCGGTTCGTTCAAATATTTTTCCTGGTAATTTGTACTTTTGAATCCGTTGTTTTCCATGCAGTTAAGGAATAAAAAAGCGTGACTTTCGATTTACATCTCAATATGCTCTAAGTCAATTCTTGACGTGTTCAGCCTTATTGGAACCAAGAGATATAGTCGCAAAAAATCGAAAAATGCGACGGATGTCACCTCTATAAACCATTATAAACAACGCATATAATACTCATTACCGAGGAATTCTAGGTCAAATTAAGTTTGAAGGAATCGTTTTTACCTCAACCAGATAAGATTCAATATATAAAAAAGTAATATATAAAAGAGTATTTTCATAATACTTAAAACGTGTTACTTCAGCAGCTCACGCATCTCCTCATCAATATCAATTTCGTGTCCTCCTCCGGCAACCTGTACTGTATCGTACACCAAGCGCTGCGCTACAAGTCTGTCTTTTTCCAAATTCATGATTACGCACTCCTTGTTCAAGGAGAATCCTCGCTCCAACGTGGCATTGCCATGCGATAGAATCAGAATCTTCTTAATAAACACAGTAAAATTAGGAAGTATCTTGCCTGGAGCAGCTATCAGATCTCTACAAAAAGTATCAGATAGGAAGTCAGCAATGTCTTCGTCGAATGCATACTCAATAGTTGTGAGTATTCTTGGCGACATCTATCAGCTACAGTTCACGCGAGATTATCGTTGTGAACCATTTGCTCTAGACAAAATTCGAGCCATTTGAATGCTACTTCCGGGGAGCTTAAGCTTCCAAGAGAAAGATGAATAAAAACAAAAACTGTTTTATGCACTGTAAGATATGTCAGCCATCTTTTCCGGGTCACAGGACTAGTCTTTTTTGGGTCAAGTATTCGAGGAAACTTACTTAAGAAATTTTGGTCTTGTGATCGCCATGAGATGGCTGACAAAAAATGGGTTTGTATGGCACAATCCCACCCTCACTGGCACAATCTCACCCCGGCTTGTAATGTTCAGTGAAATTCCCGGTTTTTTCCCGGTTTTACCCGGTTCCAAACGGTTCCAGGTTTTTTCCCGGTTTTCCCGGTTGGGTGGCCACCCTTGGAGAATAAAATAATTTAATTCTGTTCCAACCAACGAGCGAGTAAGAGTTTTTAAAAACTCCCGAAAGTCAAATGCAAATTTAATTGGCGCAGTCGTGCGGATTTTTTGTAAAGTCGTGAGTGAAACAGTTTTCGAGCCATCCGGCCTCCGCGAATGAATATCGCGCTGTAAGAAAACAAGTTATAAAAAACGACGAGACGAAAAGGACCGCTCCCAAGATTTTCAAGTAAAACGTAAGTAATTTTAAGATTTTTCCATTACTTAAAATAATCGGGCGGAGAAAAGCTTTCTTGAAACAAACAAAAGCTCTCTCCGATTCCAAATCATTTAAACACTACTAATTTAGAGAGACAAGCCCGCACCCGTCGTAAGCGAGTCTCTGGATATCACATATACCAGCAAAACTAACATAAAAGCCTACAATATAATTAAAAAAAAAATAAGAAATTAATAACAAGTGAAATAGATTTAAGAAGTGATTAGTCCTCTGAAAAAGTGAAAAAAATGCCTCTAACTAGGCAACAAAGATTAGAAGGGATCGAAGAAGAACCGAACGGCTCGCAGGAATGCCTCGCGGCTGATTCTGGAGCAGCAGAACAGGCTGCTCTGAGAGGCCAAGTCGCCCTCCTCGAACAGGAAATGGCGCGATTAAACAATCAGTTGCAACGACTGGCTACATCGTCTAGCAGCAGCAGAGCAACGGCAGAAGAGGACGTTTTCAAGAACCTCCAAACACTGTCCGCTCTACGTGATTTGATTCCGTTTGATGGAAATCCCATCAAACTACACCAATTTTTAAAATCCGTAGATAGGATTATGCCTATCATGGATCAGGCGGAAAACTCGCCTATTTTTGATGTATGGATGCAGTCCATACGGTCTAAAATTATCGGAGACGCCGATACAATTTTAGAAATGTACGGTACAGAGCTTGAGTGGGCAGAAATTAAAAACAATTTAATCACGCATTACCATGACAAGCGTGATGAGATCTCTCTTACCAGCGACCTGTTTAAGTTACAACAAAATGGTTCAGTGCAAGGTCTATATAAGAATATCTCTCACATAATTTCTTTGCTAATAAATCAGCTCAATCTTAACGAACGAGACTCTAACGTTAAGGCGGCTAAGCAGAGATATTATCAGGATATTGGACTCAAGGTCTTTGTAGCCGGACTTCGTCCTCCTTTAGGGCCAATTATTCGAGCGCAATAATCTCAAACACTAAAGGAAGCCTTACGCTTCTGCTCAGAGGAAAGCAATTATAACTACGTTCAAAATTTTTTTAAACCTGCCACGCTTGCCGTTCCAAAGCAAAATTTTTCAAACCAGCAGAAATCACATCAAAAACCTCCTACACAATATGTGCCCCGAATGCAAACAAATGGCGGTACGTTTCACCACCATCCACCGTACATTCCAGGCCAAAACAATTTTAGACCATTCTATCCACATCCTAACGGGACACAGCCCCCGAGATTCGGATATTATAATATTGCACAAAGAATGCAACCTCCATTCATTAAATCAAATCAAAGCGCAAATGCACCTAACCATGCACCAACACCACAGGTGGCACCGCAACATTTCATCAAACCAAATTAGTTTAACAATTCACCATCAGCTAAAACAAACTTTCGACCGAATTTCCAAGTACAAGATGAAACCTGTGATTACTACTGGCAAAACGGCGATGTGACTTATGACGGGTCATACTATTATGACGAATATGATTCATATGTAAATTATTATGACACTGCATACGGATGGCAATGTCATGAAAGTGATATAAAACAACCAGAGACAGCAGCAACCAAAAATATAAAAGAAAATAATTTAGCTCTCGAAGCGACTACCGATCGAACGAATCAAGTGCAAATAGACGAGTTAAATTTTCATCTGGTCGAGCAAACAACAATAAAAAGGTAAATAATTTTTTACCTTTCATAAAGATTTTAACGGACAAAGGCCCACTAAAATTTCTAGTAGACACAGGTGCCAATCGAAATTACATTGGCTCTGCTCATGTCAACTGGGATAGGTGTCGTCACACCGACCCAGTAAAAATAAAATATGTAAACGGTAATCATGTTGTGAAAAGGTTTGTGGGATCAGACCCATTCCCTCAAATCGAAGATTCACACAAACAAAAATTCTATGTTTTCGACTTCCATGATTTTTTTGATGGTCTCATCGGTTATGAGACATTGCGGTCATTAAAAGCCGATATTTTAACGGTTGAAAATCAATTAAGATTTCCAACAGGAATAATTAAAATGTTTCGGAAATATCCAGATTCCACAGTGGTGCAACTTAACTCCAACGAAACGAAAGTCGTTAGCTTACCAACTGACGCAAGCGACGGAGATTTCTATGTGCAAGACGATACGTTGTTATCAAAACAAATCATCGTTCATGCTGGGATATAAAGATGTGCAGACAATCGTGTTCTAGCAACTGTTTCTAATATCACTGATGAGCCGTATAAGTTTCAAATTACAAATCCATTAGCGGTAGAAATAAACAATTTTACAACTGAGGAATCAGTCCCTCAGGAAAACAACATGTTTCAAAATAAAAGAATTTTTGATCAATTAAGACTTGATCACCTCAACAAAGAGGAGAAAACCAGCCTTTTGAAAATCATTGCAGATTACCAAAATGTATTTTTTGTGGGAGGGGGGGGGGGGCAAAAGAAGTGGAGATTAGTCATAGATTATCGTAAGTTGAACGATAAAACTATCGACGACCGCTACCCAATCCCAAACATAACAGATATTTTGGATAAATTGGGTAGATGCATGTACTTCTCGACACTTGACCTGGCCTCTGGATTTCACCAGATAAATTGCCATGAAAGTAAACGTGATATCGAGAAAACCGCTTTCAATGTCGAAAACGGGCATTATGAATTTTTGAGGATGCCTTTTGGCCTCAAAAATGCTCCTTCGACATTCCAACGCGTCATGGATAACGTGCTACGGGAACACATTGGTGTTCGGTGCCTAGTGTACATGTACGATATAATCGTGTTTTCAACTAGCCTGAAAGAACACTTGGACAATTTACGATTAATATTCGATACACTAATAAAATATAACCTACAAGTGCAACTCGACAAGAGCGAATTCTTACAGAAAGAAGTAGCTTTTCTCGGACACATCGTCACATGCGACGGAGTGAGACCAAACCCTGATAAGCTTGATGTTATCAGAAACTGGCCGTTGCCAAAGAATGACGAAGAACTACGTGGCTTCCTTGGAATTTTGGGTTACTATCGCAAATTCATACGAGATTTTGCGAAGATAGCTAAGCCTTTGACACAAATGTTGAGAAAAGGCGAGAGAGTTTCCCATACTAAGGATTTTGTGGATGCTTTCGAACGTTGTAAGAGTATTCTCACCTCGAGCAGCATCCTGCAGTACCCGGACTTCAATAAACCTTTTGTTCTAACGACAGACGCCTCTAACTATGCTGTAGGCGCTGTTTTGTCTCAAGGTCAAATAGGCAGTGATAGACCTATTGCCTTTGCATCCAGAACTCTCAATATGTCGGAAGAGAATTACTTCGCTATCGAGAAAGAATTATTGGCTATCGTGTGGGCCTGTAAATATTTTCGACCGTATCTCTACGGAAGGAATTTTACGCTCTATACTGATCATAAGCCATTGACATATAGTTTGAATCTCAAGGACTCAAATAGCAGGCTCATTCACTGGCGCCTATATTTAGAAGAGTTCGATTATGAAATAAAATATAGACCTGGCAAACAGAACGTCGTGGCTGACGGTTTGTCAAGGATGAAGGAGGAGTGTAAAGTCAATGAACTAGACGACATTTCTTCTTCTTCTTCATCGGAGGGTGAAGATGATTCTTCTTCAGACGGAGACACGGTTCATTCGGCTGACACAGATGCTTCAGTATTTATTCCTTGTACGGAAGCACCACTAAATAGTTTGAGTAATCAGATCCTTTTGAGGATGGGGATCTGGTGAGGAGGAAACCTACGAAGAAATTTTTCCACGAATGTTTAGACGAAGTATTACTAAGCATATTTTTGGGGTTCCCTACCTCATAAGATTATTTAATGAATTTATTGATCCTAAAAGATCAAACTGTATCTTATGCCCAGAGCGATTAATACCAACAATTCAAACGGTATACAAAAACTACTTTAGTAGAGGGAAACCTCTTAAAATTTTTATCACGCAGAAATTATTAATTGATCTGCGAACATTGGAGGACCAAAATCTTATATTAGAACAAACACATTCCAATGGCCATCGAGGCATATGGGAAAATAACCGGCAAATCGCAAGCCGTTATTTTTTCCCCGCCATGAAAAGCAAAATATGCCAGTTTATAAGGCTCTGTAGTACTTGCAATAAGAATACGAACGACATCCGTACAAAATAAAACTCGGATCAACACCAAATCCCAAAAAGCCTTTAGAGATAGTTCATATAAAAGTGTTCATTAAAAGTCCTTATATATTTCTTTCCTTTTCAGATAAATTTTCTCGTTTCGCAACCATCATACCCATTAAATCCCGGAATATCAATGATATGAAAAACGGATTAACCAAATATTTTTCCCTATATGGTACCCCAAATTTAATTATCTCTGACAATGAACCCTCTATAAAGTCCATCGAAATAAGGTCTCTTTTACAAAATTTAGGTGTCCAGATTTATTTCACACCTCCAAACACCACAGTACGAGCAATGGTACCGTTGAGAGGTTTCACTCCACCTTGGGTGAGATCTACCGATGCACTAAGCCCGACTATCCTTACTCAACCGATAAAGAAATTTTTAGGATCGCATGCACTATTTATAATAATACATGCATTCAGCTACCAAATTTAAACCCAGGGAAATATTTTACGCACTGCGAGATGGAGAGGAAAGGCCTCTGGACATGAGACGGATTTTAGCAAATAGGGATAAATTTTTCGATGAAATAATTTTACAATCTAATCAAGTTAAAACGAAAAATTTGGAGTACCATAATCAGGAAAGAGAAGACCCACCAGCCCTATCAACAGAAGGCAGCGTGTACAATAAAGTACAAGGTATCAGAAACAAAGGGCGGGAAAGATATCTCCCGGTCACGGTTGTCCAGGATAAAAGACGAACTTTCATGAACCGCTCCGGCCTAGAGATACATAAAGATAACATTCGGAGAAACTGAATCCATACAAAATTTCTCTTGCTTGCAACAATTTCAAAATGTGGATTCAATACATAACTACCCTGACTGCCTTGGCATTCGTGACGATCGCATCACAGACCATACAACTTTACGACCTGACAAGAAACCTAGGACTACTGACGCTACAAACAGGAAACACTCTCATCAAGACTGGCAGACATCGCATATACCACGCTATCGATTTAATCAAATACAAACCGCTTTTGGATAAAATTGAACTTGCCATCGACGGACTCAAAGTTTTCACAGACTCTACGGACATGACCTCTACGTTAAATTCAAAGTTTGAACAAGTCCAAAACTCATACAAAAAATTATTACCAAGCAAACAGTTATCGATCTTTTACAGAAGAATTTAGATTCAATTTTCGAAGTAATTCAATTAGCAAAAATAAATGTAATTTCAAAAAAATCCTTAGAACCAAACGAACTCAAATTTATCTTAGATAGATTAGAAGAGCAGAATTTAATAATACTGAACACAGATCAGGCCTACGATTATTTAGACATCCGCGCACTTTTCAAAGGAACAATCCTATACCTCATCATCGGCGTACCACAGTTATCACCCAACACTTACGACAGCCTTTTACTCGAACCACTACCGATTAACAGAAAAATCATTAAACTACCATGGCGTCGAGCGGCCATCCATAAAAATCTAACCTACTTTCAAAAAAAGAACCGTCTGTCTCTCGAAGGAAAAACACTTTGCGAAGAAGAAAACCTCCAAGACATTTCAGACGATGAATGTTTCTCAAAAATTATTAGAGGACTGCATGGCAAATGTACCTTTACAGAATACCACAATTCACACAAAATAAAACAACTCACAGACAACTATGTCATCGTGAAGAACGCCTCCGTTACACTGGCAACAGATTGCTTACACAACGAACGAAAACTATCCGGAACAGTTTCGATATATTTCTCAAACTGCACTATCACCATCGACAAGTTAAAATTCATCAATACAACATTTTCGGCACACATTTTGCCAACCATAATACCTTTGGATGGAGTAAAGATTGAACAAGCTACGTTCGAATCAGAAATAGACCTTCAAGGACTAAAAAAGCTACACATTGACAACCGAGATCAGTTACAGATCCTGCAGAAAGAACATTCTCTCCAAACAGTCACAAGTTTGGGGGTTATCTTCCATTTGTATCATTTCAGGCATATTCTTCCTTATCTACATCTTCTATAAAAGAAAAACTCCATATACAGAAACAAACCTGACAGTCAACATAAAAAAACCGACATCCTCAGAGCAAGACGAGATCGATCATCGGAACATCGGATTGGGACGATCCGATCTCGAGGAGGGAGCAGTTAACAGCAAAATCACACGCTTGCCGACACCTTTCACCACTTGCAAACGTGGAGCAAGGTAGAACTTATAACCATATCACCGGACACCACTATCATCGGACTTCAACGACTTCGACGGCTAACAGACGCCGGACATCGAGTTGCCGACGCAGCATTAACGCCAACCTAGACGTGGATCACACCGTCGTGTGAATGCATTGGAATGTGCTGACGTAGGGACATAGCGACAGGTTAGCTAGGGTAGAAATAAGTTTGGAGAATAAAATAATTTAATTCTGTTCCAACCAACGAGCGAGTAAGCATGTTTAGTTATTAAAAACTCCCGAAAGTCAAATGCAAATTTAATTGAGGTAACGTTCTGAAAGGTGACGAGCAAAAAAAAAGAAAAAGTCGCTCCAGGACTAGAGGGGGCCCTTGAATCGGGAGGCCCGGGGCATTTGCCCCCCCCCCCTCAAATCCGGGCCTGAACACGCAACACGTATAAAGCTGCGTGTGCGAGAACCCTATCGGTCCGGCTCCGTCAGCTGCCAACATGAAATGAAATTATTATTTTGTGCATTCGCATTACGAACCAGAGACAGGAAGAAACTTGAAATAAAGGCGGAGTCTTGTACCTGTAAGACTCCACCTTTATTACAAGTTCTTTCCAGTTTGTCTCTGGTTCGTAAGTTACAACAGAGCTCTAAAAAATGATGACACCCCGTTAAGCAAACAGACGCGAGGCATACGGACGCGAGGCGTAGTACGCTAGGCATAATGGATGGCAGGCATACGGACACGAGGCATATGGACGCCGCCGAATGGACGCGAGGCCGAGTAGTCACGAGGCCGAATGGATACAAGGCCGAAAGGACACAAGGCCAACGGGAAGTGATGCGGAATATGTTATTATAGTCATCATCATCACAGCATTCAATAACATGTATTTCGCTTCAAACTGTCATTTGGAAAGCAACACACTCGCGGCCTTCCGCCGACTCGCTGTTCGAGCGAATGCTGTCCTTACTCGCTACCGCTCGTTCGGACTTAACTAAGGGAAGAAAACTCTGTTTGAGTAGACCTAGCAAACCAGTAGATCAGTCGTTTGGGTGCGAGAGGCCGCCGCTTCCGACGGCGGGTCGGCGGCCGGCTCGGACTGCGGAAACCACGGCGGCTTAGTGCCGCCTCGTTTCCTTGCCCTCGATTATGCGTCTTCGCCGCATGATTTCAAGAAAAGTATTATACCCAACTTAAACTGTTTAGGAATATAATAACACCTGAACTACATAATTGGATCTCATGCGATCGTACAACATCGCATTCGGCCTCGCGTTCATCCGGCCTTGCGACCGTTCGGCCTCGCGTCCATTCGACCTCGCGTCCGTTATGCCTTTTGGCAGTATGCCTCGTATCCATTATGCCTCGCGTCAGTATGCCTAGCATACTATGCCTAAAATCCATATGCCTAGCGTCCATATGCCTCGTGTCCCGTCCCCCTAAAAAATATTAGTAACAGAAAGCGACCTCGAGTAAACAACAACAACAACAAATCGTTTACAAAGTCAGATCGGTTGTATCCGTTAGTGTCGACTGTGCTTGTGAAGAGAGATGGTGATTGGTTGCTTGGTATGATTTAGACAATCAATGTTATTCATCAACTTTTCAATAGTGTATCCCAAACAATAGGTTGTTTTTGTTGCATACATTTAACCGTAAAAGAATTTCTGATGATCGAAACCTGACCACTTTTCCCTGGTTGAATTACTAGATTTTCAAATTCAGGCGTCTAACTTCGATATCAAAGTCAACATCAAAAAAATTTCATTCAAATATGTATTAAAAATTTTTTTTCTTAACTGTTAAAAGTGTATAAAAATTTTAATCGAATATTTCCAAAACGAATAAAAACAAACTGTAACTGTTTTTTCAGTACAAAGCATATAGCATTAAATCTAACCTTATAATCGTTGTGGTAACGCTTCTCGGTCGGAGGGCTGTGGAATGAGCGCGAAGCACTCCACTATTGTTGGCCCTAACTAGTGTTTCATGAACTGGTATTCTGCAAACATTCGACTAATTTAATTCAGACTAATTAGAAAAAAATCTTCGATGAGCTTTAGATTATTCAGGCATTAGACGTAAAAAACACTTGCCATATCTTATTTGGACTTAGGCTGCATAAAATTTTTGCTAGGGCAAATATGTTTGTTAATTTAGCCGTTACAGATTTGATCTGTACATACTATATGTCATTCGTACTCAGAAATATAGAAAATTGAAAGGGAAAGAAAAAAAATAGATCTAAGTTGTAATGAATATATTCCAAGATTCTCGTTGAAATAAGTATGAATAAACAAGTCCAGTGATAATAAGAATGTCGTTAAGTGGCAACGCATATGTTTAATAAGAATGATAATTCTTTTCGTTCATGTGCATACTACAAATTTTTGTGAAGATAGCCTTATTTTTCCTCTCGGTGTTATTTCTGTACTTCTGTACAAATATATTCGGTTCAACACAATTGGCATACAGCGCTAAAACCTGAAAAATCGCAGCACTGAAACGTGAAAATGCAGTATCAAAATCTGCAATCAATAATGCATCCAAAACCAGCTCAAAAGCAAGTCAAGCATTATTCAAAGATTTTTTAAACTCCATCTCCTCACACTCTACTCACAACGTTACTACCCAAATTAGTATGAGGAAAATATTCCATTCACTAATCATAACAAAAACTAGTGAGAAATGTCATTGACGAAATTGCAATACAAACGCACGATTTCTCGGTGACGAACATAGCACATTTTGGTATCTGTTTGGCTGCTATAGAAAACCTGCCGAAAAAAATATCTGCCGAACTACTTACTATCCCTCCCATCATCACCGCACCGCATCATTCGCGACTACGAAGGTGCTGATATTTGTTTGGTTTTTGCATAAGAAAAAGAAGGAAATATTTTTGCTTTTGTCATCATGACAATTGCAGCCTTTAAAATGTCTTTCAACTTCGTAGTCGCAAATTGCTGCTGCGTGACTGTGATGCGAGGTGCAATCCATCCAACCAACATTTATGTGACTCTCAATTATTCTCTTGCTTGTTGCTATCGTTTTTATTTCCAACGATGCGCCCCGTACGAAGAGAGAATCACAACGGAGCAACGCCCATCACTCTATTTTCAGAGCTGTATAGTGAATCTATTAGCGAATTTCTTTATTCCACTGTGTGCGGGCAAAACTCCCGAGGAATAATAAAACGTCATCGCCATTTAAGACGCAAGTAAGAAAGAGATGCCAGATAATTGTTAACGAACTTAGCACGTGCGGTGGTGGGTTGAAGCTGACAAATTTTACAGTGCGCTTCGGGCAGCACGGCAGGTCAAAATGGAGCGAATAAAGAAGGGTTTTGACAGCAGTTAATGCGCTTTCAGGTCAAAACGAGGTGAGCTGGTGGAATAAAGAAATTCGCTATATATTTTAGAGAAATGACAAGGCACTTACCGTTAAGGCAACTGTCAACATCAAAACGGGCGAGCTGTATAATTTTGCATTGCCGTTATCCGTTTTGATGTTGACAGTTGCCTTAACGGTGAGTGCCTTGTCATTTCTCTAATATACAGGTTCCTTAGAGCTGTATGTAGTCTACTGTTGTATTTGTCATCTCCGAGAGACCAAGGCACCAACATTTTATTACGTATTGAGAGGATACAATTTTAGTCATGACCTGTGCACATCATGATGTGTACAACTTAACTGCTCTCACACTGGTGAGCATATCGACCCACGTGCTTGAAGAGAACAACGAATCGTGCACATCTGAGTAGCTTGCAAAAACACCTTGAAGAAATATAAAATATTGTGGAACGGACAATCGTTACCGTTGCAACATTGTTTTCGTTTTCGCGGTGTAGCTACACTTTTTCCGGACTATACTTTGCAGCTTCAAATAAAACATTTTCAGTGTCGTTGCATTGGTATGCGTAATAATGGGATAGCTGTCAATTCGTTTTGATTTGGTCATTATCGCATTCGTCATTTTGTCTCGTTTCCATTTCATATGTCCATCTCGCAAATGTGCTAAAAAAAATTTACCTGACACTCAACCACGTGGAACGAGAACCAAAACAAACCAGTTTTGACACATAAGTGTTAATGTGTTGGTAGCTTCCTACAGTACACTCTGCTTTTTTCGGATGTCGTCAGGGACATAAAAAGTGTAGGCAGAGACAGAAAAAGGGTACCTTGCTGGATCGAAACCCGTACAGTATCGAAATCCGTACACCGTGATGTTTTTCTTCAGTTTTAAGCATTATAAAAATGAAAATTCATATGATGATTACATGTACAATGTACATGTAACTATCATATGAATTTTCATTTTTATAATGCTTAAAACTGAAAAAACATCAAGGTGTACGGATTTCGATACTGTACGGGTTTCGATCCAGCACGGTAGTCCGAAAAGTCAAATAAAACATTTACGGTGTCAAAAGTGTCGTTTGAGTGTAGCTACACCGCGAAAACGAAAACGACATTAGGATTTAGTCTCGAGGTATGGGAAAGTAGGTAAAGACGGAAATTGCGGGTAAAATGGACACTTTTAATGTTTCACAAACTAGAATGTATTATGATAGTTGAGTGATGCGAATACTTTCTTTGTAGTGTGTTAATACTTTTGAGATGCATATCGGTTTTCAACAAGCAAACTGTCAAATTTGTAAGTAAAACAAAGATTATTTTCGTGAACGCGCTATTTAATGTAATTTTCATTCCACGGAAAATAGTGGAAAACTCGTGAAACTTATGTGTTTTCATCTGTTCCCGATAGTAAAGTGTTTAATTAGTCTGTCCTCGGTTTTCTAGTGAAAATCCAGCAGAATTTCGATGTTCCAATAAAGAGCTATGATTGTTTGAAAAATATATAGCGGGCAAGACGGAAACACTAAGGTAGGGAAACATGGACACACGGATTTTCCAAGATTTTTTACATGTAATATAGGTTGTGTATTGACTGTATTACAAAGTACAACCACGAGAGAATCAAGCAGATATTAAACACTAAGCAGTTACAGACCATATAGGCCGTGAATTTTTGCCTTCATCCAAACCCACCCTCCCAAACTGTTCACGTGATGTATAGATGGACTCTAATAACGTGTAGTAGTGTATATGCATGCCGTGTCTAATGATAACGGCCATCGGTGCATAAACTTTGCGGCCTCCCGTCGTATGGTATTCCGAAGTACCTTCTTCCCCCGCAAAGGTATCCACAAACCCACCTGGAGATCACCCGACCAACAGACAGAGAACCAAATCGACCACGTTTTAATCGACGGCAGGTTTTTCTCCGACATCATCAACGTTCGCACCTACCGCAGTGCGAATATAGACTCGGACCACGACCTAGTAGCTGTGTGCATGCGCTCGAAACTATCGACGGTGTATAACACCCGCCGAAGTCGAACGCCGCGACCAAATATTGAGCAACTGCGGGACGCCGAGGCTGCACAGGAATACGCGCAGCAGCTGGAGGCAGTGCTACCTACGGAAGAGCAGCTTGGCGCAGCTACCCTTGAAGATGGCTGGAAAAAGTATCCGATCCGCCATAGGTAGTACTGCAGTAGCGCTACTAGGTACAAGGGCCCCGAATCATAGAAATGACTGGTTTGACGGCGAATGCAAACGGTTAGTCGAGGAGAAGAATGCAGCACAGGCGAGAATGCTGCAACGATACCGACAGGCACGGAACACCCAAAACTCAGTCCTCCGAAGGAAGAAGCGCCAGCAAGACGACCGAGATCGCGTAGCGATGGAAGAGCTGTACCAAGCTAACGACATAACGACACTCGGAAGTTCTACGAGAAGCTGAACAGCTCCCGCAAAGGCTTTGTGCCGCAAGCCGATATGTGCAGGAGCTTGGACGGCAACCTCTTAACAGACGAGTGTGAGGTGATCGAAAGGTGGAGGCAGCACTTCGACGAGCATCTAAACGGCGATGCAGTAAAGCGCGAGGACGGTATGGCAATTAATCTTGGTGCACGAGCAGAAGACATCAGAATTCCAGCCCCCGATCTTCTGGAGGTGGAGGAAGAGATTGGTCGGCTGAAAAACAATAAAGCTGCTGGAGTGGACCAACTTCCCAGCGAGCTATTGAAATACGGTGGAGAAACACTGGCTAGAGCCGTGCACTCTGTCATTGTCAAGGTTTGGGAGGAAGAACGAGTACCGGAGGAGTGGATGGAGGGTTTTGTGTGTCCCATCTACAAAAAGGGCGACAAACCAGAGTGCTGCAATTACCGGGCAATCACTCTGTTGAACGCCGCCTACAAGGTACTCTTCCAAATACTTTGCCATCGACTATCACCATTTGCGAAGCAGTTCGTGGGGCACTACCAGGCGGGATTTATGGGTGCCCGCGCCACCACGGATCAGATATTCGCGGTTCGGCAGGTTATGCAGAAATGCCGCGAATAAAACGTGCCCACACATCATTTGTTCATCGATTTAAAATCGGCGTACGACACAATCGATCGGGACAAGCTATGGCTAATTATGCACGACTACGGATTTCCGGACGCGGTTGGTCAAAGCGACGATGGATCGACTGTTTAACATTGCCCTGGAAGATGTCATTAGAAGAGCGGGGATTAACACGAGTGGCACGATATTCCAAAAGTCGGTTCAACTGTTTGGTTTCACCGACGATATTGACATTGTGGCTCGGACCTTTGTGAAGATGGCGGATACGTACATCGGACTAAAGGCTGAAGCCAAACGGATTGGACTGGTCATCGATGCATCGAAGACGAAGTACATGAAAGGAAGGGGTTCACGAGAGGACAGTGCTAACCTCCCACCTCAAGTTCAAATTGGTGGTGATGAAATCGAGGTGGTTGATGAGTTCGTGTATCTTTGCTCACTGGTAACTGCCGACAACGATACCAGCAGAGAAATTCAACGGCGCATTATGGCAGGAAATCGAGCATACTTGGGTCTCCGGAGGACGCTCCGATCGAGTAGAATTCGTCGCCGCACTAAGTTAACCATCTACAAGACGCTGATCAGACCGGTAGTCCGGTAGGGCATGAGACATGGACTATGCTTGTGGAGGACCAACGCTCCCTTGGGGTCTTCGAGCGGAAGGTGTTGCGTACCATCTTCGGTGGACTGCAGATGGAAAACGGAGTGTGGATAAGGCGAATGAACTACGAACTGCAGAAGCTGCTTGGGGAGCCATCTATCGTCCACACCGCTAAGATAGGCAGGTTGCAGTGGGCTGGGCATGTTGTAAGGATGTCAGACGACAGCCCGGTAAAGATGGTTCTTGAAACCAATCCGTCAGGGAGGAGACGGAGAGGTGCACAACGGGCAAGGTGGATCGATCAGGTGGAAGACGACCAGCGGACCCTACGCAGACTGCAGAGCTGGCGAACTGCAGCCATGGACCGAGTGGAATGAAGACGACTCTTACGTACAGCAAAGGCCACACCACGGCTTGGGACTGTTTGGTAAGTAAGGTAAGTGTATGGCCATCCGTAGAAGGCCCTGTTCGCAGCTGCAACTCAACGTTTCACTTCACGGCTCATATCGTTGTCACATGTCACAAGCGTACCAAGATAAACGAACTCGTCAACCACTTCAAATCGTTCCCCATCTTACTCCACCTTAGCACCAACACCACGAGAACTCCCACGCTCCCTACAATCTGCCACGTTTTGGCAGAACTAATGACAATTCAAAATCTCGCTGCTTCCCTCTTAAAAGGTACGAAGGTCTCCTCCACGGCCCTACGGTCGATACCAATGTCGCCCGCAAAACCAAGAAGCATGTAAGATTTCGTGATGAGACAGTGGTAATTCGCGGCAAAAAAGTTGAAAATTCGCGGGTGGCAAAATAGAAAATATTTAAAATTCACGGTAATTTCGCGGCAACCTTTTCTTTTGAAAACGTCAAATAAACTGCAACAATAAACAATAAAATTATTATTAGTTTATTTAATTTAATTTACGGTAATTTAATCGTATATTCATGATTTATTTGTAGTACGGACTACTGTGTTAAAGTGTCTTCAAGCATAGTTTGGTGTCGACAGGCACGCATTATTCAAGTTATTCTGACTCACGCTGCGGCTGCATTACGCATCTATCGAGTTTCCGGGAATCGATAAATATTTATTTTCCAATCGGAAAAGTCCAAAAAATGGTCCGCGTTCCGAGTACTTACCCAAATTGTAATATCAATCGCGTATTTTTAAAAATGCAAAAATGCTTGCTACTTGAAATAAGTAGGTACATCTTGCAACTTCGATTTTGCACTCTGGAATTATATCATGCAGGTCCCCAATCGGCAAAAATCTTCACCGGAAGAGAATCTAGTAACCGAACCGTCCGACAACAATTCAACCCTGACAAAATCTTGTTGTAAGAGAGCCATCGTTTTGGTTGCGTAGGAAAAAAAACTACCGTTGCCATCAAGGTGCCCATTAATCTTTAGCTTTGTCCGTGTTGCTGGTTTTCGCGGCATTTCGCGGATTTTTGTTAATTTCGCGGCTAATGCTGGATTTCGCGGCTTCCACTGTACCTAGTCATGATCGTACCGTTTCTATGCACGTTTGCTCTTCGTACTGCACCTTCAAGGGCGATGTTGAACAGTAAGTTAGAGAGCACATCCCCCTGCTTCAGTCCACCCAACGTTACGAACGCGACTGATGTCTCGCTAGCTATCCGCTAGCTATCCGATTCTTTCAGCGTCATACGACTCAGCTTAATTGGTTTCGTCGGAAAACCGTGTTCCAGCATGATCTGCCACAGCTTGCTTCTTTTCACTGAGTCGTATGCTGCCTTGAAATCCACAAATAGATGGTGCAGGCATATGAGGCCTTCCAATCAGTCGTTCGGCATTTGTTCATCCGCCCAGATCCTTAGTTTTACTTGGAGGTGGCACTCGGCATAGAACCAGCCGTTATGCTGTCTTCCACGCGTCGTATCTACCACCTCTCTCGCACTCGATAAAAGGGGGTTGTTATGTTTCTTAACAACGTTTTTTCGGGCATTCTTCTCATCCCGCATAATCAATAACCATGGTGAATTTCAACTCAGCTCTTTTTACATATTGAGGATAACAAGCCTACCACTAGGTTTGGCTAGTACTATAGACTTCACTTTGATTTGGCAAGTCATATGTTTTTTTAAAGGGGGGTTTGTTAGTAGCTTAAGTATTTATGATAAATAGCAGTAAATAATCAGTTTGTGTGACAAATCACAAATGGTGACTTCTCAACACTGTTGAAAATTTGTAATTTAAATTGTTAGGATTTGTTTGCTTTCGCAATTAGGACTTATCATTCGTAGGGATCTAAACCTACTTGTCAAAAAACGGGAATAACCTTACAACTAACTTATTTGCTAACTTATTGGCTATAAAGAGAGCTCATCGTAGCAATCGAGAATTGCAACGATTTTTGTCGAAAATTGTTAATAATTTTATTTGACATAGCTTCTCATGTTTCAACACCAGTAAGTCTTTGTAATTGAGCAATTCTCGCTGAAACCAGGCCACTAGGTGCACAAGGTCTTTAGAATTTGATATAAATACACATATCAGTTAGGAATAGAGAAAAAAATGATTATGGCATTTTTGTTTGATTGAATTTGTTGACCCCTCGGTCACCAAGGGACGATCCATTAATGATGTCACGCAAAATTTGGAAAAAATTAACTTCCCCCCCTCCCCCTTATCACAAGCTGTCTCAACTTTCTTGACCCCCTCACCCCTAATTACGTCACGTTTGAATACCCCCCCTCCCTTTTCTTTGGTAACAATTGATTGAAAATCGAGAAATTTGTTAAGAATGCATTTTTTCCTAATAAGAACGATTTTACTGAAAGAAAAACTGAAACAAAAAGGAAAATAAGATTATAGAAGATAACTAGAAAAAGCGTTCAGTTCTTATTCCAAGGATGCTGTTGATGGAGTCGCATATCGACGACATAGAAAGCCGAGACAGTAACTGCAGCATCGTTGCTGATTTTTGAAAGACCATCAATATTTAGTTCCTCTTCTTCAATCAATTCGCAATGCAAATCTTCTCCACATGTTACAAAAGCCAAGCATTTTTATTCACGTTTTGTCACAATTTTTGTATTGATTGGATTGAGACACTAAAATTTAATGAAATTGCGCTGGCATTCATAAACGAACATGCACGGTAAAACAGAATTAACGAACATTATGCTTTTTTCCGAGAAAAAACAAGTCAATTATTTTATCTAAAGCAAATCTTAAGCAAAAAAAGGGATCGTAGAGCTATAAATAAATGATGCAAATATCATGAATAGTTCTGAGTTGAACTCTGTGATTAGGTATGTGACTTTTTTATTAATTTATTTTTTTTTTCGAGTTAAATTGTGATGTCACACTCAAGCTAACCCCCCCTCCCCCATATGTCACAAAGTGTCACAGTAATTGAAACCCCCTCTCCCCCCCTAAACGCGTGACATCATTAATGGATGGTCCCTAAGATACCTATTATTTTTCCTCAAATGTCTTTCCTGAACATTAACAAACATTTCAATGAAGAACAATTACATATCATAGCTTTGATTTTAGATTTAGGGGCGAATTGAGTTCAAATATTCATGATTTTGCTTGTTTAACGTAGTGTTGTGAATAATATCTCAATTTTCGTCCTTATTCGAAACGGTGCATTCATGCGCCACCGTGTGAGCTTATTACCTACTTACTTATTTTCGTAAAATGGTTTTTGTCTTTGCTAATGGGTGCGCACGATGCGCACGCTTGCTTAAATCATCACAAGTGAGCAGCATTATTGATAGTTTTTGTCTTCGATAATGAATGTGCACGCTTGCTTATAGCGACACTAGCGGCATTATAGCCCACTAAGCAAAATTTCAAAATTATCGTTATTTTTCTGGTCGATGAAATCGTCATCGAGTGGCATGTCTGGTTGTCTGTGGATATACCATTGGAGTTGAATGAAATAAATATGTCAAAAGCTTACTAATGGATGATATTTTATTGCCTAAAAGTTTGAAAAGGATCGGTCTACTTGGTAATTTCCTGTAGCTTTTTTTCGTGATGCCATTTTATGTGGGACACCTTTTAACGAACAGTAAAAAACCCGTTTGTTGAAAGTCTAAAACAGAAGGTTGGGAACTACTGTTCTAGAGGATACCCAGACGATGGCAAAGCTCATCCTGCCAGTGTTTTCCAAGATGACACCCCGTTAAGCATACAGACGCGAGGCATACGGACGCGAGGCCGAATGGACGCGAGGCCGAATGGACGCGAGGCAGAATGGACGCGAGGCCGAATGGACACGAGGCCGAATGGACGCGAGGCCGAATGGACGCGAGGCCGAATGGACGCGAGGCCGAATGGACGCGAGGCCGAATGGACGCGAGGCCGAATGGACGCGAGGCCGAATGGACGTGAGGCCGAATGGACGCGAGACCGAACGGACGCAAGGCCGAATGGTCGCGAGGCCGAATGGACACAAGGCCGAGAGGACACGAGGCCAAGGAGAAGTGATGCGGAATATGTTATTATCGTCATCATCATCACAGCCCTCTTTCAATAACATGTATTTCGCTCCAAAGTGTCATTTGGAAAGCAATACACTCGCGGCCTTCGGCCGACTCGCTGTTCGAGCGAATGCTGTCCTTACTCGCTACCGCTCGTTCGGACTTAACTAAGGGAAGAAAACTCTGTTTGAGTAGACCTAGCAAACCAGTAGATCAGTCGTTTGGGTGTGAGAGGCCGCCGCTTCCGACGGCGGGTCGGCGGCCGGCTCGGACCGCAAAAAACCACGGCGGCTTAGTGCCGCCTCGTTTCCTTGCCCTCGATTATGCGTCTTCGCCGCATGATTTCAAGAAAAGTATTATACCCAACATAAACTCTTTAGGAATATATTAACACCTGAACTACATAATTGGATCTCATGCGATCGTACAACATCGCATTCGGCCTCGCGTCCATTCCGCCTTGCGTCCATTCGGCCTCGCGTCCGTTATGCCTTTTGGCAGTATGCCTCGTATCCATTATGCCTCGCGTCTGTATGCCTAGCATACTATGCCTAACATCCATATGCCTTGCGTCCATATGCCTCGTGTCCCGTCTCCGTTTTCCAAAAGGAAGACAAATGGCATAATATTGCTAATAGTAACGCAAATAACAAGACTACTATGGATAATTTGGTTAACGCTGCTATGCGGTCAAGGCATGTGTGTGATGTAGGTAAGAAGGAATTACAGCGAAGTGCTTTGAAAACCGATGGTTTAGAAAATATTAAGCGGCACAAAGGTAAAATCAATTCTGCTGAATTGAATCTTATTTTTGAAGAACCGTCATTGAGATCTTTGGGGATCTCACCACACCATACGAATGGCTTAAATTTATTCTACTTCAATAAATCTACAATAACTAATAACTTCTTCTAACATTAAGTACAATAGAACACTTTCTGGAACATGATAGAAACAAATCAGGCATTAAGCGTAATGTTTACCTATATTTGCAAGCTGTTTTTTTTTGTTAGGGAATTAATATTACGAAATTATTTGCAAGCTTGCTAGAATTACTTTTTTTGAAGAACTCAAAATTCAGAATCTGTAGAAATATTTTTTTTAATTAAGAAACAAATTAGCAACAAACAAGGCTTGCATTAACAAAGATAAAAATACCCAACAACAATAAAAAAGTTATTTACCTCTCATATTCGATTTTCTATGTTTTAGCTGTAGGTACAATAAACATTCTTACTAAAAATGAATATCTATAAAAAACTTGGTATCTCAACTTTTTTTCGCTCACCTTAGTACCTAGCTTCGTTTTTTTGGTGGGCTTCACATTTTTACAAAGTAACAAACTGAAATATAGATTTTTTTCTAATGAATGTGGCCATATGAGCGCTTTAGTTTTTTTTTTCAACAAATCAAAAATTTGAGCCCTAATGGGTTAATTAAGCACGAACCAATTTGTCCAGAAAAAATACTTAAATTATTTATCTAAATGGAAATTACAAAAACAAATTGTATTGTTTAAGATTTTCATCCAAAATCCGAATTTATGTGGTCCTACGGAAGCTATGTGGTCCTACGGAAGCTATGTGGTCCTACGGAAGCTATGTGCTCGTGTCTTGGACACAACCACTGTAATTTTTCTAGTATTCTACATGGATATTTCATAGCCAATAAAAGGTACCAGGAATTATGCATCAGGAAACCCTAACGAAAACTTATTGTAATCAACGAATATTAGGAAATTAGAAAAAATGAATAATTGATGTAATACGTATGCGACATCGAATTTTATGGTAACTTACAAGTATTTTTCACAACTGTTGATCTCAATTATAGACACAGGCCCAAAAAATTATGATATTTCTCATGTTTGCAAAATTGAATTATTAATATTTAATATGAAACATTCTATATAGACCAAATATATTAAAATTTATTTTCAGCTGTCGCTGCTTAGAAGCCGCCGCCTAAGTTCAGTATTTATTTATAGTTCATTGTGGTATCATTAGTGGGTGGAGTACGAGATTTTTCATGTAAACACTCGATAGCGTGAAATTAAACCTAACAATCCTTAACATACCTTTTGTGGCCAAATTAAATGTTTCCATAGTAAAGAATGAAAAAATCTTCAATATTTCGTATATTTTTATATCAAGTGAAGAGATCGGATTTCTTCTTCAACGAAAATATTTTTATTACTAACAATATAGGTAATGACAGCCAGAGATGCCAGATGTTTTGAAAAATGTCTGCAACTGCTCGAAAAACCGGAAAAATGTGCTCGAAATCTGAAAAAAATCCGTCCGTGATCCGAAAAAATTTCGCTCGCGCAGGCAAAAGTCTGTAAAAATCTGCACACATTTTAAGAAAATCTGCACAAATATGAGGAGTCTCTTAAAAAATCTGCAGAAACCGTGAAAAAAATGCAAATATCTGCAAACCGATAAATATCTGCACACGGACTCCAAAAATCTGTGTTTTGCAGACAAATCTGTACATTTGGTATCACTGATGACAGCAGAGATGCCAAATGCTTTTGAAATATATTTGGAACTGCTCGAAAAATAGCCAAAATCTGCTCGAAATCTGCACAAAAACTATCCGCAATTGGGTTGTTTTGCTATTCACGAATTTTTCATTTATATGTATCAGCTAAAATAGTGTAATTTTCCGAGAAAAACGTGATTTTTTAAAATTTTATATCATTGTCCTTCGATTTCCAAATGAAGAATTAAATATCGCTCTAAATCGCTAAAATGACAGTTGGTACATGGGCGAACTTTCATTGTAGCAATTTGGAGCAGTTTTAATTCGTGATTTAAAAATTGAAGGACGATAGAAATTTTTTGTAAATCACGTATTGTTTAGAAAATGCAGCTCTTTCAGATGATATAAAAAACCGATATAGCTAAACAACCCATTTTTTTCCAGTGGTAAATTTTTCACTGCAAGCATGCAGAGATAATAATACATGTCAAAAGGATCTATCTTCTTTCATCGATTTTCTTGATTGACTTTTCATTTGTTTAATAGTTCAGCTAAAGTAACTATTCCCAAGGTGGTTTTTATTTAAAAAGCTTTCCGCTATCAAATGGTGTGAAGGACATATCATGAAACGTGTTTAATAAGCCGTGGTGGTTGAAAGAAACCGATCGATCAAAAAATCGATCAAAGCAGATAGATCCTTTTGACATGTTGCTCTACATATATAAATTCATTGCAGTATTTCCCGTTACTTGAGAAGGTAGTTCAAGTTCGAATAAATATTGTGGATTTCAGGATAATTACACGAATCACGATCAAACTAACTTGAACCCTTCGAACCCCGCGGCGACTGCGCCAGTATGGTATGAAGTAAATGAAGCAGTCCAAACAGTATAATGAATCTGGCAACCATACTGTATATAAATATTAGGCGACGAATTTCGGCATCACAATACCGCTGCCAGCACTTTTTACGTAAAAATCATTGCTTGTTTCTGTTTGGTGTTGAACATTTGGAGCATGCACTTTATGTGAAAAATTGAAATCCTGGAACGCATCAATTTCGTACAATGGGGGATACAGAGGAAATCGATAAGAATGCTCACAACCTCGAGAATGAAATGATGGAGATTGGAGGACGAAACGAATATGAATATTCCGCAGAGCCGCTGCAGATTGACGACGATGTTTTGTACGATTCTGAATACCTGGAAGATTCGGAACAGCCGCCACACGATGTTTGCTCGGATTTTAGTACTGAGTCTGAGCCATCGACTTCCAAGGGTCTACCAGCAAAAAAGGTAAGAGTTGGATTTTTTTACATGCCACAATATGCATTGGTTATGAAATTCAATGATTTTAGGCAAAGATTAATCGGAGTTTCTGCGCCAACATGAAGAGTATAACGGCAGTATTGAGCGGAAAGAAGTTCAGATTCCAAGCCGCAGTTTACTTGAAGAAGTTCAAAAATCAAAAGTCATATGAAAACTGCGGGACGGTTAACGTTGATGGAGACACAACCGAAGAAGTTGTTCTAAAAATTTGGGAGTTCTGTTCCAAGTTTGTTTATCGCGCCGTTTTTTTCTCGGAACCGTCCGATTCACGAGCTGACCCTAAGTGGGTTGAATTTTCGCCGAAATACGATGAACGTGATGATACATTTGTTGTTTTTCAGGATAAATCTAGCAAGAAAAACATTGCTCCCTCTAAAGTAGATAGCAATTCTTTGGTAAATTGGATAGTAAAAGAAGTTTTCGTAATCGTATACAAGTACTCGGAATCAGTTACAAGTCTTGAGAAATGGCGTCTTGTTGAAAACCAGCTCCTTCGCCCATTAGAAACTGACCGTTCGGGTGCGGAATCTGTAACTTCCATAAACCGGCTGAAGGAGGAGCTCAAACGCATACACGGAAAGTACCTATCAGGTGACGACGTTAATTGGGGATGCTGGGCATGTTGGATATCGAGCAAGCCGTATTGAAAAACCAGGCGCCTCCCGAACATCTTATTAACCTTTTTCGCAGTGTACCTGTCCATAGTGACACAATTTTGGTAAAAGCAAGACTTGATCTACAGGTGGCCAGCACGGTTAACTCTGCATTCCGAAACATACTCGGCGAACTGAAAAATGATCACCAACAAGCGAGCAACATATTGAATATTATGGGAGAAAGGATTTCGATGATGGAGGCTAAGCAGAAAGAATACGACGACATGTTAGCAGCAATGAACACTTCAGTGAGTGTGAAGGAAAATAAATTTTCGGTTGAGCTTGCTCATAGTATTACAAACTGCCTCGACGTAGATCATGATTTGATTTAAGTTTGTTCATTTTTACCTGTGGCTGATTAAAAACAATTTCCGAATGAAGCCGAACATCGTTTATTTTTCTATAAAATACATTGATGGAATAAAATGAGAAAATGTTTTATGTTAAGTTTCAAATCCGAACTTCTTAATATCTAGTCCCAAACCCCGACTGGGATCGAATTGCCTTCCAGGAAGATAACCACATTTTGCGAACACTCTTGTGAAATCGTAGTTTTTGAAGTGTCGGAAAGCCTCAGCGATGACAACTGTGAGATTTTTGGAACTATTTTCTACGTAGACCCGTTTCAAGTATTTCTTGAGATACCCAAAGAGAAATTCAGTTGGGTTGTAAAATGGGGCATAAGAAGGAAAAAAAACTACAATACCCAATGATCGCAAGTATTCGATTATCGATTTATGACAATGGATTCTCGCTCTATCGAGAATCCATACAGAGTATGCTCCAGGGTTTCGCTGTACTAGACAGGAAGTAGCGAAAGAACGAACGCAGTTGAAAAATTTTTCTCTGGTAAACGTGCCTTCGGTGGAATAGGTATCGAGTACTCCGTTGTACCCTATGAAACTGAGCAGGGAACAGAGAGGCCGACGTACAAATTCTCCTCTGTATATGATTTTTTGCCCAACTCGAGCATACCCTTTATTTCTGAGCATGCTTCGGTTATCGCACGATGCTTTGTCGAGAAATACCAGTGAATGAATATCCCAGGTGACAAGAGACATATCCGAGGCAAACCTGTAGATGCCCAGTATTCGTATTTGGATTGCCCGGCGTTCTAAAACTTTCCAGGAGAGTCCTTCTTCATGAAGGATTCGGCATATAGAAGCTGTGCTTATTGTTTTGTAAAATCTTCGCTCAAATTGTGACTTGGTCTCGTCAATGTAAAGAATGGGACAGTCCTTGTAACGATCGACCAGCCACCTTCTCTGGTCGGAGTTGAACTTGAGATACACCTGTTCCCTATCTTTCCGCTTGAAAATCTTGTTCTCTTCGTAAATTTTTATCCAGTTTGAGAGGGTTGTTCGATGTTTCGCATATATTTTCGCAAGTGTATTTTTACTAAATCCAAGAAAGTTATATCCATACAGATAGTGATACCACATACTTAAGAGAGCTTATCGTAGCAATTGAGGATTGCGACGATTTTTGTCGAAGCGTTTTCTTCTTTGTCAAACAACAGCTCGACTAGATCGGCACAGCATAAAGCATTGCTGGTCTAAAAATTTGTTTGTAAATCAAAAGTTTATTTTTTAAACAAAGTTTAGAATTCCATTGCCACATCTTGTATATTTGATGCACTTTGCTTGTCTACTCTCAATGTGCTCTTTGAAAATAAGCTTCTTATTGTGAATTATTCCCAAGTATTTAACCTTGTCGGACCAACTTTAAGTAACCCCATTCATCTTGACAACGATTATTGTTTGGCTTGAGGAAAAGATATACGTCGATATTGCCTTTTTAATATAATTCTTTTATATCCTGAAACTTATAAACCTTTTTCACAAATCTTTTTCCTACATTTTCTTCGGGGTATCTTTTTGAACTTTATTTGTTTTTTTTTTGTTCTTTTTTTTTGTCCCTTTCTGGCATTTGGTCCTTAATGTTCCTATTTTTGAGGCTCTGCAATATCATTTCCGCTACTTTCGGTTGTTGGCAACGCCAATTTCTTGAATACTTTTCTGGCATTTCGAGTAATCTTTCAAGCTTAAATGACGCTTTTTTATATTCGCTAACTTTCCGTCGGGCGACTGTTGTGTTGATCACTGACGGACGGAACAAGAAAAGGAAATGATGTGACTAAATATCTTTCTCACACATAAACATAAACACACACAGACATAAACATACACACACACAGACACAAACATACGCACACAGACACAAACACACACACAGACACAAACATACACACACAGACACAAACACACACACACACACAAACACACACACCCACCCACACACCCACACACACACACACACACACACACACACACACACACACACACACACACACACAGACATACATATATATATACCTATCAAATTTGCCAAGAGCTTCCTGGTCCCCCTAGATAAGTCTCGCGACGGACCCCCGGTTGAGAACCACTGTTCTAGTCGTTCAGAGTAGTTTTGGATTCCGATAGCTGATGGACTTTGCATACTGACGATTTCGTTGAAAATGTTAAATTCTTGGAGAGAAAAAATACTGATTGTTTTTTTTCGATTTCACAATATCGCCAAGAGCTCTAGTCAAGGAAATTTCTTTTCCAAATTCGACTTTGTAAAAAAAAGGCAGGACTTTACATTTCGTTTCGGTAATTGATCTAATTTATTGTACACAGATTTCGCAGTTAACTATTTAGTATACAGGATAATTACGAGGTATGCCATACTGCTACTGCTCTACTGCTGAACAGTTCGGTTGTTTACAAACAAACACGTATAGTGAAACGATCTCCGCAGTTTTTTCGAAATTTGTAGTGATAAAATGATACTTACGTAAGTTTTGAGTAGTGCTAAAACTTGTTTGATAGTGTCTACGATCACGAATAGTGAAAGTTCAACCGCAAATCTGATTAAAACTGTGTAAAAGCGAATTATACAATGGAGCATCTTTGCAATGCTTGTGCTAGTGCGATCCCGGCCGACGCTGATATGGTTACCTGTTAAGGCTTCTGCAAATCTATTTTTCACGTCGGATGTTCGAGGCTCAACCCCGCAATATGGGCAGAGGTGAAGTCTAGTGTCGCGATTTTTTGGATGTGTCAGGCTTGCCGAAAGCTTATGAGCAATGTCACTTTTCGTGATGCTCCCAAACTCCAAAATCAATTTTGAGAACCGAGGAACGGCCACCGAAACGACCCCGTATTTTGGTGGATCCACCACACGATGAGCATAATGTTCCTAGAATGCTTTGCGGAGATAAAGAGCCAGCGCACGGCTTGTCTGTCCCGGTTATACCCATTGTCCCTCGAGCAAAAAAATTTGGCTGTTTCTATCTAGATTCTCGCCGCAAGCCACTGTGGACGAAATTTCTAAGTTAGTTCAGCAGAATTTAAAAGTCGAGGGCCCTATAGATGTTGTCAAATTGGTACGCAGAGACGCCGATCTAAATCGGATGACATTTGTCTCGTTCAAAGTAGGAATTGATCTTCAATATAAAGAAAAGGCGATGCAGCCCTCGAGCTGGCAAAAGGGTATTTATTTTCGTGAATTTGTGAATGAACCTGTGTCGATGCCATTTCGAGCCGAATGTAGAGATGTCGAGTCCAATCCTGACAATTTCCTTACACCACTTACCAGCACACAGTAATAACCATCCATCTGAAATAGTACACCACTCATGTAATATTGTTACGAATGATTATTCTAAAAACATACCTGACCCGGTTTTGAATTCGCGCTTATTGAATTCTACAGTTTTGGTAAATGCTCCAAAACCTGTAAAAAAGAAACGAATATAAGATGTGTATTACCAAAATATGAACAGCATAAAAGGAAGCGAGCGCCAGAAAATAGTCTATATGGCTGCATTAGAACTCGATATAGATGTTTTCGCTTTTACGGAAACTTACTTGGACTCAACTGTAACAGATAGGTCGCTTTTTCCTCCGCACTTAAACGTATATCGCTGCGATAGAAATATTTCTAAAAGTGGAAAAAAAAATCCGGCGGTGGGGTCTTGATTGCTGTCCACAATCACGTTGCCAGCACAGAACACGCAGTGGCTAAAAACAATGAAGCGCTTTGTGTTAGATTATCAACAGCCACCGGCTCACTCTACTTGTGCTGCGGATATATGAGCCGTTGAGAGCAAAAGTGGTACATGTGCCATCAAGTGAATTTTTCAGGAGACGCGATAAACGAAAACACTCAAATAGTAAATTATTTTCAACAATTTTTTCCAACATAACTGCACTAAATCATTGCTCACGAAGGTTTCAAAAGACCTTTGAAGCATTCTCAATTCATTGTTAAGCAATAGAGCATGAAAAACGTGTAAAGAAAAATATATCCTTTATTGTACCTGATTGCAATACCTTTTAATGTGTTACCTTTCTTGTTCGTTTGGCTCAGATTTTGACATGTTCGTTTGGCTCACAAGATTCTCTTCGCATATCTCTCCCTCTGAGTATTGCTAGTCATGTCCTGTGGCTAACATTAGCAATACTCAGAGAGAGATATGCGAAGAGGATGTTGTGAGCCAAACGAGCATGTCAAAATCTGAGCCAAACGAACAAGAAAGGTCACACATTGAGAGGTATTGTAATAAGGTTCAATAAAGAATATATTTATTTTTACACATTTTTCATGTTCTGTTTCTAAACAATAATTTGAGAATGCTCCAAAGTTGCTTCATCACAGTGATTTTTAACTGGTGGTTCACAAACCCTCTGTATGGTCTACAAAATCATGATCATAGTATATAAAATTGAGCATAAACATAAAATTTAACACCTTCACGGTTATTGTGATGCACTTTATTATTCCCCAGGACTTACGCCAAGTGAGTCGAGTAAAAAAGTTAGTCAACACTGCGCTTTGAGAAGACATCTGGCACCTCTGATATGTGAAACCTAGTTGCCAAATCAGCGGTTTTTTTCATCGCTTATCTCTCGCTCTCGAGTATCTCTACACTCTAAAAAATACGCACGTAAAATCCACCTGAAAAATCACGTAAGTGACTGACCTTACGAAAATCTGCCATTTTACGTGACGTTAGTAACTTTCACCTAAACTTCACGTACGATTCACTGTCAATTCACGTACCATCGGTATATGGTTACAGCGCGTTGGTATTTGTGTTTTTTTAACACAAAGTTAAGTGTGGCTGTGGTTTGACGTTTCTGACAACGATGTTTACGTGAATTTTTAGCATGCAAAAAAGTCAATATGGCGTACAAAGGACTCCTGAGCTGCTCCAGCTAATTCACTATTGGAAAACACGCAATGTAAGTAGCCAGAATAATATTCATATTAACAAAAGAAACATATAAATCTTTTGAATTTTCAGTTGGTGAATTCTTTCTGGAACGATTGTAATCATCAACAGGTAGCTTCGAGCAAAACATCTCCGGCACCAGCTGCGGATGAACGGTTGACAATCGTTTCGGCCAATCCTGTTTCTCTCCTGTCGGAAATGTCAATTCGGAGATTGTAATTATTTGTTGAAAATTTAAAATAAATTTTGTCATATGCGCCATGTATTTTATTTACTGAAAGATCACGTGGATTTCATCTGAATAACACGTAAAAAGTACGTGAAAATCATGTGGGGTTTATGCGTTTTATTTTTGGTTTCACTTAAATATCACGTAAAAAGGTACGTGAAAATCAGGTAACAATTACCTGACCAACACCTGGTTGATTGACACTAACACACTGACACATGGTCGGCTTTCGAGAAATCGACAAAAGTTACGTGAAAAGAAGGTGGATGAGAATCGGTCACTTTTCCCGGTAAATTTTACGTGCTTTTTTTTCAGAGTGTAGCTAACATAGGCTAACATCAGGGTACCAGATGTGCAGATTTGTCTGCAAAACGCCGTTTTTAAAGCCCGTGTGCAGATTTTTGTTGATTTGCAGATATTTGCAGATTTTATATATTTTGTTCAGATTTTTGTCAGAGTCTCCTTATATTTGCACAGATTATCTCAAAATGTGTGCAGATTTTTGCCTTTGCGAACGAATTTTTTTTCGAATCACGAATAGATTTTTTTCAGATTTCGAGTAGATTTTTCCGGTTTTTCGAGCAGACATTTTTCAAAAACATCTGGCATCTCTGGCTAACATATTCTTGAATTAGGGTTGTCGATATTTAAAATAGAATATCGATATCTGCTTTTTCGATATTAAAAGCGGCATCGATATTAACATCGATATTGCGCGCTAATTTGGATATTTTATCGATATTTTCCTTTATGCACTACACGGTAAGAGTCGAAAACCCATTAATGGGTATTGTTGTACCCATTTTTTTCTGTCATATGCGGCTGTCAAAAGAATGGGTAAATTTAAAAATGTGAAATGGGTAAAATTGTACGCATTAGAAAGACATGTTCTTAGCAAAAAGATGGGTCATTTGTTTACCCATTAATGGGTGAAAAAATACTTCAAGCATCGTTTTAGTTTGCTCTGTCGATTTGTTCGCACTCGTTACTTCTACGATCTGTTTTGTTTATTATTTGTCAACAATTGCCCTGGAAGGACTTTAAAAGAGATTCGATACTGCGTCGTTTAAGAAGTTGCAAGGTAAACAGTATGTTATATCAAGTATTGAATTTTACAATGTGAGATTTTTTTTATATTAGGTCTAGAATGTTCACTATCCGTCTGGTATTGGCTTTGTTGCAGAGAATAGCGATCCTGACAATTGATGATAGCAGATAAAATACTCCTGTTTTCGTAAATAAGATTCATTTTTGCAAATAAATAAAAATAATTGATTTCACTTTAACTTCTTTTCATTTTTTTGAGTGATAATCACAAAGTTTCCGTTTATTTAATAATGGGTAAAATTTCACCCATTTCTTTGAGAAAATTCATTTCTCAAAATGAGTGATTTTGTACCCAGTTTTTGATGTTTAATCGGTTTACCCGTTAATGGGTTAATCGAGTTTACCCACTAAATGGGTTGGCTCACTTTTTGGCGAAATGGTTTTAAAAGTACCTATAAATGGGTTTTCGACTCTTACCGTGTAAGGTCGCTCTTTATGCGGCTTTTTTTACGCGGATTCCGGAATTTACGCGGATTCCGGTATTTACGCGGATTCCGGAATTTACGCGGCTTCCGGAATTTACGCGGTTTTTTACGCGGATTCCGGAATTAACGCGGATTCCGGAATTTACGCGGATTCCGGAATTTACGCGACACGTAACCCCCGCGTAAAAAGCGACTTTAGTGAATATTTTTTGTTTGGCTTTCAGCAACCCGGTGGCATCGGCTTTGTTTCCTGAAGCTGCCGTGAAAGACAGTGGCGCTAATCTCATTTATGTTTTTGAAGGTTTGTTCACACAGCAGTGTGAGCGCAACGAGCGAAGCATAATATATGTTGCACAGAGTTATGCGCTTGAATCAATTTAATTATTTAAAAAAAGCTTAACTTAGCTTTGTGAATGTTTAAAAGTGGCGCTGATATGCTATCTTATTTACACGTACGTTGAAATGTTATTCCTTAAATCATCGCGTGATGTCAGCTGCCTGCAAGAAACACCGCCGTTCGCAATCGGCAAGAATAAACGTCGTGTACATTCTGAAATAATGCAACGCATTTTTCTTTTGTTTCATCAAGCAAAGCACTCGAAGTTTCGTGCAATATATACATCTCCCGAAAACAATACAAAAGCACACTGCCACTGAACACCGATACTGTATGCACGTATGAACACTGCTTTTTTTCGTGTTTCGATGAATCAGCTGTCAAATTACATGTAAAACTGATCCAGTGATCCAGCTAATGCTAGCTTCACTCATGTTGAACGTAAACGTCAGTGATGCCACCGGGTTGGCTTTCTGTTAGGCTTGAAACAAGCTGAACGCCAACGTGAGCGATCGGGCGAGATTCTAGCCGAGGGTTAATAAACAGCCGTGAGTAGAGTTGTTCATTAACCCACGGCAATAATCTCACCCGATCGGTCGCGTTGGCGTTCAGCATGTTTCATGCCTAAGTATTGAATATTCCGGCGAAGTGTTTGCTATTTCATTTCATCCGTTACGACAGCGGGCCGATTGCTGATCGCTTTACGCAAGGTGCATTTTCCAATCAGATTAAACCGACGTTTCGTGAGTCGCGTCTCCTAATCGTCACTGATCCATTGACTAATCACCAGCCAGTTACTGAAGCATCCCACCTGAACATTCATATTATCGCTTATGTAACACCGATTCTTTACTGAAATTCATCGATTCTGCCATCCCAATGCAACACCAAGGCATCGCATTTGATCGGTTTAATGTGGTGGTTATTGCCCCGAGAAGTTCCACACCCAAATTTCTGGAAATTCGCTCTAAGCATGCTGTCAATAAAAATGGAGATATGGCAACCATATTTCTGTCGAACTGCTTACATTTTCCATCTACCACTTATTGATTCTAGTACCAACAATTCTGGTACCTATACTTTTGAGTTGATTTGCCCTAAAATAGCTGAAATAGAGTAAACGTCCTTTAATTGCTATTGACCTATTTTCGAATAAATATATTTATCAATGGAGAAACCAAGCCTTAACGTTTGTTTTCAATATAATGTGCACTTTCAATGAATATTTTATATTGCCTGTAAGCATTTTAAATTTAATTTTGATGCCATGATGAATTTATGATTGGTAGGCAAAATTTCGACGGCAGCATTCACCTGATGGCAACCGAGAATATCGGGCAGCAATATCGAGTCGCAATATCAAAATATCGATAATATCAAACGCGCCAATATCGGTCAAAAATATCGATGTTGTAAGTGCCAGATATCGATAATATCAAAAATCGATAAAATATCAGCAACCCTTTCTTGAATCCGATCTACAAAGATTTACAAATAAACCGTGGCAAACACACTTTTATAATAATTTAATGTGAATTATCGCGTTAGAGGTAGAATTTCTGCTAAATTTATGTGATGGACCTGTTAAGCTTTTAAAAAATTTAAGGAATAAGGATGCATATCAGAAAAAAATTACATTAAGTACAACAGTGCAAGTAAGTCAATAGTATTAAAAATGTTAATTTTTAAGTTTATTTTGATATTTGCACTGTGAAACGAAGTATCAAAGTTTAATTTGCTATTTATTTGAACATTTCAAAGGCATCAATTACGTATCTACTTTCATCTATGAAATCTATTAACAATTAAGTGCGGTATTGTAACATTTTTAGTACAATATCTTATTAAAGTGTTTTTGTTTTCAAGCGTTTTGCTCTAATTTTGATTTGCCTTCAAATACAAAAGCAATTTTAACTTACTATAATGAAAGTGGGATTAGAAATTATCGAAATTATTTCATTAATGCTCTTATTGTAAATTATATATATTACTTCGGTTTCAACAGTTAGGCCTATAGCTACACTTTGTTTAAACCTTATACAGTGTTGCTATACACCCATATCACATGTTAGTTTTAATTAAAAAAAAACGCAACCATAGTTAGTTTTGTACATTCATTATCCATACGTGATAAAATACTTGGTTGAATATTTTGACATGTTTGTTTCGACATAGCCAATAATATCCAGTATTTTGTGTAATCTTCACATCTTCAGGTTTACCGTTAGAAGAAATAGTTTCGACGTCTGGAATATGTTTTTCATCTCTTGAAGGATTCGCTGCAAATGGATCCATGAATTAGGACGTTAAAGGAAGTAGATCTTGGCATCACTTGCACCTGGTTCGTTTGGGTGTGTTTCAATGAAATTTATAAGCTCATAGAACTTATATAAGCTCATAGAATACTTTCGTTCGGTTATTTGTCCACAAGTTTTGCAGTGATGGGAACTGTGTGAAGATGTTTGTGGAACTGTAAGAACACTTCTCGTTGAACTCGTAATGCAGCCCGCATAATCAATAAACGGATGATAATCCATATGGTTTAACGATATCCCATACAGTCGGGACTATATCCCGAACTAGGTGTTAGGCACGTTTTATAGTTATTGATTATGCGGGAGAACGTCAACAGATCTAGATTGCTTCTGAAATACTTGTCCGTTCGATTGCGGATAATATGAGGCCGTTATCAACTTCCGTAATAGTCGCGTCCTAGGTGCCTTCGTAGTTAGCGCATTTGTATATGAGATAGACAGAGACATCGGTGGATTAGATCACACTGAACAGGAATGAAGGACTCTTCAGATTTTTTTTTATTATGTGGCCATCACCGTTTAGGGCTTAATCAATATCAAAATATTTTGAATAAGTTTTCTCGAATACTTAACCAAGAAAAACTAGTTTTCTTACCCGGAAGAGATGGCTGACAAGTCACGGGTTGAAAGGTAAAATCTCACCGCGGCTGACGGTACTTGCAGTATTATAAAATTTAGTTTTTGGTTGGGTTAGATGAAGGCTAATTCCTTCCCGTATCGGGTATGTTTTAAACATTTTTACTTTACACTAAGACAGTAATTTCAACAATTCAGAATCCTCTTCCAAAAAGTTTTGTTTATTGTTTAATAAATTACGGAAGCAGTGGCAGGTGAAAAATTTCGTATATATTCATTTGCCTATTCGATATCCATTTGTTTTTATTAATATTTAAATCTTCTTATTATACTCTGTAGGTATCAGAGAAATTGTACTCAGCACAGTTTTAATTTCAGCATCGAAGCAAGAAAACATGTTTCGGTACCGCCGCGTAAACTTGTATGACACGATTGTTTTTAGGAAACGTAAACTCAGGCAGCATTACTAAAGAGATTATGTTTTGTAAAAAAAACCAGTGCTGAAAACAATCATCTCCTAGAAACTTGAATCAAGACAACTTTTAAACATCTTTCCTAACACAAGCACAAATTGCAACTAGAACTATCTCTAGACGAATTGAACCTTTTGTTGGTGGGCATTTCTAAGTCAACATTTACATTTTTAACGGGAGTTTGTTAGTAGCTTAAGGTGGAACTGTATTAAAGCCACGAAGTCTCCTCGTCATATAATCATATTTTGGAACATTCGCATGGTAATACAGAATAAAAGAATTGGATCGCCGGCTAGGGAACTGTGGCAAACTGCACACTTCACAAGTATTTTGTTTTCAGTGCAAACGGGAACATTTTTCCCGAAAAGACATGTTTTGAGCGCTGAAAATTGCACAAAAAAAAATTGTTTTTGGTAAAGTACTTCGTGTTTCAAAAATCAATCGTTCAACGACCGGGGTAGTGTTTGACATCGGACCGGGTAGGGTCCGGTAAAAGTCCGGTCCGGTCCGGACCGAAGTCCGATCGGACCGGAACCTTCAAATTTCGATTATTTTCCAGACCGGAACGGAACGGAGCCATCCGGACTTCGGAACGGACCGGGTAATGCTTCTCGGACCCCGGACATTCTCGGTGAAGAAAAAAAAATTTTAAATTTAGAACATAGAACGCAGCAAGTTGTTCTTTCTTTTTGATTTTCTTCGCTGCTTTGATTGAAAGTTAACCCATATGGCCTTGCTCGCCTTTTTACCCTGTAATATGTGCTTTAATTGATCATATGGTTCTTATAAAATTAAAAAGACATTGATTGTTAAATTTTTTTCCTATTTCAATTTTGCTCTTGCTATCACTTCGAAACTAGTGAACAACTGCAGGGTTGTTACAGTCGGCGCAGATTTTGCGTTTTTTGCTGATTTTGCGTTTCTCATGGCGCGGATTTTGCGGAGAGCCTTGCAACCTAGAATTTAATATTCAAGGATTTGGCAGCACCCTCTCAGACTTCAATGAAACATTGTGGGTGCAAAGCAATTAAGCAATTTCGCATACTTCCTTCATTTTTTTTCAAAATATCTCAACTAGCGTTTGAAAAGGACTAAAAAACTACTTGAAAAGGACTATTGAAAAAAAAATACTTTAGAGACAAAAAATTGTATAAAACGATTCTGATTTTTACCAAATTAGGTTTTTAGATAGATAACTACACTGTCTACTCTTCGGAACAATTCAAAAAGAGCACTCTCAAAGAGAAAAAGCTTATCCAAAAAAGCTTATTTAGTCGCTTATAATATCCACCAAAAAAATGCCATTTTTTTATCGGCCTAAATCATGCTAAAACTCCTATCCTAGAATCAAAATCTACATCGCCCAAGTACAGATCCAAACCCAAAGTTCGTTTAAATCAATTTTTTCCGAACAATTTTTGTGCTCAAAAATCACATTTTTCGTTTAATTTGGCGATACTCGGCTTTGTAAACTAGTAGTAGTTACCTATGATCGATATCGTGTTTCAAACTTAAAGTATAGAGGTCGTAACATCAAGTTTCGACCGTTACAGCGTCTCTACAGCCTACATGTCCGATATCGCGAAAGAGTCTAGGCGCAGCCTTACACCAGACAAAAAACGGAATGAGAGGCAAATAAGGCCCACGAAGGACAATTTTACGGCGCAGGGATAGCTGACTGATGGTAAAAAAATTATTAGGGGCTTTATTATTGCAATTCTTAGAATTTAAAGCATTTTGAAACTTTGAACGCGTTTTTCTCAAAACCATGTTTTCAAAATCGGCGATCAGTAGAAAGTAGAACTGAAAAAGTTTACATCCGGTTGACTTGAAATTTTAACTTTAGCTTCTTCAATAGATTATCTAGTGAAGTACACACGATTTTAGCGATTGATTAACAACAACAAAAGTTATAAACAATTAAAGACGATTTTATTTTGTCGAAAAAGAATTTTTTCTTCCAAACCGTTGCCGTTTCGCGAAGGAAAATTCTAGAAATATAATCATGTGTACTTCACTAGCGACACTTATGTAGATAATGAGAAACTTTTTGTTTTGGTGAGAGGTGGAATTGGGGCACGACTTCTACTGCTCGCCGTGGAACAACTTAAAAAAAGGGGTTCACGGCAATCGCTGCACAGCCGCCATTTTGTAACAAAAATAGCAATAAAATTTTTCTTTCTACTCTGCAAGAGTTGTTTAATACAATGATATATTATTTATATACCTTACATCTAAAAAAAAAAGTCCTTTAAAAAATATGAAAAAAGCCTTGTTTTTTGAGCGTTTGGTGGATATTACCCCTTAAGATTTTGCTTTAGATGGGTATTCTTTAAATTTTATCAAATTAATCAATTTTGCAAATGGAGATTATATACCACAGATATGACAAGGCGCCAATCACTTAATATGTAGTATTCTCGGTCTAGGTCACAATCAAAATTATTTAACAATCTCACTCCTAAGTCAGTCCTATTCGAATACAGATTCTACAAAATTTTAAATGGTTGCTTTATCCATTATTGGCTCTTTTGCTTCTACATTGTTTTCATGGGCGTAGCCAGAATTTCAAATAGGGGGGGGCAAGCTTTTCAAAATTTTTGAAGTAAAAAAAGGTACACTAAGGTCGCTTTTTACGCGGCTTTTTTTACGTGGATTCCGGAATTTACGCGGTTTTTTACGCGGATTTCGAAATTTACGCGTTTTTTTTACGCGGATTCCGGAATTTACGCGTTTTTTTACGTGGCACGTATCCCCCGCGTAAAAAGCGACTTTAGTGTGTTTTGAAAAATAGAAATATATACTAGTCTTTAGTAATTGTTACATCAAGTCAACCAGTGAAACGTTGTCCTTGACATCAGAGTGGAAAATTTTATTATTCTTTGTCCAACCTCGAATATAAATAGATGTTCTTTACTAAAAAGTCTTCAGTTCATTTAAACCTTTGATCATATTATTTTGGCGACGAAGATCTTAAAAATCCACGAACATGGCAGAAGATAGAGTTGATCAGCAGCCGCAACGGGAATTAAAGATACTATTCACAAGATGGCCCAAATTTTACAGCGGATAGCGGTCCAGCAGCAGCAGCGTCAGTATCAAACCCCGGAGCAGATTTTAGAGTCCCTCTCTTCGAACATCATCGAGTTTGTCTTCGACGAAGAAAACGGAGTTACGTTCGGACGTTGTTGTTCAACCGCTACCAGAACCTCTTCCAGAACGATGCAGGCCAGCTGAATGATACGGCAAAGGTACGTTTACTTCTCCGAAAGCTGGACACCCATTCGCACAGCCGCTATCTCAACTACATCCTGTCAAAGCTTCTCAAGGACGTGAAGATTGAAGACACAGTCAAGATTCTCAATAAAATTTTCGGGCATCAAACATCAAACGTTCCGGAAGCGGTTCATGTGTCTTTTCACGATTGTTGTTGACCATCTGCCGATGAACACTCAGCAAGCAGAGAGCACTCAACCGCTGTTCAAATATTGTTGACCTCAGCCAGGTTTTCACCCGACGTAATGTGCTAAACGAGCGTTCAATCGTGCATGTTTCCATGGTAGAGCAAGTACAATTTTAACTGCCTTCTCAGTCGCAGGGAAGAAAGAACGGGCTTTAGCTATCAGGTTCTTACGATCTGCTCTCATACTGCTGCAATGTTAATACAAAACTTCCACCTCTCCAACAAAATGGTCAACTTCATAAAAAATTACGAAATTTTCGGTTTTGCGCTTGAACTCTTCCAACGACATGCGTATTACGTTAGTGGGATGCAGCAAGGACAACGCGTAGGCAGGTGCACTAACATCATCGAACCGTGTTTCCAGTGAGGTTACAAGAGAATCAAGGTAAGGAATTGTCACAGCTCGGTTCCAATACTCCAAGCTAGTTGATGCAGGCGGATTTGCCCGGTACTTTTGCCGCTGCAATATCCTTGGTGGATCAACTGAAAAACCTGTGCAATTCCACGCAACAAAGCGCAAGCATTTCAATTATTTTTGATCTGGCTGTTAATTTACACAGATGTTTCTACGGGCTAAAGATGCCGTTTTGTGCTATTAGAATTATTGAAAACAAAATTCTGTACCAATGTCAACGTTTAGGGGGGGGGGGGGGCAACGGCCCCCCTCTGGCTACGCCTATGATTGTTTTTATTGTTTTTTTTTTCAATTCTATGTCATATCATGTTGCTATCAATTTGGCTGAATTCGTGCGAGCAGAGAATAGAAAGAAAAAAATGCGTGAAACCCCTTCTTAAAGAACTTTTAAGTGTGAAACAAGATACAATTTTTACTTGAAAAAAATTCAAAATAGACAAAAACAATGGAAACTTGAGCTGATAAAAAATCTGGATAAAACTGGAAAAATATATAAAAACTGGATGATTTTGTGATTCAATTGTTTAACTGGATTACTCGAAAAAAAAAAACTGGAAGAATCTAGTTTAAATTGGAACATTGGCATGTCTACTAATATATTTTTAGAATTTTGTATGATATGGTACTTCTGTTTGTCTGTGGCACCACTATCTTTCGTACATAAAAACTCTCTCTCCATGTTTCTTCAGATAAATATAAGTTAAATGTTAGACATGAATTTGAACTCAGTTATTTTTATGTACATGTTTTTTATCGAATTAAAACATTCTTAGCTTCATTTTTACTAATTCTACTAAGCTAAGGTTTGCTTCTACTTTTCCGAGCTTGGTGCCATACTTCAACTCGTAATAGTAATGATATCTTTTCATTTTCCAACTGAAACTTGGCTTGGCCTTCTGTTCTTTTGAACTGTAAGTTTTTGTAAAACGTTCTATGGATTGCATTATTAACTACTGATTGAATGTTCCTGGCAATTTCAGGATTATAGAGTTAGATTTTAAAGTATGTATCTGTATCTGTATACCTCTTAGTCCATATTTTTTAAATCTCATCTTTCAGTTCTCTCTTCAAACATCTATTTTTTATCTTACTGGTACGTTACTCGTTATAATAATATTTCCCTAAACAGAGGAAAGGAGACAAAAAATCAGTAATACGAACATTTTGCATTTATGAACATGATTTTTCAAACAATTTTTTTTCAACATTATTCCTAAACATTGGCACAGTAAGGGTTTCGACTTACGATGAACTTTAGTTCAAAAAGTTCATGTTCAAAAGCATTTTTTTATTTAATTAAAGACGTTTTAGCTACTAGGTAATTATTCGCGTCGTATGTTTAAAATTTAAATGTCCTGCGTTTTAGGCTTAACACAAACTAGCTATACCTTCATTAGCGTGGGACAAAAAATCAAAGTCAGCTGTCCAGTTTCCATACGATTTTTATGGAAAAATTTACTTTTCTAACCTTGTTCTCTAGAAATGTCCAGTTTGCTATTATAAATATATCAATACATGATATTTGAAGGAAAAACGCTACAATGCTTGAATCATTAATTTTTAATAGTTTTTTCGGCTCGAATTTAGTTCTCACGGCGCGGATCTTTAAACCAAGTGGCTCGGGTTTTGCGGATTCAAAATCAAGATTTCTGTAACAACCCTGCAACTGATAGACTCGCACAACTTCTTCTGAGTTTGTGCTTAATTGAATGCCATCGGCATACATGCTCAATCAGTTTGAGAATTGGGAAATAGAGTTAGATAGAGTTGTTACTACACTCCAAATTTTTCAATTGGAAAAAAATATAATAGAAAAACAAATTGGAAAATTGTTCTGATTTAGTCAAATACTTTCCAACATGCATAAAAGTCTTTATGATAACTTTTTCACTAAAATAACGCTCTCGACAAAACTGGCAACTTTTGTTCCCGGACTTCGGACCGGACTCCGGACCGGAACCGGAACGAAGCCAATCGGACCGGATCCAAATCGGACCGGAACGAGCTAGTTCCGATTTTTTACCGGACCGGAACGCGGACCCAACGTTTGTGGTCCGATGTCGAACACTAGACCGGGGAATATAATAACGAATATTTAAAAAAAAGACGAAGAAAATCGGTTCAGTGTAGCTTTACCGCAATCGTAAACACGGCAAAGTCATTTTTTGAGAAACGCCATTCCGAGATAAACGCGTATAAAGTTTCTAGTTAAGCTTTTGCGGCCGTGGCGTGGCGCACTGCAAATCACTCTACCTTTGCTCAGAGCTTTATGAAAATTTGTTAAAATGTTCTCAAGATGTTGTATTTCAAGATAATGTCATAAAAAAATTGATTTTTGAAAACTAAAAAGGTATATAACCCCTTGAAGCCAAGCATAACCGAAAACTGAGAAAAGTGAATAACTCTGCTGTAGTTAAATTTTAGCCATATCCGTAGAAGTATTTTTTTCCATCAAATAGGGTCTTCTATCATTCCTTACAGGATTTTAAGTGAGCACCCTGACACCCTGTATGATCGCGCACGATAGGACCCGTTGGGCTTCGTACACAAATTATGTAACGCCAAAAACCTAGATTTCACCTCCCCCCCCTCTATGTAACAATAAGTGACGTTCGATATGACTCACCCCCATAAAATTACGTAACACTGAACAACCTGCCCCCCCCCCTCCAAATTTGCAATTTAGAGCAAACATCACACGTTCGTAACTGTCTCAACTAACCTCCATCACATCCCTGTCACGGACGTCATTCCCATACATTCTGTTTGAAGCCGTTTTTCTCTGGCTCTCTGGCTCGATTATACGTCAAAAGGCTGTCAGTGCTCGCGAAACAGCAGGGGGATGGCAACAACATGCTATCTCTTTCTATGTTGAATGAGTGAAAAGTCTTCCCGACCAAAGTGAAAAGTATATGGAACTGCGCGCCTGCCTCGGGGCTTTATTTTTAAATATAGCCCCTATATGTTGTCCTGGGCGCAACTAAGGAAAATTTCTAGGGGGGGGGGGGGCTAGTTTTCATACATTTCATTTAGAAAAGAGAGAAAAAGAGTTTTTTTTTTCTTCATCTATAGTTTATTTGACACGGCACAAATACAATTCAATGCTTAACGGCGCCAGTTATATCTGGTAGCTTACTTTCTAAAGTATCTTAATAACTAAAAGCAAATTTTTTATCCTCGCTGCCGACTACGAGCTGAAACTAAATCTAACTTAAAGCGAGAATATTTTGCATTAAAAGCACAGGTTTGCTGTTTGATGGTTTTCATTGCCATAGGTAAGCAGCATATTAAATTTATTTCGCTGCAGGGCCAAGATATTACGGACTGGCATATTGGGTTGTTTCCATCGGGCCTTGAGAGTATCGTGCGGGTCTGATTGCTGTTTCCGGATCCGGGGTCTTAACGTGTTCTTGTCGTTTGGTTGGATGTAGGCGGAAGGGGATAGGACTAAACTGGGGCGTGGATGGATTTCAGGAAAACGTATATAAGGGACATGTAGGATAGGTCACGGCTCGCCAAGACATCACGAACAGGAACAGCCGGCTGCCTACCTTCGGCCTGCAGGGAAGCTATTAATCTAGACCTGGCGTCACGGTGTACAGGGCATGACCAAACAACGTGCTCTATGTCGTGATAACCTTCTCCACGGGCACAGATACCACTCTCCCCGAGCTCAACACGACGGAGATGCGCGTCAAATCTATAGTGATTGGACATAAGCCGGGACATCACGCAAATGAAATCCCGACCTACATCCAACCCCTTGAACCACGGGTTCGTCGATACCTTGGGGATTATGGAATGTAACCACCTTCCCAGTTCCCCCTTGGTCCAAGAATTTTGCCAACTGATGATCGTATTCTGACGTACAAATGCGAAAAATTCATTAAAGGCAATTGATCTTTCATAAATATCACCGTTTGTTGCGCCCACCTTAGCCAAAGAGTCCGCTTTCTCATTACCCGGTATCGAGCAGTGAGAAGGGACCCACGCTAAGGTAATCTGAGTAGATTTTTCGGATAAAGCACTCAGATGTTCCCGTATTTTCCCCAGGAAATACGGAGAGTGCTTAACATCCTTCATCGATCGGAGAGCCTCAATGGAACTGAGACTGTCCGTAAAGATGAAATAATGGTCCGTGGGCATTTTTTCGATAATCCCTAGGGTGTACTGAATTGCAGCTAATTCTGCGACGTAAACAGAATCAGGATTATCGAGCTTATGGGAGACGGTTAAATTATTATTGAAGATACCGAAGCCAGTGGACCCATCAAGAAGTGATCCGTCAGTGTAGTACATATTGTCGCAGTTGATGTTTCGATATTTATTGGAAAAAATTTTAGGGATCTGCTGCACGCGTAAATGATCCGGGATTCCACGAGTTTCTTCTATCATGGATGTATCGAAAAACACAGTAGAATCAGAAGTATTTGATAAGTCGACACGATTTGGAATATTCGAAGAAGGGTTAATATTTTGGGACATGTGATTGAAATACAATGTCATAAAACGGGTTTGAGAATTAAGTTCGATTAACCTTTCAAAATTTTCAATCACGGGACGGTTCAAGACCTCACATTTGATTAGAATACGAGAAGACAGGCTCCAGAAGCGGTTTTTCAATGGTAGTACTCCAGCTAAGATCTCCAAACTCATCGTATGGGTCGATTGCATGCAACCCAAGGCGATACGCAAACAACGATATTGTATTCGCTCCAGTTTGATCGAATGTGTGTTTGCTGCGGAGCGGAAGCAGAAACACCCGTACTCAATAACAGACAGTATCGTTGTTTGGTAAAGCCTTATAAGGTCTCCTGGGTGGGCTCCCCACCATTGTCCGGTTATTGTACGAAGAAAATTCACTCTTTGTTGACATTTTTTCATCAGATACCTCACGTGACAACCCCAGGTGCCTTTAGAGTCGAACCAGACACCAAGATATTTGTGTACCAAAACCTGAGAAATCGTTTTACCCATTAATTGTGTTTGAAGCTGAGCAGGTTCATGCTTCCTAGAAAAAACTACTATCTCAGTCTTCTCCGGAGAGAATTCGATACCTAGCTGTAAAGCCCAAGCAGACAAATTGTCCAAGGTATCTTGCAATGGTCCTTGCAAATCGGCAGCTTTGGCTCCTGTAACAGAGATTACACTGTCGTCTGCAAGTTGTCTTTTCGTGCATGAGTTTGCCAGACATTCGTCGATGTCATTTACATAAAAGTTGTAAAGAAGGGGGCTTAATCATGAGCCCTGGGGAAGACCCATGTAGCTAATGCGAAAAGTTCCCAAATCGCCGTGCGTAAAATGCATGTGCTTTTCGGACAACAAATTGTGCAAAAAATTGTTCAAAATTGGAGAAAATCCTTGTCGGTGAAGTTTACCCGAAAGAATGTCAATAGAAACGGAATCAAAAGCCCCCTTAATGTCCAAGAACGCAGACGCCATTTGTTCTTTGCGAGCATACGCCAGCTGAATATCTGTTGAAAGCAACGCAAGACAATTATTCGTCCCTTTGACACGGCGGAAGCCAAATTGAGTATCTGATAGTAGACCATTTGATTCGACCCAATGGTCTAAACGACGGAGTATCATTTTTTCCATCAATTTCCGGATACAGGATAGCATTGCAATCGGCCTATAAGAGTTGTGATCAGAAGCTGGTTTCCCTGGTTTTTGGATGGCGATCACCTTCACTTGCCTCCAATCCTGCGGTACAATGTTTTGCTCCAGGAACTTATTGAACAAGTTCAACAAGCGCCTCTTGGCATTGCCGGGTAGATTCTTCAACAAGTTGAATTTGATTCTATCTAACCCAGGCGCGTTATTGTTACAGGACAGGAGGGCAACTGAAAATTCTGCCATCGTAAAAGGTGATTCTATCGCGTCGTGGCCCGGAGACGCATCGCGAACAATGTTTTGCTCAGGAACAGAGTCCGGACATACTTTCCTGGCAAAATCAAATATCCACCGACTTGAAGACTCCTCGCTTTCGTTGACCGTTACGCGATTCCGCATTCTTTGATGATGATGATGATGGTCCCACCTCTTACCCCTACAAAGGTTTGAGAAAGACGATTTATCTACAAGATAATTATTATAAAACAATTAAACCAGATAAGCAAACAAAACGAACTGGTTTTCATCACAGATATAAATTTCTTCACAATTGATCCAATGCTTTGCAGCGATTCAAATAGAGAAAATATTCGTCAAAAATCAAGTAATTCATCGACAAAGCGTTGTCGGTATCAATTTATTTGCAACTGTCAGCCAAAAGACATTAATTGCATCTGAGTTAAGCCAACATCCAGTGTAATCATCCACAAAGTCGATACAATCCCGACGAGGCCATTCCTGCCGTGATCAGCAAGCAAAGCACAAGTCCAGCTGTCAACTTCGATGTGATTTATAAGAGAGCCCCCACCTAGGGAAGTCGAAAATATTTCCAACTCGAAAATATCCTAGACCGGCTAGGAAACCAATGTCCAATGACAACCAACAGAACTAAAATCGTTCCGATTACTCTGACGAGTATCTTGATAATGTCAAAATAAAATAATAAAGGTATTCTCCATCTCAAATGATTAAATTTCTAAATTCAGTCCTTCATATCTGATCATCGCGCGCGATTTTCAAACCTTCGTAGACTACTCTTTTTTATTTTATACTACATCAATAATTACAAAATCCATCATCACCCTCGTGACGAACATAATAGTTTTTCAGTGCTACCATATTCCTTTAAAAAGCTATATAAGCAGAGTCCACAGAGATCATCCGTTACAAGAACTTCGTCAATTACAGTTTAGCTAAATTAAAAAAAATTAAATAACTGCTTAAAATTCAGCTTTGACGTGTGAAATGCATAGTCTCTTGAATTCTGATAGCGTCGCCGTACGTCTGATGTGTCTAGGCATCGAATTGTATAAATTTATTCCTTTAAAGAACAATGAATTTTGTGAAGCACTAGTTAAAAAATGTGGTGTTCTAATTTCTCCCGCATTTCTTGTGTTATATCTATGGATGTCACTTCCTCTAACAATTCGATCACACAAATATCGGGGCAGCAATCCATTAGCTACTTTAAAAATGAACACCATTGTCAGAAAAACAATTCGTTGCTTCACCGATAGCCATTGCAAAGCGTCAAGCATCAAGGACGAGGAAGTGTATCTATTGCATCTCAAAATCAACCGCATTATTTTATTTTGCAAACGCTGCAATCTCGATATTTGTGTTTCATTTGCCAAAAATAAAATGGAAGTGCAAAAGTCTAAATGAGGAGAGATGATTGATTTATAGAGATGAATCTTGCTGAAAGTATTCAACTCCTTTTTCAAACGACAGAGGATTCCATATTTCTTGGCAATTTTCTTGATGACATTATCAATGTGAACATTGAACTTTAGCTTGTCATCAATAATCACGCCAAGATATTTGATCTCACTCACGCGATCGATTGTCTCACCATCAATTTCAACTGAGACATTTTCATTTACACGGTTTCGCGAAATAATCATGAATTTTGTTTTGTTGGTATTCAATTTTAGCTGTTTGAATTTCAACCATCCGCTCAGCGATCGCAAATCTTTGTTTAAATGCAATATGGCTTCTTCGAGATTTTTAGCTGCAATGAACAATACTGTGTCATCAGCAAAAAGATTTATGTCACAAAAACGTAAGACTCTTCTCATATCATTAATGTACATAATAAACAAAATAGGCCCTAATACACTTCCCTGAGGTACACCAAGAGTGTTCCTTATGGGATCAGAGGTAAAATTATTGAAAATAGTCCTTTGAGTTCTGTCACACAAGTAGTTTTCAAACCATTTGTATGCAGTACTCGTAATTCCAAAGCGCTTTATAGTTTGTAACAATAAGGGCCTAGAAATCGTTTCAAAAGCGCGTTTAAGATCCAAAAACACCGCAACAATAGTATCCTTACGCTCAATGTTTTCTTTCCATTTTGCTAACACCAAATTCAATGCAGTTTCACAAGAATGGCCTTCCCGATATCCTGATTGTTCTGGTATCAGCAAACCGTTAGAGTTCAAATATTGTAACAGTTGGCCTTTTACAGCAAGTTCTAAGATTTTCTCTAAAGTGTGCAACATATTGATAGGACGAAACTCTTCGGCTTTAATCGTCCCAGCAACTTTTTGTATCGGAATCACTAACGACTCCTTCCAAATTTGTGGCACGTGCCCCGTTTGTAATGATTTGTTTATAAGGCCAAGTAGATCGTGCCCAATAACATGAAAACAATCTTGAATAACTCTAGCATTAACGTTATCAATTCCAGCCGTTTTATGAAGAGAAAAACATATGTTTTTGAGTTGTTCTAGTGTAAGTTGGTGAAAGCTTTCAAAACTACAATTAACATTATACGGCCGTTTTATTTCATTCGGTTCATTAACCAATTCAATTGATTTATTGATCAATGAAACACTTTCGATGAAATAATCATTGAACTTACTTGCAATTGTTGCTTCAGAATGTTCTTCAATGCCATCAAAAGTTATGGACCGCGGATTAAAATTGCAAGGTTTCAGTAATGACTTCAGTATTCTCCATAACTCTTTGCTGTTGTTTTTATGTTGATCAATTTTCCCCTGTATATATTCGCTCCGTGTTTTGTTCAGAGATTGTGAATATATATTCCTAGCAACTGTATAATTGTACCAATCATTATCATTTGTTGTTCTACAAAACTTCTTGTACAATTTGTCTCTTTTTCGCCTGAGGCGCAAAAGATTTAGATTGTACCAGTTGTTCGAGTTCTTAACAACAACATTCTTTTGTTTGACTAACTGATTAGTACAGTTTTTTAAAACATTGTTCAAAATAGTTGCTTTATCATCAAGGCTACGAGATAGGGAAAAGTCCAAGTTTCTTGCAACAAGCTCCGAAACCTTTCGTTTCGAGTAATTTTTCCAGCACTTAAATTTCACTTGATTTATTTTACTTCCCGTACCACAATTATTTATAACAATCGTTTCATGATCGGTAACTTTTAAATTGGGACTCACCATTGCAGAAACGGAGTCAAAATTAGTATAAACGTGGTCAATCAAAGTCCTACTATGTCTGGAAATACGGTTATACTCATTGATTATTTGTTTCAAATTGCAAAATTCGGCTAAGCGCTTCAAATGATTTGAATTGAGGTTATCGCGCCAATTCATGTTAAAATCTCCGGTAATAAGGTTAAATTTACTACAATCCACAAAAACTTCGAACCAAGTTTCCAAAATCTCCATAAAACGCTGGTCACTTGAACTGGGAGAATGATAAACAACACCATAATTACCCATCTTCATGCCACCTTCCACCGTAATGCCCAAGAACCAGTTTCCATCAATTGCTTCGTTGTGGCGAAGATTGAATCGAATTGATTCCTGTGCATAAATAGCAACACCGCCAGTGTGTCTGGAATGCGAGCAACAAGCAGCTATTTTGTATCCCGGTATAGAGTATTGGTCGAACGCATCAATATCTACAATGTGAGTTTCTGATAAAAATACCAAAAATGGACGCTTTTCCTCTACAATCTGTCGCAAAGCAACGTAGTTTGTAGATAACCCTGCAATATTCAAATACATCATATCGAATTGATTCACATTCCACTTGGAACTTGGTTGCTATTTATCGAAACGCAGGCTGCTTTTTTTTGCTCATACAATTTCTTGTAAACTGAGCATTCCGAGCTAGATGCTGCGTGGTTAACGTCCAAATTCATTTTGCGTTCTTTATTAAATTTTAAACAGTTAATGCATTTCGATACAGTGGAAGAACATTCAGATGTCTTGTGTTGCCCGCTACACAAGGAGCACTTTTCATCGTTTTTACATTCTGTGCTCTTGTGCCCAAATTCTCCACATTTGAAGCATCTCAAAATGTTAATCGCTGGAATGATGTGGCACCGATCCCACCCAACATTCACTTTTTTCGCGGTCAACAAACTATTATACGACTTTTTATCGACTTCAATTACCACGTTGAACTTGTTATATTTGAAACGTGGATTTTCGTACATACTAATAACCTTGATACTATCGATAGAAACCGCCTCGTTTTGACTCTTTAAAAGGTCAATGAAGGCGTCAGGAGAATACTGATCACTCATACCCATTACTTTTAATCTTGGCACCGGGGGAACGGGTACAACAGCTGTGTAGCTTTCACCAAGGTTGTTTTCAATACCACTTTTCACGATCTCTATGTTATCATTTGTTGCACACTCAACAATAACTGAGCCATCTTTCCCGTTTCTAAAGTTACTTATTTTGTGGGTCTTCGGATCTAAATTCGACTTTAAAAATTCCCTTGTAGCTTCACTACTCTGGGAGGACTCTTTTGGCTTGATCACAATGACTGGACCAGCCTTACGTTTTTTTATATTACCACGAACTACACTCGCAAAAGTTAAAACTTCTGTTTCGTTATTCGCGCAATTACCATCTTCATTTAATTTACGTTTTTTAGTCTTTTTTGCCACATTCCGATTCAAACTATCAGAATCCGACACATTATTGCCCATTTCAACTAACTCCTGTCTACGTTTATTTTCTAAAAATGAACTAGTCATAATATCCATTTTTCCACTAATAAATTTATCAAAATCATCGCCTCTTTGCTTTAGAGTACTGATTATATTTAAGCTCATTTCTTCCATCCCGCTCTTTAACGCGTTGCCTATCTGAGCAGTAATGTTGTTTTGAATATCTGCAACCAAACTTGAAATCTGTTTGATCTCCTGTCTTAGTGCATCAACATCCAAAACTGAAACATTCTGTTCGTCACAACTCTGAACTGATAGACAGTCGTTGCATTTAAACAGAACATTATCGCTTGCATTGATTAATTTCACTGAGGGTCCACTTATTCCACCGCAGCGAGAGTGAAATCTCCCTCCGCAGCGAAAACAGCAAACGAGATCGTTAATCAAGACAATACATTTACACTTTACACATTCCATTTCAGCCTTACACAGTGGACGCTACGTACGGCGTCGCACAGGCAACAGAGACAATAGAAAAAAAAAACAGCACCAAACAAACCAGCTCACACCGCAGTGAGTGGCGGAAAGAAATAACAAATTTATATCAAAACAGGTAGTAGTTACTACTGCACTTCTACTTATCCTGATTGAGATCCTTAATAGGTACACTTTGGAATCACAATTTCCACTGTATACACACAATTTCACACGTAAATTAGTTTGAAAATTTCACAGCACGCAATAAATAAACTATGATGTTCGCCATTACAAAGAATTTTCTTCGGGCTGTGTTCCAAAGAGTGCTCATCGATGTCTCCCTCGACGTCTCGTTCACGAACCGACGCCAATATCCGCGTTTCTTTGCTTTAGCCAAATTTTTAAGCTTGGTATCAAGCTCCGAATACCGTAAATAGTCGCCAGGTATACCTCCCTTCTGGTAGGCCAAAAACGCGTCGGATCTTTGCGTGTAGACATCGGAGCACTCTTCGTCCCACCACGGAGTGGGAGGCCGTTCTTTAATCGTTACGCCAGGATATTTCTTCGTTTGGGCTTGCAACGCGGCGTCGAGAATCAAGCCCGCGAGGAGGTTGTATTCTTCAAGTGGTGGATGATGTTAAATCGAATCGACCGCTTTTGAAATCATTTCCTCGTATAACTTCCAATCGACATTCCGTGTGAGGTCATACGGAATGTCAACTGGTCGCATGCGAGTTGACCCGTTAGTAATTGAAATAAGAATAGGCAAATGGTCGCTACCGTGAGGATCGAGGATTACCTTCCATGTGCAATCCAACCGTAGCGACGTCGAACATAAGGATAGATCCAAAGCGCTTGGGCGCGCTGGAGGTTTCGGGATACGTGTCATTTCACCGTTGTTCAAAATAGTCATGTCGAAGTCATCGCAAAGGTTATAGATTAAAGAGGAGCGGTTATCATTGTAAGGGGAACCCCAAGCCACACCATGAGAGTTGAAGTCTCCCAAAATCAAACGTGGCGAGGGAAGAAGTTCTATTAAATCAAAGAGCAGCCGTTGCCCAACCTGTGCTCTGGGAGGAATATATATTGAGGCAATACAAAGCTCTTTACCTTGTATTGTCATTTGACATGCGACAACTTCGATGCCTGGAATCGAGGGGAGGTTAATACGATAGAAAGAATAGCACTTTTTAATCCCTAAAAGTACTCCTCCATATGGGGTGTCTCGATCAAGGCGAATAATATTAAAATCATGGAAGTTGAGATCAATATTTGAAGTAAGCCAAGTTTCACAAAGGGAAAATGCATCGCATTTGTTTTTATTTATCAAAACTTTAAACGAATCAATTTTTGGTAAAATACTTCTACAATTCCACTGTAAGACAGAGATAGAATCCTTCATATACGCAGTTGAATTAGGCATCGAAGGATACAATCGCTGCAAGGAGGGGCCATTGGGCAGTCAACTGCTTCAAAAATGATCTAACTGTTGGGAGGAATGCTGTAAGAAAAATTTTAATTGGATCGGGTACATTGAAATTTTCAAAAATCCAGTCCACAATGTCAGAAAATTTCACTAATCCAGAGTTTGTTTCATCAACTGGTTGTGCAAAAGGAACAACTGGGGTTTTAGATGTTCCTGGCAGTGCTGGGAACTCCTTCTGGGACTTTAAATTTGCAAGCCCAGGAGGAGTTTGCTTCGGTTTTTCCGCTGCACTGTTTGGTTTGTTCGTACTTTTCATTACACTTTGGGAAATCTTAGGACCTTTACGGGGAAGTTTAGGAGAAGAAACATTTTTCCTCTTCCTAGACTCCCCAGGATTGGCATAAGATGTTCCCGCTGATGAATCGTCAGAATCGGTTTCATTAGAGGACAACAGCTCAAAGGGGTTCGATGTTATGGTATAAGTGGTCACGGTCTTCTTCAGCATCTCAGCATAAGAACGCTTTGAACGCTCCTTAAGTGACCGCTTGATTTTATCTCTGCGCTGCATGTACACCGGGCATGTGGAGAGCTCATGCTGATTTTCCCCACAGTGAGTACATTTTTCAGCATTAACACTGCAAGAATCTTCCGCATGAGTCTCCCCACACTTGCTACATCGTGCCTTATTGCAGCACTAGGCGGCTGTGTGGCCTAACTGCTTGCAATTGGTGCAATTCATAACACGGGGTACATACAATCGCACAGGCAGACGAACCCGGTCGATCGAGACGTGGCTAGGGAGTGCAGATCCGGCAAACGTAACGCGAAACGAGTCTGACGGAGTGTAAACTTTTTTACCGCTGACGAGAGACATGGACCGCAATTGCTTACAATCCAAAATCTTCGCCTGTGTTTCGGTATTTTTGAAGCAACCGGTTGCGCTTTTTAGGATACACTCGACGGACAGACTCGAATCGGTTATGACACCGTCGATCTCCACGTCTCGTGCGGGTATGTAAACGCGATACTCGCGTGTGAAGAGCTCAGAGCAAGCGATAGCATTGGCCTGTGCCAGATCACTGACCACGACACGGAGCCTGTTAGGTCGGACCTTGGAAATTTCGGTCACGGCCTTGTACCCCTTCGTCAGGTCTTTAGAAATTTGCAGTATGTTTAATCGCTTTGAATTCACTCCTGCCTTTGGACGAAAATAAACAGTATAGCTGCCCTGTTGAGATCCGTCCGGGTAAAGCCTGGGGCGAGGGGGGACTGGAGAATGAACAGGGGAGGGGGTAACAGAAGGGTCAGGGTCAGGGGGGTTCGGGGATGGTGGCACGGGAGGCGAGGAATCTATATCCATCGCGCTAAATGTAGCGCACTAGCGCCGACAAGAACACGTACCTATTTACTTCTTCCTTCCAGCAGTGGTTGTCCGATCGTTCGAAGCTGCACCCAAAGTAACCAGCAGCACCAGTACAGCAGCACCAATACAGCCACCAGCAGTGAGCCGGGTGTGAGATCACTCAGCACAGCGACTCGACTGTAAACTGATGGCCTTGAATTAGAAAGATCTATTCACTGTGCACAGATCAAAACTGCAGCTGGTATTTTGCACCAATACAGCCAAAGTTGCGAGCCGAGTACAGAACGTAGCGACACAACTCACAATCTAGTTGGCTTTTAGCGCGAATAATACACTCTTTTGTTTGGCTATTCGTACACACGGACCGGATTGTAATAGAACGACCACTTTGCACGTCCGTTTCTGTCGAGTGTTCGACGCGGAATGGGAAAAAAGAGTTACAATGCGCTTGTTTAAAAACGCATAAAGTAATGTCGTAGCAGTAGAAAAAATTACTTCAATCGGGAATAATTCTCCGAAGATCTGTTGAATATCTTTACCACAGCGTCAACGATAATCTCCTTCACCAATTATCGATATTAAGGAGAGCTAGGTTTGGTAAACGGCTGGGTAGTGCGTACCAGCAGTAAACCCGTACTAGTTGGCATATAATAGACCCCAGTGTGGTCCAAGACATAATGCCATCTCCCTACCTTCACGTGGAACCGACTGGAATACGAGCCTTCAAGGAAAGCTTGGGGAACCGGTGGAAACTTGGTCGTATGCTGACAGGAAGATGTAGTTGTTCTCCTTGGAGAGCAGCTTGTCTGATCGTCTGTTTCCCAGGATAGGGGCGGCTCGAACAGCGACTGATCCGAAGCGGACGGCTGAACTATGAAATGCGGTGTCTCGTCAGCTATACCCAAGACGTACTGTGGTCCAGAAATGAAAAAAGGTGGTCAAAAGTCATTTTCTCGTAAACGTTACATTTTAGGGCAATACTGTCTTCGGGAAAGTTTTAGAGTAAAAAAGACCCTTCTTTGGACATTAACAAATCCGTGATGAATCCCCCTACAAGTGAGATAAGAAGAATATTTTCTCTAAAAATCAATATTTTTCATCGCCGTTTTTGGCAAAGTTTTCCAAAATAACATGACAAGTAACTTTGCTGAAGACACTAGGTAAATATTTGTCAATCTTACTGAGCTATCTGATTATTTTGAATGAAGTTTAAAAAAAAAGTTTTTGCCGTTCAAATTCATATTTTATACCACTATACCTCTGATATTCTCACTGAAATTTTCAAACAACATGTCCGATTATACTTCAAAAGATGCATCAAAACGTAAAAATGTAAGGCTTGCTATGTTTTTTTCCAGCAAATATCCGCTATTGATCAACATGACATAAATTAACTTACGTTAAAGTTGTTTTGTTCCATGATTTTATAAGTTTCTGCAAATTTTTGCAAGAAATTTAAACTGCCTTGTGTGCAGAACACATGGACAATTCAATTGGTGGTAATCTTGCCGTGGGATGTTCTGGAAAACGGCAGAAAATCGAAAATTACTTGTCAAAAGTAAATTTTTTGGCAAGAAAAATTGATAGAAACCTAATTGTCATAAAATAAAGTCTGCTGTAACATATAAAAAACAAAGGTCTGACGTTGTTTTAAAAATTCAGAGCGAATTTCAAAGGTATAGTGGTATAAAATATGAATTTTAACGGCAAAACAGTATTGCTCTAAAATGTAACGTTTATGATAAAATGACTTTTGACCACCTTTTTTCATTTCTGGACAACAATGAGACGGCAGCCCCGTCGCGAGACTAGGCATCGCAGCCCTAGTAAAGCAGCATGCTAAAATAAACATACTACGAACAATCAAGAATTGAAAACGAACCGGAATAACTGGCAATAACCTAGCCGACGGAATAAGTATGACGATTAGAAGCTCGGTACATGTAACAGTAGATCGCCCAACACTCGGGTGCCGACCGGATTCTGCTGGATCAGCTAGAACCCCACCAGTTCGACATCGTTGCGCTCCATGAGCTTTGCCAAAAAGGAGAGAAGGTAGGCGGATTTGTGGCCGCAGGGCACAGTACTACCAGAGCGGCGGTACAACAAATGAGCTGGATACCGGCTTTATAGTTCTGGGCAGGATGCAGAGTCGTGCGATCAAGTGGCAGGCGTTCAGCGACAGGTTGTGTTTGTTGAGAATAAAAGGCCAGTTCTACAACTACACCATCCTCAATGTCTACTGCCCTCACGAGGGACGACCCAACATAGAGCAGGAAACGGAAACTCTAAAGGACATCCGCGAAACCACCTGGAGATTTCTTGAAACAGCACGAGCCACTACAGCTCTCGTCTTATTGGTAAGGTAAGTAAGAGAGCAAGGTTTGAGAATTGATCAAAATTTTCTAGAGGGGGCTGAAGCCCCCCTAGCCCCCCCGTAGTTGCGCCCATGATGTTGTCTACTGTCAAACGTGTAGAGTTTAGATAGGGCTGCCATCCCCTTGCGAAACAGTCTGATAAGTTCCGTTCATGCGAGATCAACTGTTGGTGCAAGTGGTATGTAGAAATGCGAAGCCCCAAGAACGTTTGTTTCGTTTCGAAAGTTTTATGGATTTTGTGCAGGACATAAAGGGTCACGTTCAAACATGTTCTAACACGTTCCGGATAACCCTACATTCAATATAATTAGAAGCACTCAAAAAAAAACATGTGTTACTGATGCGGCACAATGAACGAATCTTAAGACAATATTTTCAACACTAGCGCCATCATCGTCAGCGGCGGCTTCAGGAAACAGTTGCCATGACATGGGTCTGTCCTCCATCCCTTGTATACGACGCCTTGTTACAACCAAAAGTAGCAAACGAACACAAAGACGAAACGGTGACATATTTTGGCTCCGCGGTTCCTTTGCTACACAATCCCGCAGCAGTGTTAATATAAAGTAACAAGTATTTTCGAATTCGTTTTCGCCAGAGGGGATTCACTACTGTCAAACTACATATATGTGTGCGTTATCGCAGATCAACTCTGGTCCATGACGTTTGTTGGTCCATGAGGTTTGTAACTAAAAACAATAATGGGGAAAAATTCACTACACAACACATTATTCATAAAAGTTTTCCGCGATTTCTCGAGTTTTGATAAAAAAAACCTTCCAATTCTGTAATGCGTCAATTTAGAATATAATTAATTTTATCAATTAATTGGGATTAATCCCATACAGAGCCTGACAAAGTCATTTTCAATTGACAATTATCAGGTTATAGTGACGCTTTAACCTGTCGCTTTCAATTGAAAAGCTTATGTATCATTTTCGAGCACTTCGTGAGTCACATGACACACAGTCGAAAGCTCTTGCTGTGACTCTGACAACTAAAGGGCTTGGAATTGATACAAACGCTTTCCAATTGAAAGCGGAGATTAGCACCATCACTCTCACATGACGAATCTCAATTGAAAATGGCAATGAGCGCTGACGGAGACAGAAGGCTTCCATACAGTATATATATAGGAAAGAGGAAGAAAATATTGATCGGAACTTGCGTAACGTATTTCTTGGATGTAGGGTGGTTTACCGGTAAAACAAAAACCGGTAAAACCGATATTTTTTTCAATACCGAAATACCGGTATTGAAGAGGCGAAAAAACCGGTACTTTCGGTATTTTTCTTAAAATCCAAAAAAAAAAAATGTCACAATATTCATAAATCATTGTAAAGCTAATTAATGCTACCTACAGGGTGACAAAAAAAGTCCGGTCGCACAGGAAAATCTCAATATTTCAAAGAATAAGAAGAAAATCTGAATCTGGCTTTTATAGCTTTATTCAGTAACTCATAAAGATACTCCACAGAAGATATCTCGAAATTACACCACCTTTCTCTGATCGAACCAGCTTCAGACGTCTCGAAAAGTCGTCGCAAGCGGCGCGCACGTGCTCCATCGGCATCTCGTCCGAGATTTTCGTGATAACTCGCTTGAATTGCTCCAAATTTGTTATTTTATAGTCGTTCAGCTTCGACATCATGTATCCCCACACGAAATAATCCAGTGGTTTCAGATCCGGAGACGACGGAGGCCATTCATTCTTCGAAATGAAATCGGTTAAGTTTTCCTCACACCACGCCTGAACAACCTTTGCGGTGTGGGATGGGGCGCCATCTTGCTGGAAGCGGTAGTAATCGTCTTCAAACAATAGTTCAGCTTGAGGCAGAACATTTTTATTCAAAACTGTGTCCAGGTAGTACGCTGCGTTGATTTTGACCCCTTTATCGATAAAAATAAGAGGCAGTTTACCTCTCTTGCAAATGGCTCCCCAAACCATCACTGACGTCTTATTTTGGAACCGGGAAACGTTCTCAAACTCGATCATTTTGGCGATTGACTGTTTGCTCCAAAACGAACAGCTTCTCGTCCGAAAAAACAATCTCGTCATCTGCGCGCCAACCGAGCAACTCCTGCGACCGTTGGTAACTCTTGTCCTTTGTAACTTTGGTAACCCCATGAACCACCTGTTTTTTGTACGGTGTAAGTTTCAAATCTTTGCGCAGAAGTAGGCGGATTGATTCTCGGTTCATTTTAAGGTTCCTGGCCAGCTTCCGTGCCGATTGGGCGGGATTTCGGCGAATCCGGTCTCGTATAATCTTTTTCAGCCTTGGAGTTCTCACAGGCCTGGGTAGTCCAGATCGTGCCTTGTCCTCGGTGTCTATGGTCTCTAGGCACCGATTTATGGTCCGGTACACGAATTTCCGGTTGATTCCGAGCGGTTTTAGGTGTTTGAATATGTGTCCGGGTTTGTACCATTTCACATATTTAGCGATAACGGCTGCTCTTAATTCTGCCATGGCTCACAACTCAATGTAAACAAACTGCACAGAAACGAAACTCTGCCACTTTGGGCAGCAAAGTTAACCCTTTCATTTGACATATAGATGGCACCGAAGAGATGCAACGTGTAGGCTACAGGCGACCCCAAAAAAGTGTGACCGGACTTTTTTGTCACCGAGTACTTAGGTAGGCTTTACAAATCACATGACGGTGTATATAATGAATACATTTAAACAGAAGCAACATTGAAAATTAATTTTTTCTCACCTATTCATCAATTTTATGCTTCCTTTTTGTTTGTTCTGCTTGAAATTAGATGATGAGTTTGCGTGTATTGATAATATGTCAAAAAACTTCATATCAATCAAACAGAACTTTTATTTTCTAATAGCACAGCTAATCTCTTTACACACTCATACATACAGAGACAACTCGTGGGGTTTGAACCTACCAGCTCAGCCTAAAATTCTGAAAATCATAGTTTGGGACAGTAATCACAACCATGTCCACGAAAAAACGTAAGTCATTATTCGTTTTGTGCTATTTAAAAGTAAAACTAAAAAAATGATAAATAAATATAAATTTGGATTAAAAATTTATTTTTTGTTTGGCGTCTCCGTATGCCACAGGTTACACCAAGTTATAGACAAATTGCTTCTGATACAAAGTGTTTATAGGATGAAATCATCAATCATAGAGAATTTCACCCTAAAAATTACTGCTCCTTATTTTGAAAAAGTGAAATTTAAATAGCTGCAGCATGGTCAAAGCTTCGTCGCCCAAACCGCAGCGGATTTTATTAGCAATAATTCTAGCTGAGAAACTCAGGTTCAACTGGTTCAACTGAATTTGGACGAACTGCCTAAAGAGCATCGAACACAATAGAGAAGTATCTATCTTCGATTCCTTCGGATTCGTAAAATGTAAATTCTTGTCTGATCATCATTCAATTTTCTTCTTCATTCATTCACTCTGCTCAACAGTTTCAAATATTATTTGCCTTTAGATTATAAGATACTCTAGACCATAAGGCATTAGATTTAATTGGCTCCGTAAAACATTAATTTGTATTGTGCCGTGTCAAATAAATGTTGTGTGAACAAAAAAAAAAACAGTTTCAAATATTGTTTCTCTAAAAGTTTTAAAGTTATTCAATAATTTAAAACTAGTTATGCGATGTGAAAGAAAATTGAATTAAAAATTTGCATGTTTTTTGTTAATATGAGTTTAGAACTTATGTTCTTCCTAATCATATCACTGGATCCAATCATTGAAGTTTTTCAAACACTGTTAAATTTATCCAGTGGTGTATGTGGATCGTATACCACAAGAGATCACAGCAATGGTCGCAGTGGCCCAAATCTTAAAAAGACATCAGAATCGTAAGGAAGAATAGGTTCTCATAAATTCAAAAACAATTATACAGCGACACATTGTTTTTCAGTTTTATTTTTAAATAGTACAGAGAGAATGACGTGCGTTTATTCCGCGAACATGATAGTCATTACTTCCTCAAACTATAATTTTCAGAATTTTGTAGTTGAACAAGTAGGTTCAAAGACCACGAGTCGCCCCTGGTTTGTATTCATCCGAAAAAAATAAAAATACCGGTTTTTTACCGGTTTTATCGGTTTTTATTTTTATAAATACCGAAATACCGGTTTCTCGAAAAGTCGGTAATACCGACCACCCTAATTGGATGCCATTGTCGTTCTAACTACGGCCTGCGATATTAGAAAACTACCATCAAACGACGCGATACAGTGCTTATTTCAATTGAGACGCTGAAGGAAAGGAGAGAGTCTCTCCCTCCGTCACTCTCTCCGTCGATTGAAATAGAAAGAAGAAAGAGGGAAAGAGAGAAAGAAGTGATTCGTTGATAGTAACCGAAAGGAATCAAGGGAAAATGAAACTGTTCGAATCGAAATGACAGCGCGAGTATATCAGTTTCATTGTTTCGTTTCGAAAATGTAGAGCCCTGGTCCCATGTCCCAAACATGTTATCAAAATACAAGGTCAAGAAACGGCTTTAAAAATTAAATTCGACTAATCCTTCACAATTTTCGATCACCAGATGGTTCAAAACCTCGTATTTGATAAGAATACGAGATGACAGGTTACAGAAGCGGTCTTTTGACGGGAGAACCCTGGCCAGTTCAACTGGCGTTTGCTCGCAAAGAACAAATAGTGTTTGCGTTCTTGGAAATTCTTTCTTGGATATCTGTTCCTTTAGCTCGGTGGAAACCAAATTGAGTATCCCACCTTATTGTTACAGGACAGGAGGGCAATTGAAAATTGTGCCATCGAAAAAGGTGATATTATCGCGTCGTGGCCTAGAGACCCATCGCGAACAATGTTTTACCCCGGAACAGAGTCCGGACATCCTTTTTGGCAAAATCAAATAACCATCAAATCGAAGACTCTTCGCTTTCGTTGATTGTTATTCGATTACGTATTATTCTTAGATGTCTCCTTCTTCTGGTAACTTGGTGGTGTCTGTGTTCTCCTTTAATAAGATCGGTGGTTGTATAGATACTTCTTCCCAGTATCTGAAGAATATGGGTACCGACAGCAACTGTGTGGATACTTTTGTGAGCCAAGTTTCACAAAGGGACAATGCATCGTATTTGTTTTTATTAATTGAACCTTTAAATGAATTTACTGTTGGAAGGAATACTGTAAGAAACTTTTTAATTCGCTCAGGTATATTGAAAGTTTCAAAACTACAGTCCACAATGTCAGAAAATTCACCAATCTAGCAATTGTTCTTTCAACTACATGTGCAAAAGGAACAACTGAGGTTTTGATGTTCCTAGAAGTGCTGGTAGTTCCTGAGAAGTGGTAGCGGTCTTTTCAAGCATGTCAGCGTAAAAACGGTTTGAATGCTCTTTAAGATTTTCCCCACAGTGAATACATTTTTTAGTGTTTCTTCTGCATGAATCCTTAGCATGGTTCCCCCCCACACTCGCCGCAACGTGCCTTATTGCAGCGATATGCTGCGGTGGGGCCCAACTGCTTGCAATCCAGGCATTCATTGCGCGGGCATATATTGCCGTATAGGGAGACGAACCCGATGGGTCGAGACGTGGCTAGGAAGTGCAGATTCGGCAAACGTAACACGAAACGAGTTTGATGGAGTGTACATTTTTGTATCGCTGATGAGTGACACGGGCTGCAATTGCTTGCAGTTCAAATCTGTACATCGTGAAACACAGTATTTTTTAAGCAGACGATACCTGCTTTCAAAATACACTCGACAGCTGGACTCGAATATGTTATGACTCCTTCTCCAAGCTTCGCTCGGGTACATACACGCGATACTCACGTGTAAAGAGCTCAGAGCAAGCTATGTCGTTGGCCTGTTTCAGATCATTGACCTCGACACAAAGCTTGTTCAGCCTGGCTTGAAATTTTTCGTCACAACCTTGTAACGTGACGTCAGGTCTTTGGAGATTTGAAAAATGTTCAGCGATTTTGATTTTGGTCCTGCTTTGGGCCTAAAGTAGAGTTCATTAGTTATCTGCAGCAGCACGATTACCGTGTCGTTTGGTTCAGAAGCGGACAGCGACACAGCCACAGCAGGATGGCCTTCAGTGCGGATTATCTTCACACAGCACAGCACTCTTATAAGCCGGGTTCGGGTAAATAATGCCGTTATTTCGATTACTCTCATACACAAGCGAGTTTATAACGAGACGATCACCAAACACGACCGTTGTTGTCGAGTACTCGGGCGCAATGATGACAACCGTCTGGACAACGATGCAGGGCTGGTAGCAAGTCACTTTTTAGTGACTTGGTCACTATTTCGAGGCTGGTCCCTAAAAAGTCTCTATTTTCGAGGCAGTTTGACTAGTCACTTTTTCTTTCATTTTGTCACTATTTATAACCATTTTGATGATCAATTGAAGCGGGAAATAACATGTCACCGACAAGGATGGAAAACATCGTATCGCATAACAATCATTTGGGTATCATTTCTGAACGTGCTATTCATAAGCTTTCAATCACAGCAAACAATCGCTATTGAAAATTTCACATTCTCACGTATGCGAGACAACTTAGATTATGTCCAACCACTACGGGTTAGATGCACATCTCCTGCATCTGTAATCATTGCGTTGGTGGATCGGGGTATCAAGACATTGAACACGTGGTTTGGGTGTGTGGAATTCCGCGGCGCCAGATCTCTACTTTTGGATACCCTCAGGGCCCGAGGGCTGTATCTATGTGCCAGTTCGTGATATCCTCGCTCAGCGAAACTTGCCATACATGCTACTTGTTTATAGCTATTTGAAGAGCATCAAGGTGCCCATTTAACAGCGAAACGAATCTCGGATAAAAAAACATGTTAGTGTTAGTAATAGATTTAGTTTCAGCTCGTAGTCGGCAGCGAGGATAAAAAATTTGCCTTTAGCTTATAAGATATTTTAGACCATAAGTCATTAGACCTAATTGGCTCCGTAAAACATTAATTTGTATTGTGTCGTGTCAAATAAATGTTGTGTAAAAAAAAAGAGACAACTTAGAGCAAAAAAATATATGGTGGCTTTCTTTGATGATTTTTTTCAGTGTTGCCTGCTACATGCGGAGCGAGCAACATATAGCGAGTGCTTCACGAAAGAATCGTAAACGATTGCATTCCAGCGATCGCAACAATTCTTTCAAATGTTGGTTGCTTGTAGGCGGATTTCGGCTTCTTCAGGTGGTGCTTGCACCGTGATATTCCTCGGTGATTCTTGGTTATTTATTTATTTATTTATCATTTATTTATTTATCATCAGACCGACATCGGTCTCCATGAATGCTGGGTTAGGAAAAGCTCACTTGAGGTGGTTGCAAGGACCTTCCCCAAATGTGCACAAAAACCTCACCATCTTTTAGTATACAACATATAATAAAAACTAAAAAATAACAATACATCAGAATGATTAAAACAAACTATTGGAAAAAAATCTACGGCGATACACGAATGAAGATTCATTAAAATTGAACAATTCGCTGAACTCGTTGAATTGGCGAATCATAGATGTGATTGGAGAGTTAGCAGCGTACTGTGTTGAATGGAATCCCACCTGTAGCATGGCTCTGGGTCGTAGCGTTCTGGATGGTGCATAGAACCCGATTTCTTCTAAAAGGTCAGGAGCATCAAATACAGCAGTTACCAACTTGCACACAAATACGGCTTGTAACACTCGACGGCGTTGATCCAGAGTTTTTATGCCTAACAGGCGGCAGCGGTCTTCGTAAGGAGGCAAGTTCAGTGGATCATTCCAAGCAAGATTCCGCAAAGCATACCGAACGAATTTGCGTTGGACACTTTCTAGTCTGTTTATCCAAACTGCTTGATATGGCCACCAAACAATACTGGCGAATTCCAACGTTGAACGAACAAGTGCACAGTACAGCGTTTTAAAGCAGAGCGGGTCTGTAAATTCACGAGCGAATTTAAAAATAAAACCGAGCTGACGATTTGCTTTGTCGATAGTAGCAGTGATTTGGGGTTTGAACGAGAGTTTTTCATCCAGTATCACACCAAGATCTTTCACTTGTTCTACTCTTTTCAGTTTTATACCAGCCATCTCGTAATCGTAGGGCACAGCATTTCTAGTACGATGGTAGCTAATAACATAGCATTTCTCAATACTCAATAACAAGCTGTTTCGAGAGCACCAGTCACTGAACAGGTTTAATAAGTTTTGCAACTCCTTGCAGTCCTCATGGCACCTGACAACTGAGAATATTTTCAAGTCGTCAGCAAAAAACATTTTTCCTCCGGAATTGAGCAGCAGTGCCGCATCGTTAATAAAAATTGAAAATAACAGTGGTCCAAGATTACTGCCCTGCGGTACTCCTGAACAATTTGAAAACATGGCAGAATTACAGTTTCCAATGCGTACAAACAATTCTCTATGCACAAGATATGATTCCATCCATTTACAGAAGCGCACAGTACAGCCAAGTTTCTCTAACTTGGATAAGAGAATGGAATGATTGACCGTGTCAAACGCGGCTTTCAAGTCAGTATACACTGTATCAACTTGAGATTTGGAGCCAATATTCTTAATACAAAGCGATACGAATTTCACGAGATTGGTTTCCACCGAGCGACCTCGAAAAAATCCATGTTGTTCTTTGCATATATAACTGCGACACGCAGCGACGAGTGTGTTGTTAATAATAGTCTCGAACACTTTAGATTCTGCGCGCAAGGAAGTAATTCCCCTATAGTTTGCAACGTTACACTTATCTCCTCTTTTAAAGACTGGACACATGGATGATTTCTTCCAAGCAACGGGAAAGCATTGATGTTGTAGGGAAGCATTGAACAGCCAAGTTAGTGGAGCTGCTAGGATATCGGAGCATTGTTTCATCAGAGCTGCAGGAATTATCCCCGGTCCAGGCGAAAAAGATGATTTTATACTCTCAGTGGCGCGTATCACTGACTGCTCGCTCACATCAAAAATATCCATGTTTAAAACTGAATACGGCACATCCCTCAAGGCTTGTTCTCTTTGTTGAGCAGTGACTGTTTCGCTACTAAATACGCTAGCAAAGTGTTTTGCAAATAAGTTGCACTTGTCATTTGGCGAAACGGCACACACGTCGTTGAGAGATATAGTTAAGGGTAAACCATTCTCTTTCCGTTTGGAGTTAACGAATTTCCAAAAATGTTTGGGATTTCTCCTCAAATTTTGCTGAGTGTGAAGAATATAGCGCATATACAGATGCCTTTTGTAATGACGATATTTATTACTAGCAACAGCAAAACTGCGTTTGGTGTTCGGTTCACGTTGACGGGTATATTTTCGAAGGGCTTTAGCTCGAATGATTTTTAGGCGTCGGAGCTTTGCATTAGACCAAGGTGGCTTCCTAGAGACTTTACGTAAAGGTACAGCAATCATGAGACAATCATTCAACTTTTGATCGTAATAGTTAACTGCATCATTTACATCAGTGAAAGTTTCAAGAATGCTCCAGTCAATTTGCGATAGAAGATTTCGTAATTGGTCAATATTCGTTCTACGATAGTCAAGCTGGTTTAAGTCAGGAACATCTTCAAATTCCACTGGGCGACAAGCAGTTACTTCTACGTTGAGAGCGGGGTGGAAAACATCAGGTGGAACCATCGTTTCAGGAGCTTCATGAATTTTGCACTGTGAAACACACTTCATTTACGAAAACGAGGTCCAAACAGCGTGACTGGTGATTGCGAATATCATTTATTTGTTGGTGTCCCAAAAAAGCGATTCCGTCAAGCAGCATACGGCTAGAAGGCGTGAACGCAGAATTTTGTGGATCAACGTATAAAAGCCCATTCGAAGTGTTTTTCCAGAGTAGACCAGGCTGGTTGAAGTCACCTAGAACTAACAGTGAATCTTGCGTGTTCATTTTAGATGAAACAGACTCGGAAACATCTAGCACATTTTGCATTACGTTACAGTCGAAACGTTTGTCAGGGGGAATATACACAGCCCTAATAAACACGCTTTTAGATTCAGTGAGAATTTTAACCCAAGTCGTTTCAAGATTAGCTGGAACACATTCAGTGATTTGATGGCAGACGTATGACGACGAGACAGCAATCAAAACACCACCTCCACGCATGAAAACACCGCCATCAAACTTGTTATGCCTTCTTAAATCGTCGAAGTCGTCGTAGTGCAATATATTAGGATGATTGTTCCCAGAATCGTCGTTGTCTGCAACTGCAACAGCATTATTTGTTGCTCCTATACCTCCCCTTGCATTTTCGTCAAAATAGCAGTCATGACGGTCAGTAGTCAACTCGGGTTCGCTAGAAAAAACGCACATTCCCTGAGTTTTTTGCAAGCCAATTTTTTTTTTCTTCACAAATCATTTATTTGACACGGCACAAATAAAATTCAATGTTTAACGGCGCCAATTATATAGGATGACTTAAAATCTATAAGCAAATTTTTTATCCTCGCTGCCGACTACGAGCTGAAATTAAATCTATCTTAAAACTAGCATGTATTATTCAATCAGTGTTTTGTTGTTGAATGGTCGTCTGATGATCATCGAATGAAAATGCAGCATGTATGGATTTGTTCTGCTAAGCCACGATGTCATGAGCTGGGACAAGGGCTTGTAATCCTCGGATTCTGAGGGTATTGTGCGGGGTCTAGTTGCTGGTTTTGGTTCGTTGTTGTTGTTCGCTGGTGTTCAAGTTGCCATATGGTGTGTGCCGCTGAGCCAAGATATAAAGAAAGGCCTCGGGTTTTCCTGGCGAGTTCGTGTGGGGTTCAATTGCTGGTTCCAAAATCGAGGTCTACGACGTGTTCTTGCCGTTTTGTTGAATGTGGGTGGAAAGGAATGGGACTAGACTTGGGCATGGATGGATTTCAGGAAAATGTATATAAGGGACATTTAGGGTAGGTCGCGACTCGCCAAGACATCACGAACAGGGACAGCTGGTTCTCTACCCTCGGCCCGGAGGGAAGTTATTAATTTAGACCTGGCGTCACGGTGTACAGGGCATGACCAAACAACGTGCTCTATGTCGTGATAACCTTCACCACAGGCACAGATACCACTTTCCCCGAGCCCAATACGACGGAGATGCGCATCAAATCTATAGTGATTGGACATAAGCCGAGACATCACGCAAATGAAATCTCGACCTACATCCAACCCCTTGAACCACGGATTCGTCGATACCTTGGGTATAATGGAATGTAACCACCTTCCCAGTTCCCCTCTGGTCCAAGAATTTTGCCAACTGATGATCGTATTCTGACGTACAAATGCGAAAAATTCATTAAAGGCAATTGGTCTTTCATAAATTTCACCGTTTGATGCGCCCACCTTAGCCAAAGAGTCCGCTTTCTCATTACCCGGTATCGAGCAGTGAGAAGGGACCCACGCTAAGGTAATCTGAAACGATTCTTCGGATAAAGCACTCAGATGTTCCCGTATTTTCCCCAGGAAATACGGAGAGTGCTTAACATCTTTCATCGATCGAAGAGCCTCAATAGAACTGAGACTGTCCGTAAAGATGAAATAATGGTCCGTGGGCATTTTTTCGATAATCCCTAGGGTGTACTGAATAGCAGCTAATTCTGCGGCGTAAACAGAAGCAGGATTATCGAGCTTATGGGAGACGGTTAAATTGTTTTTGAAGACACCGAAGCCAGTGGACCCATCGAGAAGTGATCCGTCAGTGTATGTAATATATATATAATATATGTAATATGTTCATATTGTTGCAGTTGATGTTTCGATATTTATTGGAAAAAATTTTAGGGATCTGCTGCACGCGTAAATGATCCGGGATTCCACGAGTTTCTTCTATCATGGATGTATCGAAAAACACAGTAGAATCAGAAGTATTTGATAAGTTGACACGATTTGGAATATTCGAAGAAGGGTTAATATTTTGGGACATGTGATTGAAATACAATGTCATAAAACGGGTTTCAGAATTGAGTTCGATTAACCTTTCAAAATTTTCAATCACAGGACGGTTCAAGACCTCACATTTGATAAGAATACGAGAAGACAGGCTCCAGAAGCGGTTTTTCAACGGTAGAACTCCGGCTAAGACCTCCAAACTCATCGTATGGGTCGATTGCATGCAACCTGAGGCGATACGCAAACAACGATATTGTATTCGCTCCAGTTTGATCAAATGTGTGTTTGCTGCGGAGCGGAAGCAGAAACACCCGTACTCAATTACAGACAATATCGTTGTTTGGTAAAGCCTTATAAGGTCTCCTGGGTGGGCTCCCCACCATGATCCGGTTATTGTACGAAGAAAATTTACTCTTTGCTGACTTTTCTTCATCAGATACCTAACATGGCAACCCCAGGTGCCCTTAGAGTCGAACCAGACACCAAGATACTTATGCACCAAAACCTGAGAGATCGTTTTACCCATTAATTGTGCTTGGAGCTGAGCAGGTTCATGCTTCCTAGAAAAAACTACTATCTCAGTCTTCTCCGGAAAGAATTCGATACCTAGCTGTAGAGCCCAAGCAGACAAATTGTCCAAGGTATCTTGCAATGGTCCTTGCAAATTGGCAGCTTTGGCTCCTGTAACAGAGACCACGCTGCCGTCGGCAAGTTGTCTTATCGTGCATGAATTTGCCAGACATTCGTCGATGTCATTTACATAAAAGTTGTAAAGAAGGGGGCTTAAACATGAGCCCTGGGGAAGACCCATGTAGCTAATTCGAAAAGTTGCCAAATCACCATGCGTAAAATGCATGTGCTTTTCGGACAACAAATTGTGCAAAAAATTGTTTAAAATTGGAGAAAATCCTTGTCGGTGAAGTTTGCCCGAAAGAATGTCAATAGAAACGGAATCAAAAGCCCCCTTAATGTCCAAGAACGCAGACGCCATTTGTTCTTTGCGACCATACGCCAGCTGAATATCTGTTGAAAGCAACGCAAGACAATCATTCGTCCCTTTGGCACGGCGGAAGCCAAACTGAGTATCTGATAGCAGACCATTTGATTCGACCCAGTGGTCTAAACGACGGAGTATCATTTTTTCCATCAATTTCCGGATACAGGATAGCATTGCAATCGGCCTATAAGAGTTGTGATCAGAAGCTGGTTTCCCTGGTTTTTGGATGGCGTTCACCTTCACTTGCCTCCAATTCTGCGGTACAATGTTTTGCACCAGGAACTTCTTAAACAAGTTCAACAAGCGCCTCTTGGCATTGCCGGGTAGATTCTTCAACAAGTTGAATTTGATTCTATCTAACCCAGGCGCGTTATTGTTACAGGACAGGAGGGCAACTGAAAATTCTGCCATCGTAAAAGGTGTATCTATCGCGTCGTGGCCCGGAGACGTATCGCGAACAAGGTTTTGCGCAGGAACAGAGTCCGGACATACTTTCCTGGCAAAATCAAATATCCACCTACTTGAAGACTCCTCGCTTTCGTTGACCGTTACGCGATTCCGCATTCTTCGGGCTGTGTTCCAAAGAGTGCTCATTGATGTCTCCCTCGACGTCTCGTTTACGAACCGACGCCAATATCCGCGTTTCTTTGCCTTAGTCAAGCTTTTAAACTTGGTATCAAGCTCCGAATAACGTTTAAAGTCGTCGGCATCGTCTGTATCCCGGAAGGTCAGATACGCGTCGGATCTTTGCGTGTAGGCATCGGAGCACTCTTCGTCCCACCACGGAGTGGGAGGCGGTTCTTTGATCGTTACGCCAGGGTATTTCTTCGTTTGGGCTTGCAACGCGGCGTCGAGAATCAAGCCCGCGAGGAGGTTGTATTCTTCAAGCGGTGGATGATGTTGAATCGAATCGACCGTTTTTGAAATCATTTCCTCGTATAACTTCCAATCGACATTCCGTGTGAGGTCATACGGAATATCAATTGGTCGCATGCGAGTTGAACCGTTAGTAATTAAAATAAGAATAGACAAATGGTCGCTACCGTGAGGATCGAGGATTACCTTCCATGTGCAATCCAACCGTAGCGACGTCGAACATAAGGATAGATCCAAAGCGCTTGGGCGCGCTGGAGGTTTCGGGATACGTGTCATTTCACCGTTGTTCAAAATAGTCATGTCGAAGTCATCGCAAAGGTTATAGATCAAAGAGGAGCGGTTATCATTGTAAGGGGAACCCCAAGCCACACCATGAGAGTTGGAGTCTCCCAAAATCAAACGTGGCGAGGGAAGAAGTTCTATTAAATCAAAGAGCAGCCGTTGCCCAACCTGTGCTCTGGGAGGAATATATATTGAGGCAATACAAAGCTCTTTACCTTGTATTGTCATTTGACATGCGACAACTTCGATGCCTGGAATCGAGGGGAGGTTAATACGATAGAAAGAATAGCACTTTTTAATCCCTAGAAGTACTCCTCCATATGGGGTGTCTCGATCAAGGCGAATAATATTAAAATCATGGAAGTTAAGATCAATATTTGAGGTAAGCCAAGTTTCACAAAGGGAAAATGCATCGCATTTGTTTTTATTTATCAAAACTTTAAGTGAATCAATTTTTGGTAAAATACTTCTACAATTCCACTGTAAGACAGAGATAGGATCCTTCATATACGCAGATGAATTAGGCATCGAAGGATACAATCGCTGCAAGGAGGGGCCATTGGGCAGTCAACTGCTTCAAAAATAATCTAACTGTTGGGAGAAGTACTGTGAGGAAATTTTTAATTGGATCAGGTATATTGAAGTTTTCAAAAATCCAGTCCACGATGTTAGAAAAATTCACCAAATGAATGGGTGTGCAAATGGAACAACTGGGGTTTTAGATGTTCCAGGAAGTGCTGGGAACTCCTTCTGGGACTTTAAATTTGCAAGCCCAGGAGGAGTTTGCTTCGGCTTTTCCGCAGCACTTTTAGATTTGTTCGTATTATTCATTCCATCTTGAGAAACCTTAGGTCCTTTCCTGGGAAGCTTAGGAGAGGAAAGATTTTTCCTCTTTCTAGTCTCCCCAAGACAGGCAAAAAAAGTTCCCTCTAGTGGTTCGTCAGAGTCGGTTTCATCTGAAGACAACAGATCAAAGGGGTTCGATGTTATGGTAGAAGTGGTCACGGTCTTCTTAAGAATCTCAGCGTAAGAACGCTTTGAGCGCTCCTTAAGAGACCGTTTAATTTTATCTCTGCGTTGCATGTACACCGGGCATGCGGAAAGCTCATGCAGATTTTTCCCGCAGTGAATACACTTTTCAGCGTTTACACTGCAAGAATCTTCCGCATTAGTCTCCCCACACTTGCCACACCGTGCCTTATTGCAGCAGTAGGCAGCTGTATGGCCTAACTGCTTCCAATTGATGCAATTCATAACACGGGGCACATACAAACGCACAGGCAGACGAACCTGGTTGATAGAAACGTGGCTAGGGAGTGCAGATCCGGCAAACGTAACGCGAAACGAGTCTGACGGAGTGTATACTTTTTTACCGGAGACGAGCGACATGGACCGTAATTGCTTAACATCCAATACTTTCGCCTCGGTAGTGGATTTTTTGAAGCAGCCGACGCCGCTTTTTAGAATACACTCAACAGTCGGACTCGAATCGGTTATTACACCGTCGATCTCCACGTCTCGTGCAGGTACATACACGCGATACTCGCGTGTAAAGAGCTCAGAGCGAGCTATATCGTTGGCCTGATCCAGATCATTGACCACGACACGGAGCTTGTTTGGTCTGACTTTTGCGATTTCGGTCACGACCTTGTATCGTGACGTCAGATCTTTCGCGATTTGTAACGTGTTCAGTGATTTTCCTCCTGGTTTGGGCCTCATGTAGAGAACCAGTGGACCCGTTGATCCGTCTGGGTAGAGCCTGGGACGAGGATTGACTAAAGCAGGGACAGAGGGGGGGTGAACAGGAGGGACAGGGTCGGGTGGGTTTGGAGACGGGGGATCGGGGGCTAAGGGATCCACATCCATTGCGCTCAAACTAGCGCAACAGTACAGTGGCAAAGAATCGCGTACCTCTTCTTCTTTGTTGTCTTCAATAGCACAATCACCGAGTCTTTCGGTGCTGGAACGGGCAGCTTCGCAGCGGCACAGCTATAGCACAATAGCAGGATGACCTTCGGATTATCAGTTTGTCTTTACACCGCACTTCGCACTCTTTAAAACACGACCGAGTAAGCAATGCTTCTTTTCTTCTTCACACAGTAGCGACTTTATAGCGAGACAATCACTTATTGCGTCCGTTTTCGTCGAGCGTTCGGGACGGAATGTTTTGCAAGCCAATATCATACATATACTTAACTGGCGAGGGGGCCCGTTGGCCCCCTGAGTCCCCCGTTGGTTGCATCGTGGTTATTGATAAACGGGTGTCAACGCCAGTGGTGTTGCAGGTGCCAAATCGCGACCGTTTTTTGATCCATAATCTACAAATTCCCTGAACATTATTCCGATCGGCCAAGTATTTGGCGAAAGAGCAGTAGATTTATATTTGGAATCAATGCCCACTTTGAACGAGACAAAACGGAGTGATTTTATATCAACATCCTTTTTAATCAATCTAACCACCTCAGCCGGCTCGTTGCATTGCAGACATTCCTTTATTAATTCATTAATGTTTTCACATGATACATCTGGATGTATTCTTGATAAGTAAATCCAGAATTTATTTTCAGCGGCAGGAACAGTAAGTCGCTATTGTTGTCACCAGACTGGAGTTCGTTCCAACAACAATGTCACGGTTAGCAGCAAACTGCTCTTCGCGACGTCGCTTAGACACTGGGCGACTAATTGTAGGCCAGTAGTGATTGCCGCGCGGAGTAGAGCCTGTCTTGTCGATCAAATTGGTAGAATTAACGGGTTTGCACTCGGTCAGCTGTTTTTCAAATTGACGCAAGTTGGCTGAGGTGCTGGCGACACTTGCATCAACCACACCGGTCAATGTTGTTATTCGCTCTTTCAATTGATCCAGCTCGTTCTTAAGAGCCTGCAAAGCAGGAACATTGTCGCACAGTTCTTTTAAACAGCGATTATTCACAGTAGCGCGGCATTCATCATAGAGCCAAAAAGAATTGGATGAAATCGTTTCATATACAGGACGGGTTATTCCGCAGCAAGTAAAATGAAATATATTGTCACAGAAACCACCACACTTAGCAAATTCAATGCCACGAATAGCTTTAACACATTTATCACAGTTCTTAGCCATTTTGTCGGCGACGAAACGCTCGCTTGCTTGAGCAGAATCTAGAATGCCGGTATTTGACAAAATCTGAGGTAAATTTCACAATCGATCACTATGATTACGTGGTCCGGTGTTAGAAATATCAATTTACGACAGCAGCAAAACAAATAAATCAATTAGCATCAGAAAACACAGTAAACTGAACGGAGGTAAAAATCACTAGCAATAACAAACAATCAGTGTTGCCATTATTATTTCAGATATCACATGCTAATCCACCATGCTACAATTTCCGTAAGCATTGATGATATCTCCTTGCTCCGGTAAGCAAACAGTTGAACGCAATCGAACGTTCGTTTGGATTCATAATTTTGTATCACTTACGATAACTGCCCATAAAGCATAAGAGTCGCATATGACTTTTAGGCAAATTTAAGTTTATGCCATCAATGTATCTAATTTTGTTCAAATTTTCGTATGCTTCGATGAAATTTGAAGGTTTGTTCTGAAAAATACTGGAAAAACCAAACCTTGCCTGTCCCATATTGAAAATAAAGGTATACGAGTCTCATCCTAAGTATATTATCAATTTTCTAAAAAAAAACATTTTTACATTTGTTAGGTATCAGTTAAAAGAAAAGTGTTCACATAAATCACTGACTTAAATAAAGTAAAACAGAGGTCATGTTTGCATGGTTCAATTGAAAATCCACTACAGACATTAAAACTGATTAAACCTTATGTTTATTTTCGAAGAAAATCGAAAGTTAAAACGATTTTTTTTTTTGGAAACTTGGAAATTTCGGAAGTTTTTCTTAGCATCTGGGATGAGTGGAATCATAGTTTTCAGGAGTGTGTCTTTAGAACTTTATTTGCTGTACATTGACGACTCTTCAAAAATTTCATTGTAGACTCTATGTCGAACGAGCTTTCGTTTTTCAGCTAGAGTTGCTTCTTGGTAAATAACATGCATCGCAATCCGTTGAAACCAAATCGCTATATTGCAATTCGTATGATCCAAATCGCTTGGATAACTGTTTACATGACAGGCACGATAAGGAATAATAATAAATGCCTTGGCCGTCTTAGATATGCTTTTATTTTTTGTATATAGTGGAAAAATAAAGGCAAACGAGTCCCATCATTCATTTCCAAGCCTGGAATTCATGCTAAAGTTCATATATAAAATATATAATGTTCCACCTTATAAACATGCAGTTGAATAAAACAAAATTTTAGTTAAATCATAGTTATTTGCCCTAAATTCAAGATTAGAACTTGATTTGCAATTTCCTCAATTGTGAGAATTTCCATATGGGACTGATATGCTTTTATGAGCAGATAATCTCTCAAAGATTCTCGCGATATTGTTGGATGCAAGTGAACTTGGATACAATAAATTTTATCGAGTTTGAATCATTTAGCCTCCTTCTATGGTATTCGAAACACTTAGAAGCGAAAAACAATCAGCAGTGTTTCTATGGGAAACTTGTACGCGAGTGAAAATAATTGGACGATACCTGATGAATCAAAGAATACATTTGCATGAAATATTGCTAATGAGTGAAACTTTCCATGCTTGGTCACCGAACCAAAACCATTTCTTGTTGTATTCATCGCCATTAAGGGGAAACCTCATTGAATCCAGAAATGGCCGACTTCGAGTCACCACTTCGAATTTTCAAAAACACAAGACTCGAAAATACTCATTGCGTCCCCTTTGAAAATTCTATTTTATGTTTGCTTCACCACAGCAAACATAAAATAGCATTTTCACAGGGAACGCATTAACTATTTTCGAGTCTTGTGCTTTCGAAAATTCGAAGTGGTGACTCGAAGTCGGCCACTTTTGGATTCAATGAGGTTTCACCTTAAACTTGATTTCATCCTGCCAAATTACATCTATTTACTGCTGACTTGATGTATTTCAACACGTTAAAAGACCACGAGAATCCACGCAGGGCTGCGGCAAACCACGTGGCCTTTATTTTTACTGATTTTTAGATTTTGATATTTTATTCAAATACGTTTTCGTCATGTACTCATGGTCGATTTACCGCTAGATCGTATTATCAAAAATTGAGAAGCGCTTCAAGGTTTTACAATTCGCTTTTGGTTACCTAATGTAAACAAATTTTTGAAGCGACACTAAGTTTATTAAATCGATGAAGTTCATGAAGATGAAGGTAACAAAATTATTGGATTGAACGCAATTTTATAATTTTTTTTTTCTTAAGATCAGAAAAACTACAACGCTTCAGAACTGAGACTTGAGTTGTATTCGTTGCCATGCTTACAGCATTCAATCGATTCATTATTGTTACATAAAGCTGCTGTTTAGGGAAAAACACTTTTTACCCAGTATTTTTAAAACTACAAATTTTATAGTAAAATTTTACCTTTACTTTTTAGTATTTTCAAACTTAGGTCAATCGGACTTCTGGAAGTCGTACCTCACAGCATTCAAAGTTTCACTTTTTGACTGATAAAAAAGGCAGACTAATAAAATTGTTCAAATCGATTCTTTAAGCGTTTAAACGTCTTGGAAATGCATAAAATATCAAAATCTGATATCAGATATCAACGTTTCATGCATTTCTAAGACTTTTCTAATTTCTAAGACATTTCGTCAAACCAACTTACATTTATAACTAATTTACATGCTATATTATTAAATCAATGTCGTTAATTAATGACATTATTGCACTACACGGCCCATTTATGTTTGAATGTCGATAAGTTTGCATCCTACGTCATATGATGAGGAAATGACATCCATCGTAGATTAGAGGTCTCCTAAACAAATGATAGAATTAGGTATGTGTCATTTTTGGCTAGGAGCCGTCGAACTACATTTTTCGAGTTCTTTAGCAAATATAGAATATTGTAAATATTTATATCATTATCATTTTTAATTTCAAAGAAAAGTTTGTCGGCATAAATAAGATATTTTACATTTTTAAAAATAGAAAAAATTTCGTTTACAAATATTATAAATAAAGGGGCCCAAGTGAGAGCCTTGAAAAACTCCCGAGGTTACTTGAATAGTTTTTACAATGTATTGTGTACCGTTAAAATAAATTTTTCTTTTATATTTCCTTATTATAGCTGCTTACATTCAACAACGTTCGTGGTTCTGGATGTCATTGGTTGCCAAAATGAGTAGCGACTCTCAAGTACAAGATAAACTCGTCAACAATAATCGTTCCAGGCGCAACGCAAATGATTTTATATTTGGAAAACTAATCGGCGAAGGCAGTTTTAGTGTAGTATATTTAGCAAAGGATATCCATACATCAAAAGAATATGCAAGTAAGTTGTTATGTTTTCGCTTTATTATTTTGTTTTAATTAGTGCAAAACAGTATTGTAGTAACGCGTCCTATTCCTTGCTTGTCGTCTCACGAATCCCTTCTGATACTGATTCTCAAATCCTCTTCGCTATCCTCTCACTACTACACTCTCATTCATTAAAAGCGTATTAATAGGAAAGGTAACTGGTATTTCACCGAAGCAAAGATAATCGGATAAAGGTATGACTAATATTTTTTTTTATTATTTATTTGTAGTGGATCTAGACTACTGCGTCCATTAAATAGAACTATTGTAGTATATCCCCATTATTATACGTACCATGTAGCAAACCAGACACCCACTATTGATCGAGTGAATGGCCGGTTGCCTCGGCACGCTCCCAGTCAGGTAGAATGTGCTTAATAAAGCCAACTACTTTACCAGGATTGGCAGACCAAATCTCACACGGTTGCAAGCAGCCCTTGCTAAAAAATTTGATTCTGCTCATGTATAATGCACCGCAGCTGCATAGTAGGTGTTCCGAGGTTTTGCTTTCCATATTACAGAGGCGACAAGTGTCATCCTGAACACGGCCAATGTTCTTTAAATGATACTTACTCGGGCAGTGCCCAATTATTAGTCCTGTGTAAGTACAAAGAGCCCACTTGTTGAGCTCTAGGAGGTTTTTAGTAATTTTCCGGTTTGGCGTAATTACCCTTTCCGACTGGTGACACCCTCTGACAGCCATCCAGTCGGCTGTCACCCGTTGCTCTTCCCAGTATTTAAGTTCCATTTTGATAGTGCAATTTGAGATACCGCAAAGGGGTTCCGGACCAACAAATTGCGAGTTGGAGCCCTATTTGGCCAGTTCGTCTGCTTTTTCATAGCCGCTCCAGTTTTCGAACCGATTTTTGAGCCGTCCGTGAAGAATATCGTTGATCCCTGACGGACAATATTAACTCCGCACTCCCAGTCGGAGCGCGATGCTTCACGCACCTTGTAGGGAATGTCGTAGTTGTCCAAAGGTTTCATCCAGTCTCCGCACATACTCAACAAAGGCCCTCTTTCAAAGTGTTGCAATATACTCAGATGACCAACCAGATCACCAGGTAAGACCTCTTTAAGACGTTTGAGCCGCAAGGCGCTCCTTTCCGCTTCTAACTGCACAAATTCATGCAGAGGCAGCAGGTGAAGAATTGCATCCAGCGCTTTCGATGGAGTGCTGCGCATTGCTCCAGTTATGGCAATACACGCCAGTCTCTGAAGCTTTGATAGCTTTGTTCTTGCAGTAGCCTCTTTTGTTTTAGGCCACCACTCTAAAGAAGCGTATGTTATTTTCGGTAGTATGATGGATGTGTAGATCCATCTGACCATTTTTAGTCTTAGGCCCCATTTCCTACCAACCGTTTTGGAACATAACCAGAACGCACTGACCGCTTTGCTTACTGCAATGTCAAGATGGGCGTTCCAGTTAAGTTTCGCGCTAGAGTTTATCCTAAAAATTTAACCCTTTCGCTAAACTGGATAGAACTTTCCTCAAGCTTAAGAGGTATTAGGTTAAGTTTCCTCTTTTTTTTGAAAGGTACTATTGTTACTTTTGCCGGGTTGATGTTCAGACCCTCTTTTTTACACCAGAGATAAGTTACGTTTAAAGCAAGTTGCATTCTTTCCGAGACAACATTGTCAAATTTTCCTCTTACCATAATGACAATGTCGTCTGCGAAGCCTACAACTTCAAAACCTTTATCTTCTAAGCTGCAGAGAAGGTCATCCACAACTAGAGACCACAGGAGTGGTGAAAGTACTCCGCCTTGAGGGCATCCTTTCGTGGCTCTTACAGTTATAGATGTTCCCCCCAGCAGAGATTATTCTTTGTGCAAGCATGGTATGAATCCAGTTGACTATGCACGTGTGAAACATCCTCTTCTTCATCGCTTTTGCCATGGAAGAGTAGGTCGTGTTATCGAAGGCACCTTCAATATCCAGAAAAGAGCATAATGCTATTTCTTTTGCCGAAAGAGTTTTTTCAATTTTTGTTACCAGCGTGTGAAGCGCTGTAACTGTAGAGGTACCTGTTTGATATGCAAATTGAAATTTAGATAAAGGGTATCCAAGCATGTTTGTTGCATATAGATATTCCTTTAGTACTTTTTCTATTGTCTTCAGCAGGATCGAAGACAAGCTTATGGGTCTAAAAGATTTGGGGTTATTTCTATCTCTATTTCCCGTTTTTGGTATGAAGATAATTCGTAATGCCCTCCATTTCGATGGAATGTAGTTAAATCTTAAACTGGCCTTAAAAATCTTGGTTAGTAACGGTATCAGAGTTGCCTCACCTTTTTGAAGTAACGCTGGAAACACTCCGTCAACACCTGCAGATTTGAAAGGCTGGAAAGATCTAACAGCATTTTCCACTCTGGTCGACGAGAAAATTTCGTCAAGTAAGTTAGAAGTTGAGACATCTTCTCTTTCAGATTCCTACAGAGTCTCTAGAGGGTCGTCTCCCACCTCACCATTAGCGGAAACCTCGCATACAGCCGAGCCCGGGAAATGGGTTTCCATCATCAGATTCAGCGTGTCAGCGGGAGTCTTCGTAAAGGTTCCATTCTGATGCTTCAGACTGCCAAGTACAGTAGTGTGATTCTTGGCCAGCGTTTTGTGGAGTCTAGCAACCGTAGGTGTGTTGTCTATACTTTCACACGTTTGAATCCACGTTCTCCTCTTGGATTTTCTAATTTCTTTGTTATACTCGGTAAGAGCTTTCCTGTACTGCGCCCAATCCGAAGTACGTTTCGCTTCGTTAAACTTTTTTCGGGATGTTTTTCTTAGACGCTCCAACTTTGAGTTCCACCACGGCACATCCCTGTTTGAAGACGAGACTTTGACCGGGCAGCTACTGTTGTAGGCGTCTAGGATCATTTTGTTTAGCGTTTCAGAGAAGTTTTCAAGTTGCTCTATTGAGCCGATTCTGTTGTCATTTGTCGGAGCAGCAAAATTCAAGTGACTAGCATATCGATCCCAGTTAGTTTTCCTAGGATCGCGATATTCTGCCAATGATTAATTGCCGCCCCCCCAATCAAAGATGATGTGTTTATGACCAGATAAAGAAGTCTCGTCCGAGACACGCCAGTTCTGATTTTTTTCCGAAATTGCAGGGCTGCATAATGTCAGATCCAAAACTTCTTCTCTGATCGCGTTTAAAAAAGTCGGTTTATTACCTGTGTTACATATGTCAATGTTGTTAGATGAAAGATAATCAAAAAGACTCTCACCTCTTCTATTGATGTCGGTACTTTCCCACACTGTGTGATGGGCATTGGCGTCACAGCAGTTGATAAACGACCCATTAGTGCTGCGACAGTAGTGAACGAACGCTGCGATCTCAGGCGGAGGAACCTCAGGAGCATCACCCGGGAAGTAGGCTGAGGCCAAAACGATCTCAGTCCTTCCTCTGGTGGTTGGTACCTCGACCATGACCGCTACGATGTCGCGTTTGATGAACTCTGTAATAGGGTAACATTTCAGTGTATTATTAGCGAGAATAGCAGTTCTAGGCGAACTCTGATTCTCGTCATAAAATAACTTACATTTGTTCGATTTAATTCCGAACATTTTGCCTTTATTGGACCATGGTTCCTGAATGAGAGCCATGTTCATCCCTTCTTTTTGAACCTCCTACACAACACAGCTGAAGCACCTTTAGCGTGATGGAGGTTCACCTGTAGAAACTTAATTGGTTCCATTATTATTTTAAGTCTGCTCCTCATGTCTTTTAGGCGGAGCAGAGCCAGCATTTCCTTCCCGTGGGGAACTATTATCGTTTTCCACTGATTTTCCTGTCGCCATCGCTTCTATCCTTAGGAGCTGGTCTTGGCGCCACCAGTTTGACACCGCTAGGTCCTGCTATCGAATCGCTGGGCGGTAGACTAGTGGGATCGGTACGTTCAGGCTTCTTTACCTTCGGCTTAGAGTTCTGACGTGGTCGATGTTTCATTTTACGAATCTGCATTTCGCCAAAGCGGAAGTTTAACATGAATTGACGCTTAGCTAAAATCTGCAGCGAATCTTCATCCATGTAGAGCGTCCATTCGGCATGTCTGTTTGCGTTCGTGCGGTTTATTATTTGCCAGTTTTTTGTGGTTATACCACTATTTTGGCTCTCAATGAGGCCTCTTATCCTTTCGTCGCGGAAATCCGCGCTTAAGGGGAAGAATGCATGAAAGATTTCCAGACGAGGAATGTCTTTCACGTCCAAGGCAACCAGTTCAGCATTCTCCCAAGGCACGAGTGACCGAGTCACATCCTTCAGCCACAAGGCAGTTTCTTGGTCCTTACAGTAAAGAACCATGTAGCTGCATTTTGCAAACTTCGGTTTGACCACCTCGTGCCTTTGCTCTTCGACTCTAAGGAGAAGGGCATCTTGTACAGCGTCCAGATTCGCTGTTGTCATTTATTTTAATGGAAATCCCCTGTGAATTATCCCAACTTTCACCAAGCTAACTACATCCCTGAATGAGCGACCATCTGAGTGGGAGTTGGCCGCTGAACTTGTAGCTCGTCTTTGGACGCCTCTGGTTCCTGCGGCACCGTTTGTACTCCGGCCTGCCTCCATTCTAGTTGTAGTAGCCTGATTACTGGTAAGAGATAAACCAGCGCGCTGCCTCGGACAAAGGGATTTTGTTCTTTTCGCGTCGGGTTTCTCTCCACTACTGCCATGCTCACCATTTCTGGACCGCTTAGCAGTGCTAGAAGTCGTATGAACGCCGGTCGAAAATACTATCGACCGAGCCTCAACGCTAGTAAACCCGACAGCACGCATTTTCCTCATTCTTTGGCGTTGACCCTTGGAGACACAACGACGCCATTTTATTGTTGCGCTGTCTTCGCTTTCCGACGGGTCCCCACCAGAGGGGGTGGGTCTTATGGTAACGTTAATGTCATCATCGCTGTCACTATCATTGCGTTTCGGCGTATCCGAGATCGAAGAATATATATAATATATATATATATATATATATATATATATATATATATATATATATATATATATATATATATATATGTTTATATATATATATATATATATATATATATATATATATATATATATATATATATGTTTATATATATATATATATGTATATATATATGTTTATATATATATATGTATATATATATATATATATATATATATATATATATATATATATATATATATATATATATATAAATATATATATATATATATATATATATATATATATATATATATATATATATATATATATATATATATATATATATATATATATATATATATATATATATATATATATATATATATAAATATATATATATATATATATATATATATATATATATATATATATATATATATATATATATATCATTCTGTGCCGAACACGCATCAGTACTGGACGTGTTTGGTGATCGGTCCGATAGAGTATAAAACAAAAGACGTGTGAACAAGTGTTGGCATTGTTTGCCTGGTCGAGTGAAATAAATCCGGGTTCAAGGTCGTTCCTTTGTGCAACTGTTTCGCATCGTGACTGCCAGCTGGTGCGTAAGCCGATTTGGCTGCTGGCTGGATTGTGCTACAGCAGTGGACGAGACACAAACGAGGAAAAAGAAGAAGCCATCAGTGTCAGCGAGTCGTATCGCTGTGTGGAGTGATCTCACACCTGGCTCGCTGCTGGTGGCTGTTTGGTGCTGCTGTATTGGTGCTGCTGGCTGTAACGGCTGCTACTTCGAACGATCGGACAACCAACCTTACTGGAAGGGAGAAATAAAAAGGTACGTGTTCTTGTCAGCGCTAGTGCGCTAAACATAGCGCGATGGATGTAGATCCCTCGCCTCCCGCGCCACCATCCCCGAACCCCTCTGACCCTGACCCTTCTGTTACCCCCTCCCCTGTTCATTCTTCAGTCCCCCCTCGCCCCAGGCTTTACCCAGACGGAGCCCAGGGCAGCTATACTGTTTATTTTCGGCCAAAGGCAGGACCGAAATCGAAAAAGTTGAACCTCTTGCAGATTTCTAAAGACCTGACGAAGGAGTACAAGGGCGTGACCGAAATTTCCAAGGTCCGGCCTAACAAGCTCCGTGTCGTGGTCGGTAACCTGAAAGAGGCCAACGATATAGCTTGCTCTGAGCTCTTCACACGCGAGTATCGCGTTTACATACCCGCACGAGACGTGGAGATCGACGGTGTCATAACCGATTCGAGTCTGTCCGTCGAGTGTATACTGCAAAGTGCCAAAGGGTGCTTTAAGAACAAAACGTGTCCCGAAGTAAAGGTGCTCGACTGCAAGCAATTGCGGTCAGCATCGATCATCGGTGGCAAAACAGTATACACTCCGTCAGACTCGTTTCGAGTTACGTTCGCCGGGTCTGCACTACCAAGCCACGTCTCGATCCACCGGGTTCGTCTCCCTGTGAGGCTCTACGTGCCCCGCGTCATGAACTGCCAGAATTGCAAGCAGTTAGGCCATACAGCCGCCTACTGCTGCAATAAGGCACGTTGTGGCAAGTGTGGGGAGTCTCATGCGGAAGATTCTTGCAGTGTTAACGCTGAAAAGTGTATTCACTGCGGAGAAAATCTGCATGAGCTCTCGACATGTGCGGTGTACATGCAGCGCAGGGATAAAATAAAACGGTCTCTCAAAGAGCGTTCAAAGCGTTCCTACGCTGACATGCTGAAGAAGACCGTTACCACTTCTCCCGTTACTTCGAACCCCTTCGATCTGTTGCCCTCTGAGGAAACCGATTCTGACGATTCACCAGCGGGAGCATCTTACGCCAATCCTGGGGAGTCTAGAAAGAGGAAAAGTGTTTCCTCTCCTAAACTTCCCAGAAAAGGTCCTAAGATTTCTCAAAGTGAAATGAAGGTTACAAACAAACCAAACAGTGCTGCGGAAAAACCGAAGCAAACTCCTCCTGGGCTGGCAAATTTAAAGTCCCAGAAGGAGTTCCCAGCACTGCCAGGAACATCTAAAACCCCAGTTGCTCCTTTTACACTCCCAGTTGATGAAACAAACTCTGGATTAGTGAAATTTTCTGACATTGTGGACTGGATTTTTGAAACTTTCAATGTACCCGATCCAATTAAAATTTTTCTTACAGCATTCCTCCCAACAGTTAGATCATTTTTGAAGCAGTTGACTGCCCAATGGCCTCTCCTTGCAGCGATTGTATCCTTCGATGCCTAATTCAACTGCGTATATGAAGGATTCTATCTCTGTCTTACAGTGGAATTGTAGAAGTATTTTACCAAAAATTGATTCGTTTAAAGTTTTGATAAATAAAAACAAATGCGATGCATTTTCCCTTTGTGAAACTTGGCTTACTTCAAATATTGATCTCAACTTCCATGATTTTAATATTATTCGCCTTGATCGAGACACCCCATATGGAGGAGTACTTTTAGGGATTAAAAAGTGCTATTCTTTCTATCGTATTAACCTCCCCTCGATTCCAGGCATCGAAGTTGTCGCATGTCAAATGACAATACAAGGTAAAGAGCTTTGTATTGCCTCAATATATATTCCCCCCAGAGCACAGGTTGGGCAACGGCTGCTCTTTGATTTAATAGAACTTCTTCCCTCGCCACGTTTGATTTTGGGAGACTTCAACTCTCATGGCGTGGCTTGGGGTTCCCCATACAATGATAACCGCTCCTCTTTAATCTATAACCTTTGCGATGACTTCGACATGACTATTTTAAACAACGGTGAAATGACACGTATCCCGAAACCTCCAGCGCGCCCAAGCGCTTTGGATCTATCCTTATGTTCGACGTCGCTACGGTTGGATTGCACATGGAAGGTAATCCTCGATCCTCACGGTAGCGACCATCTGCCTATTCTTATTTCAATTACTAACGGGTCAACTCGCATGCGACCAATTGACATTCCGTATGACCTCACACGAAATGTCGATTGGAAGTTATACGAGGAAATGATTTCAAAAGCGGTCGAGTCGATTCAACATCATTCACCACTTGAAGAATACAACCTCCTCGCGGGCTTGATTCTCGACGCCGCGTTGCAAGCCCAAACGAAGAAATATCCCGGCGTAACGATCAAAGAACGGCCTCCCACTCCGTGGTGGGACCAAGAGTGCTCCGATGTCTACACGCAAAGATCCGACGCGTTTAAGGCCTACCAGACGGGAGGTATACCTGGCGACTATTTACGGTATTCGGAGCTTGATACCAAGCTTAAAAGCTTGGCTAAAGCAAAGAAACGTGGATATTGGCGTCGGTTCGTGAACGAGACGTCGAGGGAGACATCGATGAGCACTCTTTGGAACACAGCCCGAAGAATGCGGAATCGCGTAACGGTCAACGAAAGCGAGGAGTCTTCAAGTAGGTGGATATTTGATTTTGCCAGGAAAGTATGTCCGGACTCTGTTCCTGAGCAAAATATTGTTCGCGATGCGTCTCCGGGCCACGACGCGATAGAATCACCTTTTACGATGGCAGAACTTTCAGTTGCCCTCCTGTCCTGTAACAATAACGCGCCTGGATTAGATAGAATCAAATTCAACTTGTTGAAGAATCTACCCGGCAATGCCAAGAGGCGCTTGTTGAACTTGTTCAATAAGTTCCTGGAGCAAAACATTGTACCGCAGGATTGGAGGCAAGTGAAGGTGATCGCCATCCAAAAACCAGGGAAACCAGCTTCTAATCACAACTCTTATAGGCCGATTGCAATGCTATCCTGTATCCGGAAATTGATGGAAAAAATGATACTCCGTCGTTTAGACCACTGGGTCGAATCAAATGGTCTACTATCAGAAACTCAATTTGGCTTCCGCCGTGCCAAAGGGACGAATGATTGTCTTGCGTTGCTTTCAACAGATATTCAGCTGGCGTATGCTCGTAAAGAACAAATGGCGTCTGCGTTCTTGGACATTAAGGGGGCTTTTGATTCCGTTTCTATTGACATTCTTTCGGGTAAACTTCACCGACAAGGATTTTCTCCAATTTTGAACAATTTTTTGCACAACTTGTTGTCCGAAAAGCACATGCATTTTACGCATGGCGATTTGGCAACTTTTCGCATTAGCTACATGGGTCTTCCCCAGGGCTCATGTTTAAGCCCCCTTCTTTACAACTTTTATGTAAATGACATCGACGAATGTCTGGCAAATTCATGCACGATAAGACAACTTGCAGACGACAGTGTAATCTCTGTTACAGGAGCCAAAGCTGCCGATTTGCAAGGACCATTGCAAGATACCTTGGACAATTTGTCTGCTTGGGCTTTACAGCTAGGTATCGAATTCTCTCCGGAGAAGACTGAGATAGTAGTTTTTTCTAGGAAGCATGAACCTGCTCAGCTTCAAACACAATTAATGGGTAAAACGATTTCTCAGGTTTTGGTACACAAATATCTTGGTGTCTGGTTCGACTCTAAAGGCACCTGGGGTTGTCACGTGAGGTATCTGATGAAAAAATGTCAACAAAGAGTGAATTTTCTTCGTACAATAACCGGACAATGGTGGGGAGCCCATCCAGGAGACCTTATAAGGCTTTACCAAACAACGATATTGTCTGTTATTGAATACGGGTGTTTCTGCTTCCGCTCCGCAGCAAACACACATTTGATCAAACTGGAGCGAATACAATATCGTTGTTTGCGTATCGCCTTAGGTTGCATGCAGTCGACCCATACGATGAGTTTGGAGGTTTTAGCTGGAGTACTACCATTGAAAAACCGCTTCTGGAGCCTGTCTTCTCGTATTCTAATCAAATGTGAGGTCTTGAACCGTCCCGTGATTGAAAATTTTGAAAGGTTAATCGAACTTAATTCTCAAACCCGTTTTATGACATTGTATTTCAATCACATGTCCCAAAATATTAACCCTTCTTCGAATATTCCAAATCGTGTCGACTTATCAAATACTTCTGATTCTACTGTGTTTTTCGATACATCCATGATAGAAGAAACTCGTGGAATCCCGGATCATTTACGCGTGCAGCAGATCCCTAAAATTTTTTCCAATAAATATCGAAACATCAACTGCGACAATATGTACTACACTGACGGATCACTTCTTGATGGGTCCACTGGCTTCGGTATCTTCAATAACAATTTAACCGTCTCCCATAAGCTCGATAATCCTGCTTCTGTTTACGTCGCAGAATTAGCTGCAATTCAGTACACCCTAGGGATTATCGAAAAAATGCCCACGGACCATTATTTCATCTTTACGGACAGTCTCAGTTCCATTGAGGCTCTCCGATCGATGAAAGATGTTAAGCACTCTCCGTATTTCCTGGGGAAAATACGGGAACATCTGAGTGCTTTATCCGAAAAATCTACTCAGATTACCTTAGCGTGGGTCCCTTCTCACTGCTCGATACCGGGTAATGAGAAAGCGGACTCTTTGGCTAAGGTGGGCGCAACAAACGGTGATATTTATGAAAGACCAATTGCCTTTAATGAATTTTTCGCACTTGTACGTCAGAATACGATCATCAGTTGGCAAAATGCTTGGACCAGAGGGGAATTGGGAAGGTGGTTACATTCCATAATCCCCAAAGTATCGACGAACCCGTGGTTCAAGGGGTTGGATGTAGGTCGGGATTTCATTTGCGTGATGTCCCGGCTTATGTCCAATCACTATAGATTTGACGCGCTTCTCCGTCGTGTTGGGCTCGGGGAAAGTGGTATCTGTGCCTGTGGTGAAGGTTATCACGACTTAGAGCATGTGGTTTGGTCATGCCCTGTACACCGTGACGCCAGGTCTAAATTAATAGCTTCCCTGCAGGCCGAGGGTAGACAGCCGGCTGTTCCTGTTCGTGATGTCTTGGCGAGCCGTGACCTATCCTACATGTCCCTTATATACGTTTTCCTGAAATCCATCCACGCCCCAGTCTAGTCCCGTTCCCCTCCGTCTACACCCAACAAAACGACAAGAACACGTTTGAACCTTAAGCACAAAACCAGCAACCAGACCCCGCACAACAGAACCAGGACCCAAGGACTACGAGCCTCTGTCCCAACTCACGACATCGTGGCTCAGCAGAACGAATCCATACATGCCATTCGACGATTATCAGACGACCATTGAACAACAAAACACTGATTGGAAATCCCATGCTAGTTTTAAGTTAGACTTAATTTCAGCTCGTAGTCGGCAGCGAGGATAAAAAATTTGCTTTAGTTTTTAAGTCATCAGATATAATTGGCGCCGTTAAACATTAAATTGTATTTGTGCCGTGTCAAATAAATGTTATGTGAAGAAAAAAAAAAAAAAATATATATATATATATATATATATATATATATATATATATATATATATATATATATATATATATATATATATATATATATATATATATATATATATATATATATATATATATATATATATATATATATATATATATATATATATATATATATATATTTATTTATATATATATTTATTTATTTATATTCCGTAGTGCCCAATTATTGCCACTGAGAAAATCGATATGCAGTGTCAATGCGTCTTTTACGGTGGATAAAGCAACACTGTTTCTCCACACAACCATACGGCTTACTAGCTTCCGTAGGAAAAAAAAAAGCAAAAAGCTTGAAAGCTTTTAGCCTCTTCCCGTTTAGCGTCACTTTTGTTTGTTAGCATCGAAGCATGGATGCAACTTTCGGAGCTAACAAACGGTCACTTTTATTCTACTTCCTACCTGTGCACTATCCAAATCTTTGCCGCAGCAATTTAGTGATCACTTACACCCAGGGATGCCACATATACAGATTTTTCTGTATTTTACAGTTTTTTGACCTGAAAAAGCAATACAGAATCTGTATTACAGAATTACAGAATATTGCCAAAAATACAGATTTTACAGATTTTTTTGTTATACCGACGAAGTGGAATGTGACTTGAACGAAGCGCGAAAATGAAAGTTTCAAATTATTTGTCAGGATTTCTATGCAAAGTTCTTAAAACAAATTGCAAAGAGCCCGATCCTCTTGTAAAAACGGATCATGATCTATTCAAGAAGAAGAAATTCAGGATCCAAATGCGTTATGTGCTGGTTCGACTATCGCTAACACAAATGCGCATAATATAGCCTATCCTGGGAAAAGTTTCTCCATCATAACATTGAGTGTTTCAAGAGAATCAGCAGTAAAAGTACCGTCGTCCTTCTTTATTCTGCCCAAGCTATTCGTGTGATAGAGGAGTTTGTAAGTGTACTGGATTTAAAATTTTGAATACTATCCCTTACTGGCCTCAGTCTAATGGCAAAGTGGAGCGGCAGAATAGATCAATTCTGAAACGACTACGCATTGCACAGGAGCTGGGCCAGGACTGGAGAAAAGAATTGCGTGATTACATCTTAACGTATCATTCGACAAATCATTCATCAATAGGAAAATCACCCGCAGAACTCATGTTTGGAAATGGAATCAAAAGCAAGGTTCCATGAATCATGATTTTCAACGAGGGCGGTGCTGTACGTGAGCGTGATGCAATAGTGAAACAAAAAGGGAAAGAATATGGAGATGGTAAAAAAAGCTCTAAAATAAATGAAGGCGATACGGTACTAGCGAAACGTATGCGGAAAAGTGATAAACTGGACACTAATTTCAGTAACGAGGAGTTCATCGTGCAGAGTAAAGTTGGATCTGATACAATCATCAAATTTACAAGATCTGGTAAGGAGTTTAGACGCAACCCAGCTCATTTGAAGAAGGTGTTAGACAAAGTTGTCGATAATGATAATGATAATTCGCCAGATGACCCTGTTACCGAGCCGGTTGATCCACAGGTTCGAGAAAACGATGACACTGAGGATCCTACTTCTACAGAAGGACTAATAAAGAGAACACGGAAGACCCCAAGCAAATATGACGATTTTATTCCTCATTGAAAGTAAATAAATAAACCAACGGATTATAGTTTAATAAGTTTCATTCCAAGGGGGGATTGTAGTATATTAGTCCTGGCAACTCTGCTTTTTTACGTGCATAAGCAATCCGACATCGGCTGGCAAATAAAGCTAAATTTAGTGGTGTTTTTCGAGTTACTGGTTCGCGAGTGACGGTGTAAGCAGGGTTGCCACATTTATATCTGTATTTTGCTCTGAAAATTTCTGTATATCTGTATCTCGGGCCAAATAATCTGTATTAAAAATCTGTATCGAGCAAACTCAGAATGTTGGATGGAAACATTTTTACTTGCAGAATATATTTAAACAAATTAATTTTTCTCTTCGTGATGTTTATACAGGTTTTGTTAAATTTATTTTTCAAAGTTTTCGTTAATTCAATATTACTATCTCTTCCTTGGTCTGCAACGTACACACTTAATTGCACAATGGTTTCTCGGTAATACTTAATACCGAACTACTTGAAAACTTTTTAGTTTACCGTTATTTCGTAAAAAAATTACCGAGAAATCGGAAACCGAACGTGTTTACCGGAATACTGTAAATTTGTTTACCGAAGAAAACCGTAAAATAGAGAATTTACGAGTTCAGTAAACTAAAATACCGAAACTCGGAACCCTGACATCATTTAACCGAGATTTCGTCGAACAAAAAAGCTCTTACCGAGATTCCGAAAAACAGAACTGTCAAAATAACGAGTGCTTCACTAATAGTTTTGTTCGTGTTTCGGTGTAGATGTAAAACGAGCAGGATTTGCGGCTGATTATTATCATGGAAAAATCTGCAGACCAATTTAAATATTGAGTGAGTATACTTTTTTAAATCTTGTTTTTATTTTGCTGCAAAAAATATTTGAAGACAAAGGATTAATTCAATTCTTTCTTCACTCAATTTTGCAGGTTAACGACTCGCTTCGCCGGATGGAAGTTGCAGAGTGGTAGTTGCTACTTTATTTCCTAGAAGCATTACAACTGTCCTGTTTACAATAATGCTCTATTTTGTTGAATCAGTTGACTTAATAATTAATAAATTTATTTGTATATTTAATCGGTTTTAATCATATTCTGAGTTTATCTGAAAAAACCGCAAAATACATACTTTAGTAAATTTTACCGAAGTTCTCGTAATAATTCGACAGTTAAATTTTCCGAGCTCCGTGATTATTTATTGAGTATTCCGGTAAAACATTACCGAGAATCTCGTTAAAGTTTGACAGGTTTTCAATTTTTGGTTTTACAGAATCTCGGTATTTTAATCATGATCTATTCAAGAAGAAGAAATTCAGGATCCAAATGCGTTATGTGCTGGTTCGACTATCGCTAACACAAATGCGCATAATATAGCCTACGATATCTTCACTGAATCGAGAGTGGAATGGGCAATTAACTCATTTGAGCCCTATAAGTCCCCGGGCTTGGATGGATTATTGCCAATGCTTCAACGGTGTAAAAGGGTAATAATTCCATTCATAACCGAGATATTTAGGGCTAGTTTAACACTTGATTATATACCCACTAATTGGAGAAAAACGAGAGTGATCTTTATACCGAAAGCGAGGAAGCGCGACAGAACACTTCCAAAAGCCTTCAGACCAATTAGTCTAACATCCATTATGTTAAAAATTATGGAAAAACTCATTGATTACCACGTCAAATCAACTTACATCAAAACATCTCCGCTAAGCAAATCTATAGAAGCAAATGAAATCGCACTTGCTGAGTTTTTAGACATAGAGGGAGTTTTTGATAATGTATCCCATCGCTCAATGCTCACAGCAATGAGATATCATCGATTCGATATATATATACTTCAAAATGGATTCAAACAATGCTGAACAGTCGTGAAATAACTGCAGTATTGGGAAATACCACCCTCACAAGAAAAACAACAGAGGGATGCCCGCAAGGTGGAGTTTTATCGCCTTTGCTGTGGTCACTGGTTGTAGACCAGCTGCTTAGAAACCTGACTGAACAAGGTTTTGAAGTAGTCGGCTTCGCCGACGATGTAGTTATTATTGTGAGGGAAAAATTTGACAGTATAGTATCGGAAAGAATGCAGTTAGCTCTTAACTGCACTTTAGGATGGTGTAAACGAGAAGGGCTGACCGTTAACCCCTCAAAAACAACCATTATTTCCTTCACCCGGAAGAGAAGGTATAACATAGATAGCCTGAAATTGGGTGAAACCATACTTATGCTTTCCATTGAAACCAAACACCTTGGAGTGGTTTTGGATCAGAAACTCAGCTGGAATGCACATATTGAATATGTCATCGGTAAAGCTACGAGTGCCCTCTGGACATGTAGCAAAGCTATTGGCAGAACATGGGGTCTAAGGCCAAGTATGATTTATTGGTTGTACCAGGGGCAATAATAAGACCAAGAATAACGTATGCCTCGCTATTGTGGTGGCCTAAAACAAAAGAAAGGTCAACGCAGAACAAGCTTGGCAAATTGCAAAGGCTAATTTGTAATGCAATTACAGGAGTAATAAAAAGTGCTCCGTCAAAAGCCTTAGATGCAATTCTGCATCTATTACCACTCCACCAGGTAGTACAACTAGAGGCGGAAAAAAGTGCATTGAGACTAACACGCCTTAAAAAAGTACCTGATGGAGATCAGACAGGCCAGCTGGCAATCCTCAAACATTTCCAGTTGAGCAAACATATACCAGGTATCAAAGACTGGATGAATACAGAAGCAAACTTCGAAATACCTTCCAAAATCATAGAGACCGAACGGGAAGTTTGGGAACAAGGTGGCCCGAATATCCGACAAGGCTCTGTCGTCTTTTACACAGATGACTCAAAAATGAGTGATTCAACCGGAGCAGGTAAAAATGGTCCTGGGATAAGTATCTCGATACCTACAGTGTTCCAGGCCGAAATATTTGCAATTTATGAATGTGTACAAGTCTGTTTGGCTAGGAAATACAGGCATGCTAACATATGCATTTTTTCTGATAGCCAATGAGCACTTAAAGCACTAAAAGCCTTCACATGTACCTCTAAGCTAGTATGAGAATGCATCCTTTCACTGAAACAAGTGGCAGAAAGGAACCAAGTATGGTTATACTGGGTTCCTGGTCACTGCGGAGTGGAAGGCAATGAAAAAGCCGATACGTTAGCTAGACAGGGGTCATGTACCGATTTCATTGGCCCAGAGCCGTTCTGTGGGGTGTCATCAAGCGCCTTGAAAGCAGAATTGAAAACCTGGGAACATAGGACTGTACAAGAGAACTGGATATGCTCAGTAGGGCTACGCCAATCTGAACGCTTTATAAAATTAAGCGTGAAGAAAAGCCAGCAATTGCTTAGTTTAAATAAAAAGGGACCAAGACAATTACTGGACTGTTTACAGGACATTGTCCAAGTAAGCATCACCTAAAACAAATTGGTCAGTCAGATGACGAAATTTGTCGTCTCTGCGGGTTCGAATGTGAAACCGCAGAACATTTGCTCTGCCACTGCAGTGCACTAATACAGCACAGAATAAGAGCCTTTGGAAAAGGAACTTTGGAGCCTTTTGAGGTCTGATCTGCGAATCCTAATGAGGTAATACATTTCATACAAAATTCAGTGCCTGATTGGGAGAAAGGGTGCGATATGACAACGACGATCACTTCCATCAATAGTGATATGTCTGCCAAGAGTACCTAAACTAAAGAAGAGGTATACCACGAAAGATCAAAATAAAGGTCGCAGTGGTCCAAATCTTGCAAAAAAACTCCTCTATCTCCGTACACTCAGTGCTAAACTGAGGAGCATTATCTGCCTTTATGAACGACGGAATACCAAAGCTCCCGAACATAATTGCCAGTTCTCTTACCGCATCAGTTGCTGTAGTAGTCTCCATTTCGCAAACCTCGATGAATCGGGAATAATAATCGATCACCACGAGCAGGTTCTGTCCTTCCGGAAATGGATCGAAGAAATCGATAGCCAATGTGTGCCAACGATATGACGGAAGTTGGCTGCAAGTCATTACTTCCGGTGTATCCGGTGCTGCTACAAGAGTACAACCTCTACAGCCTTTTACGTAGCTCTCGACATCGCCGTCCATTTTCGGCCACCACACGTTTGACCTTAAATGATTCTTCATCATCGTTATTCCCGAGTGACCATCATGAGCAGCAGACAGCACTCTAGTACGTAGAGATTTCGGAATTACAATCCGATCACCACTGAGCAGAACATCTTTAAACTGACACAGTTCATTTTTCACCAGCCGATATTCAATTGGCAAGCTATCTACGTCATTGAGCAGGAAATCCAATTTTGATTTCAGAATCCGACACAGAAGCCTCTTTAATCTCTTTCCACGTAAGTGCCGTACAAGAGCCGACATAGTTGCTTTTTGAACTATTATCTCTTCATTAGCGTCAAATGGTTTGGGAGCTTGTACCGCTAGACGGGAAAAAGAATCAGCTACATTTTCTTTACCAGCAATATGTATCACCCTATAGTCAAAAGTTTGTAACCTCAAAACCCAGCGTTTGATTCGCGCGCCCGGCTTGGAGCGGATTGCAAACAAAAACGCTAATGCTTTGCAATCAGTCAGGATATCGAACGATCTCCCTAGTAAATAGAACTGAAAACGTTCTACTGCCCAGACTATAGCCAGCGCCTCCTTTTCAGTCTGGCAGTATCTACGCTCAGTTTCGGTCAACAATTTGGAGGCGAAACTTACTACACGATGCTCGTTATGCTGGTTGAATTGGACTAGTAATGCCCCTAGCCCATGCGGACTTGCATCAGCAATGACAGCTGTTCGGTCTTCTAATCTATAGAATCCTAGATTTTGAACATTGGTCAAAACCGATATGATCTCGTTGAAAGCATCGTTTTGTTCCTTTGACCAATCGAATTTGACATCTTTTGCTAACAATTTTCGTAGTGGTTGATCTATAGTGGCTAAATTCGGTATGAATTTGTTCATGTAGTTGGCTAAACCGAGGAAGCTGCGAAGCTCCTGGTCATTTTTAGGTTCACGGAATGATAACAAAGCTCGCATCTTCGTATCTGAAGGTCGGATCCCTGTTCTGGAGATTCTGAGTCCCAGGAGAGCCACATATCGATTTTTCAAACGAGTTGTCTGCAACAATTCATACTTTGTAAGGATTTGCTGAGTTATAAATAAAACTAGTGATAGTGAAATAATTAAAGCCAACTTTATAAACTAAAAACCGTTACATTACCTCATTGAGTCGTGTGTCATGCTCGTCCATGTTTTTTCCTTCGACCACATCCTCACACCCGGCTAGAATCTCATCCATAACCTTTTGATAGTTTTCGGCTCAATGATGTCACGTCGAAGAAGCTCGTCTAACTTCTTGTTGACAGCTGCTTCCAATAGAAGAGGTAGCGGCGCATAGGTTGAAACACAGGAGCCATATCCGGATTGATGTGAATGAATGCTTCAACATCCTTGATAATCGAGAATGGCTGTGGTTTATTGTCGACCTGATTAATATTCAATCCGACTTTGAGGATTCCTAAGCACTTTGCCGTAGTGTCACCAAAGAGGCAACGCTGTCCACCTTCGACAACTAGAAATTCAGCCCGAGTCGTCTTCTTACTAATCCCTATCTCCGCCACAAAAGTTAGTAAAATCTTCAACGGATCGTTGCTTCCGTATGCCTTTAAAATGCTGGTGCATACTTCCGTTTCTCCTTTAGGTTCAACCAGGCTGGCGTCGGACGGTTAAGTATTACGTCGGGGAGTGGCTTTTGTGCGTGATGCACCCTCTTTACTCTTATAACCTCCTAGCTAACTACCTGGAGACTGGTAATTAGCTACCACTGGCGTGTTGGTGGTTGACCCGCCACACACGTTGCAGCTTCAGGATAATCTGAGAGGCGGCCGCACAGACCGCGTTTCAGATGTCCGGGTCGTCGCACATCCTCCGGATTAGATTGTCCGGAGTAGTGCCAGGCCCGCTCACAGCCATCATGTCGCTCCTCGCTCTTACGAAACGGGGGCATACGAAAAAGACATGCTCAGCAGTCTCCTCATCCTCCATGCACTCGGGACACATGGGGGACCCCGCGTGTCCGAACCTGTGCAGATATTGCCCAAAACAACCATGGCCTGACAGGATTTGTGTCAGGTGGAAGTTCACTTCACCATGTCGTCTCCCGACCCTGCCGGATATCTCCGGTATGAGTCGGTGCGTCCACCTGCCCTTTGTGGAGTTGGACCATTCCCGCTGCCAGCGGAGCATCGACAATGACCTTCTGGTACCTTGTATGCCCCTTGTGTCACGTTGGTCGAAACACTCTCTGTCCTCCTTGATGGCGATGCTGATAGGCATCATGCCGGACAAGACACAGATTTCATCGTATGACACGTACGCACTCGCAACTCTCAGGCACATGAGCCTGTAGGTACTTTCCAGTTTACCACGGTAACTGTTAGTACCTAGCGCTCTGGATCACACTGGCCCATCATACCTAAGTATGGACGAAACCACGCTGGCAAGAAGTCTTCGCTTGCTGCCATAAACCGCTGAGCTATTGGACATCATACGAGATAGCGCTGCAATAGCCGATAAGGCCCTTTTACAGGCATAGTCGACGTGACTCCCGAACGTGAGCTTGTCGTCCACCATAACTCCCAAGAGCTTCAGGGATCGCTTCGAGGTGATGGTGCAGTCTCCGACTCTGACCACCGCCTGTTGCTCCGATTTTCGGTTGTTCACAACCGTGACCTCCGTCTTATCTTGCGCGAGCTCCAGTTTCCTGGAGCGCATCCAGTCCTCGACCTTGCGTATACAGTGCGCGGCCGTCAACTCGACCTCCTCGATAGACTTGCCGTAAACCTCCAGCGTTATGTCGTCTGCAAAGCCGACAATCACAACCCCTACAGAAAAAACTTGAGTTTCAACACTCCGTCATACATGACATTCCACAACACCGGACCCAGGATAGAACCTTGCGAAACTCCTGCGGTAATTGGGACGCACTTCTGACCCTCCTCCGTGTCGTAAACAAGTACTCGAATCTGGAAATAATTTTGTCACACGACTTTACTAAGGGAGCTCGATGCAGGTGCCAGCCCGATGGTCCAGATGGTCTATATTGCTACAGTTGTAGCAGGCTCTATCTGTATTGGATCTCATCGATGAGCCTTTGTGGTTCGCAAATCGTTCCTTCGGTGGACCTACGCGACAAATCTTCTGAGGTGGCTCATTCAATTCCTCGATTTGTTGATTCACGCCCTCCAATGATATTTCAAGAACTTCAATTTCGGCAAATGGCAAGTCTTTAAGCATAATCCTTTTTCTGACCTCGTGAATTGCACCCTTCTACAACCGCTTCGGTAAGGTAAATTTTCGTTATTATTTCTTCGATGTCACCTCCGTAGCGCTCGAAACCACATTCCGAAACTTGTTGCTTCAGCCGGATTATAAAATCGGCAAATCTCTCTCCAGATTTTTGTTTGAGCTGGCGGAGCTTGCGACGTTATGATGTTATTTGGTGCCGCGGCTCAAAGAATTCATACAGTTTGTGGACCGCGGCATCGTGGTGTAGTGGGCCACCTAGATTCAATAGTTTCGCCTTCATAACCTGCTGATCCGTTTTGCCATAAGCCGCGAAATAGCATCCCAAAAATTCCTTCCATGATCTCCACTCTTTTGCCAACTTGCCTGTCGCAACCTGGTTGCACCTGAAAGGTGGCACCGGGCGTGAATCTTCCATCTGAAAGTGGAATATACACCAACACCTATTAGCAAACCCTTTCAAATAGGTTATCTACGCATCAATATCGTTTCAAAACAACAACGAAAACCATCCCGTTTTCGTTTGCTCGTGGAAAATTCTGCTAATTTTCGCATTTTCTACTTCTTTTAAAAAATTAAGCCGTCTTGGAAAATCCTGTCGATTTTCGCCATTTTGAATCGAACTTTCCGATACCACATGGAAAATCCCTAGGATTTTCGCCCATTCTGAAACGGTCAACTGAATTCCCGAAAAACCCTTTTCGACTTTTATATCTGGGTTCTTATTAATAATAAGACCCTTATTATTTTAACACTATCACCTTATTTAGGGGTTTCGATCCCAGGAAACAAGACAGCTTACCTAGGCTTTAAACCGCCGAAAGTAGACACCAGCAAACGTTGAATCCAAATGGAATTTCAAAATATAACTCCGGGGAGATAGATGATGGGGGTCTTCAACTTGGCACGATAAAAAACACTATTCGGTTTGAGGTATGAAACAGAATTCAGAGCTGGAGACCAGCTCCAGATCGTTTTATTATTGTCACACATTTTTGGACAGTGTTGCCGTTTAGGTGACATTTATCACACGGTGTACACTGAAAAAAAATATATATGTATAAAACCCACTGCTCGAAAAGCAGGGGTATAACCTCTTCCCCCTTTAAAACTAAATTTTTCTGTCCTACATTATATTCGAAATTATATTGAATAATAATAATTGAGTTACGAATTTTTCGATCAGCCTTAGCCGTAAATAAAAGTTAGGAAAATTATTAGTTTATGAAATCCGGATCGGCCTTCACAGTTCGAAGGCGTTTGGATCGCCTGGGCCTGGCCATCGCCGGCTCCTGGGTTTCTGCTTTTCGCTTCTTTTTGTTGACATCTTGTTCTGCAAAGCCCCTGAAAGGCTGCTCGTCATCGCTGTCTCCCCTCGAAGCCTTTAAGGAAACGTTTAAGTTCGGCCGGACGCAATTATCCGGAGTATCTACCCTCAGTTGGTTTCAGTGGGCTAGCGTGTTTACGCTTCCAACTGCAACCTTCATCACGATCATTATCTTCGGCAGAGTCGCTCTCAAGACCTATTCCCCTCCATTCGCTCATAATCTCTTCTAGAACACCCTCTTGCGGGCGCCATGGCTGACCAACGAATTTAACATAGTTCCTTCTCATGTTTTTCAGTTTGAAACACTTGCGCTTAATGTGTCCCTTGACACCGCAAAAGTCTGTTGTTGTTGTCCAAATACCATTCTGAAGGTTTATACCCTCTTCCTCTTTGGTTAGTAGGTTGGAACCTAACTCCTAGCCTCTCTTTCACGCTGCCCCTCTGATTGCCAAATCGATTAGCTGGGTGTCCAAATCTAGTCATTCTTGATCCTCTGTTCTAACTGTAGGACGAACCCGGATTAGCCATCGTACTGTGTGATGCAATCCTACCTTGGTCCTGCGCAATCGTTGAAGTAGTTCCAAAACTCTTAGCGTTGCTGTCCGCCATTTCCCAAGTAGTCAGGAACCGTTCAGTCGCCTCTAGGGTGTTCATGTTTTTATTTATTAGTTTTTTTCGTAAACCCGTACCACGAACCCCCGAAATAATTCTATCTATAATTGCCGCGTCTTTAAAGTTGCCAAATGAGCAAAATTCTGCTTGGAGTTTCAAGGCGAGAACAAAATCTTCTAAGGATTCAGTCGGTTGTTGAACTCGGTTGTCAAATTATAATCTTGGAATCAAGTCAGATTCCACTTTATCGAAACGAGCCTTCAATTTGCTTATGATCTCGTCATAAGTCGTAGAATGGAGCTGGCCATTTGAAAATATTAATTTCATTTCTGTGTACACGGCAGGCTCAGATAATGCAATGAAATGCCCTTTCCTGTCCGCTTCCGGTACTTTGTTTACTATGAAAAAATAATTCAACCGTTCAGCCTGTGAAGGAATTTCCTTTACGGAACGGTTCTATGGTTATGCCTATTTGAGCCATTTAGGCCAAGGATATCAGAATATTTATAATAATGCAAAGGTATTTATTAAAAATAAATCAAATAGCAGCTTAATATCTGAGAAAGAACAAAAAAAAAACTCGAAAATATCTAAATTAAATATTCAAAAATGTTTAGAGTATTTCAGAAAAATAAAAAAAATTGTTAAAAATAATTTAGAAAAAAATTCTAGTTGTTTAAAAAAAAATATTTAAATTAAATATTATGAAAATATTTAAAAAAATACTTATAAAAATATTTAAGCAAAAAAAATTTTTTTTAAAAAAATCTCAAATTTAAGTTTTGTTAAAATTCAATAGTAAAAAAATTATTCTTCCTACCTTACACACGTGGTTTTCTTTTTGTATTATTGAAGCCAGTAAGTCGCTGCCGTGTGTCCTTTACTTCTATCCTTTGTGCCACCCTTTGGCGTCAATGACCCTTGCCGTTATTATCTGGTGTCTCCTTGTTCCTTAGGCTTTATTCCTTTGTTTCTTAGGCTTTGTTCCTTTGTTCCTTAGGATTTGTTTCTTGGGCTTTGTTCCCTTGGCTTTTCTTGCGTCTTTACCAGTCCTAACACAAAGAACAAAATGCTATTAGTTTTGAATTATTTTTTATATTGTGCTGAAACGCAAGTTCAATTGAATGCAACAAAAGGGTACACGAAGAATGTGTTAAATTTTAACATACAATATGGTCGACTGTTGTCGACTTCACCCTATATGACCCCTACCCGACCGAGAAGAACAAAATGGCCACAAATAATTTCGACCGCGTGTCGAAAATCCACTTCATAACCGAGATCACTTAATTAGCATCCGAAACGCACAGAATAATTAGTTTTCCAGCCTATTACTGTATTTCACACTGCAGAATAACCACTCTATGGTTTTGTTTCTTGCCTTGCAGCGGAACACTTGATGCGCACTACCAAACAGTAAGAATTATGGAACTCCTGTTGTACTCCAACCAGAAATTTATCACTAATTTCCACGGAATTTTCCACGGAATTTTATCACTAATTTCCACGGAATTTTATCACTAATTTCACTTTTTTCCTTCGTCGCCAGCTTTTATATCTGGGTTCTTATCAATTATAAGACCCTTATTATTTTAACACTATCACCTTATTTAGGGGTTTCGACCCCAGGAAACAAGACAGCTTGCCTAAGCTTTAAACCGCCGAAAGTAGACACCAGCAAACGTTGAATCTAAATGGAATTTCCAAATATAACTCCGGGGAGATAGATAATGGGGGTCTTCAACTTGGCACGATAAAAAATACTATTTAGTTTGAGGTATGAAACAAAACTCAGAGCTGGAGACCAGCTCCAGGTCGTTTTATTATTGTTTATTGTTGGGTTTATTATTTCGACAGTGTTGTCGTTCAGGTGTACACTGAAAAAAATATATAAAACCCACTGCTCGAAAAGCAGGGGTATAACATCGACGTTCGCAACAACTCGGGGAAATACTTCTTATTCCCGCTTTCCTCCAGAAAGAAAAACATCCGACACTACGGCCCGCATGCTTCAAGAATTCTCAGAATTCGACACACGCCACTGCCGTAATGTCGTGCTAGAAATTATCTCGCCAAAAAAACTCTAGCCAGAGGAAATTTTCCTCATAACTTAAACGCTGAACATTCTCGCGACAGGCATTTGTCGCCTTTTCTAGATTTTCACAAATCCTTTATGCTTACCATGTTATTTTTCGCAATAGAATCCCTACAAGTCGCCAGGTTGTAGTAACGCGTCCTTTGCTTGTCGTCTCACGCACGAATCCCTTCTGATACTGATTCTCAAATCCTCTTCGCTATCCTCTCACTACTACACTCTCATTTATTCAAATTATATTAATAGGAAAGGTAACTGGTATTTCATCGAAGCAAAGATCATCGGATAAAGGTATGACTAATATACTACAAGTGTCATATATGCCTATTGATCGGGATAGCTCCAAACGGCCAAATTATATCAATACTAACGAAAGGCCGAAATATTAATTGGTTACGAAAGGCCGAACTTGTTTTGTGACATTTCTTAAGCAACATCAAATGATTGATTATTAAAATGGAGACTCGCCATAATACACAACTAGTTATTTTCGTTGAACATTCTACTTACAATCCATATCAATGCGGCTACACATTACATTTTTTGTACGCGAAAAATGCCCAATGAATCAAACCTGATAATGTGTCAACCCATTCACAAAGTTACTCAAATACAAACAAGCGATATTCACAAAATTAACTGTAAAATTAAATTTATTCCAGTTTTGGCTTTATTGTTTTGTGTTCAGTCTACAATGCAGTACAATATTATTTGTATTATAATGTAGTATGAATAATTCAAATGTTCGATCGCAGACAGACGTTCAAGCTGAGTTCCAAACTTGTGTAAACTTCATAGTTTTGACTATAATAATAACTAGCAATACGCAACCAGATAGCGCTACCAGTGACGCAAGTCTTGTATACCTGCAAAAAAAAATTGTAGTAATAAGGTCACCATGCGGCGCTAGTGTACAAGTAATTCATAACGTCTGCCTGTTTTATTTATTCTCATCATCATTCAATTTGCAAGAAATTGTTGAAAATTCTCGATTCGGCCGTTTGTTATTTCAGTCGTTTTAAATTCGGCCTTCTGTGATTCGGCCGTTTGTAGGTAAACCTTATTAATTCGACTTGTATCAAAGATGACTAGAACAAGATACCTGACTTCCAGTTTTTTCATACATTTTGCCCAAGACACCTTTACAACATTTAGTGCTGCCATCTGATAATTTAAATGCGCATAAAACTGTGGTTATTAGCAAAATCGATTTATCGTGCATAATCCTCCAGATGAAAATGAAAACTAGATGGCTACACCGTATGAGGATATTAAAAATTAGATGGCCGCACCGTGTCTATAGTGTTGATATGTCACCGTTTGTGGCAGAACACACAATAAAAATTCTGAATAAATATTAGTAAATAATTAATTCATCACAAACCCAACCCCCCCCCCCTATTAAAAAAAAGATGGCCGCACCGTGTAAGGATATTGAAAATCAGGTGGCAGGACCATACAAGGATATTGGAAAAAGTTGCTTCACCTTTCGCCACCATGGGGTTGTTCTATAATTACGTAAGCAAATAAGGGGGGAGGGGGTGTGTGCAATTTTCTTACGTTATCTTACAAGGGGAGGAGGGGGTGAATTGATTATCATACGTAAAGCGTCGTACGCAGTTGAAAAGAAAAGAGGTTCACGAAATTTAGCCCTTTTTACCAAACGGAATTTTGACAGCTGAGAATGCTTCACAGTAACAATATCTGACGTTAGTGAGCGCATGATTTTTGCTTTTGTTTTCTAGAACACTTTTTTTTTTCCTCATCAATAGTTTATTTGACACGGCACAAATACAATTCAATGTTTAACGGCGCCAATTATATCTGGTAGCTTACTTTCTAAAGTATCTTAATAACTAAAAGCAAATTTTTTATCCTCGCTGCCGACTACGAGCTGAAACTAAATCTAACTTAAGCTAGAATGTTTTGCATGAAAAGCACTGATTTGTTGTTTAATGGTTTTCCATCGCCATAGGTAAGCAGCATATTGAATATGTTCCGCTGCTGGGCCAAGATATTACGGACTGGCATATTGGGTTGTCTCCCTCGGGGCCTGAGAGTATCGTGCGGGTCTAGTTGCTGTTTCCGGATCCGGGGTCTTAACGTGTTCTTGTCGTTTGGTTGGATGTAGGCGGAAGGGGATAGGACTAAACTGGGGCGTGGATGGATTTCAGGAAAACGTATATAAGGGACATGTAGGATAGGTCACGGCTCGCCAAGACATCACGAACAGGAACAGCCGGCTGCCTACCTTCGGCCTGCAGGGAAGCTATTAATCTAGACCTGGCGTCACGGTGTACAGGGCATGACCAAACAACGTGCTCTATGTCGTGATAACCTTCACCACAGGCACAGATACCACCTTCCCCGAGCCCAACACGACGGAGATGCGCGTCAAATCTATAGTGATTGGACATAAGCCGGGACATCACGCAAATGAAATCCCGACTTACATCCAACCCCTTGAACCACGGGTTCGTCGATACCTTGGGGATTATGGAATGTAACCACCTTCCCAGTTCCCCCTTGGTCCAAGAATTTTGCCAACTGATGATCCTATTCTGACGTTCAAATGCGAAAAATTCATTAAAGGCAATTGGTCTTTCATAAATATCACCGTTTGTTGCGCCCACCTTAGCCAAAAAGTCCGCTTTCTCATTACCCGGTATCGAGCAGTGAGAAGGGACCCACGCTAAGGTAATCTGAGTAGATTTTTCGGATAAAGCACTCAGATGTTCCCGTATTTTCCCCAGGAAATACGGAGAGTGCTTAACATCTTTCATCGATCGGAGAGCCTCAATGGAACTGAGACTGTCCGTAAAGATGAAATAATGGTCCGTGGGCATTTTTTCGATAATCCCTAGGGTGTACTGAATTGCAGCTAATTCTGCGACGTAAACAGAAGCAGGATTATCGAGCTTATGGGAGACGGTTAAATTGTTATTGAAGATACCGAAGCCAGTGGACCCATCAAGAAGTGATCCGTCAGTGTAGTACATATTGTCGCAGTTGATGTTTCGATATTTATTGGAAAAAATTTTGGGGATCTGCTGCACGCGTAAATGATCCGGGATTCCACGAGTTTCTTCTATCATGGATGTATCGAAAAACACAGTAGAATCAGAAGTATTTGATAAGTCGACACGATTTGGAATATTTGAAGAAGGGTTAATATTTTGGGACATGTGATTGAAATACAATGTCATAAAACGGGTTTGAGAATTAAGTTCGATTAACCTTTCAAAATTTTCAATCACGGGACGGTTCAAGACCTCACATTTGATAAGAATACGAGAAGACAGGCTCCAGAAGCGGTTTTTCAATGGTAGTACTCCAGCTAAGACCTCCAAACTCATCGTATGGGTCGACTGCATGCAACCTAAGGCGATACGCAAACAACGATATTGTATTCGCTCCAGTTTGATCAAATGTGTGTTTGCTGCGGAGCGGAAGCAGAAACACCCGTATTCAATAACAGACAATATCGTTGTTTGGTAAAGCCTTATAAGGTCTCCTGGGTGGGCTCCCCACCATTGTCCGGTTATTGTACGAAGAAAATTCACTCTTTGTTGACATTTTTTCATCAGATACCTCACGTGACAACCCCAGGTGCCTTTAGAGTCGAACCAGACACCAAGATATTTGTGTACCAAAACCTGAGAAATCGTTTTACCCATTAATTGTGTTTGAAGTTGAGCAGGTTCATGCTTCCTAGAAAAAACTACTATCTCAGTCTTCTCCGGAGAGAATTCGATACCTAGCTGTAAAGCCCAAGCAGACAAATTGTCCAAGGTATCTTGCAATGGTTCTTGCAAATCGGCAGCTTTGGCTCCTGTAACAGAGATTACACTGTCGTCTGCAAGTTGTCTTATCGTGCATGAGTTTGCCAGACATTCGTCGATGTCATTTACATAAAAGTTGTAAAGAAGGGGGCTTAAACATGAGCCCTGGGGAAGACCCATGTAGCTAATGCGAAAAGTTGCCAAATCGCCGTGCGTAAAATGCATGTGCTTTTCGGACAACAAATTGTGCAAAAAATTGTTCAAAATTGGAGAAAATCCTTGTCGGTGAAGTTTACCCGAAAGAATGTCAATAGAAACGGAATCAAAAGCCCCCTTAATGTCCAAGAACGCAGACGCCATTTGTTCTTTGCGAGCATACGCTAGCTGAATATCTGTTGAAAGCAACGCAAGACAATCATTCGTCCCTTTGGCACGGCGGAAGCCAAATTGAGTATCTGATAGTAGACCATTTGATTCGACCCAATGGTCTAAACGACGGAGTATAATTTTTTCCATCAATTTCCGGATACAGGATAGCATTGCAATCGGCTTATAAGAGTTGTGATCAGAAGCTGGTTTCCCTGGTTTTTGGATGGCGATCACCTTCACTTGCCTCCAATTCTGCGGTACAATATTTTGCTCCAGGAACTTATTGAACAAGTTCAACAAGCGCCTCTTGGCATTGCCGGGTAGATTCTTCAACAAGTTGAATTTGATTCTATCTAACCCAGGCGCGTTATTGTTACAGGACAGGAGGGCAACTGAAAATTCTGCCATCGTAAAAGGTGATTCAATTGCGTCGTGGCCCGGAGACGCATCGCGAACAATATTTTGCTCAGGAACAGAGTCCGGACATACTTTCCTGGCAAAATCAAATATCCACCTACTTGAAGACTCCTCGCTTTCGTTGACCGTTACGCGATTCCGCATTCTTCGGGCTGTGTTCCAAAGAGAGCTTATTGATGTCTCCCTCGACGTCTCGTTTACGAACCGACGCCAATATCCGCGTTTCTTTGCCTTAGTCAAGCTTTTAAACTTGGTATCAAGCTCCGAATAACGTTTAAAGTCGTCGGCATCGTCTGTATCCCGGAAGGTCAGATACGCGTCGGATCTTTGCGTGTAGACATCGGAGCACTCTTGGTCCCACCACGGAGTGGGAGGCCGTTCTTTGATCGTTACGCCGGGATATTTCTTCGTTTGGGCTTGCAACGCGGCGTCGAGAATCAAGCCCGCGAGGAGGTTGTATTCTTCAAGTGGTGGATGATGTTGAATCGACTCGACCGCTTTTGAAATCATTTCCTCGTATAACTTCCAATCGACATTCTGTGTGAGGTCATACGGAATGTCAATTGGTCGCATGCGAGTTGACCCGTTATTAATTGAAATAAGAATAGGCAAATGGTCGCTACCGTGAGGATCAAGGATTACCTTCCATGTGCAATCCAACCGTAGCGACGTCGAACATAAGGATAGATCCAAAGCGCTTGGGCGCGCTGGAGGTTTCGGGATACGTGTCATTTCACCGTTGTTTAAAATAGTTGTCGAAGTCATCGCAAAGGTTATAGATTAAAGAGGAGCGGTTATCATTGTATGGGGAACCCCAAGCCACGCCATGAGAGTTGAAGTCTCCCAAAATCAAACGTGGCGAGGGAAGAAGTTCTATTAAATCAAAGAGCAGCCGTTGCCCAACCTGTGCTCTGGGAGGAATATATATTGAGGCAATACAAAGCTCTTTACCTTGTATTGTCATTTGACATGCGACAACTTCGATGCCTGGAATCGAGGGGAGGTTAATACGATAGAAAGAATAGCACTTTTTAATCCCTAAAAGTACTCCTCCATATGGGGTGTCTCGATCAAGGCGAATAATATTAAAATCATGGAAGTTGAGATCAATATTTGAAGTAAGCCAAGTTTCACAAAGGGAAAATGCATCGCATTTGTTTTTATTTATCAAAACTTTAAACGAATCAATTTTTGGTAAAATACTTCTACAATTCCACTGTAAGACAGAGATAGAATCCTTCATATACGCAGTTGAATTAGGCATCGAAGGATACAATCGCTGCAAGGAGGGGCCATTGGGCAGTCAACTGCTTCAAAAATGATCTAACTGTTGGGAGGAATGCTGTAAGAAAAATTTTAATTGGATCGGGTACATTGAAATTTTCAAAAATCCAGTCCACAATGTCAGAAAATTTCACTAATCCAGAGTTTGTTTCATCAACTGGATGTGCAAAAGGAACAACTGGGGTTTTAGATGTTCCTGGCAGTGCTGGGAACTCCTTCTGGGACTTTAAATTTGCAAGCTCAGGAGGAGTTTGCTTCGGTTTTTCCGCAGCACTGTTTGGTTTGTTCGTACTTTTCATTACACTTTGGGAAATCTTAGGACCTTTACGGGGAAGTTTAGGAGAAGAAACATTTTTCCTCTTCCTAGACTCCCCAGGATTGGCATAAGATGTTCCCGCTGATGAATCGTCAGAATCGGTTTCATCAGAGGGCAACAGATCAAAGGGGTTCGATGTTATGGTAGAAGTGGTCACGGTCTTCTTCAGCATCTCAGCGTAAGAACGCTTTGAACGCTCCTTAAGTGACCGCTTGATTTTATCTCTGCGCTGCATGTACACCGGGCATGTGGAGAGCTCATGCTGGTTTTCCCCACAGTGAATACATTTTTCAGCATTAACACTGCAAGAAACTTCCGCATGAGTCTCCCCACACTTGCTACATCGTGCCTTATTGCAGCAGTAGGCGGCTGTGTGGCCTAACTGCTTGCAATTGGTGCAATTCATAACACGGGGTACATACAATCGCACAGGCAGACGAACCCGGTCGATCGAGACGTGGCTAGGGAGTGCAGATCCGGCAAACGTAACGCGAAACGAGTCTGACGGAGTGTAAACTTTTTTACCGCCGACGAGAGACATGGACCGCAATTGCTTACAATCCAAAATCTTCGCCTGTGTTTCGGTATTTTTGAAGCAACCGGTTGCGCTTTTTAGGATACACTCGACAGACAGACTCGAATCGGTTATGACACCGTCGATCTCCACGTCTCGTGCGGGTATGTAGACGCGATACTCGCGTGTGAAGAGCTCAGAGCAAGCGATAGCATTGGCCTGTGCCAGATCACTGACCACGACACGGAGCTTGTTAGGTCGGACCTTGGAAATTTCGGTCACGGCCTTGTACCCCTTCGTCAGGTCTTTAGCAATTTGCAGTATGTTTAAACGCTTTGAATTCACTCCTGCCTTTGGACGAAAATAAACAGTATAGCTGCCCTGTTGAGATCCGTCCGGGTTAAGCCTGGGGCGAGGGGGGACTGGAGAATGAACAGGGGAGGGGGTAACAGAAGGGTCAGGGTCAGGGGGGTTCGGGGATGGTGGCACGGGAGGCGAGGGATCTATATCCATTGCGCTAAATGTAGCGCACTAGCGCACTAGCGCCGACAAGAACACGTACCTCTTTACTTCTTCCTTCCAGCAGTGGTTGTCCGATCGTTCGAAGCTGCACCCAAAGCAGCCAGCAGCACCAGTACAGCAGCACCAATACAGCCACCAGCAGTGAGCCGGGTGTGAGATCACTCAGCACAGCGACACGGACTCGACTGTCAACTGATGGGCTTGGATTAAAAAGATCTATTCACGGTGCACAGATCAAAACTGCAGCTGGCATTTTGCACCAATACAGCCAAAGTTGTGAGCCGGGTACAGAACGTATCGACACAACTCACAATCTAGTTGACCTTTAGCGCGAATAATACACTCTTTTGTTTGGCTATTCGTACACACGGACCGGATTGTAATAGAACGACCACTTTGCACGTCCGTTTCTGTCGAGTGTTCGACGCGGAATGATTCTAGAACACTTGAACACACTTGTTTACCAAACGTGATCTGGTGTGAGAGCAGGGATGCCAGGTAAGTTTTCATGGTGCGCGAAAAAATGTCTTCCTACCCGAAGGCTGAAATAACTGTCGAGCAAAAAAAATCGGGTCATTATCACATATTTTTCAATGTCTTCACATGTTTTCTCCAATGCACAATGGTCCAGAAACCAAATTTGGGGGGAAATTCGGGTCTAGAGCTCTATAGCAACATTTTAGAGAAAAACTTTTTTCTACAAAGTTGTTACATATGATAAAGCGCTTATTGAAAAATTATCAAAAATTAGGGTGACCAACATTTTCGATGCAATCAAGTATCTAACTTTTTTATCTTTGTAGATAGAAGAAAAATTTGTTCTACAATGTTAAAGCTCCATTAATTTTAGGTAACTTAAAAAAAAGTTTTTTTCTATCTTTGAAAACAACCGATTTATATTGAAAAAACATATTTTACGCTCTAACTTTTTTTTTCAAGTTTCATCTCAAAACTGTCTTTGAACGACTTTTAGAGCTTTTTAAGAGAAACAATTTGCAATGCTGACATCGTAAATATCTCAATTTTACTCAAAGTTATTAATATTTTTCATCAAAAAATATGCGTTTTTTATTTGTATGTCATTCTTTTTGGGGCAAACATAAAAAATATCTCTTGGTCTCATTTTGAAGGGCATACTTGACTCTATAAATGGAGGAACTTTTAGTAATATGTTATTTTTTAAATTTGAGTAAATTCAATTTAAAACAAGACGAAAATTTCAATAATTTTATTCATTATGCATATAAAAGCACCCAGATTTATTTTTTGGTATTTTTTCTTATAACTAGATGTAATTACCTTTAATTTGACCCAAATAGATCGAAAATCGATCAACTGGTTCAAAAGTTATGATTTTTTTTAAATAAAATACATCGAATATAGCCGTTTTTTATGGTCACCTTATTTCGAAGCTGGTCTCCTCAACAACCCAACGAAACAATGCGGGTTTGATTATTTCCAACATAGATGCATCCCTGCGATTTTGAGCACAATTGAAGCACTTTGCGTGACCAACTTCGAAATTGGGTGATCATAAAAAATGACTGTGTTCGATGTATTTAATTTAAAAAAAAAATCATAACTTTTGAACCAGTTGATCGATTTTCAATCTTTTTGGGTCAAATTAAAGGTAATTACGTCTTGTTATAAGAAAAAATACCAAAAAATAAATCTGGGTGCTTTTATATGCATAATGTATAAAATTATTGAAATTTTCGGCTTGTTAAAAACTCAAATTACTCAAATTCAAAAAATAACGTATTTCTAAAAGTTTCTCCATTTATAGAGTCAAGTATGCCCTTCAAAATGAGACCAAGAGATATTTTTTACGTTTGCCCCAAAAAGAATGACATATAAATGAAAAACGCATATTTTTTGATGAAAAATATTAATAACTTTGAGTAAAATTGAGATATTTACGATGTCAGCATTGCAAATTGTTTCTCTTAAAAAGCTCTTAAAGTCGTTCAAAGACAGTTTTGAGATGAAACTTGAAAAAAAAAGTTAGAGCGTAAAATATGTTTTTTCAATATAAATCGGTTGTTTTCAAAGATAGAGAAAAACTTTTTTTACAAAGTTACTTAAAATTAATGTAGCAATAACATTGTAGAACAAATTTTTCTTCTATCTATAAAGGTAAAAAAGTTAGATACTTGATTGCATCGAAAATGTTGGTCACCCTAATTTTTTATAATTTTTCAATGAGCGCTTTATCATATGTAACAACTTTGTAGAAGTAAGTTTTTCTTTAAAATGTTGCTATAGATTTCTAGACCCAAATTTCGCCCTAAATTTGGTTTCTGGACCATTGTGCAATGTCTTCACTTTGTTGTCACAAAAATGAATGTCTTCATCGTACACTCAAAATATACTTCACGTTATTATTACGTGGAAGTTCCTATACTTGTTCATTTTCTCTCATTTTGCATGATTTATGCGACAAATATAACATCTACGTGAAAATCTCATGCATACCATGGTTAATCACGTACCATCTACGTGAACGTGACAACGTCAAATAGGATGTATCGCGTGAATTCTCTGTGCGAAAATAACCAGAAATCAAAATGGCGAAGCTGTTGTCTGGTTCTGAACATAAAACTGAATTTCTGGATGGCTTGCAAATAAGTGAATTTTCGAAAAATCCTAATAAACTCGAGACTTGAGTTTACAGGTTTCACACAGCTTCAGTTCAAAGGTGGAAGAGTTACCTGAACTAAAACAGCTGCAGCGGACAATAACAATCTCCGGCGAATGTCGTAATATTTATCAGTTTTCATGTTGTTTTATTCATTTACGAATTGATGAATTTGCATACCTGAGTGATTTATTGGGCAACATATTTTGATAATTTCTAAAACCCGTTTCCTAGCTCATTAAAATTAGAGAAATGAATGTAAATTGTACATTTCCTAAAACGTGATTGCAATCAGATATCCAAATGTGAAACTCACATAAAATGCATGCATTTACTGAATAAGTTTCAAAAGATAATTCATCTCACCATGTCATGATGAACTCAAATGACAATCACGTAGAATCTACTAGAAAGCGATAGTAGAAAATATTCACGTAACTTTTCCGGTAACTATAACGTGAAAAATATTTTGAATGTAGGCTAAATGTCTTCCAATCTGGCATCGCTAGGTGTGAGACGACCAACCAACTGCCTGACTCTTTCAGTACCTGAATAATGTCAGTGCTCATTATTCTGTGCATGAACAAGTTTCATTTTGCTTCACAGCAGTGTTCACAGCAAGTGAACTTTGTTTTCCCTTTCGGTTTATGATATATTTTTAGCTGCGTACTATTACACTAAATTTTTATTGCTGGAAACCAGCAAAATTTTGCTGACATTCATGCTGACATACATGCTGGAAAATCAGCTATGATATCAGCAAATCTTCTCGCTGAAACGATCAGCAAATCGAAACGTCAAATTTTTGACACCATTTTGCTGAAAATCAGTTGTTTGAATAAATTGCTGCCTGTTCAGCATTTGAGCATTTGACACGAGCCTTTGGCATCCCTTCACACCAAAATCTGACAAGAATTTTCAGCAAAAAATAATACTGAAAAAAATCAGTAAAAATATTCTTGCTGATTATCAGCATTCAGAATTCTGTTTGCCGGAAATCAGCAAATTGCTGGTAATTGCTGAATTTCTGGCAACTCCATCCGTCAAACAGTCAGAACAATCGCCATTTGGTACTAAAAAATTAACAAAACTATAGAGAAATAGAAATGAGCTTATAAGCGTATGTACCATGGATGTGGAATTTTAAAAAAGCATTGCATGCGCTTGAATAGAATAATTGTGATATAAAGAATATGTGTGATAAGTTAATTTTCAGTCTTTTCTAGGATTTTGGGAATATGGGCAATATAGGTTATGGTTATGTCGATGGGCTACAAAGACATTTAGAAGTTCATATCGATAATTTAGATTTAAAGTCAGATAACTTTAAAATAAATATTCGTATTGTAAAACATTTATTTTAATAAAATAACAAAAAACAAAAGAACATTCTGTGTGTTGTCTAACTTTTGCTGAGATACATCAGCAAATTCATGTCAAATCACCCCTTTTGCATCACGCCATGTTTCAAGGGCTAACATCTCAACATATGTGTAAACGAGATAGCATATCACCGCTTCTTTTCATACATCTTTATCTTACTGCTGACAGTGGGCACAACTTAATTTGAGTCCAGGACATGAGTTCATTGTCGTTCACTGTTACTCGGTATAGGGATGCCAAAGGCTCGTGTCAAATGCTCAAATGCTGAACAGGTAGCAATTTATTCAAACAACTGATTTTCAGCAAAATGGTGTCAAAAATTTGACGCTTCGATTTGCTGATCGTTTCATTGAGAAGGTTTGCTGATATCATAGCTGATTTTCAAGAATAAAAATTCAATGTGAGTGTACGCTGCATACTACAACAAGAGTAAAGGTTACTAGTTTAGTGCTAGGACAGGACGTGACAAGAGAAACCAAAAATCACCCAAAGTTCTGTCAAAGCGAAAGCCCTCTCTGATTGGTCGATTTTATTAAGCGCACTGTTAAATTTTATTATTCGGTGCGGTTGACTGTGCTGCGAAAACTATCGATATTTTTTTTATAAATATCGATATTTTTTGTTTACATTGTTTTTGCTTACCAAGTGAATGAACAGCTTTTGGTCTAACAATTTTTTGAAACTTTTTCATACACTAGACTGTGTAATGTATAAAAATCAACATTCGAAATGTTATTCATGTTTTTGAAACTACGCATGATGGACAATAGCAGATTCATTTCATGAGAAGCAAGAGGAATCCGAAATGAGTTGAAATTATGGCTAGTTTAAATAAATTTAACATATATCTTTAAATTAACTGTAGATTTAATGTACTAGCATTATCAAATGAATTAATAAAAATTGAAATCCAGAACTTGGAAAATCCTTGATATTGATATTTTCTTTGTTAAACATTTTTGTAAACACTGTCAAGCGTGGGCCGAAAAATCACAATGTTTTATGAGGGTAATTTTGAACGAAAAGAAGAATAACTAGAAGCCACTTGTCACGTCCTGTCCTAGGTTTAGTGTTATTCCCCGTACTCGAAAACCCCTAGGCGGCATCCATAAAGTACGACACGCATATAGGAAGGAGAGAGGGTTAAGAAAATTGTGACGATTTGTGACGTAGGGGAGAGGGGGGTATGTGTGACATCACATGAAAAATATTTAAAAATAAAAAATTTACTGGAAAAATTATTTAGTTTACCTCCTTTTTATTCACAACCTTTTGATTAATAATCAAAATAAAGCTAATTAGTCAAAAACAATAATAGCAAAGAAAATTCTGCTGAAACTGATTGCTTCAAGGCATCAGCAGAAAGTCGAGATTCCCCAAATGGGCCTGACGCAGTGATGCCACATTTTCATTTGTACTGGGAGCTGCAAAAACGCTGTTCATTTGTACTATTTCCGACAAGTTTGTTCAAGTTTATCAAAGTTTTATAGCGCTTTATACAGCCAAAACAGCGCTATAAAACTTTGATTAAACCAGTTTTGTTACTTGGGTTGTATCGTTACTAATTCTGTTACAAAGTATGATCCAATCTTTTCTAGCCATTTGAAAAATCTGTACTTATCCGTACTTTTTCACAAAAACTGTACAGTACAGAATCTGTACCGAAAAACCGAAAAAACCTTTTTCCAGGAAAAATTGTAGAATTTGCAACAACGGTCTGACGAGCTCGAAATGATGCATACAAATTACATGGATATGAAAGAAGCGTCCACATATCTAAGGCTACTGAATCATAACCGAAGAGGTTATTTTCCTTTTTTTGTTAATTTTTCTTGGGACATTAAATAAAGTACTTCGAATCGTAATTTGACCATATGTTTATTTGATAAAAACTCCGTAGCCAACTGTGTTTTATTTGTAATTTTAATGTTATCCCGAACATCCTTATTTTATTTTCTACATAGTGAAAATTTATGCACCATGAAGAATGTAACCTGATGGGCTACACTTCAGACTACGCCATACAACTCACGCAATAATGACTACCGTTTGTTTAGACCTTTCACCTGAACTAACCGTCGTTCAATACTTCTCTGCACCTTCAAGTGCGGCAGGGTAGACACAGTCATTTATACTCACCACTACTAATGCGACGCCTCGCGTAAAAATGACATTTTTGGTTCAAACTTTCTGCTGAACAAAACCGATGTCCGCGAGAGAAAACATTCATTACACACCACCTCTCTTTAGTGTCTGGTAATCTTCAGAGCTTTCGTAGTGCAAATGAAAACGAGCAAATTCATTCATTATTTCTGTCAATGTGGTGGAATTCTTCCGTCGATGTATAGTTTCATTCAAACCTCTACACCCATTTTGTTCATTCTAAAACTTGAACCTCGCATAGTCCGCATAGTATACGTTTGTCTTCTTACGCGCTGCTTTCTTTTTAGTTTAAAATTTTAACATCGTCAAAGGAAACGCTTTAGCATTGAACTAAGATTTGATAAACAAAGATAGGTTTTTTACTCATGCGAAAAGCTTAGAGGCAAAAAGATCATAAACATAATTTTAATTATCGTTGGACAAAACCTGAATGATACTGACATTGCATATCACAACGCCATCCGTCGAGTGAACTTTTCTAGTTCTTCGACGGATCAAGAGTTATTTACGACTGAAACCGATCATTGAGAATCATGATGTGATAAATGTGGATAAAGATTTCCTCTATGAAATGATGCAGATATCATTATTCTACGAGAAAATTATCTGAAAACTCGCGGTCATAATAGAACCGTAGAATTTCTTTGCCAAATAGATAAATGTAGAAAGATAAAAGTTTTCGAAACTGTTATCGCGATACTGTTGCTGACTGAACAGGTAGCCCACTTGGTCACGCGTCACCTCTGGTGTTAACGTACAAGACAATTGCTAGCGCTAGATTCCAACTTACAACGACTGACTAGTTAGGTCGGTATTGAACCTCGAGACCTACTGGCTGGCACTTTTGGGCTGGATACTTACGGTTTAATTTTGACGTTGGACTAACGTCTATATCGAAGTTAGGCACCTGAATTTGAAAATCTAGTAATTCAACCAGGGAAAACCAGGGAAAAGTGGTCAGGTTTTGAGCGCTTATATATCAGTCATTTCTTTTCAGAATTTCGAGGTTTTGGCATCAACCGATCAGAAATTCTTTTACGGTTGAATTTATGTAACAAAAATAACCTATTGTCGAGATACACTATTGAAAAATTGATAAATCACATCGATTGTCTAAATCATACCGAGCAACCAATCACCACCTCTCTTCACAAGCACAGTCGACACTAACGGATACAACCGATCTGACTTTGTAAACAGTCTCGCAGCTTTCAACCAATAGCGAGCTCGCTTTCGGTAGTTGCAACAGGTGTTTCAACACCGTTTTATAATGCTTCTTTTATCATTACCACTGAACAGATTCTAAACACCAATGGCTTGATTGATAGGGGAAATATTGCGCAAGATTGTCATATAATAATTTAAATATGTTTTCGATACTAAACTAGTTAAAAGTTGTGTTAAAAGTCGTGCACATTCAACCAATCACAAGCTCGCTTCTCCTTTGCTCGCGGATGGATTTTTGCTCTGGGCTATATAATAGCCTGCGTCGTCTCATAGCAGCCATCGGTTAACAAGTGGAAGGCCACTAGAACGGTCCTGATTTATCAGCAGAGGTGGCTGATTCCAGTGGCGGAACTGAGCTGCAGCAGAACCAGAGCGGTGGTATCAGGCATCAGCGGCGGTGGTAGTGGGCAGCTGCATTTCTTCATTCAGTTCGGTTCTCCTTCGATCTGAGTTGGACCCCACCAGCGGTAATCCAATTCAGATATCGTTGGGTAAAAACAGCCAGAAACTGCACGAGCCAGCACCGCCACTAGGAAAGCTACCTCCATTTAGTGTGTGTGCAGTGTGAACATATAGCGTATGTGCATCTGCATAGCTATGACATTTGCGATAATAGTGATGATAGCTAACCAACCCATGTGTATTGATAGCTAGAGCTGTTGCTAGCTATAGCGTGTGTAAAGCAGGTATTAGACGAAGAAAATATCTGCTATTTTTGGTACGGATTTTATTTTGTGCAAATAAAATTCGTACCAAAAATAGCAAATGTTTGCTTCGTCTAATACCTGCTTAAGACATAGCATGTGTAGCATATTATGGCTATTGCGTGTGTATCCAGCGTGTGTACGGATAGTTATAGCGTGTGTGTGGATAGCTGCTGCGTGTGTAATGATTAGTTATAGCGTTTGTATGGGTAGTAATAGCACATGGTTGGATAGCTTATGCGATAGTTGTATCGGATATATGGATAGGAATAGCGTGTGTATAGATAGCTTTAGCATGTGTGTATAAAAAGCTACAGCGTGTGTATAAATAGTTTTTACGTGTGTATAGATAGTTATAGAATGTGTGTGGATAACTATAGCGGGTGTTTATCGAAGATTATTATTGTTATTAAAAATATTAAAACGTCTTAGCGAACACAGTTGTGAATTTGATTTTACAGCAGCGATTTTAACTTCTTCACTCAGTCTTAATTCATCGAGGAAAAATTACTGCCTATGAATGATCAACACTTATTTACTAGAAATTTCATTTAGATCAAAACAGGTTCTTTTGAGTATCATAAAATATTGGTAAAGAGAGTTGCAAGTTTTCTCAATGAGCATTCATTAAATTTTCGTTTTTGTTTCTCGGTGCGCGGTTTTGATTTTGTTTCTCGCACACAGAGAAAGAAAAAACTTGTCGCTATCGTGAAGAATTACAAAACAATTAGAAATGCTCTGAATCACAATTGAAGAAGTTAAGATATTTTCCTGTCACTCGCCAAAACCTTGATAACAACTACCGAAAAACGTGTAATTGAGCTCTCGCTATATAAGGTTATTGAAATAAACGTATTTTTTTAAAACATGAAGCTATATGCTGGGCTGGAGCTAACCTAGCATGAGTTTTATCGATTTAACCCTTAAATGCGCAATGTTGTTTTAAAACAACACTACTAAAAACGTTTTAAAGTATACGTATTTTAGTATTTTTTAGAAATAAATTTCATTAGAACAACTCTCTAGACTCTAACGAAGAAAACTTAACAGCTGGAAGTACTGTATTTGAATGTTTTGTTTTTATTTTTGGTGTCAAAATCTCGGAAACGAAAAAAAACATGTCGAGATTCCCGACTGGTGCTGACTGTCTTTGAAAATAAATTTTAAAATAAGGTTAGTGGTTAGTAAAAATGTTTGAATTATCAGTAATTATACTAACAAAAGGTCAATTTTAAAGATACTGTTAACAAAAGTAATTGTTTCGACTTTATTCTGCGATAAAGTCACAGTGTTGTTCAAAAACAACATGATAATATTTGCACATTAAAAAGTAAATCTTTTAATTTTTTTATGCATATTGGTTAGTTTTAGAGCAGTTAACCTGTTGAACAAAGATTTTATGTATTTAGATGATTTTTTAACATCGTGCTCATTTAAGGGTTAATGTCAAACAATTTTTATATTCAAAATTTTCGTTTGAATCGTTCTGGGCTCCAATTTCAGATAGTTTCGTTAAGTTTGCTTTTTGCTTAGATAGGAAAATTTTACTAATTCGCTCAATTAAATGATTGTCTTGGTAGTGCAGCTACGAACAAAGGTTTGATTTGAATATATATGCAATGACAGCGATTAAATAAAAGATATCCATTCTTTTAGTATATATTATTATTTAAAATGTTTTAAAGTTTCAGCATTCAGAAATGCACTTGTTAGATAAAATTGCAGCAAATACTAGAGTTGCAATTCTCTCTATTATTTGTTTTAATGGAATATAAGAATACCGTAGTCCAACGTCATGCGGTCGTGTCTTGAATACCACCCTCCTACTTTTTTTCTAATAGGGGAGGGAAGTTGCTGTGACGTGATGTACTTCTCCTGGGGGAGGGGAGGGGTGGTTCGTAAATGTGTGACAAAATGTGACAAGGGGGGAGGGGGAGTAAAATTTAATGAATATTTGCGTGACGCACTTAATGGATGTCGCCCTATGTACGAATTTTCATGGAAATCGGTTGTGTAGTTCTTCAGTCTATAGGGAACAGACAGACAAACATTCGCATTTGTAGATAAAAATAGAAGAAGATTTATGAACAAAAAATAGTTTCGTAACTATCCTGTTGTAAATAACATAACAATAATACAATAAGTTATGTCCATTAGTGTTATTGTTAAAATAGTTGGAACACTGGGGTTAACTTTTACAAATTGTAAAATTCAATTAGAACAAGTTTGAACCAAAATCAAAAAAATTCTCATATGTAGATATTAATCTATTTTTTGTTTTTTTTTTCAGTTAAGGTGTGTGAGAAACAGCTCATCGTGCGAGAAAAGAAACAGGAGTACGTCAAGCGCGAACGTGAAGCTCTTAATATTCTAAGCGGAACGCCAGGATTTCTAAGCCTATATTGCACGTTTCAAGACACTAGCAAACTGTATTTTGTTATGACGTATGCCAAAAATGGAACTCTATTACAATTGTTGGAAAAAACAAAGGCATTTGATAACTCAGCTGCGAAATTTTATTCTGCGCAAATCTTACAGTCCATCGAGCAAATGCATAATAATAAAATAATACACCGGGATTTGAAGCCAGAAAATATATTGCTGGATGAACATTTTCACACTATGATAGCAGACTTTGGCTCAGCCCGTATCGGAGATACAGGAGCTGATTGTAACAGCAGTAATGATAGCGAAAAAGAAAAATCAGATTCAGATTCAGATGAAGGAAACAATCGTCGGAAATATTTGAAACATAAACGAGGCAGCTTTGTTGGTACAGCGCAGTATGTATCACCAGAAATAATTAAAGGAAAACCTTCAAGCAGAGCTTCAGATCTCTGGTCACTAGGATGTATCATTTATCAATTGGTAGCTGGAGTTCCACCATTTCGTGGACCAAACGATTATTTAATTTTTCAAAAAATAACTAGGTTGGAATTAGAATTTCCTAGCGACTTCGATGAAGGAGCAAAGGATTTAGTCTCAAAGTTGTTAGTTCTTGACCCAAAAAATAGGTTAGGTGCCAGGGATAATTCTCCTTATGCTAGCATACGAAATCATCACTTTTTTGAAGCAACGGATTTTTCTGCTATACGCAAAGCGGTTTCGCCAGTTGTGCACTCCTCTGAAGGCATTGTAGTTGCTAAAGATGGCAGCGAGAATGATGGATTTAATTTTCCTGATCACATAACACCAGGTCTAGATGATAAACATTTAACAAGACTAATGGGTTTGGAATTAGGAGTGTCCCCGGATGTGCCAAGCTCATCGTCAGATGTTAAAAGTAAGTACGTATGTTTAATATACATTTTTTAAGGATATATGAGATAGTATGTTATACAGCTTCAGCGATAAATCTGGTGGCCATTTTTGTAGCCTAAGAAATTCGGTTAAAAAGAAAACAATATAAAAAAACAATTACTGAACGATTAATTCATTTCGAATGCATGTTGCCTTGTTTAGCTGTGATCAAGCTTATGAAAAGACTGCATATCCATGACAGCAACTGATTCGGCTGTCATTGCATTGCACAGCTCTCCCTGCTCCCCGTACATTTGGTACATAACCCATCAGTAACTGACGACAGCACACACATCCAATGCCAAACGGGCTGTTATTTTTCATCTTTTTATGTCTGTTGGTTATTCCAAGCTGTCGCAAATGACAGCCTATAATCTTCGACATTCTTCGGCACGAATCCGAGCGGGATGTCAGGTGGTTATAGGCGAATTTCTTTAGTCCACCAGCTCATCTCGTTTTGACCTGGAAGCAACCTAACTGCTGTCAAAACCCTTCTTTATTCGCTTGATTTTGACCCAGTATTGACATGGCGTGCTGCCCGAAGCGCACTGTAAAATTTGTCAGCTTGAACCCGCCACCGCACGTGCTTGGTTCGTAAACAATTATGTGGCATCTCTTTCGCACTTGCGTCGTAAATTGCGATGTGAAACGGTTGGCTTTGTATTCAATATCCCACCGGCATATAAAAGAGGAGAAACGAAAAAGTGTAAGTCGATGACAGCCGCAGTCGATCAGCCTGCTCAACAGCGCAAGCCAAGCTAACAGGACACCCTCAAAATGAGCAAACTAGGCTGTCATGTCCGAACGAACAAAATACATGCGCAAGAATGAGCTGTAGTGTGCAACACAAGACAGTAAGGGAACATCCATGAATTGCGTAGCATTTGAGGGGGGAGGAGGGGGTTTGCAGTTTTGAGACAAAATGTGACGAGGAGGAGGGTAGGTGGTCAAGCCAAGCTACGTAGCCAATATGAAATTTAGGAAAAAAGGTTTTTAATTGTTTTATTTTATCACTGTTTTGTCTGTTTAGGGTTATTTTTATTGCTTTCTTGTTTTTTCTTGTTCATTTATGTGTTTTGGTAATAAGAACAAGCAAAAAGCTACGTCATTCATGGATGTTTCCTAAAAAGAGAGAAAAGTTGTCAGTATCGTGTCACTCTCCAGTCTTTATTTGGCTGTGATACTAAAAATTAAAAAAATATTGCATTGCTGATTTACTCGTTATAACTTTATGTTCAGGAGCCGACTAACCCAAGTAACCATAAGCATTAGGAGATAGAACTAATTCAGGGCTGTTAATGCCAAATAGCTTTATATCATGTTTTTTTAATGTTTAGGGCATTATGCTGAACTAGCATTACTGAGAGCAAAATATGCGCTTAAAGGGCTACCGTAAGTGCTACGATGTAGTGTTTTAAATGCATATAGAAGACGCATTACATTTTTTCGTAAGTGCCAATAACGAGCGATATCGGGTGTTCAATTAAAAATAGACGGAACGTGGATACTCCACGTAAATGAAAAAAAAAACCTAAATTAATCCACCTAGCGGTCAGACCCAGCCTTTCTCATTCAAACTTTTATTTGTTAAAATAGATTTACATGAACGCTTTAATCCAATAAATGTATATTCACTCTTTAGGTTCTAGAATATTGATGTTGTAATCTATACATATAAAATGCAGTCCGGTCTGTCTGTCTGTCTGATCCATATAGGCTCAAAAACTACTGAACCGATCGACGTGAAAATTTGTATGTAGAGGTTTTTGGTGCCGATAAAGGTTCCTATGATAGTTTGAGACCCTTCCCTCTTCTGGAAGGGAGGGGTCCCATACAAATGAAACATAAATTTCTGCACAACTCAAGAACAAACCTAGCAAATGAAACCGAATTTGGCATGTGGATGTTTGAAGGGGTAACAAATATGTCCATAAAAGTTGAACGCTCCTACTTTTTCTGGAAGTGGAAATAAAACACAAATTTCTGCACATCTCGAGAGCTAACCAACTGAATGGCAGGCATGTCTAAACCCACACCACCACCCGCGTGTGTGTTTCAAGCGATGCCACGGAGGGTATTTAGATTGCCCTTCAGTGCGTATACAAAACGAAAAATCCGCAGTGTTCTAGATAAAACAGCCCTTCGGAAGATTCGGCAAACACAAACCCGAGTGTTCTCAACTTCGTGAGCCCTCGGGAGCCCGCATGCCTACACGTGTTTTCTCAAACGCTTCAATTCTTCAAAAGTTCATATAAAAAAAATATTGCAGGTGGTTGTATGCGGTGGCTAACATCCAACTATCCTTTATTATTCCGAAACTGCAAGCCCTCGGTTGCTTCATGTGCCGAAGTTCAAAATCCACGGTTGGCGTGTTTAGGAATGTCTCTCCAGTGTTTTGTCTTGAGCTCGCGACGAAAGGTAATACGAAATGCCCTGCGTGGTGTGTTTGTTAGCAGATGGGCCACATGCGCTTTGGAGTGCTGTGGTTTCCCCATGCCTGCTAAATGGAACCATATTTAGCAGGTGAATGTTTTTAGTAGAAACAAATTTGTTTCATAATCGACCTCAGGCAACATTTTGGATTGTAAGATGGCAACTTCCGGTTTCTGGAAAACAGCCAAAAATGGCCGAATTCCACCCAATATAATAATATCCGTATCTAGAATGATACACAGGAGCTAAAATCGGTCGAAATTGTTTTCAAATGCCATTATGAAATCCAAAATGGCGACTTCCGGTTTCGGAAAAACAGCGGCAAATGACCATATTCCACTCAATATGGGTATTTCCGGAACCGTAATGATACACTGGAGCCAAAAATCGACTTCAGACAACATTTTGAATTGTAAAATGACAACTTACGGTTCCTGGAAAACGGCCTGAAATGGACGATTCCTATTAAATATGAGTATCTCCGAAACCAGAAAGATGGACAGAAGCTGAAAATTAATCACAGACACAATCTTGAATTTCAAGATGGTGACTTCCGGTGTCTGGCAAACAGCCGGAAATGACCAAATACCATTGAATATGAATATTTTCGGAATCATAATTACGCCCAGATGACAGAAATTGATTTCACAGGCAATTTTGAAGTCCAAAATGACGACTTTCGATTTCTGAAAAACAGCCCAAAGTGACCAAATACCACCCAATATGAGTATCTCCGGAGACAGAATGTTACTAGAAGCTACAAATTGACCTCCATTATGAATTGTACGATGGCAACTTCTGGTTTCTGGACAACAGCCAAAGATGTCCGATTCCCGTCTAACATGAGTATCTCCGGATCTAGAATGATACACAACAGCTGAAATCGACCACAGACCTCAATTTGGATCCTAAGTTGGCGACTTCCGGTTCCTGGGAAACAGCGGAAAATGATCGAATAACACCCTATATGGGTATTTCTTCAACCAGAATGACGCTCAGAGGCCAGAAATTATCTAAAATACCATTTTGAAATCCAAGATGGCGACTTCTAGTTTGTGAAAAACAGCCTAAAATAACCAAATACCATCCAATATGAGTATCTCTGGAACCAGAATGATGCAATTAGCTAACAATTGACCTCAGGCACCATTTTAAATTGCTAAATGGCAACTTCTAGAAAACAGTCGAAAATGACCGAATAATACTCAATATGGATATTCCCGTAATCGAAATGATGCATAGAAACCAAACATTGACCCTGGACACCGTTTTGAATTTAAAGACGACCACTAGTTTCTGGAAAACAACCAAAATAACTAAATACCTCCCAATATGGGTATTTCCGGTGTTAGATTGATGCCAGAAAATCTGCTGAAAATGACCGAATGCCACCCAATATAAATATACTCAGAATTAAGGCGATGTACAGAAGCCAAAAGTCGTGGATGTTGTCATTTCGTTAAAACCAATCATTTGTTATTTGACTTTGATCATATCCTATGGCCGATTCGTCGTGCATTTGCAGATTTTAAACACATCGCAAGGAATCAATGAATTTGGAACGTTCAAATAGTACGATACCACATTTAAGTTTTGCTGAGGCCACATATATCGATCAAAGCAGGTATAGTTTTCAATAGTCTTCTTCTTTTCTTTCCATAACTTTTGAGCCACATATCGAATTGTTATGAAGTATGTTATTTGTAAGTTTGAGAAATGACAATAGAAATATTTAGAAAAACTGTGAATTGCTGATGGCGTACGTAAACTGCTTCGAAAGATGAACATACTTTACTGCGAAAGTTACTTTTGTCAGTTTGTTACCCTAGAATGGAGTTTCAGTTATCGCACAAGCCACAGGAGCATTTTGAAGAACAAGCACAAGGTCTAGATTGAATTTTCGACACACCAAGAACTTTGGTACATTGCAATGCGCTTGAAATTATGACAACTTTGGTTCTACTTTTTCGATTCAGATAATAATTTGAATTTTTATGAAAACTTTTTTTAAGAGTATCTATTTTCAATGCAAGCTAAATAACTTTTGTTATTCTTGTTTATACAAAATCAAATAAGAATACCGTTTCGTAAACCTTTTACTGTAAATAGCTTTAAAAAGTAATTGTTTTCGTTTGTTTAACCCTTTCCGACCGGGCCCGTATAATTGCGCAGGTAGGAGGTGACTTGAACAAAACCTTCTCTCTCGCTTTTTTCACGTCCTATTCATTGTTTTATTGTTCACAACGCTAGTGTCAACTAGAGATGGTCGGGTACGGGTATTTTTACCCGAAACCCGTACCCGACCCGTATCCGAGGGGTTCGGGTCGGGTTTCGGGCAACGCCAAAAAATATTTTACGGGTTCGGGTCGGGTACGGGTAATTTAAAATACAAGGCTTCGGGTTCGGGTCGGGTACGGGTCGGGTACGGGTTTGAAAAATTCTTAATTGGTCGGGTACGGGTCGGGTACGGGTAATTCGAATTTCGTGCATTATGAGAATTTAATTTTTAACATTACAAGCCTAGGTGTTTCCTCAATGTCGATAATCGGAAAGATGGGAGAAGAAATCGCCCATTCTCACTCAACGAGAGATCGCCCAATACCTATTCTGACAGTTGCCGGCAGTGTTTGCATCAAAAGCATTCATGCATTCATGCTTTCTCTCTCTAATGTGAAAGTGAATAGTTTTTCCTGCAAGCGTTCTGAGTTAAATGTCATTTTTGCCGGTTTTTTTTTTCATATCTGCCAGGGAAACCGCAGACAATTGAGATGTTTGGTACGAAGCAAATAAATGAGATTTGACAGATGTAGTGAATTATCAAACTTTTCTCAAGTTATAAACAATATTAACTTTGACCTTATTATAATATTTAGATTTCAGGTTGCTGCGATGTTCACATAAAACTTGTCGTTTATTTTAAACTCTATCAGACATGCACTTTTCACCATTCTCCGTGTTGTTCTAGTGGGGTAAATTAACATATAGTGGACCCCCTCCCTATGGTGGCCCACCCGCCAGATTGATTCATTTTATGAAAAACTCGAGTGATTTTCAAAAAACTTCCATCGGGAAACATCTTGTCCAGCCAGTCTGCATCATAAGATTGATAAAATAAAGGGATCCACTAAAAGTTAATTTACCCTATTCTTCTACTTGTTTGGATCTGATTCATTATGAAGCTATTCTAAATCTTTCAAAAAAAATCTATTGAATTTTTATTAATCTCTCGAAAACAAAATAAAAGTTTTCAGCAATTTATATGAAACATACGAATGCATTCAAAATAGATAATTGAAATCCCTGATCAATTTTAATATGAGGTAACACACACGAAAAATGAATCCCAAATGCTCCGTACACAGTTATGGATAGATATTTTGCAGAGCAATTAAAATGGTCAAATTTTTTATCATCAGATCAGATGAGCGGACAGGTGCTACACTGGATTCTAGGAGAACCAATATATCGCCTGGAACTCCGGGCTCAATAATATTCGTTCACATGAACACTCGGTTCTAACCTAACTCCGGCCATCATCTCGAGAAACCACCTATGACAATAAGTGCATAAAATGTACGAAGTACTCGGATATATTGAAAAAAAAAATAAGAAAATAAAATTTAATTTAATTTAATTTAATTTAATTAAACGAAAAAAAACAAAATCCAGGACGGGTCGGGTACGGGTCGGGTACCGGCAATTTCGGCGTTTTTTTTCGGGTACGGGTCAGGTACGGGTAATTGGAACAACTATTTTTCGGGTTCGGGTCGGGTAAGGGTATTTTAATCAAACCAGACTTCGGGTTCGGGTCGGGTACGGGTTTGAAAATTCCCGATGAGTCGGGTACGGGTCGGGTACGGGTAACAAATTTCCCATACCCGACCATCTCTAGTGTCAACATCGCAGCTGCTACGAAAAATAAAAAACCGGAGCAAGAAAGTGTTTTTAAATAGGAATTGCTTCGATTTATGTTTTGTTGTCCGTCATATTTTACCTACACAATTGTGTGGGCTCGGTCGGAAAAGGGTTAACCAAAACAGATCAAAGTGGTCCAAAATATTACAAAACACGAGCAATAAATATAGCGATATGACTATTTACATATTAAAAAGTTAGCGATTAGCGATTAGCGAAAGCTCCGCCAATGTGGGTTTAGCGTTTAGCGATTATCGAGCTAAATTTTCCGGTTAGCGACTTAGCGATTAGCGTCGCTAAATTTTCGGTTAGCGGTGCCCACCACTGGTACCTTCACATTGTTCCATTTCGGGTAATGAGAAGGCTGACTCTTGAGCTAAGGTGGGTGCATTCGATGGCGATATTTATGATAGACCAATTGCTTACGATGAATTTCATAGTATTTTGCGTCAGAGAACACTTAACAGTTGGCAATCATCATGGAACTCAGATGAACTGGGACGGTGGCTACATTCCATTTTTCCTAAGGTATCGACGAAAGCATGGTTCAAGGGGTTGGATGTTGGTCGAGACTTCATTCGCGTGATGTCCAGACTTATGTCCAATCACTACACGGTAAACACGCACCTCTTTCGTATAAGGCTTGTAGACAGTAATCACTGCGTTTGTGGCGATGGCTACCATGACATCGAGCATGTTGTTTGGTCGTGTGCCGAATTCTGTGATGTTAGGTCCGAGCTAATAGATTCCCTTCGGGCCCGAGGAAAACAACCGAACGTTCCCGTTAGAGACATTCTAGGAAGCGGTGATCTTCAGTACATGACACAACTGTACTGTTATTTGAAAAAGGCTGACATTAAAATTTAAAATTCTTTTGTCTATTTGTCAGAATACCCGTATACGACGCTGGAGACACGAACACGTAGAGCCTGCATCTATGTTTGAAAAACAAAAAGAACACCAGTCGAAACACAAATAGATCGTATATACTAATTAGTTTTAAGCAAGAATTGTATCTCCCCTCCTCTCACCTTTAATCCCCACTAGGTCGTAGCCGGCCGCGAGAAACAAAAAAAGTGCCTCCTTCCTTTTTCCGCTAATCTAGAATTAATAAAAAGTGTACTTGGCTCAGTTAAACATAAAATTGTATCGTGCCGTGTCAAATAAACCATGTATATAATATTTTCCTCAACATTCGTACGTAAAAAGACACCCCTTTGGCATCGCGCCATGTTTCAAGTATAGTCACTGTATGTTTTACTAGTCTGGCGGAGTGGATTCGGGAACCAATTTTAACTGTTATAACGGTAACCAGTCAATGGAAATTCAATCCGACTGGTTCCCGTTATAACAGTTAAAATTGGTTTCCGAATCCACTCCGCCAGACTAGTAAAACATACAGTGACTATAGTTTCAAGGGCTAACATCTCAACATATGTGTAAACGAGATAGCATATCACCGCTTATTTTCATACATTCATATCTTACTGCTGACAGCAGGCACAGATTAATTTGAGCCCAGGACATGAGTTCACTGTCTTTCACTGTTACTCGGTATAGACCATTTCTCGCTAAACATGTGAAAAGGGCCCATGTGCCATATGTAAACACGCCACAATTTCTCGTTTTTCAATGAATACAAGCTAAATCTACCCTTACAAATAAGATTGTTTGATTAAGAGTAAATTCTTTTATCAATAAATCTTATTGGTAAGGGCAGATTTCGCTTGTATTAATCAAAAAACGAGAAATTTTGGCTTGTTTATATATGGCACTTGGCCCCTTTTCACACATGTTTGGCGAGATTTTACGATACGTTTCTGAACTCAATTCATGAATGAAATTTTGACAGGAAGTTCGGAACCGCTGACATAACGCACGTAAAAGAAACATCAATATCAGCAGGATCCGTGACACCTGTCAGTTCGTAAAATGGTCTATAGGGATGTCAAAGGCTCGTAAAAAGGTCTATTGGCAACAGAAATGTTGCCAGGTTTATTTCTTTTTTGATAAAATACGTGAAGACTTCAAATTGATATGAGCAGAGTTTACAAAAGGGTGGATGATTTAATACGAATTTTAGCGTTCGCCATTATGGCGCGTGAAAATCTGGATACCAGCTTTTCTATATCATTTGAAAAAGCCGCGTTTTCTTAACAAAACGTGATTTTAAAAAAATGTTTATCGTTTTCCTTCGATTTTAAAATGAATAATAAAAAACTGCTCGAAGTGTCTTAAATGACATTTGACACACGTACGGTATATGGGAGAATTGAGTTGTTTAGATATATCAGTTTTTTATGTCACCTGAAAGAGCTGCATTTTCTAAGCAAAACGTGATGTCCAAAAATCTTCTATTGGTGTCATTTAATTTTTAAATAACGAATTAAAACTGATCGAAATCGTTACAATGAAAGCTCGCCCATATACCAACTGTTATTGTAGCGATTTTTATTTTTCATTCAAAAATCGAAGGACAATGATAAAAAACTTAGAAAAAATCACGTTTTGCTCAGAAAATTACACTGTTTCACCTGATATATAAAAATCAGGAATCCGTGAGTAGCTAAACAACCCAATTGTCATTTAAGGTATTTAGAGCAGTTTGTTATTCTTCATATAAAAATCGAGGGACAACGATAAACATTTTTTAAAAATCACGTTTTATTCAGAAAATTGCAATTATTAAATTAAACACAAAAATAGGCGGGACGAAGTTTGCCTGGTCAGCTAGTTCCGAATAAAAACTTGCGCAACTTATTTTTCTAAACTTGTTTGTTTACTTAAGTGATGTTACTCATTAACAAACCTCATAAAAACACTCAGATCCATATCGCGCTGATTTCCTGATCATCTGGGGTACTAGCCTCATAGCTTCCTAAATTTCGGATGTTTCAATTCTTTTGAGCTCCTCCTTCATTTTTCGATCAAACAATCGACGTTATTTCGCTCTGTAACCTTTATATAGACCATTCGCTTCAAATTTGCCCAGAAAGTTTTAATAGACTGCAGTTGTGGCACATTTTGAGGGTTGCATTCTTTCGGAATAAACTCGATATTGCTTTGCCGCAAATCCGCTAAAGTTGCATTAGCATAGTGTGACACTACAAGGTCTGGCCAAAACAGTACTTTGTCATTGTTATGGTACTTATATTCTAAGTTTTATACCCATTTCATGCATATACTTTTAATTCATTTTTGGATCAACCTGATACCTGATGACCCAGCTTTCGCCGACCAACCAGCCGTTTCCGGCTTCAACTTCGCTCGAACTTTGCTGTCTTACAAAGTGCACTTTCGTCCGGAACCAGATTTTCTTCTGAAGGTACTTCCATTCTCGAAGAGTTTGACAATAATGTATATGAATGTTTTTTTTATATCCAAGATTTTTAAAATAGTGGAACATTTCACTTTTAGATTTTTCTTTATTCTGCTCACAAAAATTGTTAATCAGTTGATGACGGTCTTCTTCCGACAACGCCATTTTCTTAACTAAGCGTCACTTGACAGAATCGACTGGTCGTGTTGCATGTTATATAAAAGTGGATCTTCATTTTGTGGAAAAGGATTTTACAATTTGTGCAGCACTTCGAAATCGTAGACCAATTTAAAAGTTGTTCGGATTTATTTCCTCACACGTTAGTGAGTTAATGTCGCGCGCAGCATCGTTACATTCCGTCACTTAAACTCGGTCTCCGACAACAACGACTGTGACACCTCCTTCCTTACAATCGCCTTCTTTACCCTAACGATCGCAAGGACGTGGCCGGCGCCGTTATGGATCTATACAACGCGGGAGCTAATGGATCCGCAAAGCGCTTTCCGACGAAGGTTACTTAAGGATCCTTCGCTCGCAACCGCCTGATCATTTTTCGTTTAATTTCGAGTGGGATTTTGGGCTTAAATACCACATGTGATTCATCTTTTCAATTCCAGCATGTGAAACGATATTATCAATTTCGGCATATGCAAACCAATCACGTGAAAAAATCATATCCTTTTTTGCATACTAGTTCATTGATATGATGACGACAATTAACGCAAGTAAGATTAGTTTACGATCGAGCAAATCATCTAGGAGAAAACAGCACCTCTTGTCCGAAAAATTTCTATCCACTAGCGTATTATGAACTCCTTCGACGATTTTTTGCTAGAGCCCGATTCAATTTTAAACACGTCCAAGAACTTTGCTGATGATATTCATGTATTTATTCATATTCGATAAATATATAGTCTTAGACACAGTTGATATTTGGATATATGGATATATGGCGGATTTATTACACAAGTTCGCTCTGCGACTCCTCGGTGAGCACTCTAATGGCGTGCACACTTTTGGCTTTTTTTTACCTATGCCACACACAAAACTGGTAACTCTGTTTGTGCTATTGTATATTCAGTTTTACTACCTGTGTTTAAATTCCGTTAATTCATCGTGAACCCGTACTCTCGAGTTACTTCTGTGCTTTGAAACCAATATTGGGCTAACAGTGAACACTGGAAGAGTGAAGTACAGTTATTTTTTGTGCTAATTTGCCCAATTCAATACTCTCAAGTGGATCGGATTGTGTGCTGGCATTGCCATTGTTATTGTTTGGAATCGTGTAGCAGAGCAAGCAGCAAGTGTTCTTCCTTGCCTATCCAAAGGCGTTTATCAAGCATGGAAAAGAAATTATGCGGCGAGTGCAAACTCGAAGTTAATGATCTCGAACCGGTCCGCTGTGGTTTTTGTGATGCTCGCTACCACATTAACCAACAGTGCTGTGGATTCAATAGCAGAGTTTGCAAAGACCTTTTTTCGCAAGGTAAAATCATGTTTATTTGCCCGCACTGTAGAGATAAATTGAACGGTCAATCGATCGGTGCTTATGTGGCTGACATGATAGATAAACAACCTCCCCCGAATTCACAACAGCTTATTGATTTACCGGCTCAAGTGCAAAAACTTGCCGAGGTAGTTGAGGGTTTGAGTAAGAAAATTGACAACATGCCTCATAAACCACTGAATATTGATGGTTCTGCTAGCACCCCTATAAATTTATCAGCGACACCAGTCTGGCCAGCATGAAATCCTAAGCGCCGTCGTGCTGATCGTTTGCCAGTGGAAATTGCATCTGACCGCGGCACTAACACCATCGACATCAGCGATCTCTCTGTGCCGTCTATTACTTCTGCAGCAGCACAGAAATGTTTTTGGCTTTATTTATCTGGTTTAAACCCAAAAATAAGCGACGGCGATTTGCAAAAAATTGTATCACGTTGCTTGAATGGAATTGAGCCCATTGCAGTAATTCGACTAGTACAGCGAGGTGCTGATACAAGCAATTTTTCGTACGTATCGTATAAAATCGGATTGGACCCGGATGTGAAATCTATTGCCCTGGATCCTGCTTCTTGGCCAGCTGGACTGTTATTTGGGGAATTCGTCGACCGTCCAAAAAACTAACTCCTGGAAGCAGAACACAGTCTGCTACATCATTTGCTGTAACAGAACCTACTATTTTGCGTTCTTTCATTGACGGTGGGAGCTTACGGGCTCCCACCAGAGGCGAGTATTCCGTAAATTCTTTTGCGCCCCCTGTGCTGTATGGCTCGTCTTTTCAGAACACCGTTTGTGATGTGACCAACGTTAGTATGTACTACCAGAACGTGCGTGGATTGAGAACGAAGATTGACGATATCTTTTTGGCGACCAATGACTGCAACTACGATGTGATTATGCTAACCGAGACGGGATTGAATGACAGTATACTCTCACCACAGCTATTCGGCAGTGCCTTCAACGTATTTCGATGCGATCGGAGTCCAATGAACAGCAATAAACGTTCTTTCGGAGGTGTTTTGATCGCTGTCGCACGGCATCACACTAGCACAATCTTTGAATCTGTACATGCAAACTGTCTTGAGCAGGTATGCGTAAAAGCCTTAATCCATGGCCTAAAACTCCTACAATGCGCGATATACATTCCTCCTGACAAGAGTAACGATAGTACTATCGTTGATGCTCACGTCGCTTCCGTTCGAGACTTTTTTGCGAGCAGCGCAGACGATTGCACGTTGATGGTATGCGGCGACTATAATCAACCGCGTTTAGCATGGGATAACTGTAATGGTGTCATAAAACATGATGAGTCTACGCAGCTACCGAATGCAAGTGCTACTCTCATCGACGGCATGGATTTTCTCAATCTAAACCAGGCAAATTTAATTCGAAATCACCTTGGACGCGTGCTTGATTTGGTGTTTTACAACTCTGATTGCGAAATTTCCGTAGAGGAGTGTGTTGCCCCGATGCTGCCCGTTGATTTACACCATCCTCCATTGACAATCTCAACTCCCACCACTAAAAATGCGATGGCTGGTTCTAGTCTCCCTTCCGCGAGGCGAGTATTAAATTATAGAAAAATTGATTTTGTAGCTTTCAATGCTTTTATATCGAACATTGATTGGCCAGCACTGTGGCCAGACAGTAACGATGCGGACTCGATGGCAGCAAATTTTTGCGCACTTGTTGGATCATGGCTTGCAGATAATTTGCCATTTGTTAGACGACCTTCTTACCCTGCTTGGAGTAATCACAGTTTGAGAGTTTTGAAACGTAAACGGAACGCATGTTTGCGCAAACTCCGTCGTTTACGGTCAGATGAATCGAAGTATGATTTTAAACGTTCAAGTGAGGAGTATCGACGGCTGAATTCAAGTCTCTACAAGTCATACGTGTTGGGAGTTCAAACAGACCTGCGTAGAAACCCGAAAATTTTTTGGAATTTCGTTAATTCAAAACGGAAATGCTTCTCGACCCCAACGGACGTGTATTTGGAAGAAATGGTATCCTGCTCGGATTCTGATTCTTGCGAACTTTTTGCGAAATTTTTCTCTTCTGTATTCGCCTCCGATTGTGCCTCGAATGACGATGCTGCTCGCGCCGCTGCGAATGTTCCTGCAGATCTTGTTGATCTTGACATCTTCGAAGTTACACATGATATGGTTACTGCCGCCGCTAAGAAACTCAAATGTTCGTACACTGTTGGTCCCGATGGAATACCTGCCGTGCTTTTGTGCCGATGCATTGATATTCTAGCCGCTCCACTTTGCACCATATTCAACAAGTCTTTGGTACAAGGGAAGTTCCCCGAGATCTGGAAGCACTCCTATATGTTCCCGGTCTTCAAAAGTGGTGATCGTCGTAATGTCAAAAATTACCGTGGAATAACCAATTTGTCTGCCGCGTCTAAACTTTTCGAGATCGTTGTAAGCTCTGTTATATTGAGTAGCGCACGCAACTACATTTCTTCGGACCAGCATGGTTTTCTCCCCGGACGATCTGTGACAACAAATCTCATGCATTTCACGTCGCATTGCATTTCAGAACTCGAACGTAAAGTACAAGTCGATGTCATTTACACGGACCTCAAGGCTGCTTTTGACCGAATCGACCATAAAACATTGTTAAACAAAATCTCCCGTCTTGGTGCCTCATCTCGGTTCGTTAAGTGGCTTGAATCGTTCCTGCGTGATAGAATTTTACAAGTCAAGCTGGGATCCGGTGTATCGTCTGCGTTCACAAATAAGTCTGGTGTACCACAAGGTAGTAACCTTGGGCCGCTTCTCTTCATTATTTTCTTCAACGATGTCGCTGATACTCTTGGGATCGGTTGCAGATTAGTTTACGCCGATGATTTGAAAATATACTTGACGATTCGCAACACCGAGGATTGTTATCGTTTGCAATCACTTTTAAATACATTTGTGACGTGGTGTAAACTAAACTCTCTGATTATAAGTACTGCAAAATGTGAAGTGATAACATTTCATCGCACTCAAACACCAATCATTTTCAACTATACTGTCGATGGAGAAGTGCTGCGTAGAGTAGATTGCGTAACTGATCTTGGCGTTATTCTTGACCGAAAGCTTACTTTTGATAAACATCGCGCTGCAGTTATTTCGAGAGCAAGTAGGCAATTGGGATTCATCGCTAAAGTTGCGCGCGACTTCAAGGACCCTCACTGTATGAAAGCACTGTATTGTTCGCTAGTGCGCCCCTTACTTGAAAACGTTAGTGTAGTCTGGACTCCGCACCAACTTTCATGGAACCTGCGCCTTGAGCGTGTACAAAGACGGTTCATTCGACTGGCCCTGAGAGATTTACCTTGGCATGATCCTACCAACCTACCACCCTATCCGGACCGTTGCCGCCTACTTGGACTTGACACTCTTGACCGCCGCCGTAAGTTACAGCAGGCTGTATTTATCGCCAAGATTTTGAATTCTGAACTGGATTCCCCGAAGCTGCTGTCCATGATGAATTTTCGTGCATCACAACGCATGCTAAGGCCCTCTTCTATGCTTGCAAACCAATACCATCGTACAAACTTTGGTTTTTATGAACCTGCTGCGTTTAGTGTAAGAACTTTCACGAGTGTAGAGCATTTATTTGAGTATGGTGAGCCTAGTCATATTTTTAAACATAGATTAATTAATTGTAGAAACTTTTAATGGCTCTTTTAACATTCATTAAGACTTTACGTCAGATGATATAAATAAATAAATAAATAAATGAATAAATAAATAAATAAATTATTTTCATATTTGGAAGAGTTTTTTTTTGACAAAAACTGTTTATAAATAAATATCATTTTTTTTAATAATTCTCTATATTAAAAAACTTATTTCATTAACCTTAGGTAAAATTGTTGTATATTTTCATTATATTTATAGAATATAATTTCGTAGAAATAGTTCTAGTTGTTGTTTATAATTATGCACTTCAAACCAGCACGAGCCACCGTGCGAGATTTTCAATAATTCCACTATTTTGTTAAATTCTCATATCTAAACTTACCATCAAATCAATGCAAATAAAACTTCTCTGTGTCGCTTCTTGGACCTCGAAAACAAAAAAAAAATCACCTCCGACTTATGAGGAGAGCCTCATTATTCCGGATACCCACCTTAGAATGTGTGAATATGTAACTTTGTTTTTTATATTGCTTTAATTTGAATTCAACATGCAACAACAATATAATTAACAAAGTTTTGTTCTCCGTTGTACAAGGATTATAATACATAAGTAATGCAAATTATCTTAAAATATCCCAAAAAACAAGGATAAAGTATAAGCTTCTAAAATATAGATTTGTGTTTCAGGTTCGACTAATATAAGTGAAATCGATAGAATAACTAAATTAGAGAAACAGAAATCCGATTTATGGCATCAGTTTGTTGAAGGTGAATTGATTCTGAAGCAAGGTTTTGTAAATAAACGTAAAAGTGCACTCTACGTACCGAGACGTCGAATGCTACTGCTCACTTCAGGACCCCGATTAATATATATAGATCCAGTGCAGATGATTAAAAAAGGCGAAATTCCTTGGAGTGCAGAGTTAAAAGTTGAGGCGAAAAATTTCAAAAACTTCTTTGTTCATACGGTAAGATTTTATTTCTTAATATATAGTACAGTGCCTCAACAGTTATGGGTCAGCTACAATTATGGGTCACTTTTACGCAAATACGTCTATTCTAACGAAACTGAACAATTTTCATTAGCAGTGGTATTTTTTGTAACGCACTTGTAACCCCATTTATACGATTAAAATGATTTAAAGTTGAAAATGTCACTAAAATCTATAATTGTGCTCGGTGCAATAAGTGAAATGACCCATAATTGTAGAAATGTTACATTTTGCGGTGCACAATTGTGGGTCAGTCCATATTTTGGCTATTTTTATTACTTTTACGTGATAATGCATCAAGACTGGATAAAATAACTTATTAATAAGTTTTTACAACAATAAAATAACTTGCGATATGTATTTTGACGATTTTATACACAAAATGATTTTGAATGCCTAAAGTGACCCATAATTGTGTCTTTTGTTATGTAAGTGATATTTTTCTTCCTAACCGATTCACACGCATCAACTGCTGTTGATCGAAAGTACACATCAGAACACAGAGATAGATAGTAAAACATTCGTAGTTGATAACTTTTCCGATTTTATATTCATTTTTGAACATTCAGACAACACGTTGACTGACCCATAATTGTAGAGGGACTGTACCATGGAACAAGGCGAAAGTGGGCAACTTTTATAATATTTTACAATTAACTCGCTTCATATAGATTTTTTTTCCGAAAATGTACATATTTTAAACAAGTACTGGTGTATGCTTGGGAAACCCCCAAGGCTATTGATGAAATTGTTATTGTTTACTTTATGAAATAAATCTGAGAGCTCGGGGTAAAATTGATTGGCTGGGAATGTGCTGTTATTCGATATGTTCATGTTAGATGATGAGTTCTGAACTAAAAAATTTCTATCACAGTTAGTTTAAATACGAAAATAACGATATTTCAGGTTAAGTGGCGACCCCACTCTGAAAAGTTGAAACTGTGAATTTTCGTGATTTGTTTTTTTTTATGTTTAGAGTAACGTGAAATGTTCGGGTATTTTGGCTATTGATTAAGGTATATTTGAAGTATTTGGCTTGTCGTGGATGCAAATAAAGTGAGTATCACGCTGTTGACAGCGTTTTAAAGTAGAATACTTCTCTCAGGAAGTTCGGCTACATGGGGATGTGAAATGAAAATCTAAAACCGAAAAAAGTGAAAAATATGTCCAATTTCAAATGCTAATAAATCGGTTAGTATTCGATGGATTTCCTTCGTTCTTGCATCAATAGATTGGAAAATCTTCTGATATTCTTCCCAAATGAAGATAATTGTTATTTTATTATTCAAACTATTGTACTATTGAAAATAGTCAAGCCTTGTCAAAACGAAAAATTCGACCTCTGATTGGTCGTTATATGATTGCTTCCAAAGCACGGTCGACAGAATTATATACCTTGCAATTGAAAATATGCTATTTGGCCTATATAAGAGCCTGTTTCAACAGAAGCCGCTCATGATAGTTCTAGACAGCGACAACAGCAGTCATCCCTTAGCAGCAGTCGCGGCCGTCTTATTTACTGAATGCGAAATAGCTTTCACAGATTTTGAACAGCAAAATGTCTTTCCCAAGGCAAATAAACATGTAATTGAAGGTTGATAATTTTTTGGCAATAACGCAGGCAATCTGTGCTGGATCCTAGCAATCAAACTGCGATCAAAAAAAAATTATTTATCTAATCCCCCCCCCCCGCCTGTTGGGGCAGCACGAAGGCTGCGATCAGCATAACCGATTTTGAATAACAAACTGCCCTGTTTTTTTTCTGTGTGGACTCATCACTGCGACCAGAGCTTAGATCTATTGTGATATTACCCAGGTGTTTTCTGTACTCCGCACTTCATATTATTGGCAGTAACACTATTGAATAAGTAAGTGATACGCTTATCATTCGTATCCGTGCTTGTGTGTAAGTTTTACCTTTCCGTTTTAAGCTTACTACTCTACTATACCGAGCCTCTGTCCCTCCTAACAATATCGCCTTATTATAATTCCCTGGAGAGAACTTTCATATGTTACTCACATTAGTTTTATTATAACAGGGACTTAATTTTGTTAGAAGGAGAGTCAACAGAGGTACTGTAGAATTCAAATTGAAGGAAAGGTACTTGGTGAGAAGCCTGAGAATAAACCCATGCTAAAGTCCTTTGGCAACCAAATGGCCTGATTCTACTAAGATTCGAACCCACGACCACCTGCTTACCAAGGCGGACTCTGAACCTTGCGGCTACGGAGCTCCCCAACTGCCCTGTTAGAACGCATTCACAAAGACAGTTAGTTCGACTATGCAGAGCTAATATGAAGTCGATTTAATCAATCAGCACGAACAGAATTTCGTCGTCTCCCAGCTGCCAAGTTGCAACATGATGCAACACGCAACAGCGAGCAAACGAAATCGCTTGATGTTACAAACCGCAATAACATACGGGTTAGAACCGTTGCGTGTGTGAGAGCACCATCGGGGTTTATTCGCTGGATACAAAAATCAAATGCGAGTTGTGGAATAATTCGTCTAAAGAACATTAGAAAATGGTAAAACTGAACAGAAAGGCGTGGCCTATTTTGTAGCACCCTTCGGCTATAAAAGAGTGTTTCTGGGAAAACTAGCTACATTCATTAGTCGGATGGTGAGCTGGATGGACCGTCCACAACGTTAACAGCAGTTGCAGCAGATATCAGCACTCAGCAGTGACAGAGGATAGCAGCGGGTTGCGCCTGTGGCTGCCTTCAAATTAAACGAATCACTTGCACTGTGGTTGGTCACCACGTCTCAGGAGCAGCGCTGTTCTTCTCAGCGTGTATCGCCAGACTGCCATTATTCCCCCGTGTTGGGGCAGCATGCAGATTGCCATCAGGAAATCCAATTCTGAACATCAAAATGCCTTTTTCCAGTCAAATAAACAAGTCATTGAAAGTTGATAATTTTTGACAACGGAAGCAAGCATTCTGTGTTGGATCCTAGCAATTTTAATCTGTCGCACCCGTCTAATTTACTGAATGTGAAATAGCTTCCACAGTGCATGTTGTCCGTGTATCTTAATTCCCCACTGTTAGGGCAGCTCAAAGGTTGCGATCAGCAACCGATTTTGAACCGCGAAATGCCTTTTTCAAGGCAAATAAACAAATAATTGAAGGTTAATAATTTTCTGGTATCGACACAAGCAGACATTCTGTGCGGGATGCAGTCAAATTCTGTTGTAGTTGTCTAATTTTTACTTTATTTAGTAAACCCCCCACTGTAGGGACAGCGCAAAGGCTGCGATCAGCATAACCGACTTTGAATAACAAACTGCCCTGTTAGGCCTCTGCCATGCCAAATGTCAACGCGAGCGATCGGGCGAGATTTTTGCCGTAGGTAAATAAACAGCCGTAAGTAGAGCTGTTCATTAAACTACGGCAAAAATTTCGCCCGATCGCTCGCGTTGGCGTTCAGACTGGCAGAGGCCTTAGAACGCATTCACAAAGACAGTTAGTTCGACTATGCAGAGCTAATATGAAGTCGATTCAATCAATCAGCATGAACAGAATGTCGTCGTCTCCCAGCTGCTAATTGCAACATGATGCAATACGCAACAGCGAGTAAACGAAATCGCTTGATGTTACAAGCCGCAATACGGTTAGGGGTTAAATCGTTGCGTGTGTGAGAGCACCATCGGTTTTTATTCGCTGGATACAAAAATCACATTTGATTTTTTATTGTGGAACAATTCGTCTAAATAACATTGGAAATGGTAAAACTGAACAGAAAGGCGTGGCCTATTTCGTAGCACCCTTCGACTATAAGAGAGTGTTTCTGGGCAAATTGGCTATATTCATTAATCGCTAGGTGAACTGGCAGGACCGTTTACAACGTTGACAGTAGTAGTAGCAGATAGCAGCACTCAGCAGTAACAGCGGACTACAGCGGGTTGCGCCTGTGCACAGTGGGGAATCGCTGGCCATCAGCCAAAAAATTTTTTTTTCGTTAGCTGTTTCATAATATTTTTCCTTTTTTGCTATAACATTCAAATGTCTAAATCCAAAATTTGAGCGCAATATCATGAAACCTGAATTTTTTATGACTTTTCAAAGCTTGGCATACTGACGTTTTTTGACATTTTTATGAAAAAAGTACATTACTTTAAAACGCTCTGTAGCTTCAACGATAGCTTGGATTTTTTTGACGTCAAAGGAAATGTTGTTGTGAATATTATGCAAAGCATACCCCGTTTATTAGATATTGTAAAATTTGGTCATAGAAGGCCTGACACTGAAAAAATTAAAAAAAAAACATGATTTTTTGTAGAAAACTAGCTTAAAAGTTTAGTTGCCGCAGTTTGCCACGGTCACTACATTCAGAATTTAGGTAAAATCATAAGCGTTCAAATGCATACTGTCCGTTGTAGCGCAAAACTGCGCAAATTGTCACTTTTGTGGAAAAACCGATAGCAGATTTTTTTTATTTATTTATTTTTTTTTTTGAAGTTGAAATTTCATTCAGGATTAATTTTAATCATAACCATGATACCCCATTAATGAAAATTTATTGTATCGAACTCAATCCGTAAGGATAAAATATAAATTTGGGCAAAAATCACAAAATTTATCAATAAAAAGTTATAAAAATAAGTGTTAAAAAAGAAAACTCTAAACAAATATTTATGAAATCTTAATTATGTCAAACTAAATGATCACTTTCTGCATTTTAGGAACAATATTGAAAACATTCAGTTCTTTTTTTATGATCATGAAATTCGCTAAACTGATTGAAGTGTCAAATCCTAGTAGCAAATTCATACCATCAAACTCCGGCCCGTTTGCAAATAGCTTTTGCTTCGCACTCGTTTGCATACAAAAGAAAAGCACACAGTTTGCTGTATGAGAAAAAAACAAAGAACATTCATCGTCTTCCGCATCTTTTCGTATTCATTTAGAACGTTATGTGATTCCAGTGTTTTGGTTTTCACATTCATAAATTCGTTAAATTTTATTATGGAGCCTTCAACTTCAGCGGCACCACCGCATTTAATGTCTAGTAAGTTGCCAATTCATGGTTTAATACATGTATTTACATGTCCTCTTCTAACCATAGGAACCGGATTAGAAAGACAACATATATATGAAACAATGAGACATCAAAAATCACTAGAAGCAATGAAAATAGTAGCGAAAGAAATTTTTCCTGCTGATAAGTATAAAAAGCAAAGCCTTGGTGCTACATTCCGATTCGGAACTTGACCTTCTGTGTATTTATACATAGACTTCGCAGCCGACTGTTTAGTGTACAGGACAATTGCGGGGCTAGTGCTACGATCATTCTGACACTAACAGACTCTCCCGAGCCGAGACTCGAACATACGACGACTGGCTTGTTAGGCCAGTATCGTACCTCGAGAACATCTGGGAGATTTTTGCTGATAAGTACAATGAATTTCAAATTCTCTGGAAACAATTCAACAGGAGATTTCAGCAATCACAGCGAAAGATGATGATAATGATGATTTTTTCAATTTGTAGTTAGTTTGTATTACTTATGTTGTTTTAGTTTAATTAAAAAATATATATATTTAGGCAAAACTTGTTTAATTTGATGGGTTGTCCATAAATAACGTATTTTTTTTCAATGGCGAGCACGCCCAGTAGCACTACTTGTGGTCAAAGTTTATATAATTCTATAAAAAAAAAACGTAAACAAAAAAAGTACCAAAAACATTAAAAATTGGATTTCGTGCTTTATGGACGGCCCCAAACAAAAAATGGGTGCCAGATTCGTGTTCAGCGCCATAAAATTATGTAAATACTAAATTTTTGTCGCATTTATCGACTCTTTTTTTGCTTGGCCAGCCTTTGTATGAAGTCGCTCCACGGTGCAGTGTGATGTTTATTACGATTCGTTGATACTGTGCATCACAAGCGGTATATGCGAAACAAACGATTTCAAACAGAAAAGTTCGGCAAGTTCTGCTCACGGGGCTGAGCCCTTTTTTAGAAAATTCATCACATTCATTAACAAGAATGTAACGTCTCGAAGAAGACGGTTATAGTTTGACATCACAGCAGAATTTCCACCTTCATACTAATGTCTACCGTCGGCAATATCAAACACGCAACAATTCGCTTCTCTGCGACACAGGGACGGGAACATTTTCTTCTTCCAAGCCGCGCAACACGACACAATACATGTTATTTTGTTGCCTTAATGAGTGCTCTGAATGAATTGAAAATTTGATATTTTTTCGTTCTGAGCTTTAACCAAAAGTTAATTATTTTAATTTGAATTCACATGTATACTCTGACTGTTGAAACTTGTTTGCGCCGCAAAGAGTTTGTTCGTTTCCTGTTCACAGAGGTTGTATTTATATGTGCAAACTGAAATTGAGTAGTACTTTCATTTGCACAGAATTTTCAATATTGCCAATGAACGGTCAACATATATCTACTAGAAAAAATGACTGACACGCAAGCAGCCGGGTTATCTCTCTTGTAAAAGTATTTCACTTCAACCTTGCGGTCGTGGCTTTGCACACAACTCTCCTGTTATTTCTCGGAACCACGTTTTTTCAACTGGTGGTAAGTTTTTTGTATTTGAGCAAGTAAAAATGGATTATTTAACTTGTTACATAGCCGTTTTTCGATATCTGAATTTTTAATTTTTTTATGATTTTTTAAATAGTGGTTTTTCATGGAATTTTTTTTCATTAATATGGCCGCCATTTTGTCAATTCTCGGAATTTTTAAAAACGGCTATGTAACAAGTACATTCTAACATGCTCGAACAAAATTTTAGCAAAATCGGTTTTGTAGATGCTGAGAAAAACTAACCACCGGTTTAGATAGTGCACTTTCACGTTCCCTGCTGCCAGCAGCGTAATAATCACTATATTTGCATCCACGACATCCAAAATAAATCTTCGAATACACCTCAATGGATAGCCAAAATACCCGAACACGTCAATTTACTCTAAACATCCGAAAAAGAATCACGAAAATTCATTATTTTTCGACCTTCCAGAGTAGGGTCCCCCGTTAAAATCTATTCATTTTGGCTCACGAGATGAAGTTTACTAATTTTGCTCTCATTTGATCATCAATAGACCGATTCCAATTCGATTTATTGCTGAAGATCAAAAACCAGGTCTGAAATTAAATTTCTTGTAATTTCCTGCTAAATCATTTTTTAAAGGGGGGTTGTTAGTAGCTTAAGTATTTATAATAAACATTAGTAAATGATGAATATGTGTGTCCAACCACAAATGGTGACGTCTCAACACTGTTAGAAAAAAATATTTTCAATTGTTAAGGTTTGTTTGCTTTCGCAGTTAGGACTTATCATTCGTAGGGATTTGAACTTACTTATCAAAAAGGGAAAGTAAACTTACAACTAACTTATTGGCTATAAAGATAGCTTATCGTAGCAATTGAGGATTGTAACGATATTGTTAATAATTTTATTTGACATTGCTTCTCATGTATCAACACCAGTAAGTCTATGTAGTTCGAGTGTACCAAACCAAGGAGGACGTTTCAAAATCATTTTCAAATGATTTTTTGAATCATAAGTTTATTCTTCAAACGAAGTTTGAAATTCCGATTAATGAATGTTTATATCCTAAACATAGCGTTTATATGATGCACTTTGCTTGTATACTCTCAATGTGCTCTTTGAAAATAAGTTTATTATCGTAGATTAGTCCCAAGAACTTAACATTGTCAGACCAACCTAAAATAACCCCATTCATCTTGACAATTATTGTTTGGCTTGAGGAAAGAAGCCCTAGTTTCATGGGGAAAAATTATCATTTGAGTTTTAGAAGCATTGGGAGAGATTTTCCACTTTAGAAAGTGGGAAGAAAGACTTTTTCCTTTTACGGAAATGCTTGTGTCATCGCAGAACAAAGACTTTGTGCATCCAGGGAGGCAAATCAGGAAGATCTGAAGTAAATATGTTGTACAGGACTGGACCCAAGACTAAACCTTGAGGCACACCTGCTCTGACAGGAAATCTATCAGATTTTGAATTCTGATAGACAACCTGCAGATTCGATCAGTTAGATAATTCTCCATAATTTCGATTATAAAAATTGGAAAATTGGAAGTTGACAATTTCGCAATTAAACCTTTATGCCAAACATTGTCGAATGCTTTTTGTATGTCTTGAAGAGCAGCTCCAGTGGAATAACCTTCAGATTTGTTATCTCGTATCTTATTAGTAACTCTGAGCAATTGATGAGTAGTGGAATGCCCATGGCGAAATCCAAACTGTTCATCTGCAAAATTTGAATTTTCTTTGATGTGTGACATCATTCTGTTAAGAATAATTCTTTCAAACAGTTTACTTATTGAAGAAAGCAAACTTCTCGATAACTTGAAACCTCAGCTGGATTCTTATCCGGCTTTAAAATTGGAATAATTTTTGCTTTTTTCCACAATTTATGACAATATGCAATCTTGAAACAGAAATTGAAAAATTCTACTAAAAATTCTATTGTGCTCTCAGGAAGATGTTTGATTAATATGTTTTAAATTCCATCCTGGTGGCGCTTTCATATTTTTGAAATTTTTTATAATTGATTTAATCTCATTCAAGTTAGTTCCAATTAGGTTTGCTAAATAATCAGTATTACATTAATGGTATGGAATGATCATTGATAAAAATTTTATTTTTTAGCTTTTATCAAACTTTGCTCAGTTCTCCAAATTTCACCGTAATTTGCTTTTAAGCCAGTTTACTTTAAGTTAAGAGAACGTTTAGCTGAAGAAAAGTCCACATTTCATTTCCTCCTCGAGTTCTCCAGCCAGATCTCAGGAACATTAGCACCATTGCAATCTAAGATAGTGTGCGTAAAATTCATCTCTGTTTATTTATATTTTGTTCAAGATTCTTACAGCTAACAAAAAATTCTTGCAGCTAACAAAGAAAACTATCTCACTAACACTAATGCATCACACCAATACAGAATTAAATGGAGAACTCTAAATCTCCCAGATGGTCTCGAGGTACGATGCTGGCTTAACAAGCCAGCCGTCGTAGGTTCGAGTCTCGGCTCGGGAGAGACTGTTAGTGTTAGTAGGATCGTAGCGCTAGCCCCGCAATTGTCCTGTACACTAAACAGTCAGCTGCGACGTCTGTGTGTGTATAAATAAACAGCGGTGCCTCTAAAAACCGCTATCAGAATCGCTGCCGACTGAAAACTAAATAATCAGCGCAGCTGGCACGATGCTTCCGTACCGTCACACAGTACAAAGCGAAGAACGAAGCAAGCAAAGGACGCGGAGATCGCTCACACGAAAGAATAACTGGCTCGGGAGACAGCGCCAATGCTGTTTAAACACAAGGAAAATGAGCCACCACACTAAGGTCCAATGCGCACTTCTAGCGAACACAAATAAATACTTTCGGATTAATGATAAAGCACTGAGATCGTTTACCTTAACCTTTAATTAAAAACAATTCGTTACATCTTGGAAATAAACACTCGGTTTAAAATACAGTGTGTATTTTCAGAATACACAATGGGTTCAAAATACACATTGTAAATTCAAATTCATACTTCGCAATCAAAATACACAATGAACTACAGGGTGGCGACTACCTGGAAAAACCGGGAGAATCTGGGAATATCAGGGATTTAATTTTTCGATCAGGGAATATCGGGGAATTTTAAAGGTCATCAGGGAAAATTTCAGAGGTTTTGGATTTTTTACGGAGTTGATTCCGAATTGAAATTATTTCGATGTGGACGCTCACCAGCAACCTGAACCTAAATCTGAACCAGCAACCTAGATCTGAAGGTTGTGGTAACAACACTCAATAATAATTAGGTTACTTAATTTGCTTTTTAAAAATGAGTTCAAAATAGGTATGCAAAAAATAATCGATCATTTTTTAATTGACTAAACCTATGCACTCGTACTTGGTTCAGCAAACTAAGTATTTGTTCCTGGTAAAAGAATTTTCCTGAAAAGTAATTTTCAAGAAGAACGTATCCATTTTAGCATGTAAGCTTTATTTAACCTTTCCCGCGAAGTGATAGGGTTTTCCCTCGATACATGACCCTCAAACTTTTTTCACTCAGCGACCACATGCACAATTTGCACAAACTTAAAGATCGATCTGTTCTCTAATCCTTTTGAATAGATCCAAAAATTTCAAGTATATTTGTTAAACTGCAATCAAAGTTCAGATTTCAGTTGAATTCCCGCGGGGCATGCACGGAAACTTTTTGTTGTACAGTAAATCTTCCTGAGAATGAATTGTAGGGAACTGATGATAGCTTGTACAGGGCTCATAACGGTTAGACAATGCAACAGTAGTGACTTTTGTGATATCAAGAAAAAATGAATTTGAATTTTTCGAAAAGTATCCAAATAGGTACTAACAAGTCATTCAGTAACAATATATATCGCAACCTTAGCCTTGGAGCTAATAACGGTCTCGATCAACTAGATTAGTTGAGAGAATTCGTTATCGATATTGTTTTTGGCACATTTTGCATGTGTAGGATAAGTACAACGATACACCGTGCCCCAGTGCAGAGTCGAGAAAATTTCCAGCTCGAAAAAATTCTCAACTCGATCGGGAATCGAACCCTATATCACAACCATGTGGAAGAGCTACCCGACCGACATCGCTAACCACAGAGCCACGGGGACCAGACGAGTCATTTAGTAGTGCGCGCATTTTATGCTAATTACTACTTTTCTTCCGTAAAAACCAGTTGTCAGATGAGATTTTTTCCAGTTTCTTGCACTTCATCATCATCACGTTTACAATTGCTTCCGAACTATTGACACACCTTCTAACATCGCCTGTGCAAGCTTCACTATCGCCATTGTCATATTTCAGCAATCAAAAACTGTGTTTACTTCCTTGCAACCAATTCACAGAAGACTTAAAGACTTGCTCAGTAGTTTGAATGTGTTCATAACTCGGAATATAGTAAGTCCAATTAAAGACGAAGTCACACGTTAATGTTATCAAATTTCTACCCCGAAATTTTTTACCAGCAGAATTAATTAGAATTAGCTCAAATGAGATTAAATCTATCATTAAAATTTTCAAGAATATAAAAGCACCTGGCGACGATCTGATTTTAAAAGTTTTAATTGAAGTTCTTTTTGAGAAATTCTCAGAAATTGTTTCAATATGAATATTTAGCCAAATTATGGAAAAATGCCGAATATATTCAACTTGAAGCCGGATGAGGATCCAGCTGGGGTTTCAAGTTGTCAACAAATCAATTTCTGATGATACGAGCTAATGAATCTGAAGGTTATTCAAGAGGAGCTGCTCTTCTATACATAGAAAAAGCATTCGACAGGGTTCAGAATAATGGTTTGATTGCGAAATTGTTTATTTCTAATTTTCTAATTTTTACAGTCAAGATTTTGAAATAATTATTCAACTGATCCAACCAGAATTCCAAATCTGATTGATTTTCTTGTCAAAGCAGGTGTGTCTCAAAATAGTTAATTGCCCCTCAAAAAGTTAGTGCCCCTAGACGTTTCAGAAATGCCTCAAGTTTTCAAAGACTTCCATAAAGTTTTCCCGTAAGTAAACGTAAAAACGACGAACACGGCGAGCAATTACCCTGCGGCCTTCTGACGCACTTCTGCATTTACCAGGAGCACCCAAATTAATAGGAATGCTATAATTTCTAGGGTACTTATTTGAGCTTTGGGTAAACTTTTTTTTCACTTTTGTCGAGCAGTGCAATTTTTATTTTCAATTTTATCAAACTGGACGTGTTTCTCAACAAAAATATATTTTTGTTCAAGATTCTAGTTAGCAAAATCAAAGCTAAACTGTTTCAATTACCGGTGCGAATTTATTTCTGGAAATTCAGTCGCCACCCTGAACTAGCTTGCGCAAAAGCGCGGTATTTATACTGATTTAATAGCGGCGCAGAAAGTTCTCGTCTCCTCTATCATCTTCCTCCATGCGGTAGAATGAATTAGATTCTGTTGAAGCGCAGTCGCTCACGTGTTGTGTTCCATTTAGCAGGAGAATATACCAGAAGCGTCATGAAATGTCCTTCGGTGTGTTCCTGCATTCGTAAAAGACATTTTACGTTGGCGTAGTGAATGGAAAGAGCATTGTCCTGCAGCGACGATGTAAATCGGTGTGAGATGCTCAAAACGAACATCATTCATTTCCTCAAATATTGATTAAGAGATGAATTGATTTTTTTTTATTTTAACGTTGTTTTATTAATTAAAGCACAGTTTTTAGTGTTCAAAAAACCGTCACTTTTCTTCAGGCGTGTTTCTCGGGCATATGCAAACATTTTCGTATAAAAAATCCATATATCGTCGCTTTGGTCTTTAATGTGGAGGAGAACTAAGCATGAATTTTTCTCACGTCGGTTTCATATCACATCACGACGTGCCAAAAGTGACGTAAAAAGAGGTTTTACTGTATACGACTGTAGGATGGTTCCACCCAATGTGAGTATTTTCGGAACTAAGATGCCCCAGGTGCTCAGAGGCCAGAATTAATTTCGAAGCGCAATTTCGAATTCCAAGATGGCGAGTCGGGTTTCACGAAAATATCCTAAAGCGGTGTTTGGCCAAAAGTTCCAATGCTTTCGGAAGTGGAATTCCAGATGTCATTTTGAAATCCGAAATGGCGACATTCAGTTTCTGTCAAATAGCCCAAAATCAATATTCAATATTCGGCATTTTCGTTTTTTGCGTTTTAAGAATATTAATATTAGTTTTTTTTAATGAAAAAGGAATATGCTCTTGAAAAAGCTAAGGTTTTTTTAAAACAAAACAAACAAACATTGAAAAACATGACTTTATATTTAGAGAAAATATCATGCAATCTATCAAAATGACAAACCTACGTTTATCTTAAATGTGAATTGTTCTGGTTCATATTGTCTAATTGTCATATTTGATACACAGTTTTTGTCGAACAAAACATTTTTGCAAATATCAATATACATAGCATATGTGTAACTTTCAGTTCCAAAATCGTACTAAACTAAATTGTTTTTCAGCCTCACCGAACGTACTATTTAGAGGATCCAAAAGGATATGCACTTGAATGGTGTCAAGCAATAAAAGAAACATACGATAAAATATATGGAAAATAAATGTAGCTTCTTCTTAATTTTAACAAAATACAAAAATAGATTAAATTCATTTGATTATAGTTTTTGTTATGTAGTAGAAATTATCACAGATCACTGATGAATCCAAAGTAACGCGGAGGTAGAACTTAAATCCTTTTTTATGAGTAACGGACAGACTTCCATAGAAGTTTTTCAGCTAATCATAGTGTAGTAAAGTTTCTATATGAAATGAATTCAATAACTCATCAGTCAGCCACTTATGTCTGCGTTTATAAAAAAACATCATTTTTTTTTGTATACGTAATTTAGCTTACACATAGAGTTCTCCAAGCAAGATCTCAGGAACATTAGCACCATTGCAATCTAAGATAGTGTGCGTAAAATTCATCTCTGTTTATTTATTTTTTGTTCAAGGTTCTTACAGCTAACAAAGAAAACTATCTCACTCACACTAATGCATCACACCAATACAGAATTAAATGGAGAACTCTAAATCTCCCAGATGGTCTCGAGGTACGATGCTGGCTTAACAAGCCAGTAGTCGTAGGTTCGAGTCTCGGCTCGGGAGAGACTGTTAGTGTCAGTAGGATCGTAGCGCTAGCCCCGCAATTGTCCTGTACACTAAACAGTCGGCTGCGAAGTCTGTGTATGTATAAATAAACAGAAGGTCAAGTTCCGAATCGGAATGTAGCACCAAGGCTTTGCTTTAGAGTTGAATGGGCAATAGGCTCCTTTGAGCCCTTCAAGTCACCTGGTAGGGACGGGATCTATCCAGTACTACTACAGAGGGGTAAAAAAGTTTTAATACCAACACACCTCTTTCAGTCAAGCCTAATCCTAGGTTATGTTCCGAGAGTGTGGCGCCAAGTACGGGTTATTTTCATCCCCAATAAAAGGAACAAAACATCACCAAAATCCTTTAGGCCTATTAGCTTATCGTCAGTCCTTCTCAAAACAATGGAAAAAATAATCGGTGAATACATCAAGTCATCATATTTTTCTAAATCTCGTCTCAGCGAATGTCAATTTGCATATCAGAAGGGTAAATCGTCTGTAACAGCACTTCACACTATTGTTACAAAACTAGAGAAATCTTTTGCAGCGAAAGAAATTTCACTTGCGGCGTTTCTTGATAGAATGAGAATGAATTGTAGGGAACTGATGATAGCTTGTACAGGGCTCATAACGGTTAGACAATGCAACAGTAGTGACTTTTGTGATATCAAGAAAAAATGAATTTGAATTTTTCGAAAAGTATCCAAATAGGTACTAACAAGTCATTCAGTAACAATATATATCGCAACCTTAGCCTTGGAGCTAATAACGGTCTCGATCAACTAGATTAGTTGAGAGAATTCGTTATCGATATTGTTTTTGGCACATTTTGCATGTGTAGGATAAGTACAACGATACACCGTGCCCCAGTGCAGAGTCGAGAAAATTTCCAGCTCGAAAAAATTCTCAACTCGATCGGGAATCGAACCCTATATCACAACCATGTGGAAGAGCTACCCGACCGACATCGCTAACCACAGAGCCTCGGGGACCAGACGAGTCATTTAGTAGTGCGCGCATTTTATGCTAATTACTACTTTTCTTTCGTAAAAACCAGTTGTCAGATGAGATTTTTTCCAGTTTCTTGCACTTCATCATCATCACGTTTACAATTGCTTCCGAACTATTGACACACCTTCTAACATCGCCTGTGCAAGCTTCACTATCGCCATTGTCATATTTCAGCAATCAAAAACTGTGTTTACTTCCTTGCAACCAATTCACAGAAGACTCAAAGACTTGCTCAGTAGTTTGAATGTGTTCATAACTCGGAATATAGTAAGTCCAATTAAAGACGAAGTCACACGTTAATGTTATCAAATTTCTACCCCGAAATTTTTTACCAGCAGAATTAATTAGAATTAGCTCAAATGAGATTAAATCTATCATTAAAATTTTCAAGAATATAAAAGCACCTGGCGACGATCTGATTTTAAAAGTTTTAATTGAAGTTCTTTTTGAGAAATTCTCAGAAATTGTTTCAATATGAATATTTAGCCAAATTATGGAAAAATGCCGAATATATTCAACTTGAAGCCGGATAAGGATCCAGCTGGGGTTTCAAGTTGTCAACAAATCAATTTCTGATGATACGAGCTAATGAATCTGAAGGTTATTCAAGAGGAGCTGCTCTTCTATACATAGAAAAAGCATTCGACAGGGTTCAGAATAATGGTTTGATTGCGAAATTGTTTATTTCTAATTTTCTAATTTTTACAGTCAAGATTTTGAAATAATTATTCAACTGATCCAACCAGAATTCCAAATCTGATTGATTTTCTTGTCAAAACAGGTGTGTCTCAAAATAGTTAATTGCCCCTCAAAAAGTTAGTGCCCCTAGACGTTTCAGAAATGCCTCAAGTTTTCAAAGACTTCCATAAAGTTTTCCCGTAAGTAAACGTAAAAACGACGAACACGGCGAGCAATTACCCTGCGGCCTTCTGACGCACTTCTGCATTTACCAGGAGCACCCAAATTAATAGGAATGCTATAATTTCTAGGGTACTTATTTGAGCTTTGGGTAAACTTTTTTTTCACTTTTGTCGAGCAGTGCAATTTTTATTTTCAATTTTATCAAACTGGACGTGTTTCTCAACAAAAATATATTTTTGTTCAAGATTCTAGTTAGCAAAATCAAAGCTAAACTGTTTCAATTACCGGTGCGAATTTATTTCTGGAAATTCAGTCGCCACCCTGAACTAGCTTGCGCAAAAGCGCGGTATTTATACTGATTTAATAGCGGCGCAGAAAGTTCTCGTCTCCTCTATCATCTTCCTCCATGCGGTAGAATGAATTAGATTCTGTTGAAGCGCAGTCGCTCACGTGTTGTGTTCCATTTAGCAGGAGAATATACCAGAAGCGTCATGAAATGTCCTTCGGTGTGTTCCTGCATTCGTAAAAGACATTTTACGTTGGCGTAGTGAATGGAAAGAGCATTGTCCTGCAGCGACGATGTAAATCGGTGTGAGATGCTCAAAACGAACATCATTCATTTCCTCAAATATTGATTAAGAGATGAATTGATTTTTTTTCATTTTAACGTTGTTTTATTAATTAAAGCACAGTTTTTAGTGTTCAAAAAACCGTCACTTTTCTTCAGGCGTGTTTCTCGGGCATATGCAAACATTTTCGTATAAAAAATCCATATATCGTCGCTTTGGTCTTTAATGTGGAGGAGAACTAAGCATGAATTTTTCTCACGTCGGTTTCATATCACATCACGACGTGCCAGAAGTGACGTAAAAAGAGGTTTTACTGTATACGACTGTAGGATGGTTCCACCCAATGTGGGTATTTTCGGAACTAAGATGCCCCAGGTGCTCAGAGGCCAGAATTAATTTCGAAGCGCAATTTCGAATTCCAAGATGGCGAGTCGGGTTTCACGAAAATATCCTAAAGCGGTATTTGGCCAAAAGTTCCAATGCTTTCGGAAGTGGAATTCCAGATGTCATTTTGAAATCCGAAATGGCGACATTCAGTTTCTGTCAAATAGCCCAAAATCAATATTCAATATTCGGCATTTTCGTTTTTTGCGTTTTAAGAATATTAATATTAGTTTTTTTTAATGAAAAAGGAATATGCTCTTGAAAAAGCTAAGGTTTTTTTTAAAACAAAACAAACAAACATTGAAAAACATGACTTTATATTTAGAGAAAATATCATGCAATCTATCAAAATGACAAACCTACGTTTATCTTAAATGTGAATTGTTCTGGTTCATATTGTCTAATTGTCATATTTGATACACAGTTTTTGTCGAACAAAACATTTCTGCAAATATCAATATACATAGCATATGTGTAACTTTCAGTTCCAAAATCGTACTAAACTAAATTGTTTTTCAGCCTCACCGAACGTACTATTTAGAGGATCCAAAAGGATATGCACTTGAATGGTGTCAAGCAATAAAAGAAACATACGATAAAATATATGGAAAATAAATGTAGCTTCTTCTTAATTTTAACAAAATACAAAAATAGATTAAATTCATTTGATTATAGTTTTTGTTATGTAGTAGAAATTATCACAGATCACTGATGAATCCAAAGTAACGCGGAGGTAGAACTTAAATCCTTTTTTATGAGTAACGGACAGACTTCCATAGAAGTTTTTCAGCTAATCAAAGTGTAATAAAGTTTCTATATGAAATGAATTCAACAACTCATCAGTCAGCCACTTATGTCTGCGTTTATAAAAAAACATCATTTTTTTTGTATACGTAATTTAGCTTACACATAGAGTTCTCCAAGCAAGATCTCAGGAACATTAGCACCATTGCAATCTAAGATAGTAAAATTCATCTCTGTTCATTTATTTTTTGTTCAAGGTTCTTACAGCTAACAAAGAAAACTATCTCACTCACACTAATGCATCACACCAATACAGAATTAAATGGAGAACTCTAAATCTCCCAGATGGTCTCGAGGTACGATGCTGGCTTAACAAGCCAGTAGTCGTAGGTTCGAGTCTCGGCTCGGGAGAGACTGTTAGTGTCAGTAGGATCGTAGCGCTAGCCCCGCTATTGTCCTGTACACTAAACAGTCGGCTGCGAAGTCTGTGTATGTATAAATAAACAGAAGGTCAAGTTCCGAATCGGAATGTAGCACCAAGGCTTTGCTTTAGAGTTGAATGGGCAATAGGCTCCTTTGAGCCCTTCAAGTCACCTGGTAGGGACGGGATCTATCCAGTACTACTACAGAGGGGTAAAAAAGTTTTAATACCAACACACCTCTTTCAGTCAAGCCTAATCCTAGGTTATGTTCCGAGAGTGTGGCGCCAAGTACGGGTTATTTTCAATAAAAGGAACAAAACATCACCAAGATCCTTTAGGCCTATTAGCTTATCGTCAGTCCTTCTCAAAACAATGGAAAAAATAATCGGTGAATACATCAAGTCATTATATTTTTCTAAATCTCGTCTCAGCAAATGTCAATTTGCATATCAGAAGGGTAAATCGTCTGTAACAGCACTTCACACTATTGTTACAAAACTAGAGAAATCTTTTGCAGCGAAAGAAATTTCACTTGCGGCGTTTCTTGATATAGCGGCATTTGATAACTCATAATTCAGTGACCGCTGCAATGAAGAAACGTGGTTTCGACAATTGCATTATTAATTGGATCACCGAGATGTTATCAAAAAGAGAAATATCAGCAAACCTTGGAAGCTCGTACATAAGTGTAAAAGCAATAAAAGGATGCCCGCAAGGAGGAGTGATATCTCCTCTATTGTGGTCGTTAACAGTTGATGATCTTCTCAAAAAATGATAGATGTGTTGAGTCCGACCCTGAACAAACATCAATAGTTACTAAAGCAACGTTTCTTATATACGTTTTCCTGAAATCCATCCATGCCCCAGTCTAGTCCCGTTCCCCTCCGTCTACACCCAACAAAACGACAAGAACACGTTTGAACCTTAAGCACAAAACCAGCAACCAGACCCCGCACAATAGAACCAGGACTCAAGGACTACGAGCCTCTGTCCCAACTCACGACATCGTGGCTTAGCAGAACGAATCCATACATGCCATTCGATGATTATCAGACGACCATTGAACAACAAAACACTGATTGGAAAATCCATGCTAGTTTTAAGTTAGACTTAATTTCAGCTCGAAGTCGGCAGCGAGGATAAAAAATTTGCTTTAGTTTTAAAGTCATCAGATATAATTGGCGCCGTTAAACAATAAATTGTATTTGTGCCGTGTCAAATAAATGTTATGTGAAGAAAAAAAAAATAAAGCAACGTTTCCTAAGAAACGTAATATAATATTTAATCCCAATAAAGAGAAAATTTGTTCACTCGTTATTAGTTACTTAAAGAGACAACACGTTCATTTCTTGTTCTCCGAAATCCATCACTCGAGTCCAGATACTCAGAACAGGTTATGGTACCCAGTGTATTACGCGAGAAAGATTAAAGTAAAATTTGAAAATCTTGAAGCGAAGCGGTTTTTGGAATACTCTCGAGAATGGAATTGGCATGAATAGCGAAGTTGAACAATGGCAACTATCCCACTTGGTCCTTCTCGGTCCAGGCCTTACTGCGGCGGGAACAAACATGGAAGTACGTCGATCCAGGAATTCCACCAGCATCGTTAACAGCTGCCTGGAAGGATGGCGACGCCCGGGCGCTAACTACAATTCAGCTCATGCTGGATGAAAGTCAGTTTGGTGTAATTAGAAGAAAAACGACAGCGAAAACGACATGGATGGCACTTAAGGAGAAACACAATAAAACGTCTCTAGGCCAAAAGGTAACGGTGTTAAAGCAAATCACGAATCAAAACTATAAAGATGGCGAAAACATGGATGTGTATCTCGCTGAAATTGAGAAGCACTATGCTCGATTGGAGAACTCCGGATTCGAGATGAAGGAATGTCTTAAAGTTGCGCTAATTTTAGGAGGACTGCCAGCTTCGTTCGACCCACTCACGACTGCTTTGGAAGCTAGAAATGAAGATGAACCGACGCTTGATATGGTAAAAGTTAAACTCATAGACTTGGCGGATAAGCATCCGAAGGAGCAGAACGGATCGGAAGAACAGGTATTAAAAATTTGCTACAATCAACACAAGGCAATTGTGTGCTACAATTGCGGAAAGCAGGGTCATCGAAGAAGAACTGCAAGGCGATGTGAGCAGAGAAAAAAAGCTGAAAGAAAAGTTAGTGAAAAGAAAAAGCTAAAACAGTGCGCGAAAACGTCCAAAAAGAGTCGTTTACGTTTATGGTCCGACACGGTGAAACGGTTTCGAATGCATGTGTGATTGATTCAGGTGCGACATCACATTCGGCTAACAATAATAAGTCATTTGTTCGATTGGATACAAGTATTTTTCCAGTGATTTCAACAGTCGACGGGAAACTTCTTTGTACCAAAGGAATTGGTTACTGTTTGATCGATTGTTGTGACGATGCTCGAGAAAAAATCACTATAACTTTGACGGACGTTATATATGCACCAGAGCTGGAAGGCAAGCTTGTTTCAGTTACGAAATTGGCAAAGAAAGGTGTTTGTACGAAGTTCGATGCTGATCATTGTAGGCTAGGGTGCCAGCCAAAATGGTCATCTCGAATTTCAAAAAACCCTATACAAAATGTTCACCTGCTCGAAAAAACACCCTGTGCTAAATTTCAGCTCAATCGGACTAAAAATGGCGTAGCGCAAAGCGATTGAAGTTTGCCTTTTTTGAAAACCGAAAAATCACCCAAGGGGGGGGGGGGGTACGTGAAATTTGGGTTTTCTAAAATTTTTTTTTGTTGCCAAATGACTTAAAAATGCATGAAACGTCAAGAATTGGTGTCATCTGAAAAATTTTTTTTGCAAAAATCTACTCTCTGGGACTTAGTCGTTTTTTCAATTGTGCAAAACGGAGTTCAAAATGATTAGAATTTATCATTTGAAATTGATCACTAGTCTCTCGAAATAGCTTGTATAATGATATACACTATAACTAGCATCGAATACATTATGTTTCGTCAGGGTGGTTCATTTATTCGGCATAGGGTGGTTCATGATATTGTGAAAAATGAGTATAAAATAAAAAAAAACACTTCGGTTCGTTTTATTGGTGTGACGTCTTCGACAAAGTTGTAGATAATAATTCCGTCTTTTCAAAAAAAAAATTAGACTTAAAAAATTATTTGATTATTTAATTTAAGAAAAATTAAAAATTAATTATTCAAAAGGGCTCAATTTTTAAAAACTTGATTTTTTTAATGAAACCTACAAAATATTACCAAAACAATGGTGATCATTTAGAAATCAAGAAAATAAGTTATCATTTTTTGAAAAAAAAATATTTTTAAAAAAAAAAAGAAATAGAGTATCGAACGTCTTCGTCAGTGGTTTTCTTCGGTCCCCTTTTGCATAAGATTGCTGCAGAAAAACTGCCGAAGAAAACCACTGACGAAGACGTTCGATACCCTATATTTTCAATATTTTTTAAAGGCTTTTTTTTGGAAGGACAAAACGTTATTCACAACTTTGCCGAAGATACTATGCCGTTTCGACTGTAGACATATTTTTAATTTCCAATAGAGCACTCTATGAGGAATTAAGGATATTTCTACAGTCAAAACGGTTTATTTGATTGGCATAGTGTATCTGGCAAAGTTGTAAATAATAACTTTGATCTTCAAAAAAAAATGTATCCTATGAAAAAAAAAATAAATTAAAAGAAAAAATATAACTTTTTTTTTGATTTCTCCATGGCCGGTTTCGTTGTTCAGGTAAACTTTCGTAGTTTTTATACAAAAATCAGTTTTTTTTAAATGGGCTGTTTTGGATAATTAATTCATAACTTTCTTTTATTTTTTTTCAAAAAATTAATGATTTGTTTTTAGAGTGTATATTTTTTTTGAAAAACAAAAATATTATCTACAACTTTGCCGAATACGTCACACCGCGCAAACGAACCGTGTTGGCTCTAAAAATATTTATAATCATCAATACCTATCCGAAATAGCATTTTCAATAGCTTTTCAAAAATGAGTTGTGTTTCAAAATATTAATCCAATAGCACAACATGGCATCTTTTGCCCATAAAAACGTTTATGCAAAGTTTCAGCCAATGGGCACGTTCACGTTCTGATGATGTAAACTTGACAGAAAGTATATGGTCGAACTGTCAAAACGACGCAAACCCAGAAACAACGAGTCAATTGTGTTGCGTATCTGATTGAGATTCCTATACTCTTATTATCACTGAATAACATCGATATAGTCTTTTGTCCGATTATATAAGCCAGAGCACTGTGTGTTTAATCAAGTGTTGGCAAAGGACATTATTGTGGTAAATAAAACGAATAAATTGTCTGGTACAACATTCGAAAGAACAAGTACAAGTATCTTAGAGAGTAGATTTTTCAAACAAAATAAAACAAAACATATTCCATCAGTTTCCACCGTTTCATGTACTTTTAAGACACTTGGAATGTAAAACATTTTTCAAATATTCGAACTCCATGTACCTCCCGTGTGTGATTTTGCAAATGACATGAAAGCATTCAACATTTTCCGCGAGACACAATCTTAATTTTGGTTGAGATAATTTTTTTTGCACAGAGTAGTTTTTTGACACATTTTGTAAATTTGTTTTGTAATATCTTGCTATTTTACATATAATTTTTCCAATTCAACATTGCCACCCTAACGACAATGATATAACAAATATTATATTTTCAGGAATTTTTCAATAGGGTCCTAAAGTTTCAAACGGTTTTTTGATTTTTATATATCAACTGGAAGAGTGCAATTTTCTGACCAAAACGTGATTTTTAAAAAATGTTTATCGTTTTCCTTTGATTTTTTAATGAAGAATAAAAAACTACTCGAAATGCCTTAAATGACAGTTCTCTCATATACCGTACATGGGCGAAACGTCATCTAAGACCTTTCGAGCAGTTCTTTTATTCTTTATTTAAAAATCGAAGGAAAACGATAAACATCTTTTAAAAATCACGTTTTGCTCAGGTAATGCGGCTTTTTCAAATGCTGTATAAAAACTGGTATAGCTTTAGGACCCAATTGGTATTCAGTGAAAAGTGTTTTTTTTTTCATTTTATATTCATTTTTATACAATATTATGAACCACCCTATGTCGAATAAATGAACCACCCTAATGAAACATAATGTATTCGATGCTAGTTATAACGTATATCATTATACAAGCTGTTTCAAGAGACTAGTGATCAATTTCAAATGATAAATTCTAAAAATTTTTAACTCCGCCTTCCACAATTGAAAAAACGACTAAGTCCCAGAGAGTAGATTTTTGCAAAAAAAAAATTTTTTTCAGATGACACCAATTCTCGACGTTTCATGCAATTTTAAGTCATTTGGCATATCAAAAAAAATTTCGAAAACCGAAATTTCACGTATCCCCCCCTTGGGTGATTTTTCGGTTTTCAAAAACGCCAAACTTCATTCGCTTTGCGCCACGCCATTTTAAGTCCGATTGAGCTGAAATTTTGCACAGGGTGTTTTTTCGAGCAGGTGAACATTTTGTATATTTTTTTTTTTTTGAAATTTTCTGGTCACTTTTTTTCCATACAATGATTGGCGCCCTATTGTAAGCTGGTGTTTAATGGTAAAATAATAGCGGAGGCGGACAAAGTTGGCGGTCTTCATCGGTTGAACTTGTAAGGAGAAAAGCAGCAATTATTGATGGTAGAACAGAAGCGTCATAATGAGGATTGTCAACACATTTGGCATAGAAGATTTGGACACAGAGACCCAGATGTTATTGGAACTATTGAGCGCAAGAGCTTGGTTTCAGGTATGAAAATTATAAACTGTGGTGTTCTTCAAACCTGCGAGTGTTGTGTTGAAGGAAAAATGGCTCGTCCTTCGTTTCCGGTAGCAGCGACAAAGAAATCTGTGAATGTATTCGATTTGATCCACTCTGATGTAGCTGGTCCAATGACGCTAACACCTGGAGGTTGCAGGTACTATATGACGATGATAGATGACCATAGTCGGTATACGATAGTGTATTTTCTCAAGAACAAGTCCGAGGTAGCAGATAAAGTCCGTGAATACGTACGATTAGTTCAAGCTCAGTTCGGAAAGACGCCTAAGATTATTCGGTCAGACAGAGGAGGCGAGTATACTTCAAGCAGTCTTCAGAAGTTCTACAAAGAAGAAGGAATTAAGGCTGAGTACACCGCCGATTATGCACCACAACAAAACGGTGCGGCTGAGCAAAAGAACAGATCTTTAAAAGAGGTGGCTCTTTGCATGCTACTAGATGCACGAATGCCACAACAATTTCGGGCAGAAGCAGTCAACACAGCAACATACATTCAGAATCGACTACCTACAACAGCGTTAGAAACTACACCATTTCAATTATTGTTTGTGGAAAAAGCCAGATTTGAAGCACTTGAAGGTGTTCGGTTGCAGCGCCTGTTTGGACACCTACTCAGAAGCGAAAGAAGTTTGATGTACAAGCCGTTAAAATGACTTTCGTTGGTTATTCTTCCGAGAGCAAAGCCTATAGATGTCTGGATACTAAAACTGGACAGATTGTGATAAGCAGAGATGTCAAATTTTTGGAAGCCATGAATGAAGGTAAAAAGGCAGCTAATGATACTCCGAAAAAGGTTGGAAGATATCCTGACGAATCTGGTGAAATTGCAGTACTTACTGAAGTTCCAGTTTCTTCAGCCGAAAAGCAAGAAAATGAAGATTCCTCAGACGAGTTTTATTCCGATAGTGAAAACGAAGCGGTTGCTGATAAAAATGTGCGTCGGTCGAGTCGTGCAAATTTTGGCGTAGCACCGGAAAGGCTAATGATTGGTATAGCAGCAAGTCCTTCTACTGATCCAAAAACATTTGCTGAGTGTAAGCTGAAACCTTACGAGGATAACATGATCCTCCAAATTTTAATGACTTTCCAAACGGACCCACAAAACATATTCCCACGGGCCGGATAGTCAAACATCTTCCAAATTATTCCCACGACAAGTGTTGCATATGACATTAGCCATACGCAAACCACTTCTTTCCCACCGAACTAACCCAATTCCTAAAACCTATGTTACTTAGCAAATCCTTATTCTAACATACGATTTCCCACGACAAGTGTTGCATATGACAACAAGCCATACACAATCCACTTGAGAATTCCCACCGAGCCAGCCAAATTCCTAAAACCCATGTTTCCTCAATAATTCAAAATTACCACACATTGGGTTCTAATGCATGTGCATGCAACCACTGGAAAATTAACCAAGTGCATGTGGATATATGAGAACCAAAGAACCTTTTCGATCCCATATTTGCAACACCTCATAAACTAACCAAAACATTGCCAGCACAGCCAGCAATGTTTAGCTTCCCACGATTCTTTCTCGTCCCACTTTATCCTTTCGAAATAGAACGAGAGCCGCAAGCAGCTAAGACACTAGCGCAACTTGCGGACATCGTGAACATGTGCTATTGCCTACACTCAGGCGTATAGGAATAGCCCGTTAGCAGTGTGAGTTTTATAGCAAGCCACGCTGTATCAACCAATGACAATTCGATGCTCTGGTTCCGCCTATTTTCAAATACATATTACAGACTTACATAAACCATGTTACATGTAAAGTAGTATTAGGTAAAAGTTAGAGATTAAGAAGTGACTTAGAGTTAAGTAGAGTTTTAATAAATCAATCCCGTTTGGGACATGGTAACAACAAGTCGTGTTTTAGTGAAAACCAAAAGAAATGCCAGAAGTTCAGATGGCGACCGTGTGGCGCGAACTAGCACGCCAAGTAAATGAAAATATTAAAAAGTGAAGTGTAATTAGTAAAACAAGTGAGCGAAGAATGAAAAAAAAATCCCATAGCACGCCAAGTGAGCGAAGAATGAAAAAAAAATCACATGGCACGCCAAGTGAGCGAAGAATGGAAAATCTCATGGTGTCATAGTCGCAAAGAGTGAAAAGTAAAGTTCAGTTGAAGTGAAAAAAAAAATAAAAAAAAGAGTATTTAATATAAACTATATTCGTGCTAGCAACACGTAAGTGAGTAGAACTCAAATAAATAATCCAAGTGTATAAACACAAAAAAGGGGGCATTATAAACAATGGGGTTTTTCAGTGCAGACGAAGTGATAACGAACACCGCGAGCAGCAGTGCTAACAGTTTGGTCGAGAATAAATACGCCGCGGGCGCACTGTGTTTAATAGCATTGATCTTAATTTTAATAATCGCGTTTAGGTTGCTACGAAGTGCAACCAAAAATTACATTGAAAAAAAAGTAAAGGCAGAAACACGCCTACAAGTCATCAGTGCCTCGACAGTATAAGGGACAATTAAAGACAAAACAAAAAAATAAAAAATAAAAAGTGACAATGGAAACGGCATATGAAACAGCCTATAATAGAGTGATAAAATATCTGCCAGAATTATACGAGTTAAGAAAAGAAGAAGCAACAAGGGAAATAATAAACATGAACAAACTCTCAAAGGTGTGTGTGCTAATCGAACTCCTAAAAGAACGTCGATTAGACGAAGAATCACTATTAAGAACCGAGCGATATATGAAAGTTCTGTTCGGAGAAAACAATAACGAAGAGTAAGTGCGAATAAAAACAATGAAAAACTATATGGAAGACTTTGAAGAATGCTTAGCATTCTATCAAGCGTGGGAAGCAGCTATTGCAGCCAATACACCCATAATACGAGAAAAATACAAAAACACTAAAGATAAAGAAATCGAAGTGATACTAATATTTGAAGTGAACGGTCAAGTGGAAAAAAGAAAAACGCGTTTCGAGCGACGACCGACGGTGCTAGAAGACTTAACCAAAGAATGGTTCGAGTCGTGGAATAAACTCAACATTACACAATGAGAAGAAAAAAAAACCAGATAGGTAGTAATAAAATTGGAAAGACAATACAAACAAGTGCACAAAACAATAAGGGCAACTATCTCGCCCATAAGAGATAAACAGTGAAAAAAAAGAGGAGAACAATTATAAAAATACAACGACAGCTGAAGTAGCAGAAATAACGATTCGGTGGACGTGACCGAACCGGCATCAAGGACAACAAGCTTGTATCCAGCAGCAACACAGGTGACAGCAGCAGCAGCATCGCCACGGAAACAACAAGTAACCACACTAATGTCAAAACAAATTTTTATATATATATATTTACAATTAATAATACAATGTTACAATGTTTATATAGTTAAAAACTGTGTACAAATCAAATTTTTTTTTTATCTTTTCAATATACAAATTATGCAAAAAAATTTTTTAGAAAGATATTATAAATAAATGTTCAATTTAACAAAACAGCATATGCCTAAACTTTAAAAAGCAAAAGCCTAAATATCAAAATCATACGAGGATTTGGAAAATTTACATAGATACCTCAAGAAAGCTATAAACACAAAGCTCACGGACGAACTTTTACATACCAAAAGACACCTCAGTAACATACTAACAAAAGGGGTAGAAGAATTTTACATGAGAACAACGACAACATCCCCGACAAAGAGTTTAACACTATCGTGAAAAATACAAGGACTCTAAACTACGAAATCAACAACATAATAGACTTAAAATTACAATACAACAAAAATAACACTACTGACCCAATTACTGGCAGTAGCAGAAGCAATAACCCACCTGCGGGAAATAAAGACAATACAGCAAAAATCCATAACACTAACCCACCAGACGGTAGCAAAAACACCACAGCAAAAATACAAACCACTGACCCACTCCCGGGCAGCAGCGGAATTAACGGTAAAGGGCAACAAATAGCTAACCCATTAAGGCAGACGACCAACATGACGAGCAACGACACGTTCGACATAAAGCAAGCGACCGCGCTTGTACCAACATTCGACGGAAGTGCTGCGGACTCAGTTCATTCGTTGACGCTGCCAACCTATTAGCTGAGTTAACTCCAGCAGACCAGGTGGCAACGGCTATAAAATTTTTGAAAATTAGATTGGTTGGAAAGGCAAGACAAGGCCTACCAACCAACATACCAACAATCAACGCTTTAATCCTCGACGTCCAAAAAAGATGTAAATCTAAAGAAACACCCGACACGATAATTGCCAAGTTGGGACAAGTGAAATCAAAAAATACGAACGAGCTTTGTGATGACGTGGAAAACCTCACACAAAAACTCAAATTCATGTACATGGAGCAAGGTGTACCCGCTGAAACAGCAAACACTTTGGCTCCAAAATCAGGGTTAAACTCCTTGATAAAAGAAATAAGTAATAGAGAATTAAAAACAATCCTCAAAGCGGGGAAATTTTAGAAATAAGCGAAGCGGTCCAAAAGGTGCAAGAATACACCATGGACGCTGCTCTATCGTCTGAAATTGGAAATACAAACAACGTGTTTGCAATGCAACACCAGAGAAGTCCTAATAGGTTTCAGGAAAACCTTCATAGAAATAGAGGAGTTAATTACACAAACCACCGTGGAAATTTTAGAAATTTTTACAACAATCTATCTATCAGAATCACTATCAGAATTACAGACCAATTAGAGAAAATCAAGTATATCCACAATATAAATACCAAAATCGAAATTTTAGACGAGGAATGAGTCGAAAACATTTCCAACATCAACAAAATCACAGCAATTTTCAACATCAGGAACAACCAAGTATTTTTAATAAACCAAAGTCAGTTAGGCAATGACAATAACAGCCTTAAATGGGAACTTTGGAGGCGAAATACGGATTAGAGGAGCTAGAATAGAATTAATTTTTTTTTCTCACTAAATTAAATTTTTTTTTCTTTTTCTTATTCTGCACAATACATTGCTTTGCACCAATTTATAAATATTATTTATTACTTTTATAGAATAATTATCTAAATCTACGTCGTTAAGAGAACATGTGATCGATCACCACATGAGCTCAAAACGATAAATAAACTGCAATCTTAAGTCTGATCAACTTTAGATTCCAGTGGATTTCGAAAATTATTTAAATTTAAGACGTTTATTCAAGTAGGAAGCGGATACCACATCTGCTAACCTAGCTGAGTAACCAAAATATTACAGATTTACCTGGTTGAAATGGCTTGAAATCACCAGTATAATCTTTTAAGAGGCGATACATTGTTGAGCGAAAAGGCTAAAAATCCTCAGCAAAGTATAGAATATAAGAAGGAAACAAGAAATAACGAAATTATTCCTGGAACTCAAGATAGTTACCAGATGCCCGGGAAGCAACTAAACAAGACGGTATCAAATGGACACAGAACTTCACGCTCTACTGTCCAGGAACCATATTTTTATAATTTTCCCCGGATGCCTGGCACAAAGAGGTGAACCAGAAGGACGTCAATAAACTTATGAATATAATAAAATCAATCAAAAAAAAAAAAAAAAAAAAAAAACTAAACAAAGCAAATTAAATTAAAGAAACTCATAAAATAAACAAGATGGAACTAAATAAAATTCAAACAACTAAACAAACACAAATCAATAAATTTCACAAACTAAACAAACAGAAATATAGACATTAGGAACAACAAAATTAAAGAAACAAAAACACGTAGACATTAGAGGCAACACGATATCAATTATATATACTTAAACATATTAACATTCATATACAAAAAAAAGGGAAACAAAACAAAAAAAAAATAGCAAACGTAAACACAGAAAAATATTCACAAAAAAAAAATTCCTTAACTATTCCACAACATACAAGAAAAATACATACAAACAACATTTGAGCAGTAATCAATTAGCTCGGTAGCGCATGAATTAAGATAACACACAAACTGTTTTACAAATATCATAATTAAGAATTAAACATTTCATTCATTTAGTTCATCATACCGATGACAAAATTGTACATAGTAGAGTTCAAAAAAAAAAATCATAGACAACAAAATCAAAAATTGTAAATAGTAGAATATAAGGAATGTAGTAGCTAACGCACCACCACGATTAGCAACTACATCAAGCACTAAAATCATCATAAAAACAAGACTATACAAAAGATTACAACAAAATTTAAATAAAAGATTATATTAAGTATACAAAAAAAAAACACACACACTACGATATGTCATGATTATAACTTACAAATATTATACTATTTTATCATCAAAAACACATATTACATACAACATTTTTTTATATAAAAATATTATAACATATCATATCACTACATACATTTTATATTCACATTTTTGTTATACATTTTTATAGAAAAAAATAATAATAATAATATATACACGTACAAGAATTCATTATACAACAAAATTTCATCAGTATTGTAAAGGTGAGCAATAAGGCATTTTTCACGATTTATAAAACAATTATTGACAACAATTACAGAAAACCCTACCTATCCTTTTTCAGAATGATCCTTCGGCTTCACCCTCCAGATCATTCTTGGGGAGGAGATGTAAGCTGAAACCTTACGAGGATAACATGATCCTCCAAATTTTAATGACTTTCCAAACGGACCCAGAAAACATATTCCCACGGGCCGGATAGTCAAACACCTTCCAAATTATTCCCACGACAAGTGTTGCATATGACATTAGCCATACGCAAACCACTTCTTTCCCACCGAACTAACCCAATTCCTAAAACCTATGTTACTTAGCAAATCCTTATTCTAACATACGATTTCCCACGACAAGTGTTGCATATTACAACTAGCCATACGCAATCCACTTGAGAATTCCCACCGAGCCAGCCAAATTTCAAAACCCATGTTTCCTCAATAATTCAAAATTACCACACATTGGGTTCTCATGCATGTGCATGCAACCACTAAAAAATTAACCAAGTGCATGTGGATATATGAGAACCAAAGAACCTTTTCGATCCCATATTTGCAACACCTCATAAACTAACCAAAACATTGCCAGCACAGCCAGCAATGCTTCCCACGATTCTTTCTCGTCCCACTTTATCCTTTCGAAATAGAACGAGAGCCGCAAGCAGCTAAGATACTAGCGCAACTTGCGGACATCGTGAACACGTGCTATTGCCTCCACTCAGGCGTATAGGAATAGCCCGTTAGCAGTGTGAGTTTTATAGCAAGCCACGCTGTATCAACCAATGACAATTCGATGCTCTAGTTCCGCCTATTTTCATATACATATTACAGACATACATAAACCATGTTACATGTAAAGTAGTATTAGGTAAAAGTTAGAGATTAAGAAGTGACTTAGAGTTAAGTAGAGTTTTAACAAATCAATCCCGTTTGGGACATGGTAACAACAAGTCGTGTTTTAGTGAAAACCAAAAGAAATGCCAGAAGTTCAGATGAGGCTTTGGTCAGTGCAGATAGTGATAAATGGAAGGTGGCTATGCAAGAAGAAATAGCATCTCTTTGTGAAAATGAAACATGGGAGCTAATCCAACTTCCTCCCGGTCGAAAGGCAATAGAGTGCAAATGGATTTATAAACGGAAAGAAGACGAGTCTGGAAAAGTTGTACGATTCAAAGCAAGACTGGTAGCGCAGGGTTTTTCTCAGAAGTTTGGAACCGATTATGATCAAGTGTTTGCCCCTGTTGTCAAGCAAACTACTTTCCGTACCGTTCTTATTTTGGCAAGTCAACAAAATATGCAGGTGAGGCACATAGACATCAAGAGAGCCTACCTGTACAGCAAGCTTCAGGAGGAGACTTACATGAAGCAACCGCCAGGGTACACTAGTACGGATCCAAATGCTGTTTGTCGATTAAAACGAAGTCTTTACGGTTTAAAGCAAGCAGCTAGAGTTTGGAATCAACGAATCGATTCAGTACTCCAGGAAAATGGATTCAAACGTTCCAGTGCAGATTCCTGTTTATATATTCGACGATCAAAGGGACTGAAAATGTTCGTGCTCATTTACGTTGATGACATTGTTGTTGTTTGCACTAGTCTCAAGGAGTATAAGCTTTTCGTCGAAGTTCTAAGCCGCAAGTTCAAGCTATCTGAGTTGGGAAATCTGAAATATTTCCTTGGAATACATGTTCGGTTGGAAAATAATGTATATATTATCAGCCAACGAAACTACATACAGAAAGTTCTTGTGCGATTTGGATTGGAACAATGCAAACCCTCAAAAGTTCCAATGGCAACAGGATTTTTACAACAAAAGGAGGAGAATGGTGAAAGTCTTCAGGATCGAGAATCTTTCCAGAGCTTAATTGGGGCTTTGTTGTACATCGCTGTTAACACCCGTCCTGATATAGCTATAGCGACATCTATTCTTGGACGCCGAGTATCAAACCCAACCAGTGCGGACTGGATAGAAGCAAAGAAAGTGTTACGATATTTGAAAGGCACTATAGATCATGAACTGCATTTGAGTAACAACGACACGAAACAAATATTAGAAGGTTTTGTGGACGCTGACTGGGCCGGTGAAGTAAAAAATCGGAAACTTCTGTTGCATTATCTAGTACTGAAGCCGAATACGTAGCATTAGCAGAATATTCGCAAGAGTTGCAGTGGTTAATTAAATTAATGAACGATGTAGGAGAAACACTCGATCTACCAATATTAATTCACGAAGATAATCAAAGCTGTATTGCACTGACTATCGGTGACAGGAATTCACGAAGATCAAAGCTATAGATACAAAATATTGTTATGTGAAAGATTTAGTAGATACTGGCGTTGATAATATTCAGTAATGTCCCACAGAACGAATGGAGATATTCTTATCAAACCGTTAGGAGCAGTCCAACAAGCTTAAACCATCTGATGTTGAGTAGGAGTGTTGAGTCCGACCCTGAACCAACATCAATAGTTACTAAAGCAACGTTTCCTAAGAAACGTAGTATAATATTTAATCCCAATAAAGAAAAAATTTGTTCATTCGTTATCAGTTACTTGAAGAGACAACACGTTCATTTCTTGTTCTCCGAAATCCATCACTCGAGTCCAGATACTCAGAACAAGATGAATGGTTTGAAATAGTTGGGTTCGCTGATGATATAATTGTTCGTAGTATGACGCTATCATCGCTAACCGAATGCAAACTGCCCTAAACATTGTTTCCTCGTGGTGCGATAGGGAAGGTGTAAATGTAAATCCTTCAAAAACTACTGTCGTTCCATGTACACGAAGGAGGAAAGTTATGCTAAATCAGTGGCGTCTCGTGGATTTGGATGTTGACTGTGCACTCAAGGTTGTCCCATACAAACACCTACCCCCTCCTTTCCCCCTTCCCAAGTGGCCATCACCAGAAATGTAAATAATAAAACACATGCCTTGCATTTATCTGATTTAGTATTCATATTTTCAAAAATCTATCATTAACTGTTATAAAAAGAATCAAATTTATTTATAAAAATATCGTCTTCAAACACCAGATTAATTCTTAGAAATTCTGGTCGCAATCGATCATGCGAACGAAGTAAGCAATTCCTTTCCTTTATAGTCATTAACCTTTCCCATTCATCCTTCAAAACACATCCCGCAATTGCAAGCCGCAACTCATACAACGCAATGTGTGGTGTGAAAGGAGCGATGCTGATCAACACACATCGAGCGTCGTGTCGCATGAAAGACGTGATGCCACCAACAAGAGGCCTTTTATAGTTTCCCGTTGAGGGGAGTTGACAGTGGGCTGATTTACTCCCGTCACAAACAACGCTGATTGGTCGCCGGTTTTTAATAATTAAGAATAAGAAGAAAACTTATTGTATAAAAGAAGGGTTCTCATCATGATATATTCATTAGGGACGAATGACCGTTTGGGGTTAAAGTCCCTTTAAAAAGAAATCAATCAATCAATGATATATTCATTCAAAGTTTATACGTTGTACTATACATATTGGAATAAAAGTTTAAAATTATTCGCGTCTTTTCCTTCCTACTTAACGCTCCAAGCTGCAATCAATGGTTTTTTTTTCAAGACCTGAAGAGTTTTGTTAGTTTTCTGCGGTTAGAGCATTCTTCCTCCACTTAGGTCGACTCTATCGAAGGTAAGCGTATGGTCTAGGAGAGACCATATTTTGGTCCTACGGAACCGGATAAAAAACCACAGCCGTGGTTTGTGATCAGGCAATCGTGTCGTTTCCGCTCAACCGAGCACATTTCCTTTTCGTTGCTCCCGGCAACATGTGATGGATGATCAATCGATCGTCAATATTCCAGCCGTGATTGCTCTTAACCGTGTAAACCAAATCTACCGATCGCAGCTGCGTAGAAAAAACCTTTGCGAATAGTCTACCTACCGTTCATAAGTTTGAAATTGAATTCGTTTGTACGAGCGCCGGTCGAAAACAAATCAAACGAAGTGAATACGAACCATCCCGCGCATGCTTGTTCTGACACGGTGTAGCATGTTCGGACGTGTTGTTTTGATAAATAACAGTAGAGCAAAATTGTATCTTTAGCTCATACTTTTTAAACTGTTTAGAGTGCGTGTGTGTTTATGAACATAATTTTGTGATGTCAATGCAGCATACTCCCGCGAAAGTGAATACGAAGGAAAGGATGGCAGATTTAAAAGTGTTGATCCATCTGCGGGGCCAAGCCAAGGCAAAGGTGACGCGCATACGTGAAGCGGTTGAAGATTCCGCTGGAGCTGGTGTCATACGCCATGATGCAGCTCAATTGAAAGTGTTCGCTCGAATTTGGAGGGCCATTACCAGGAATATTTGGGCCTCTTGGGATCGAAGAGCACGATCAAGGATACCTTAGTTTCGAAACACATTACAACGAGACGCTTGTTTTGGTCGAGCAAGCAGTCGAGATGCTACATCCAGTTCCTACGCCACAACGTCAGCGTACTGATGTACCCGCCAATAATGAACCTCGAGTAATCGTTCAGCAGCCATTGAAAGCACCCCTTTCGACTTTCGATGGCAAACCAGAGAATTGGCCACAATTCAAGGCTATGTTTCGTGATGTGATGCAATCATCTACGGATTCGGATTGTATCAAGCTGTACCATTTAGAGCAAGCCATGTTGGGTGATGCTGCTGGTATAATAGACGCATGCACTTTAAATGACAAAAATTACACCCATGCCTGAGAGGTCCTTGAGGAGCGTTTCGAGAATATGCGTTTAATTATTGACACCCATATACATGGTCTACTGAGCCTTCGACACATGAACCGTGAAAATCCGAAGGAATTGCGAGAGTTAATCAACGAAGTGACTCGCCACGTTGACGGACTAGTGCTAATGCAGGAGCAACTGCTAGGAGTGTCCGAGCGTTTTGTGGTTTACCTGGTAACTGCAGCGCTAGATAAAGATACTCGGAAGGAGTGGGAAGTTTCAATCCCACATAAGTCGATACCGACCTACAATGAAACGATGGATTTCCTGAAAAAGCGTTGTGCCATCCTCGAACACTGTGAAGTTCCGGCGCCAAAGTGAAGCCGATACCAATCAAAAACACCGCCAACCTGATAAAGGGTACGCAGGCTAAGTTGTGCGGCATCTCTGGAACCACCGAGATGTCCTGCGACGTGGGTTCGAATCTTAGTAGAACCAGGCCATCCGATGCCAAAAAGGACCTAAGCATGGGTTTATTCTCAGGCTCCCCACCAGTTACCCTTCCTTTATAAAAATACCTTTGCGTGACTTCCTCTTAACAAAAAATAAGTCCCTCTAATCAATAAAACTGGCCAGATGGACGCACGACGAAACTTCTCCAGGGAATTATAATTGGTGATATTTGGCAAGAGGAACGAGTATCGGTATACTAGAACAGTAAGCGTGTAAGGAAGAGTAGCACATTACACACAAGCACTGATGAACAATAATAATAAGCATGCCACTTCTCAATAGAGGTATTGCTATTAACAGAAGTGCGGGATACAGCAGACACCCGGGCATATCTCACAATAGATCTACGATTCTGGTCGCAGTGAGGAAGCCCATACAGGAAAAAAAATGCATACAAAATAAATAATTGAAATCCCTGATCAATTTTAATATGAGGTAACTAACGGAACCCAAATTATCCGTACACTGTTATGAATAGATATTTTACTGCGTGATAAAAATGATCAAATTTTTCAACATCAGACGAGCGGACGTTCTCAGTGACAGATGCTACGCTGGATTCTGGGAGCACCAATACATCGCCTGGAACTCTGGTTCATTGACATTTGTTCACATGAACACTCGGGTCTAGCCCAACTCTGGCCATCATCTCGAGAAACCACATATGACAATCAGTGCATAAAATGTACGAGGTAATCAGGTATTTAAAGAAAAAATAAAATAAAAATCCAGGACGGGTACGGGTCGGGTACGGGTAGTTGAAAACAAACGTTTTCGGGTTCGGGTCGGGTACCGGTATTTCAAACAAACCCGACTTCGGGTTCGGGTCGGGTACGGGTTTGAAAATTCTCGATGAGTCGGGTACGGGTCGGGTACGGGTAACAAATTTCCCTTACCCGACCATCTCTAGTAGCCAGTCGTCTTTACAAAGAATTTTTTGGAGAAAGGAAACTACCGATCCTTCAGAAGTACTCGAATTGACGACAGTCACATACGGGACATCCTGTGCACCATACCTTGCTACACGCACTTTGAAACAACTGGCCATTGATGAAGCGGAACGTTTTCCACTCGCGGCAAAAATTGTCGAAGAAGATTTTTACGTTGATGACGTGCTCACTGGTGCCGATACCATTGATGATGCATTGATGATTGAGAAAGCGGAATGAATTGACACATTTGCTAACAAGCGAAGGTTTTCCAATCCATAAGTGGTGTGCGAATGAAGAAGCCATCATAAAATCTGTGCCTGAGAAAGATAGGGAAAGGCTTAGTACATTTGAGGATGCCAATGTTAACCAATCCATAAAAACGTTGGGCTTACTGTGGGATCCCGCTTCTTTTTACCTGAATGCTTTGGTAGCACCCTTGAGCAACATACGAAACGCCATGTGCTCTCTGAAATAGCAAGGCTGTTTGATCCTCTCGGCCTGATCCTCTTCACGAAATTCAACGCATAAGAATTCCCCGATATGTAACATTTCCTAAGGCAAGTTTTTACGAAATTCATGGCTTTGCTGATGCATCCAACCTAGTATACGGAGCGTGTATATTCGTTCAGTGTCTGCTGAAACTATAAAGCTATCGTTAGCATGCAGTAAGTCTTAGATAGCTCCAATACAAGCTGTAACCATACCGAGAATAGAGCTGTGCGCAGCTCGTTTACTTGCTCGATTGGCATCCAAGGTGATTCCCGTTCTCAAAATGAATTTCCGACAGATCGTGTTTTACTCAGACAGCCAAATTTTTCTGGCTTGGTTAAAGAAACTGCCATCCCAGTTGAACTTGTTCGTTCGTAATTGAATAACAGAGATAAACAATCGCTCAGAAGGTGTCAAATGGAAGTATGTGAAAACTGAAAGAATCCTGCAGATGTGATTTCCCGTGGCCAGCCACCTCAATTGCTAGCTGCCAGCAACATGTGGTCAAATGTATCAGACTATTGATCCCGATCCTGTTCCAGATGATAAGTCACCTGAATTTAAACCTGTCGGGATTGTGAGACCATTTGTTTGTCCCCAACACCTTCCATTCATGTATGAGATAAGCTTTCCGCAAGTTACAACGAATCGTTGAATACATTTTGAGGTTTCGCAATAGTTCAAAACTTCCCAAATCTGAGAATGTGACCCCAGGAGTTGTAGTTTTATTGAAGGAAGTTAATATTCCATTACAGGCGTGAAAACTTGGTAGGGTTGTGAAGGTTTATCCAGGAGCTGATTCTACCATAAGAGTGGTTGACCTCAACTGGCATGTATCGTCGACCAGTGTCTAAGTAAGCTCCACTTCGAGTCGAACTTTCCACAACCAAAGGATACTGTTCTTAGCTCGGGGGGAGAATGTTCGCAATCGATCATGCGAACGAAGTGAGCAATTCCTTTCCTTTAAAGTCATTAACCTTTCCCATCCATCCTTCAAAACACATCCCGCAATTGCAAGCCGCAATTCATACAACGCAATGTGTGGTGTGAAAGGAGCGATGCTGATCAACAAACATCGAGCGTCGTGTCGCATTAATCACGTGATGCCACCAACAAGAGGCCTTTTATAGTTTCCTGTCAAGGGGAGTTGGCAGTGGGCTGATTTAGTCCCGTCACAAACAACGCTGGTTTTTAATAATTAAGAATAAGAAGAAAGCTTAGTGTATAAAAGAAGGGTTCTCATCATGATATATTCATTCAAAGTTTATAGTTTATTAGAAGTAAAAGATTATTCGCGTCTTTTCCTTCCTACTTAACGCTCCAAGCTGCAATCAATGGTCTTTTTCAAGACCTGAAGAGTTTTGTTAGTTTTCTGCGGTTAGAGCATTCTTCCTCCACTTAGGTCCACGCTATCGAAGGTAAACGTATGGTCTAGGAGAGTCCAAATTCTCAAGTAAGCATCCATTTGTACAGCAGCGGAATTCTACGAGCGAATCTATCGATTATTTCATCACTGAAACCACTCTGATGTTGTATCTGTGTAGCAGAGAACTTTCAACAGCCATTAGCATAAGCCATTTTAGCCTATTGTCTTTCATCGTTAATCGTAGTTACGATTTGAGTCCTCTCAGGATTGATTTCAGGATTCTTTCGACTGATGCTGTTGTTGAAGGGAGCGTCAAGACCAATCGAACAAGGCGTGAAATCTCCGAGAAGATGTCTTCAAGGTTTTGTTCCATTAGGACCTGCATGATTTCCGGTACTTTTTTTCCTGAAAATTCCTCTTTTGAGTAGAAAACTTTAAGTTCGTTTCCCAGTTTCACTTTGTCAAAATCAGTGTACCGAGAACAAATAGCATCAATCAAATCCCTAGGGAACTGCTCGCAATATCAAACTTAGAACAGTCCAGCAGACTCAAATAGCTCCGCTTGTTTAAGTCTGCAAAACGTTGGTCCAATTCAGAAATTATGCGTGTGATCATTGCGTTATATTTCTTGAAGTATTGGTCGTATCGATTTCCGTCGTATGTTTCACCAGTAATTTCCAAGCATTCCTGCCAGATCGCTTTCTACTTCTTGTCCGTCTGTAAATTACTAATGTTCCACGAGTATTTCTCACGCTTTTGCCGCATTTAATGTAGTCAAGTTCCTTCATTTGAAGAGTTTGATACAAAATATCAGTGAACGAAAATACTGCCGAAAATACCTTTAAATAGAAGATGGTGTCGAATTCAAGCATGAAACTGTGTAACCCCCTTGCTAGGGAACAAGTTTCGCCGTCCCATTGAACGTCTCCGAAATACATTTCGCCCAAACACGTGGTTAGGTCAGAATAGTGAGCTTCTAAAGGGTGATTTTTTTGCTATTTGGTTTTACGTGTATTCACATTTGACAGTTCACGCGGGAATTCTGACAGCTGTCAAAGTCTAATGTACTCAGTTTGGTTTGCCATTTCACCATGAACAGACTTACGCCTGAACAACGCTTACAAATAATCGAATTTTATTACCAAAATTCGTCCTCCGTGAAAAATGTTTTTCGCTCATTACGACCATTTTATGGTCGTCATAATCGACCTACTGAGCATAATCGACCTACTGAGATCTCCCAAATGGTCTCGAGTAACGATGCTGGCCTATCAAGCCAGCCGTCGTAGGTTCGAGTCTCGGCTCGGGAGAGTCTGTTAGTGTCAGTAGGATCGTAGCGCTAGCCCCGCAATTGTCCTGTACACTTAACAGTTGGCTGCGAAGTCTGTGTATAACAAACAGAAGGTCAAGTTCCGAATCGAAATGTAGCACCAAGGCTTTGCTTTGCTTTTGAACAAGCTATTCAAGCTATTGTGATGAAATTTCAAACCAGTTTTACTCTGTTGGACATAAACCCAACAACACGTATGCATAGAGTGCGTACAGAAGAAAATATTGCTGCCGTATCAGCCAGTGTAGTGGAAGAACGTGAAATGTCAATTCGACGCCGTTCGCAGCAATTGGGCTTGTGTTATTCGACTACATGGAAGATTTTACGAGAGGATCTTGGTGTAAAGCCTTACAAAATACAGCTCGTACAAGAATTGAAGCCGAACGACTTGCCGCAGCGTCGATTTTTTGGTTTTTTACCGAAAAATTGTGTTCAGTGACGAAGCTCATTTCTGGTTAAATGGGTATGCTAATTTCACTGAACACAAGTTTTCGGTAAAAAACAAAACATTTTTCACGGAGGACGAATTTTGGTAATAAATTAGATTATTTGTAAGCGTTGTTCATGCGTAAGTCTGTTCATGGTGAAATGGCAAACCAAACTGAGTACATTAGACTTTGACAGCTGTCAGAATTCCCGCGTGAACTGTCAAATCTGAATATACCAAAAACCAAATAGCAAAAAAATCACCCTTTAGAAGTCATTGAATCTTTTATGATTGAAGAAATCTTCCGGGAAGTGCAAAATGCTGAATTTATTTCTGTGATGGTCGATGAAACCACTGATGTTGCAAGAAAGTCTTAGTTGGCTACGACTTTTCGATATTGTTTGAAAGATGGTAAGTAAAATTAATAGTATTTTTCGCGTAATGAAAAGGATTGAGTTAAGATGTATTGTTATCTTTGTGAAACCCGTCTGTAGGTACGCACGTTGCAAGATTCGTGGATTTGTGTGATGTAAGCAACGACAAAACCGCTGTAGCCCTTGTCAGAGAAGTAGTTTCGTTTTTGGAAAAATTCAGCGAAACCCCTGAAAAATTGGTAGCACAGACATACGATGGAGCTCATGTTATGTCGGGTGTTACTGGCGCAACACAAGCGATCGTCAAAAAGTCATACCCTGATGCCGACTACATAAATTGTGAGGCCCATGTTTTAAATCTTCTTTTGCTGCACGCTTGCAACCACCAAGATACAAGAAAGTTTTTCACTACACTGTCTACACTGGCTTCGTTCTTTACTCAAAGTCATAAAAGAGATTCAGAATTGAAAAACTATATCCAGCGTAAAATTCCAAACGTTTGTAAAGTGAAGTGGGCATATACATCCCGAATGGTATGGTAAATCTACTATATAAAAATGGAATTCCGTAACGCTTGATCTTATTGATATTATTCCCTCAGTCTCTGAGGTGTGCAGTAATCATCATCATTTTAAATCGTTTTTAATCAAAAATAATAAGCGGCGACATTTAGGTTTTTTCACATGAAAATGTTTGCTGATGTTCAGGAAAGACATTTGAGAAAAAATAATAGGTATCTAATTACTAAAACTTGAGATATTATTCACCAAACTACGTAAAACATGCAAAATTATGACTTTCTGTGCTAAATTTGCCTCTAAATCGAAATTCAAAGCGATGACATATGATTCTTTTTTCACTAAAATGTTTGTTAATGTTCAGGAAAGACATTTGAGGAAAAATAATTTGTATCTGATCACTAAAACTTGAGATATTATTCACAAAACTACGTAAAACATGCAAAATTATGACTTTTTATACTTAATTCAGCAATGATATTCGAGAAGAAATAATAGTTATCTGATAACTGAAAATAGAGATATTATTCACAAAACTAAGTAAAACATGCAATATCTTAAATATTTTGGCTCAATTTGTCTCTAAATTCAAATTCAAAGCTATGATATATGATTTTTTCCATTGAAATGTTCGTTTATGTTCAGAAAAGATTTTTGAGTGAAAATAACAGATTTTTGTTTGCTGAAAATTGAGATATTATTCAAAACACTACGTTAAACAAGCAAAATCATGAATATTTGAACTCAATTTGCCTCTAAATCGAAATTCAAAGCAATGATATGTAATTGTTCTTCATTGAAATGTTTGTTAATGTTCAGGGAAGACACTTGAGAAAAGATAATGGATATCTTATTGCTAAAAGTTGAGATATTACTTTGAAAAACTACGTATATTTGAAGATGATTTTCTGCATACAGAAAAACACATTAAAATACTCTTTTTGAAATTTATATATATATATATATATATATATATATATATATATATATATATATATATATATATATATATATATATATATATATATATATATATATATATATATATATATAAATTTCAAAAAGAGTATTTTAATGTGTTTATATATATATATATATATATATATATATATATATATATATATATATATATATATATATATATATATATATATATATATATATATATATATATATATATATATATATTATACATAAAATACATGCAAAATTTTTTTTGACTTTTGACTTTTTGAGAATGAGCTCAATTTGCCTGTAAATTTTTTTTTTTTCAATAAAATGTTCGTTGTTCCTTTCAACATCTGCAAATATTTTCTAGCAGAAGAATTTATGTTTTAATTTGGTGCGAGTCGAGCAAAAAAAAATTACATTTGTGGTGTTTTCGTAGTTTTGTGAATAGTAACACATTACGGGATTCGAAATACTTTTTTAATTTTACCAAAACTATATTTTGGGACATTTGGCTGGAGGAAAGGCCACTTTTTTTATCCTTTTTTTTTTAATTTCTACGTAGTTGTGTGGATTGAAACGTTAACTTCTTCTCAGACGTGTTCCTTGGACACCAACAAACATTTTTGCTATAAAAATTCACATGTTATCTCTTTAGATATGATTACAGAGGAGAACTAAGCTTTAGATATGATTACAGAGGAGGTCACGCTAAATTCTTCTTACTTTGATTACTTTCTTCTAAAAGTTACATAAAAAGTGGTTTAGCTGTGAACAATTGACGAATATCCGGCTATCACCCGAGTGTGGTATATTCGGAACTGGGATGACCCCACATAACATTTTCCAAAATAACGACTTCTGGTTTCAGGAAAGTAATCTAAAGTGGTATTTGGCCGACCATTTAAATACTTCCGAAACTTCCGAACTCCATACGTCATTTTGAAATCCGAAATGGCGACTTTCCAGTTCCCAAATCACAAAAGGCAATCCATAATGGTTATTTCCGTTCTGTGCGTTCTCAGAATATGAAAGTACTTAAAATGATGATGGACGTATAAGATGTGAGATATATTTTTGAAGTGAGTTCTGCTAATAATGCAATGAATTATCAAAAATGATTCCTAATTTTGAAATTTTTGATCCCGAGCATCGCCGGGAACGTTCAACTAGTATTATATATTTTCAAATCAGGCCGGAAATCCGACATACGTAATTATCGTGGAATAGCCCTAATTTCTTGCATTCCTAAACTATTCGAAGCAATTGTAAATGAAAAAATATTTTCCCAAATTAAAAACCGAATAACTGAGAAGCAACATGGCTTCTTCAAGGGCCGTTCAACATCGACCAATTCACTTGAATTTATAAATTATTCATTGAATGCAATGGATAATGGAAACCATGTAGAAGCTCTTTACACAGATTTCAGTAAGGCATTTGATTGCATAGACATACCAATGCTACTTTTCAAATTGCAAAAAATGGGACTTGAGCCAGAACTCCTGAAGTGGCTCGAATCATATTTAACCAATCGCCAGCAAATAGTTAAATTTAACGGACAAAACTCAAATCCGATTCTAGTCACTTCTGGTGTCCCCCAAGGTTCTCATTTAGGACCTCTTCTTTTCATCTTGTACGTTAACGACATTTCCTTTACTCTCAAAAAACTAGAAGTGTTAATTTATGTCGACGATATGAAGCTCTTTTTGGAAATAAGAAATGAAGAAGACATCAATGCATTCCAGAATGATATATACATATTCTACAATAATATCAATATCGCACGCTAGCCTGGGGGCTAATGCGGTCTCGACCAACTAGATTGGTTGAGAGAATTCGTTATCGATATTGTTTTCGGCACATTTTGCATGTTGCAGGATAAGTACAACGATACACCGTGCCCTAGTGCTGAGTCGAGAAAATTTCCAGCTCGAAAAGTTCCTCGACCTGATCGGGAATCGAACCCGATATCACAACCGTGTGGGAGAGCTAGCCGACCGACATCGCTAACCACAGAACCACGGGGACCATATACATATTCTACACATGGTGAAAAAAAAGCTTGCTAGAGTTAAATGTAAAAAAATGCAACCACATATCATTCTGTCGAAAAAGAACAACACCAAACCTTACAATATCATTAGGAAACCAGACTGTAGCAAATTGTGAAAGAGTTAGGGACTTAGGAGTTGTCTTAGACTTCAAACTAACCTTCATTGACCACTACAACACAATAATCCACAAAGCTGATAACATGCTAGGATTTATAAAGCGCTTTTGTTACAACTTTCAGGATCCGTATACCATCAAAACAGCCTATGTAAGATCGATACTGAAATACTGCAGCATTGTATGGTCACCCTATACAATCACACACGTAGAAAGAATAGAATCAGTACAAAAGAAATTTCTATTGTATGCTCTTCGTAAATTAGGTTGGACATAATTTCCTCTTCCATCATATGATGCTCGTTGCATGCTCATAAATATACAATCATTGAAAGAGCGTCGTGAATTCGCAATAGTGTCATTTGTAAACGACATCGTTTCGCAGCGCATTGATTCAGCTACACTTTTATCTAAGCTAAATTTCTACGCACCTCTTAGACAACTTCGAAATCGAAACACGATTGCTACCAATCATTACCGCACAAATTATGCAAAATTCGGACCCTTCAATCGTATGATGGCCACTTACAATCAATACTGCGAAACCATTGACTTTACAATGTCTCGGCATGAACTTAAACACTTTTTTAGCTCAATACGCAATCGCAACGCTTATTGAAAAAACCTAAATTAATCCACTTAGCTGTCAGACCCAGCCTTTCTCATTCAAACTATTATTTGTAAAAATAGATTTACATGAACGCTTCAATCCAATAAATGTATCTCCACTCTTTAGGTTCTAAAATATTGATGTTGTAATCTATACATATAAAAATGCAGTCCGGTCTGTCTGTCTGATCCATATAGGCTCGAAAACTACCGAACCGATCGACGTGAAAATTTGTATGTAGGCGTTTTGGGTGCCAATAAAGGTTCTTATGATAGTATGAGACCCCTCCCTCTTCTGGAAGGGAGGGGTCCCATACAAATGAAACAAAAATTTCTGCACAACTCAAGAACAAAGAAAGCAAATGTAGCCGGATTTGGCATGTGGATATTTTAAGGGGTAACAAATATGCCCATAATAGTTGGACGTCCCTCGTTTTTCTGGAAAGGTGGGGTTCCATACAAATGAAACACAAATTTCCGCACATCTCGAGAACTAATCAACTAAATGGAACCAAATTTGGCAGGTAAATGTTTTTAGAGGTAACAAATATGTCCATAATGGTTCGACGCGCCTCCCTCTTCTGTAAACACATGTTTCTACACAAATTTCTGCACATCTCGCGAACTAATCAACTCAATGGAACCATATTTGGCAGGTGAATGTTTTTAGTTTGGTTTTTAGGCAACATTTTGGATTGTAAGATGGCAACTTCCGGTTTCTGGAAAACAGTCAAAGAGGGCCGATTTCCACCCAATATAATAATTCGGATCTAGAATGATACAGAATGATACACAGAAGCTAAAATCGACCACAGATACCATTTTGAATTCTAAGATGGCAACTTTCGGTTTCTGAAAAACAGCTGAAAATAACCAAATACCATCCAATATGAGTATCACTGGAACCAGAATGATGCAATGAGCTAACAATTGACCTCAGGCACCATTTTGAATTACTAAATGGCAACTTCTAGGGAACAGTCGAAAATGACCGAATAATACTCAATATGGATATTTCCGTAATCGAGATGATGCATAGAAACCAAACATTGACCTTGAACACCATTTTGAATTTAAAGACGACCACTTTTAGTTTCTGGAAAACAACCAAAATAACTAAATACCTCCCAATATGGGTATTTCCGGTGTCAGATTGATGCCAGAAAATCTGCTGAAAATGACCGAATACCACCCAATATGAATATATTCAGAATTAAGGCGATGAACACAAGCCAAAAGTCGAAGATTTTGTCATTTCGATAAAACCAATCATTTCAAACGATTTGTTATTTGACTTTGATCATATCCTATGGCCGATTCGTCGTGCATTTGCAGATTTTAAACACATCGTAGGGAATCAATGAATTTGGAAAGTTCAAATAGTACGATACCACATTTAAATTATGTTGAGGCCACATATATCGATCAAAGCAGGTATAGTTTTAAATAGTCTTTGAATTTCTTTACTTTCCATAACTTTTAAGCCATGTATCAAATTGTTATGAAGTTTGTTTTTTTGTAAGTTTGAAAGATGACTCGTTCGTATGACACTAGTTATGTTCAAATAAGTCATGTAATCTTTGAGATAATAGACTTTCGTTGTTTTATTAACAATTTAATACATAACGGTTGCTTGAGTTCTATTATAATCAAATGAAATGGGAACGTCTAGGGCAATCAAACTTTAAAACCACGTATTCAATCATAATTCATTAGTTAACCCTTAACTAGCCCGCTCATCTGATAATAATATTGATCAAATCAATTGTGTAGTTTCTGAGATAATGCAGTTTCGTGATTTTCACGTTTCGGTCCATTGTAGACGAAGTTACAGTCCGTTAACTTATTAATTGACACTAATTTTGTGGAAATCGGGTCAGCCATCTCTGAGAAAAGTGAGTGAGTTCAAGTAGCCTTCGGAATATGTTCCTTTTCATAGCTGGATTCCACATTTTTAAACATAACAGGCAAAGTAATAGTCCGATTGCAAAAAAAAATCAATAGGGTCTTATGCGGCAACTAGACCTTCCGTTCGACACTGATTTTATGAAAATCGGTTCAGCCATCTCTGAGAAACATGAGTGAGATTAAACAGCCTTCAGAACACGTTTCTTTTTATAACTTTTGAACCACATGCTCAATCTTTATGAATTTCAAAAGTTAAAGGTATTTCAGGGTGCCCGTTCATTTGAAACCAATTTTGTTCAAATCGGTTGTGTAGTTTTTGAGATAATGATGTTTCATGATTTTTACATTTTGATACATAACCTCTAAACTAAAAATCCGATTACAATAATTCAATAAGGTCTTATGGGACAACAAGACCTTTCATTTGCAATTGATTTTATGCAAATCGGTCCAGCCATCTCTGAGAAAAGAGAGTGGGAATAAAAATTTGTACACACACACACACATACAGAAAATGCTCAGCTCGTCGAGCTGAGTCGAGTGATATGTGCCATTCGGCCCTTTGGAGCACTTTTGTACTTTCGGTTTTGCAAGTGTTTGCTATACCTTTCTGGGAGAAAGGCAAAAAATAGTTTGTAAGTAAACACTGTATTAGAATATTGTATATAGTCTACCTCTGATTGACGAAATGAATAAGCAAAATTGCCGCATTTGGATCGAAGAGCAACCAGAGGCAATACATGAATCGCCAAGGCACCCAGAAAAATGCACGGTTTGATGCGGTTTACACGCTGGAGGCATCATTGGTCCGTACTTCTTCAAAGATGATCAAAATCGCAACGTTACGGTCAATGGCGCTCGCTATCGCGCGATGATTTCTGATTTTTTTGCCGGAAATGGAAGAGCTGGGTCCTGTTGACATGTGGTTTTAGTAAGACGAAGGAACGTGCCACACATCGCGCGAATCAATGGACATATTGCGAAATGAGTTCGGTGAGCAATTCAGCTCATGAAATGGACCGGTGAATTGGCCGCCTATATCATGCAATTTAACACCGCTAGATTATTTTTTGTGGGGCTACGTTAAGTCTCTCGTCTATGCGGACAAGCCAGCAACAATTCCAGCCTTGGAAGACAACATTACAAAATTGGACTTTTCGTATGGACCACGTATGGGCCAACATTTGAATGAAATTATCTTCAAGAAGTAAATGGCATAAACCAATTTATCGGCTCAAGTAAAGATTTCATACAGTTTTGTAATTTTTATGCGTTTTTTTAAAGAAAAAGCAAAATTCATAAAAAAATACCTTTATGAGCTCATTCTGAATGGAAGCGGATGTTTCCGAAAACACTTAATTGTTGTTGACGAAATCAGCGAATGCCACGTCTCTGGATGCTATGAATTCACAGAGATCCTTATAATTGCCTTTATTGACGGAATCGTGTTGTTCGTTATGACCTCGAAAGCTCAGACCATGCGAGCCAAGGAAACATGTTAAATCAATCAATGTTGTCATTCCTTCCCTATTTCTTTTCACTTGAGTGTTATGGTTTTTCCTTGAAATTTCATGTGCATGATCCAGCGCCTCATCAATCCTCGTTCTTCCAAACGTGTGGTGTGCCATAGCGTTGTTAATATGCTCTTTAGTCGCTGCATGTCCCTTCATGGCCGAGGAAAGATGGTTCAAATCTCCATATCCATCCTTTATCCACACGCATTTATCACTAGGATTTTGAAGCAAGAGACACGGCCAGCAAAATAGTTTACCTCGCGTCTGTGAGCCGCACAGCCATGTTGCATCATAAGCGTTCACGTTAAATTTTCGTGTAATTGTCTTTCCACCTCTGACAAATGTTGACTTGAGATTTTCTAGCTTTGGTCGAGAAACTTGCATTTTTGTGATCAGAAGCTTTTCTTCTACAGTTCGCCTTACGAATGGCTTGACAAGAAGGTCTTCAACAAGATCTGGCTCCATATTTATTTTAACTTACTGCACTTGCCTCTTGAAAAGTACTTAATGAAAATCATTTCATTCTACCACCCAGGCAATACAACATCGCGTGTGTGTTACACACAATGCCACCGAGCGTATTTTCAGTAGCCAATACTAACACCGGCGAATAGCGTCGAAACAGTGCGGAATGTGCTTGGACGCGCGTAGTCGTTTTCATTGTTAATATTATTCCTCACCGTGGAAAAAGACACTTGTCGCGCCTTGCCGCATACTGCATGGCGAGGGCCTCGCTCAGTTTCCCACCTATCCCTTCTCTAATGAAAGCTGCATTCAATACTTGCGGAGACTACAACGTTGTCAAATTTCAACGCTCTCCGTGTTTGCTCTCATCTCTTCAAGTTCACTAACGGGAGTGCACGGAATCAACACTAACACACCGGTCTTGCAAACCAAATCCATTGGCCACACGCGTACACAGTCTGTATGTAAATACATAACAATCAGAGGCGACGCGTGGCCAAGTGGCCTACCTGTTCAATCAATTTTTGCAACATTGAAACAATAGTATTGTGAAAAAAGATTGGACAAATTTTATTTATCTATATTGCAAAGGAACCCTACTGTCTATTATGAGCGCTAAATTTCGATAATTTCTTCGTAGAATAATGATACCTGCTTCATTTCATAGAGAAAATCTGTTTTCCATAGCTGGTATCATGATTCTCAATAATTATAACCGATTCTGGCCCTATCCCAGCCACAAATAACTATTGATCCTTCGAAGAACTGATAAAGTTCGTTCAACGGTGTTAGGCAATGCCAGATCATTCTGCCAGCCGAAGCGTTTCAGGATAAATTTTTTGCAGGTTTTTTCTAACCACAGTCAAAATTATGTTTATTATCTTTTTGCCTCTAAACTCTTCACGTGAGTAAAGAACCTAGCTTTGTTGATCGAATTTTAGTCTAAAACTAAATCGTTTCCTTAGACGATGTTAAAATTTTAAACTAGAAAGTAAGCAGCGCGTAAGAAGACAAAGGCCCTTGTCATGCTAAACGCCAACGCGAGCGGTGAGGCGAGAGAATTGCCGTAGGTAAATGAACAGCCGCAAAGAGAGCTGTTTATTCACCTACGGCAAGTTTTTCGCCCCATCGCTCGCGTTGGCGTTCACCATGGCAGAGGCCAAACGCGTACTATACGGGCTATACGACGTTCAAGTTTTCGAATGAACAAAATGGATGAAAAAGCTTGATTAAAAACCAAAGAACACCACCACATCCAGAAAAATAATGAATGAATCTGCTACGAAAGCTCTAAAGATTGAGATCTGCGTACTTTCGCGGTTGGTCTCTCTCAAATTCCAATGGTGTCGAGAGAAGAAACAGGAAGGCAAAACGAAACAGGTGAAAAAACACTGAAGAGAGGGTGTATAATTAATGTTTTCTCTCGTTGACATCGGCTTCTGTTCAACAATGAGTTTGAACCAAAAATGTCATTTTTAAGCAGGGCGTCGCATTAGTAGTAGTGAACATAACAGACTGCGTTTACGCTGTCGCAGAGAAGTGTTTGAACGACGCTTGGTTCAAATGAAAGGCCTGAACAAACGGTAGTCATTACTGCGTGTGGGTTGCGTAGCGTGTAAGTTAGATAGATATTGCTTTTATTAAAGAGTGTTTTTAACCCTGTGGTCATTCGACACTCTGTGATAGTAGAAATAATATGTACATTTGATGGGGATACTTCTTATTCTAATCATATAACAAATTTATATGAGATCGTAGATTTCGGCATCTCGTAGAAAATTTAATGTTTGTTGTTCTTTAACTGGGTCATTGGAGAGGGCATCTCTTACTGAACATTCGATCTGATGTGTTGCTCGTAGTTCCTGATAAATCGGACAATTCACCAAGATGTGTTCGACTGTTAGTGGGTATTTGCAAGTGTCGCATTTGTTTCTGCGACCGCTTTCAAAGAGCCCTCCGTGTGTAAGCAATGTATGTCCCGTTCGAAGCCGGAAAAGAATCTGTTGTTCTCTGCGTTAGGGTCGGTCAGTCCATTTTTCTGTATCACCTTTGATTTTTCTAAGGAATTGATTTTGTTCCGTTCGCCAATTTTCAGCTGTTGCGGATTTGATTTTGTTCCGGAAATCATTTTTAATATCCATGCCTGGAACCTCTGTTGTTAGCAATGAAGCGTGTCTGCCTAAATTCGCTAATTTATCTGCCTCATCGTTGCCGCTGATGCCCGTGTGTCCTGGAATCCAACATAAAGTTATATTAGCTGTGCATGCTTCTTCGATTGCTTGTATCCAAGGATGTCGAGAGGATCCTTTTTCTAAAGCCATCAACACACTGGCTGAGTCGGAGAGGATGATGGTTGGCTCATTTTCGTTTCGCTCTGGGCCCGTTATGGCTGCATGAATGGCCGCCGCTTCCGCAGAAAAAATTGAGCAAGCGTTTGGTAGTTGATGGGATGCGAAAATGGTGTTACTTGATATGCCTATTCCGACCGTATCATTTGTTTTTGACCCATCGGTGAAGATTTGTTGATGATATGGGTAATTATTTCTGATTAATTCTTGAAATACCGCTTGGGCTTTACTGGGTGGGTCTCCTGCACGGAGGTGTTTTTGGTTGGAAAGATCGATTTTCGGGCCTTTTTTGTCCCATCTACGATCCCCTACTCGATGTAATTGAGGAATGGGGGGAACTTTTATCGCGGGGTATTGATCAAGAACAGGTCTTATAGCGGCTGCTGTAGGGTCATAGTCGCCAGTTTTCCTCGCTAAATATCCGATTACTCTATTAAGGATGGATTGTGCTACTACTGCTTCAAACGGGTAGGTCCCTGCTTCAATGCAGCTGCTGATTGCTGGTGTACTTGGTAGTAATCCAGAGCAATTCCTTATCATTTTGTTATATTCTGGACTAAGAATTTTTATCATGTCATTGTAGGATTTAGCTGTTATTTCGATTCCATATAGCAGTTTACTGGTGAGTATACTGTTTCCAACCAATAGCAGTGAGTTTCTATTTCCCTGTTGATGTCGTCGGCTAATGGTGCGTACAAGTCTGCTGCGTGATTGTGCTTCTTTTTTTTACATTCGCGTAATGCGTCTTAAAATCGAAATGACGATCAATCATGACGCCTATGATTTTAATTGATTTTTTCAATGGGACTACTACGTTATTTACGACTACTTGTCTTCCCCAAGGGTTGTGATGATGGTGACAAATATGGGTAACGGCGCATTCCTCGATTGCCATACTGAACCCAACCTTTTTGGCCCAATTAGCTACTCTTTTGATTGCTGTCTGTATTTTGATACGTACTCTAGTTGCGTTAGGGCCTGTTGCGATTAAGATAATGTCGTCAGCGTACAGTAATATGTAAATGCCACTTGGTAGGTCTTCGAAAACTCCATTCATCTGGATTAAAAATAGTGTGACAGCTAGGACTGATCCTTGTGGGACTCCGTTAATCTCTTGTTTTAATGATGACAGTGAGTCTCCAATGGCAACTTGGAAGCGCCTTTCGCTTAGAAAGCCTTGAATAAAATGTCCCATGTTACCTTTGACACCCCAGTCTTTTAATTGACTAAGAATTGAATGTCGCCAGGTACAGTTGTATGCTTTCGATAAATCAAGGGTGGCTACGTCAATATGCAAATTTTCGGTAAGTGCACGGTCGATGATGTCACCGAGGGCCATTAGGTACGTGCCCGTTCCACGTCCTTTCCGGAATCCGAACTGCCTGTGGTCTAGTAGTTCTTTTTCTTCGAGTAGGCAGACTAGTCTTCGATTGACCATTCTTTCAACAACTTTGCCAAGGCAGCTTGTTAAGCTAATCGGTCGAAAATCAGCGGGACCGCCTGAATTTTTTCCTTGTTTCGGTATCGGGATAGTGATGCTTTTACGCCATTTGTCCGGGTAGATACCACGTTGCCATGTGTCGTTAATTGATCGTAATAATGCAGCTTTACCAGGTACTGGTAGATTGTGAAGCAAAGGATACGCGACATTATCATGTCCGGTGGATTTTCCTTTGGAGCTTGAGATGGCGTAAAGTAATTCATCCATGGAAAAATTTTGGTTGTAGTATGACGTCTGTCCTTCCTGTTCCTTTTCGAACACGATTGGGTTCAATTCTTTGTTTGTCTTTATTTTTAGAAACTCCTCTGAATAGGATTTGCTGCCGAAGAGCTCCGCAAAGTAGTCCTCCAATAAATTAGCAATTTCCAGTGGGTCATTGGTATATGTGCCGTCGTTTCTCTGAATTGTTCTCCCTGTTTGTCTTCGTTTGCCAGTTAAAGCATTCACTCGTCTCCACATTTCAGGTACTGATGCGTTGATGTCAATTCCATCGAGAAACTTTTGCCAACTTTCAGTTTTGGCCTGTCTGATGGCTTTTCTGCATTCATTTCGGGCATCTTGGAAAGCTTGTAGACGCGCAGCTGCTAGTTGGTGGTCCGGTGGGGTTTTTTTCATTCTACGCAGAGCTGTGCGTCTTTTTTTAATAGCTGTTTCTACTGTGGGGTTCCACCAATGAAATCCTTTCCTGTGGGGTTTTCCCGAAGTTTTTGGAATACTGTTTTCTGCTGCTGTTATTATCACGCTAGTTATTTCGTCTATATTTAACGTTCGTTCGGTATCAAGTGACTCATAGATTAAGTCGTTGTATTCCTGCCAGTTAGCTTCCTCTAATTTCCATCTGCGTCTCCTTGTTGTGGTAGGGGGTTGATCATTGTGGTTGATGTGAATTGGAAAGTGATCACTTCCAAACGAGTCCTTCTCTATACTCCAGCTGAGTTGCCTAGCTATATCTGCCGATACTATTGTCAAATCGATAGCCGATTTACGCGCTCCCCTAATAAAGGTTGAAGTTCCGTCGTTTAGAATCAGAGTGTCAGTGTTTTCGATTACATCTGCTATAATGTTGCCTCTATTGTCGTTTCTAACTCCGCCCCATGTAGTGTGGTGTGCATTAAAGTCTCCCATAACTATAAATGGTCGTTCCAGACTTTCGATAGGTTTAGATAAGTGGCTCTGAAGACCGGGTGTTTTTACTGAAGGTAGATAGATATTTACTACCGTTACCGGCACCACACCGTGTAATCGGATGGCAACATTCAGAAGCGGACAATCGATGTTGATTTGCGTGTATCTTATATCCTTTATAACTGCTAGGGCGATTGTCTGGTATAAATTGTTCCCGTAGTTTTGTGTCCAAAAATACTTGTTGCCGGTCCAATTATTGGGGTTGTGGGTTCCTCTTAGGTGGGTTTCCTGCAGGGCAAGACACATGGGTGGATTATCGTTGATCTGGAGCTGTAAGTCATCCCACTGCTGTCTAATACCATTGGCATTTCATTGGAGGGCAATTGGTAACCCTCTTTTTTCCATAAAAATAGGAAAGTCGCTATGGCTCGAAAATTGGGATGTATCCTTGATATCAGATGTCGCTTGAGATTGATTGGTCGAGTGATGGATCTGCATATTGCTGGTGAGTGAAGGATAGTATGGAAAGGTAATTGGTTGGTGAGGTGGTGCCCCAACAGCGCTAGGATCATCACTAGATGGTACTTCTAGTGCCTGAAAGGTTAGAGTTGGTTGGGTGTTTTGTGAATTATTTTGGTTTAAGATAAGATTTCTAGTCGGTCTTGGTGAGTTCAACTGGTCTGTTTCTGTGTGTTTTGGTTTGAATTTTTCTAATCTGAAATCTCGACGTCTTCGACGGAAAAGGATCCGGCAACACTGCTTAGTTGCACAGGTTTGGACATTCCGGCTCGCGAAAATTATATAATTTGCATTGTTTTCGAGAAGTAAAGTGGTTGGAGTTAAGTGCGAGTTAGTTATTTTAATTCAATCTGTCGGTAAAAAGTGAAGGCATGCCTATAAGTGCAAATGAATCCTCCATTTGAATATTAGAAAAATTCGCTTCGCAGCCTCATGATAATGTAGTGTTGGTGTTAGTGCTGGTGTCGATGTTAAAACTCCCCGCGTCCGACACTGCTCGCAACATGGCCCTCCTGACAAGAAGAATAAGGATAAGTATTAGTATTAGGGTTGGTGATGTAATGTTTTGCATGTGGGGTGGGGAATAAATTGATAAAGCTGCAGTTTTGGCACCTCTGATTTGACGGGCATTGCAGCAAAATTCCTTTCGAGCAACATGAAAAACTAACAATACCAAGATGTGAGTTGAGTATACCCATATTGGATTTGTCTGCAAAACTTTTTCTTGATTACCTTCCAAAATTCAGTCCGTGTGCAGATTTACGTTGATCCGCGGATGTTTGCGGATTTTTCATGGTTTCTGCGGATCTTTGTCAGAGTCTTTCTCAAATTGTGTGCAGGTTTTTGCAGAATTGCCTGCGCGGGTCAAATTGGTTCAAATCATGGATAGATTTCAGCTTTCGAGCAGATTTTCCGTTTTTTGAGCGGTTGCAGACGTATTTCGAAGATATCTGGCATTTCTGGTTGATCGATTGGTGAATGTAAACATGCGTTTGATGCAATTGAAAATTTGTGCGAGCCGCTGATGGAGAGTTTCTTCCCCCACAAACACGGTAATAATTACTAGCTAATCATAATTAGATTAACAGGAAAAGTCCATTGCGCCGCGTGCAAAGCTATTTTAGCTGAAATTCGATGATTTGGACTAATCGTCCACTGTGCCTCTCCAGCCATCATCAGTTTGGTGTACCTAGGCGGATAGAAATTGTTTTCAAACCACTTTCTGAAGCAATGCTTTTCGCAGGAAAATTCAGATCTGAAGTGTCTGGGCATTTTTTCTCTTTTGTGAGTATCTCGTTGCTAGTGCAATAGTTGCAGAGTTATGATGGGTCGAATATGATGATGATTTTATCAATTTCGGCCCATTCCTCTTCCCCAAGTTTTGTTCATCGCAGTGATCAATTTGAAATCAATACTAATATAATCAATTGTTAATTTAATGATCACTTGCGAATCTGTTTTATACATTAAACAAAAGACGGGACGCAAGGAGAATTATATAATAGTGGTTAGTGCGAATCTGCACCGCACAGGTTACATCGGGGCCGTTTCTTTGGGAGTGAGAATATGCAGAAATTTGAATGTCCGGGGGTTTAATAGAGCCTTGTGAACATGCTTCACTTATGTCCAACAACTGGTTGATGCTGTGTGTGCCAGGGACAAAATATTGTAGTTTTGGAGAGTATTCTTGTTGCGGGGATGCATCCAGGAGCGTGTATATTTCACTACTGTTTCCAACTTATAGCTGAATAAGGTTAAATAATCAATAGTTTTACAACAAATGTATCTAGTACTGTTTGGGCCAACTCATGATTCGTGAGGGTGAACATCGGAATCGCTCTTTAAAATGGAATTTGAGCCAGGTGTTGTTTTAGTGTGGGGGAAACAAAGAAAATACCAAAGCAACACGCGTGCAAGTCGGCCACCGACTCGTTGGGCTTAAGTTTCTGTTAACTTTGTAATAGTGATAGATCAAACAAGGGTGGAAATGATGAATTTATAAATGGGCTAGAAATGCGAAGCGGGTACCTACTTTATGGGGGAAAATAGACAAAGAAGAGCACCGTGTATCCTGAGCGGTTGCTTGAGTTTGGATAAGTACACGATGGTGGATCAGGTGGGCTGTGCAGGTTAAGTGGATGCGGTTTAGCGGCGGATTTGTGCGTAGTACTTCGGCGTGGTCGCGTCTCCAATCCGAATGGGGTTTGCTTGAATACGGATTTCCGGGACGAGTGTGGCGGCTTCGCCACGTAGTGCCCGGATGACTGAACATGTCTTATGGTGGACTTTTGGCCAAGTAGGTGCGTCCATTGATTTTGTGGGGATGCGATTCACGTCAGAATGGATCTCGCTTGGAACTCGTCAGTTGCCACGGTTGTGCGCGGTCGGATTCAAGGTAGGGCTTTGTTATCAAGGGACGTTTTCAACACGTCTGTTGGTGGGATTGTTTCGTGAAAGCTTGGAGCTTTAGTGTGCGTATGATAGTAGATATCTTATGCTTCAATTTTTCGATTTTTCTAGCTTTTGAACAGTGGTTTTATATATTATGCCCCAATAATGACTAGTTCGGCATTTTGTCAACAAACCTAAAACTATGTTCTGACCAATATGTTCACTTGAAGTTTTTTTTTTTAATTTTTAAGGCTTTGGATGCATGAAATTTTGCCATTTGTTTTTGTATTTAGTAGGTAACACTTACACTGAGAGAAGTGTAAATGTGTCATCTGTTGGGTGCACAAAGTGTGGTAGCTTTTCGGTTGCGGGTAGTTTTTTTTTTGTATTTACAAACCATTTACAACCATCCTTGAGCATAGCATAGCATAGCATAGCATATTTGATCGCCCGTGTGTTGCCCGCGATTGACCAGAATCAGCTGAAATTGCACAAAGAACCGTCAAAATGGTGCCTAGGAGTAGCAAGCCATTTTCAGTGTACAATTCCTGGTGATTTTTCTTTTCACTGGTCAATAACGTAGCTGGCCACGCCCAATGCAGATCAATAGAGGAAGGGATATCGGGAGTGTTAGTTTAATACTTGTTGCTACTAGAGACCGAGGAATCCTCTGCATCATCCACAAGTATCAAAGGAAGGAATTAGTGTTAGTGGAAAGGAATTGATCTGGATCCATCGAGGTTGATGGTGCGATCTTTTCTACACAAATTCGCGCCCGATATGGATATTTCTCGGTCTCTGCGCAACCGGCCATCAGAAGACGATATGAATAGAACCGCATCACGATCGCTGTATCGGCATATAGGAGAATCGAAGTTTCTACCAATCGTTATTATCAGCAACCAATCGTTAACAGTCTGTATCACACCAAACTTCGCGTTTCATCCTGTGAACTATTGAAAATTTACCTCGAAACGAATGAATTTCGTAAAACGCACCGCCCGCCGAATGCAAACTACTGGTACCAGCTCAAAGAACCGATAGAGCGAGTAAAAAAACCCACAAGGCACACCCGAGCATTATACGATGTAATGGTCATTAATCTCCGAAACCGCTGTATTAAGATAGTTACACTGAGCGCTGTCAAAATAGCGTGCGCGAAACTGAGCTGACCTCCCCGAAGCAAACTATAGCGTGCCCACTACACTCCGGAAACCCTTAGATAAACAAAACTCACCCGGGCCGATGATGCGTTTCACCGGGGCATTATGCACGACCGCTCCATTTTCTCCTACCGACGCATACGCGACACGACGTTTCGCACCAAAGACACCTACTGAGTATAAAAACTGACAAAGTTCCATGCATTCATAGCCCAAAAACTTAAAAAAATGCAAAAAAGCATATTAAACAAAACAGAGTTCCAAATTTATTATAAAAATGCCAAAATAATTGCAATCAAAGTTCAGTTGTCGTGAACTATTTTCACGCCCAAAACGATTTCAACATAATTGAATAAAAGTTACTTATGTATATCAACATTTTTCCAAAAGCTAGGAAAATCATAAAACAAGAACATAGACCTGAATAAAATATCACCGCCCTGCCAGGACTCACAATTGTAGACGATGCATCAATCGCATGCCGCATTGTCATGCTCGAATGATAAATTTTGAAACTATATTGTAAAACTGCCAATTTTGACCTGTGAGAGTGCATCGCACAATCTGGTTTGTAAATATAAAAAAAAATACCCGCAACCGAAAAGCTACCACACTTTGTGCACCCAACAGATGACACATTTACACTTCTGACAAAGTCCAAAACCCGCTGAAAACCACTACACACAGATTCTATGCATTCTTAAAATGTTTGATACAAAAACTTATACTCATCTGTTTTATTTTGGTTATGCCTATGCCAGCGAAACAAACGCCGACAAGCACAGCGCAACACTACTCTCTTCGCTCTCTCTCCAGATATTATCGTTCTCTTCGCTCACACTGCCATGCATTCCATTTTCGCATGTTAATAACGAACCGCTAGTTAGCGCGACGCACAAAGTAGGCACTCACACTCACGCAACTTAGCTGGCCTTACAATTTCCAATTGCAATTCGAGGAAAAATTATTACTTTCACGCAAGGAACACTGTGTTTTTCACAAAACCTTCACTTTTTTTACTTAGACATAGCATCACAGATCACAACTTGACACTTTTTAACAAGTTTGGCCACTTAATTCACCTATAAATTAATAACTTAAACGGATAGCTTTCGGGGCACGTATTATTAGTTAGCCGTGATGCCAGCCTATCTCACAAACCATTTACAACCATCCTTGATATACAAAAGTAACTTTTATTTAATTATGTTGAAATCGTTTTGGGCGTGAAAATAGTTCATGACAACTGAACTTTGATTGCAATTATTTTGGCATTTTAATAATAAACTTGGAACTCTGTTTTGTTTGATATGCATGTTTGCATTTTTTTTTTAAGTTTTTGGGCTATGAATGCATGGAACTCTGCCAGTTTTTATACTCAGTAGGTGTCTTTGGTGCGAAACGTCGTGTCGCGTAAGCGTCGGTAGGAGAAAATGGAGCGGTCGTGCATAATGCCCCGGTGAAACGCATCATCGGCCTGGGTGAGTTTTGCTTATTTAAGGGTTTCCGGAGTGTAGTGGGCACGCTCTTGTTTGCTTCGGGGAGGTCAGCTCAGTTTCGCGCACGTTATTTGTACTGCGCTCAGTGTAACTATCTTAATACAGCGGTTTCGGAGTTCAATGCCCATTACGTCGTATAATGCTCGGGTGTGCCTCGTGGGTTTTTTACTCGCTTTATCGATTCTTTGAGCTGCTACCAGTAGTTTGCGTTCGGCGTGCGGTGCGTTTTACGAAATTCATTCGTTTCGAGGTAAATTTTAATAGTTCACGGGATGAAACATTCGTTGTTTTGCTTTCGTCTCGATTAGACGCAAATTGTTTATCTCCGTTTGAGTTCGCAAAATAACAATACACGAGTTATCGTACGGGTGTTTTTTTGTCGATTAGTTCTCGTGCTGCGCAATAACAATAGACTGTTATATATCGGCAGAAACATCTGCACACTGGTAGGGGCAGGCTACCCCGCCAGTGATTCGATACGCAGCTGATATATCAGCAAGAATAATTCTCCCGCACCGCTGTTACCCCGCTAGCAGCACGGACCATCATACGATCGAGCGAGTGGAAGTCAACTACAAGTGGCATCTACAAGGTCGCGTGTAGGACACGGCCACTGTGTCTCAACACGAAGCTGGATCGTCATTGTTTGTTCTGCGGAGACGCTCGATTAATCCTACTATCAGCCGTGAGGTCGTGACTTAGACGTTCGGTGAAGTATTACCTTTAGAATTTTTACTATTATTATCAATATTATTACTATGTTATAATATTATTATTAATATTATTATTGATATTATTATTGTTATTATTAATACTATTACTATAATTATTATTATTATTATTATTATTACTATTGTTATTAGTATTAGTATTACTGTCTTTTTTTTTATTTGATCCATTGTAGATTGAAAAATTGTTTTTAAAATTTAACATCAACTACTTGAACCCCCCCCCATATTCGAATATTTATCGTTTGTGTGCGGTAGAGCGTAACGCTCCCGCAAAATGGACGACATGCAGGTGCAACTTTTCCTGGAGGTGGAAACAAACGGGGAAGAAATTGAAATTTCTCCCATCAGCACACCCCTACCTTCCCCTGTGCCCTCCCCTTTGCCAAGTCCTGTACCAAGAGTACCGGAAGTACGGGTAAAAGCTTACCCAGATGCCGCTGGCGGTCCCTACGTTGTTTTTTTCCGGCCCATAAAGAAGCCATTGAATATTATCCAAATTGGCAAAGACCTGGCAAAACATTTTTCGGCCGTAACCGAGATTACGAAGGTGAGGCCGAACAAACTGCGAGTTGTCGTGAGTAGCTTGAAGCAAGCAAACGAAATTGCTGGCTACGAGCTCTTCACGAGAGAGTATCGCGTGTACATCCCTGCCAAGGATGTAGAAATCGACGGTGTGGTTACCGAGGGGAATCTCACTGTCGATGACATTTTGCGTCATGGAGTTGGCTGCTTTAAAAACCCCTTGATGCAAAGTGTAAAGATACTGGATTGCAAGCAATTGCATTCAGTATCCATCGAAGAAGGGAAGAAGAAATTCCTCCCTTCGGATTCCTTCCGAGTAACATTCGCCGGATCCGCGCTGCCGAACTACGTCCGCTTGGACAGGGTTCGTCTACCTGTACGCCTGTTCGTACCGCGGGTCATGCATTGCCAAAACTGTAAGCAGTTAGGTCACACAGCCACCTACTGCTGCAACAAGGCACGCTGTAGCAAGTGCGGAGGCAATCATGCTGAGAACGCTTGCAGTGGGGATACTGAAAAGTGTCTTTATTGCGAGGGAACTCGGCATGACCTTCCGGCATGTCCCGCGTACAAACAGCGCGAGGAAAAAATTAAGCGTTCCCTTAAGGAACGATCAAAGCGCTCTTTTGCAGAAATGCTTAAGAGGGCTGAGCCACCCTCGACAGGAAACATCTTTTCCTTTTTGCCAACCGATGAGGGTACATCTGACGATCCCGTCGAAGGGTGTTCCTATGCCTTGCCAGAGGGATCTAGGAAGAGGAGAATGCTCAACTCTCCTAATCTTTCTCGTAAAGGTCGTAAGATAACCCCTAGCGGAATGACCAATAAGACAACACAAAAAGGAAGCGGTGAAGAAAAACCGAAGCAAGTACCCCCCGGTTTTAATTTCAAATCAAACCAGGAGTACCCACCGCTTCCTGGGGCACCAAAAACCCCTCGGGCACCCATTTCTCGATCAGAAGACATAAAAGAAACAGGGTTCATAAAATTCTCTGATATTGTGGACTGGATATTTAAAACATTCAACATACCAGATCCCCTTCAAAACATTCTTCTTGCCCTTCTCCCAACAGTGAAAACCTTTTTGAAGCAACTCACAGCAACTTGGCCCCTCATTTCAGCTATCGTATCTTTCGATGACTAATTCGTTGAAAGAGGTTAGGAATTTTGTCACTGTGTTACAGTGGAATTGCAGAAGTATCATCCCCAAATTTGATTTATTTTCACATTTGATAAACACATACAATTGTGATGCGTTCGCGCTTTGTGAAACTTTTCTCAATTCAAATGACCAACTTAATTTCCACGATTTTAACATCATTCGTCGAGATCGAGACTCACACGGTGGAGGGGTACTTTTAGGGATCAAAAAGTGCTATTCTTTTTTCAGAATTGACCTCCCCTCGATCTCGAATATTGAAGTTGTTGCCATTCAAACGAATATGAATGGAAAAGACCTTTGCCTTGTTTCGTTATATATTCCCCCATCCGCGCGGATTGAACAGAAGCAACTCCTTGATATAGCAGAATTGCTTCCCGCACCTTTTTTGATTTTGGGAGATTTTAACTCTCACTGTTCGCTATGGGGGTCGCTGTACGACGACAACCGATCTTCTTTAATCTGTAACTTGATCGACGACTTCAATATGACAGTTTTGAATACTGGGGAAGCGACACGCGTACCTAATCCTCCGGCACGTGAAAGCGTGCTTGACCTATCCCTCTGCTCGACATCACTAGCGTTAGATTGCCAGTGGAAAGTAATCAACGATCCCCACGGTAGTGATCATCTTCCAATCGTTATATCAATTGCTAATGGTTCAACTCCCCCGAACCCAATCAATATTTCCTACGACCTTACACGTAATATTGATTGGAAGCGTTATGAGTCTATTATAGCGGAATCTATCGAGACTCACGAGGAACTTCCTCCGGAGGAAGAATACGCGTTCTTAGCTGGCTTGATAATCGACGCCGCGACGCAAGCTCAGACGAAACCGATACCCGGGGTAACGATTAGACAACGCCCTCCCAACAAATGGTGGGACAAAGAGTGCTCTGAGCTGTACGCGCGAAGGTCCGCGGCGTATAAGGACTACCGGGAGTACGGCACTGTCAACCTACTACGAAAGTACGAGGCACTGGGCAGGCAGATGAAGAGCTTAGTAAAGGCGAAAAAACGCGGGTACTGGCGGCGGTTCGTAAACGCGTTGTCGAGGGAAACAGCGATGAGCACTCTTTGGGATACCGCCAGGCGCATGCGGAACCGTGACGTTTCGAATGAGAGTGAGGAGTATTCAGATCGCTGGATACTCGATTTTGCCAAAAAGGTCTGTCCGGACTCTGTACCGGAACAGAAAACCTTTCGCGACGCGTTTATAGTAACTACGGAAGAGCCTCCATTTTCGATGTTGGAATTTTCAATGGCTCTCCTGTCGTGCAACAATAAGGCTCCAGGGTTAGATAGAATAAAATTCAACCTGTTGAAGAATCTACCCGACTCTGCAAAAAGACGCTTGTTGGACTTGTTCAACAAGTTTCTTGAGCTAAATATTGTTCCGCATGACTGGAGGGAGGTAAAAGTCATTGCTATTCGGAAACCCGGGAAACCTGCCTCTGATCACAATTCATATAGGCCGATTGCAATGCTCTCTTGCCTCCGGAAATTAATGGAGAAAATGATCCTCTTACGGTTAGACAAATGGGTCGAAACAAACGGTTTACTTTCAGATACTCAATTTGGCTTTCGCCGGGGCAAAGGGACGAACGATTGCCTAGCGTTGCTTTCTACTGAAATTCAACTCGCATTTGCTCGAAAAGAGCAAATGGCTTCTGCGTTCTTGGATATTAAGGGGGCTTTTGACTCTGTCTCTGTAGAAGTTTTAAGCGCGAAACTTCATTCGCAGGGACTTTCACTAAATTTGAATAACTTTTTGCTCAATCTGTTGTCAGAAAAGCATATGTATTTCTCACATGGCGATTCGACAACTTCCCGAATTAGTTACATGGGCCTTCCCCAGGGCTCATGTTTAAGTCCTCTCTTATATAATTTTTACGTCAATGACATCGATGAATGTCTTGCAAATTCATGCACGCTAAGGCAACTTGCAGACGATAGCGTTGTATCCATTACTGGTAGCGAGGCTAGCGATCTGCAAGGACCATTGCAAGATACCTTAGACAATTTGTCTGAATGGGCTCTTAAGCTGGGTATCGAATTCTCTCCGGAGAAAACTGAGTTGGTCGTTTTTTCTAGGAAGCATAACCCAGCTCAGCTGCAGCTCCTACTAACGGGTAAAACGATCTCTCAGGTTTTAGTCGCTAAATATCTCGGGGTCTGGTTCGACTCTAAATGCACCTGGGCTTGTCATATTAGGTATCTGACACGAAAATGCCAACAGAGGATTAATTTTCTTCGTACGATTACCGGAACCTGGTGGGGAGCCCACCCAGGAGACCTTCTAAGGCTTTACCAAACATCGATATTGTCAGTTCTTGAGTACGGCTGTTTCTGCTTCCGCTCCGCCGCGAACACGCACATTATAAAATTAGAGAGAATACAATATCGTTGTTTGCGTATTGCCTTGGGTTGCATGCAGTCGACCCATACGATGAGTCTTGAAGTGTTAGCGGGTATTCTTCCGTTGAAACATCGTTTTTGGAATCTCTCTTACCGGTTGCTAATTCGATGCACAGTTAGGAACCCATTAGTAATTGAAAATTTCGAGAGGTTGGTCGACCTTCAATTTCAATCCAGATTTATGACTTTATATTTTGACTATATGGCTCAAGATATTAATCCTTCTTCATACGATTCCTCCAATGTCGCACTTTTAGATACTTCTAATAATGCTATATTTTTCGACACCACCATGAAACAAGACATTTCTGGTATCCCGGATCAATTGCGACCCCAAGAGATCCCTAAGATTTTTTCGAATAAGTTCAAACATGTTAGTTATGATAAAAGGTTTTACACTGACGGATCTAATCTAGATGAGTCCACTGGCTTCGGTGTTTTCCACGAAAATTTTACCGCCTCCTACAAACTCGATGCTCCTGCTTCCGTGTACGTCGCAGAACTTGCTGCTATTCAGTACTCTCTTGGAATCATCGAAACTCTACCCACAGACCACTACTTCATCTTCACAGACAGTCTCAGTGCCATTGAGGCTCTGCGATCGATGAAGCCTGTGAAGCACACCCCGTATTTCCTGGGGAAAATACGGTGGTTTTTAAGTGCTTTAACAGATAAAAATTACCGGGTTACCTTAGCGTGGGTCCCTTCTCATTGCTCGATTCCGGGTAACGAAAAGGCTGACTCTTTAGCTAAGGTGGGTGCTATTGATGGCGATATTTATGAAAGACCAATTGCTTATGATGAATTTTATAGCATTTTGCGTCAGAGAACACTCAACAGTTGGCAATCATCATGGAACTCAGATGAACTGGGACGGTGGCTACATTCCATTTTTCCTAAGGTATCGACGAAAGCATGGTTCAAGGGGTTGGATGTAGGTCGGGACTTCATTCGCGTGATGTCTAGACTTATGTCCAATCACTACACGTTAAACACGCATCTCTTTCGTATAGGGCTTGTAGACAGTAATCACTGCGTTTGTGGCGATGGCTACCATGACATCGAGCATGTTGTTTGGTCGTGTACCGAATACTGTGGTGTTAGGTCCGAGCTTATAGATTCCCTTCGGGCCCGAGGAAAACAACCGAACGTACCCGTTAGAGACATTCTGGGAAGCGGTGATCTCCAGTACATGACACAGTTATACTGCTTTCTGAAAAACGCTGACATTAAAATTTAAAATTTTCTTTGTCTATTTGTCAGATTAAGGATACAAATATGCTATGCTGAAGACACGGAAACGAAGAGCCCGCAACTATGCTTACACAAATATTTTGAACCCACAACAAACAAGAATACAATTGCTCTACCAGTTGAAAAACAAAGTTCCAAAATAGTTTTAAGTCAAAATTGTATCTCCCCTCCTCTCACCTTAAATCCCCACTAGCTCGTAGTCGGCCGCGAGAATAAAGAAAAGGCCTCCCTCTTTTCCCTGCTAACGTAGAATTAAAACGAATTGTACTTGGCTCAGTAAAACAGAAAATGTATCGTGCCGTGTCAAATAAACTAATTTAAAACTTAAAACGGGATGAAACGCAAAGTTTGGTGTGATACAGACTGTTAACGATTGATAGGTTGCCGATGAAAACTAGAAACTTCGATTCTCCTATATGCCGATACAGCGATCGTGATGCGGTTCTATTTATATCGTCTTCTGGTGGTCGGTTGCGCAGAGAGTGAGAAATATCCATATCGGGCGCGAATTTGTGTAGAAAAGATCGCACCATCAACCTCGATGGATCCAGATCAATTCCTTTCCACTAACACTAATCCCTTCCTTTGATACTTGTGGATGATGCAGAGGATTCCTCGGTCTCTAGTAGCAACAAGTATTAAACTAACACTCCCGATATCCCTTCCTCTATTGATCTGCATTGGGCGTGGCCAGCTACGTTATTGACCAGTGAAAAGAAAAATCACCAGGAATTGTACACTGAAAATGGCTTGCTACTCCTAGGCACCATTTTGACGGTTCTTTGTGCAATTTCAGCTGATTCTGGTCAATCGCGGGCAACATACGGGCGATCAAATATGCTATGCTATGCTATGAAATCTCGACGTCTTAGACGTCCATTTCATTGAAGCTATTTGTGCGAGATGGTCCGACATTAATATCCGTTTTTCTTGGTTGTGTACATAATGTAAAGTGGGTTTCCGTGTCCTTATTCCGGCTTCTGGTCAGTATTGAAGGTTGGTTGTCTCGTGGATTAGTAGGTCTGCCTTCCTCTTCGTTGCTGTCATTTCCTTTAGTGTTAATGAATTTGGCTTTTTTGGATTGCGGTTGTGATTCTTTTGGCTGTGTGGGCTTGGTTACAGATAATTGGTTTTTGTTCAAAATTATACTGGATTTTAGCGTGGCTAGTTCTTTTACGTTGGCTTTATAGGCCTCGCGTTGTTTTTTTAACTCTTTCTTCAGCAATTCTATTTGTTTTTCCTGCCTGCTTGAGTTTCTTATGTTTGATATAATTTCTTTTAACTTTTTAACCTCCTCTTTTAGAGCATTTGTTTCGGAATCCTGATTTTTCCTTTTCTCCAGTTCATCAAGTAATTCTTTGATTTGGTTATCTTTAGCATTTTCCGTTTGAGATATTCCTTTGCACGTTTGGCTAGCGTATGTGTTCGGGTTTTTCGTTTTTCTGAATTCTGCTCTTGCTTCTCCGTAAGTTAAGTTCATGTCAACTTTTATTTTTATGATGTGCTTTTTATCTTCATATATTGGGCAGTTTTTGTCTGTAGGACCGTGCGCTCCCTTACAGTTTAAGCAGTATTGTCTTTGTGTGCAAGGCTGTTCTCTTGATGAACTATGCGTGGTCGAACAATTAAGGCATACCGCATCTTTGTGGCAATTTTTTCGTGTATGACCGTATTCGGCGCAATTATAACAGAGCAATGGAGTGGGGTAGTACCTTCTGACTGCAACTCTGACTAACCCAAAGTAAAAATACGATGGCGGAACTGATGTGCTGAAAGTTAGGATTAGCAGCGGGGTGTTTCGAATTGACTCACCTTCACGTTTTGTTATTCTTCGTACGTTAACAACTCTTTGACCAGTGAGGTTTTCCAAAAGTATATCGGTAGTGTTTTCGACAGTATCCGCGTCGTACACAACCCCTTGTGACGTGCTAAGCGTGGGATGTGGAAGGATTTCCACTGCCGTTCCATCAACTAATTTTTTCATTCGCAACAGTATATCGTATGCACTTTTTGATGTTGTCCGTAAAACGTATCTGGCACCACGGGCCTCCTTGGTGGCAAACACGACATTTCTCGCTGTCTCACCAATTGCACTTTCGACTGACTTCTGTATGATAAAGGGGTTGGAAGGGAGTTTGGTATCAGGAAGAGTGGGGGAGGGAGGTGTACAGTTCGATTTGTTCTGCAGATTGGTACATACGGCTCTAAGCAAGAGAGTTCGGTTGGATATCCGATCGCCTTAAGGATCCAAGCAGGATGGTAAGCTTCTTTGGCTGGAAGATAGTCGTTTATTTCCATACGTTTATCTTTTGATCACAAGCAGTTCACTTCGAATAGTGTCACGGCACTAATTTTTGCTCCGTAGGATTATCACAGTCGGCCAGCGGACTGGGCGACAATGCCAGTGCGCTTTTACTCTGGGTTTGTATGGTTTTTGCAGCTTGCTTTACGCTGGACTTCTTTGGCTGCTACGGAGATGAGTAATCGGTGGCAAACGTTTTGTTTGGCGCTTGCAATTCCTTCGCAGCGTGTTTTCAATTGTGGCTTCCACTCACTATCCCTTTTGTTTTGTAGCAAAATCGGCGTTGACTAGGAACGAAATATATTTCGATTCGATAAGCACTTGCGTCGATAGGGATTTTAAATGCTTGGACGCTATACTCGTATCTTATACGTACGGTTGGTATAATATATTGTTGAATTATTTTCAATGTTCAGATTTCGAATGCTTGAGCTGTTATCGCGACGGACTAGAGAATACGTCTTTCTTCCACCGAGTGACAACTCGAACTGTTGCGTGTAAGTTGTATGGCGTATTTTGAACTAAGTGTAGCCCATCATGTTACATTCTTCACGGCGAATAAGATTCCACTAAGTTGACAACAGAATAAGCATGTTTGGGATAACATCACAATTACAAATAAGTTACCTTCGATGATTTTGTGAAACGGTTAACTTTTTGTCTGAGATTGTCTACCTGTCCTATGAACAGGTTGAACAGGTGGACGAGACGCCTCTGAGAACAATATTGTGTACATTGATAAGTGCACTGCGCAGAGAGGTTTTTAGTCTGTTTTATGCCTCTCGTTCGCATGACTCATTGATTTTCAGAGTTAACTTATGGTAGAGTGGGTAAAGCATGGTCACATGTATTTTTCAATTTGGGCACTAGAAATGGTTGATCATTGATACTGTTTGATGGATTTTTTTAGCTTTTGATTTTTGTTTGATATTCTTGAAATCGGCCCCCGCCCACAACACTGGTGTAGTGCACGTAGTGCACAATAGGACGAGACGCCACTGTACTAAATAATATAAGATTGACAGGTGAGCTTTTGGAACTCCCAGACAACGTCAAATATCTCTGGGTACACCTTGAAAAAAAATTTAACTGGAATACACATCTAGAGCAGGTAATAGGCAAAGCCACAAATACTCTATGGATATTTTTTTTTGTTCATCTATAATTTATTTGACACGGCACAAATACAATTTAATGTTTAACGGCGCCAATTATATCTGGTAGCTTACTTTTTAAAGTATCTTAATAACTAAAAGCAAATTTTTTATCCTCGCTGCCGACTACGAGCTGAAACTAAATGTAACTTAAGGCTATAATATTTTGCATCCAGTGCTTTGGTTTACTGTATGATGGTTTTCATTGCCATAGGTAAGCACATGTTCCGCTGCTGGGCCAAGATATTACGGACTGGCATATTGGGTTGTCTCCCTCGGGACCTGAGAGTATCGTGCGGGTCTAGTTGCTGTTTCCGGATCCGGGGTCTTAACGTGTTCTTGTCGTTTGGTTGGATGTAGGCGGAAGGGAATAGGATTAAACTGGGGCGTGGATGAATTTCAGGAAAACGTATATAAGGGACATGTAGGATAGGTCACGGCTCGCCAAGACACCACGAACAGGAACAGCAAGCTGCCTACTTTCGGCCTGCAGGGAAGCTATTAATTTAGACCTGGCGTCACGGTGTACAGAGCATGACCAAACAACGTGCTCTATGTCGTGATAACCTTCACCACAGGCACAGATACCACTTTCCCCGAGCCCAACACGACGGAGATGCGCGTCAAATCTATAGTGATTGGACATAAGCCGGGACATCACGCAAATGAAATCCCGACCTACATCCAACCCCTTGAACCACGGGTTCGTCGACACCTTGGGGATTATGGAATGTAACCACCTTCCCAGTTCCCCTCTGGTCCAAGCATTTTGCCAACTGATGATCGTATTCTGACGTACAAATGAGAAAAATTCATTAAAGACAATTGGTCTTTCATAAATTCCACCGTTTGTTGCGCCCACCTTAGCCAAAGAGTCCGCTTTCTCATTGCCCGGTATCGAGCAGTGAGAAGGGACCCACGCTAGGGTAATCTGATACGATTTTTCGGATAAAGCACTCAGATGTTCCCGTATTTTCCCCAGGAAATACGGAGAGTGCTTAACATCTTTCATCGATCGGAGAGCCTCAATGGAACTGAGACTGTCCGTAAAGATGAAATAATGGTCCGTGGGCATTTTTTCGATAATCCCTAGGGTGTACTGAATTGCAGCTAATTCTGCGACGTAAACAGAAGCAGGATTATCAAGCTTATGGGAGACGGTTAAATTGTTATTGAAAATACCGAAGCCAGTGGACCCATCAAGAAGTGATCCGTCAGTGTAGAACATATTGTCGCAGTTGATGTTTCGATATTTATTGGAAAAAATTTTGGGGATCTGCTGCACGCGTAAATGATCCGGGATTCCACGAGTTTCTTCTATCATGGGTGTATCGAAAAACACAGTAGAATCAGAAGTATTTTATAAGTCGACACGATTTGGAATATTCGAAGAAGGGTTAATATTATGGGACATGTGATTGAAATACAATGTCATAAAACGGGTATGAGAATTAAGTTCGATTAACCTTTCAAAATTTTCAATCACAGGACGGTTCAAGACCTCACATTTGATAAGAATGCGAGAAGACAGGCTCCAGCAGCGGTTTTTCAATGGTAGTACTCCAGCTAAGACCTCCAAACTCATCGTATGGGTCGACTGCATGCAAACCAAGGCGATACGCAAACAACGATATTGTATTCGCTCCAGTTTGATCAAATGTGTGTTTGCTGCGGAGCGGAAGCAGAAACACCCGTACTCAATGACAGACAATATCGTTGTTTGGTAAAGCCTTATAAGGTCTCCTGGGTGGGCTCCCCACCATTGTCCGGTTATTGTACGAAGAAAATTCACTCTTTGTTGACATTTTTTGATCAGATACCTAACGTGACAACCCCAGGTGCCTTTAGAGTCGAACCAGACACCAAGATATTTGTGTACCAAAACCTGAGAAATCGTTTTACCCATTAATTGTGTTTGAAGCTGAGCAGGTTCATGCTTCCTAGAAAAAACTACTATCTCAGTTTTCTCCGGAGAGAATTCGATACCTAGCTGTAAAGCCCAAGCAGACAAATTGTCCAAGGTATCTTGCAATGGTCCTTGCAAATCGGCAGCTTTGGCTCCTGTAACAGAGATTACACTGTCGTCTGCAAGTTGTCTTATTGTGCATGAATTTGCCAGACATTCGTCGATGTCATTTACATAAAAGATTTAAGGAAGGGGGCTTAAACATGAGCCCTGGGAAGACCCATGTAGCTAATGCGAAAAGTTGTCAAATCGCCGTGCGTAAAATGCATGTGCTTTTCGGACTGCAAATTGTGCAAAAAAATGTTCAAAATTGGAGAAAATCCTTGTCGGTGAAGTTTACCCGAAAGAATGTCAATAGAAACGGAATCAAAAGCCCCCTTAATGTCCAAGAACGCAGACGCCATTTGTTCTTTGCGAGCATATGCCAGCTGAATATCTGTTGAAAGCAACGCAAGACAATCATTCGTCCCTTTGGCACGGCGGAAGCCAAATTAAGTATCTGATAGTAGACCATTTGATTCGACCCAATGGTCTAAACGACGGAGTATCATTTTTTCCATCAATTTTCGGATACAGGATAGCATTGCAATCGGCCTATAAGAGTTGTGATCAGAAGCTGGTTTCCCTGGTTTTTGGATGGCGATCACCTTCACTTGCCTCCAATCCTGGGGTACAATGTTTTGCTCCAGGAACTTATTGAACAAGTTCAACAAGCGCCTCTTGGCATTGCCGGGTAGATTCTTCAACAAGTTGAATTTGATTCTATCTAACCCAGGCGCGTTATTGTTACAGGACAGGAGGGCAACTGAAAATTCTGCCATCGTAAAAGGTGATTCTATCGCGTCGTGGCCCGGAGACGCATCGAACAATGTTTTGCTCAGGAACAGAGTCCGGACATACTTTCCTGGCAAAATCAAATATCCACCGACTTGAAGACTCCTCGCTTTCGTTGACCGTTACGCGATTCCGCATTCTTCGGGCTGTGTTCCAAAGAGTGCTCATCGATGTCTCCCTCGACGTCTCGTTAACGAACCGACGCCAATATCCGCGTTTCTTTGCTTTAGCCAGGCTTTTAAGCTTGGTATTAAGCTCCGAATACCGTATATAGTCGTCGGGTATACCTCTCTTCTGGAAGGCCAAAAACGCGTCGGATCTTTGCGTGTAGACATCGGAGCACTCTTTGTCCCACCACGGAGTTGGAGGCCGCTCTTTGATCGTTACGCCAGGATATTTCTTCGTTTGGGCTTGCAACGCGGCGTCGAGAATCAAGCCCGCGAGGAGGTTGTATTTTTCAAGTGGTGGGTGATGTTGAATCGAATCGACCGCTTTTGAAATCATTTCCTCGTATAACTTCCAATCGACATTTCGTGTGAGGTCATACGGAATGTCAACTGGTCGCATGCGAGTTGACCCGTTAGTAATTGAAATAAGAATAGGCAAATGGTCGCTACCGTGAGGATCGAGGATTACCTTCCATGTGCAATCCAACCGTAGCGACGTCGAACATAAGGATAGATCCAAAGCGCTTGGGCGCGCTGGAGGTTTCGGGATACGTGTCATTTCACCGTTGTTCAAAATAGTCATGTCGAAGTCATCGCAAAGGTTATAGATTAAAGAGGAGCGGTTATCATTGTAGGGGGAACCCCAAGCCACACCATGAGAGTTGAAGTCTCCCAAAATCAAACGTGGCGAGGGAAGAAGTTCTATTAAATCAAAGAGCAACCGTTGCCCAACCTGTGCTCTGGGAGTAATATATATTGAGGCAATACAAAGCTCTTTACCTTGTATTGTCATTTGACATGCGACAACTTCGATGCCTGGAATCGAGGGGAGGTTAATACGATAGAAAGAATAGCACTTTTTAATCCCTAAAAGTACTCCTCCATATGGGGTGTCTCGATCAAGGCGAATAATATTAAAATCATGGAATTGAGATCAATATTTGAAGTAAGCCTAGTTTCACAAAGGGAAAATGCATCGCATTTGTTTCTATTTATTAAAACTTTAAATGAATCCATTTTTGGTAAAATACTTCTACAATTCCACTGTAAGACGGAGGGGCCATTGGGCAGTCAACTGCTTCAAAAATGATCTAACTGTTGGGAGGAATGCTGTAAGAAAAATTTTAATTGGATCGGGTACATTGAAAGTTTCAAAAATCCAGTCCACAATGTCAGAAAATTTCACTAATCCAGAGTTTGTTTCATCAACTGGGAGTGCAAAAGGAACAACTGGGGTTTTAGATGTTCCTGGCAGTGCTGGGAACTCTTTCTGGGACTTTAAATTTGCAAGCCCAGGAGGAGTTTGCTTCGGTTTTTCCGCAGCACTGTTTGGTTTGTTTGTAACTTTCATTTCACTTTGGGAAATCTTAGGACCTTTTCGTGGAAGTTTAGGAGAGGAAATATTTTTCCTCTTTCTAGACGCCCCAGGATTGACATAAGTAGTTCCCGCTGGTGAATCGTCAGAATCGGTTTCATCAGAGGACAACAGATCAAAGGGGTTCGATGTTATGGTAGAAGTGGTCACGGTCTTCTTCAGCATCTCAGCGTAAGATCGCTTTGAACGCTCCTTAAGTGACCGCTTGATTTTATCTCTGCGCTGCATGTACACCGGGCATGTGGAGAGCTCATGCTGATTTTCCCCGCAGTGAATACATTTTTCAGCATTTACACTGCAAGAATCGTCCGCATGAGTTTCTCCACACTTGCTACATCGTGCCTCATTGCAGCAGTAGGCGGCTGTGTGGCCTAGCTGCTTGCAATTGGTGCAATTCATAACACGGGGTACATACAATCGCACAGGCAGACGAACCCGATCGATCGAGACGTGGCTAGGGAGAGCAGATCCGGCAAACGTAACACGAAACGAGTCTGACGGAGTGTACACTTTTGTGCCGTTGACAAGAGACACAGACCGCAATTGCTTGCAATCTATGATCTTTACTTTTACGTCGTGACACAAAGCATTTTTGAAGCAGCCAAAACCGCTTGCCAAGATACACTCGACCGACAGACTCGAATCGGTTATGACACCGTCGATCTCCACGTCTCGTGCGGGTATATAAACGCGATACTCGCGTGTGAAAAGCTCGGAGCGAGCAATAGCGTTGGCCTGTTCCAGGTCGCTGACCACGACACGGAGCTTGTTGGGTCTGACGTTGGAGATTTCGGTCACGGCCTTGTACCCCTCCGTCAGGTCTTTCGAAATCTGCAGGATGTTTAACGGTTTCGATTTCGGTCCTGCTTTTGGCCGAAAGAAAACAGTAAAGCTGCCCTGAGATCCGTCCGGGTAAAGCCTGGGGCGAGGGGGGACTGGAGAATTAACAGAGGAAGGGTTGGCAGGAGGACAGGGTCGGAGGGGTTCGGGGATGGTGGCACGGGAGGCGAGGGATCTACATCCATCGCGCTAAATGTAGCGCACTAGCGCTGACAGAACACGTACCTCTTTACTTCTCCTTTCAGCAGGGTTGGTTGTCCGAACGGTCGAAGCTGCAGCCGTTACAGCCAGCAGCACCAATACAGCAGCTCCAAACAGCCACCAGCAGCGAGCCGGGTGTGTGATCACTCAGCACAGCGACACAACTCGCTGTCAACTGTTGGCTTCTTCTTTTTCCTCCTTTGTGTTGAGATTCTCGTCCACTGCTGTAGCACAAATCACTTAGCAGCCAAATCGGCTTACGCACCAGCAAACAGCCTCGATGCGAAACAGTTGCACAAAGGCGGGCGACCTTGAACCTTCACTCGACCAGGCAAACAATGCCAACACTTGCTCGCGCGTCTTTTGTTTTATATTATATCAGAGCGATCACCAAACACGTCCTATACTGATGCGTGTTCGGCACAGAATGACTCTATGGATATGTAATAAAGCTTTTGGTAAACAATGGGGACTAAAACCGAAAATGATCTGTTGGATTTATTCGGCTATCGTGAGACTCAGAATTACCTACGCTTCACTGGGCTGGTGGCCAAAAACAAAAGAAAGGTGCTCAAGATAAGTTGGAAAAACTTCAACGGCTAGCTACTCTCTCAATAACGGGTGCAATGAGAAGTACACAAACCAAGGCATTGGAAGCTTTACTCTTTATGCTTCCACTGCATCAGTGTATACAATTAGTAGCAGAGAAGAGTGCTTTAAGTATCAAAAAACTTTTGAAACTCTTCGAAGGTGACCTAACAGGTCATCTAAATATTCTAAAAACTATTCGTATCAATCCCCTAGTATCCAACAATGAAGACTGGATGAAGAAAAGATACAACTTGTAACCGTTGCCGGTTACAGCATAATGCAGTACGGTTGAGTTGGAAGCGATAGAATATTCTTACTATAAAATTTAGAATATAACACTTAAGTCCTGTAAATATTCACCTTGATTAGTGCTCAGTTGGATTGAGTCTAAGATAGGATCGCCAAAATGTAAGCCACGCGTCGCACGTCCTTGCGCCGACCACTTAGATAGCCGAAGTAAATTGTATAAGGTGACCCGAGTGAGATTGCTTTACAGACAAGTTCAAAGCGAACCGTCCTGGTAAAACTGAAGGAAAGGAAAGGCAAATCCATTTGCGTAAGCCTAAACGAACCGAAAGAATTCCTTAGCGAATTCCGAGTGATCCCGGAGGATTTTCGGTTATGTACTTCCGGCAAGTACTCAGGTTCTCTGCTTTTTCTGAGGGCTAAAATTTCTCGTTCATTTTTTTCCAAACCGTCAAAAGTAGTGGAAGCGAATTCGCGTTATTAGATTTGCTGCTTGAAGGTATAAGCAGTTAGGGCTAGGGAAATAGAGCATATGCTAAAAGTTCTTGTATTTTCTCAGGAGGTAGTTTGAGTGTTAACTCGATTCGTGTGCAGGATAGGAAAAAAAAGGCCATGTGCGTAGAGGCTAACGACCCGTGCGAGAGGCTAACGACCCCTTTTGTGTATGCCATCAGGCAATTTATATCCTAGGAATCGGAGAATCCACGAGAGAGCACGTTTTCCATACGCTTGCCGCGCCGCTTGCGCGCCACCCGTTACCCGCTACCGCGTTGAGCCAGCACCGACAGATTCGCCGGATTCGTCCAGAAAACACTTCTGCTGGCCCGGATCAACCCTTTCCGGCCGGCACCTGCAGTTAAGTTTTGAGCTTAAGTGACACGATTCGTCACATGTAACCGAAGTTACGGACGCGCCGTAACGTAAATTGCGATCGCTCCCGGGAGATCAAGTCGATCTATCCTTGGCTCTCGGGAATAGTTTATGAATGATTAATTAGAGTCGTTATGCCCGCATGCACCGTGGGAGTTCGAGAGAAAAAGAGATAAGTTTGTAGGAGAATTTGCACACGATAGAGAGTAGAAAGTTAGAAGTGAAGAATGTACAAATAAATAAGCTGAATTCGAGATTAAACCAAATTATGTTACGTCGTGAATAAACCCGCTTTTCGAGTAATGCAGGACTTTTAGACAATGAAATGTTTCCCTAGTCACCTTAGTTTTGTCCACTCCGCTTTGATTCGCAGCATGCGAAAGAACATAAGTACGGTTCCATTTAGGTTGGCGCTGTCTGGTGGTGGGTTCGGGAAACTTCCAGTGATGAGAAAAGCTTTAAAGATGGAACTTTTTATGTCGGGAATTACGGAAGGCAATCTCAGGCTTCGTTAAGTTTCTTTCGAGTTTGCACCTGTTTTGGCGAAAACTCGTGTAGCGCGCTGGACCGATCTGGATCCTTTTCTAGGAGAGGATTCAATTTGGACCTGCATAAAAAGCAGTCTCATCCGGGCAAACTTTATCTCGGCGGTAGTCTCCGTATGGAGTGGCGCTTAAATTACTCGCTTAAGCATGATCGGTTCGCGACGGGTACAAACTTTGAAAGAAGATTTCGAATCTTTAGGCCTGAGCGCGATGTTTGGGAACGCGGGTGTCCCGCGGGAGCTACGTCCGGGATCAATTGTTTTTTACACAGATGGTTCAAAAATGAACGATCGAGTGGGAGCAGGAGTAACAGGCCCAGGCGTAACTATATCTATTCCGATGGGTCGATGGCCAACCGTCTTCCAAGCCGAAGTCCAAGATATACTAGAATGTTCTGTTATATGCCTACGCAGTAAATACAGACACTCAAACATTTGCATCATGTCCGACAGTCAGGCAGCTTTTAATGCTCTGAAGTCTGCAACATGCATATCAAAACTTGTTTGGGAGTGTTTTCAATCACTTCAAACACTGGGTTGCAATAATCAAGTAAATTTATTTTGGGTTCCTGGTCACTGTGGAATCGATGGAAACGAAAAAGCCGATGAACTCGTCTCATTAGTTCATAGGACCAGAACCTTTCTGTGGCTTATCCGCATCTTCACTCAGAATGGAGCTGAAAGCATCGGAAATTTTGATGGTGGAGTCCAACTGGACAAACACTTTTATTGTTAGGCAGTCAAAGAGGTTTGTCACACCGAACGGTTCTATGACTCGCAAAATACTGGAGCTTTCAAAGAAAGATCTAAGCACATATACTGGTCTAATAACAGGGCATTGTCCGAGCCGTTATCACTTGAAGGTTAAGAAAAAACTTCAAGATGATACATGTCGCTTATGTGGCATGGAAAAAGAAGATTCGGAAGACCTGTTATGCGAATGTCCGGCAAATATTAGTAAAAGATATAAGTTCTTCGATAGGGGGCTATTAGAACCCTCTGAAATCTGGAGAACAACTCCCAGTACGGTTATTCGCTTCAAGCGAAGTGTAATACCAGACTGGACTAATGCTATTGGTCATATCATAACGACCACTTCTAATAGTGGTACGTTATCCTGACTTAGCAAAATTAAAAAGGGCATATGTCACAAAAGATCAGAAAATTGGTCGCAGTGATAAAATACCCAACATGGAAAAAGAGGCTTTGCTTTTTATGCGTCAAAGCCAGTTGATCCGTTTTCAACTCGAAGGCATCGCATTTTTAACGGGAAACGTAATATGGGTGCCGTTCCTAAACCACGTGGTTATATTTTGATTAATTATTGTACCCACCTACCTTCTCGTTCCCTCACCGTTTTCAACCACGGTCTTTTCGTTTCGTCAAAAATGCAATTTTTCCCCCATAACAAGCTCAGATAACGTTATTATTATTTAAAAGTCAGTATATTTGCACCCTACACAAACGAGCAAGATTTTATTACTTTAGTGCGATATTTTATTACCTTATGTTTCTAAGGACCGCGCATTAGGCAAAAAGGGTAACAAACTAAAGGTAATGAGGCGGCTTTCATAAATTTAACGCTCATAGGGGGGAGGGGGGTCCTTGAGCGTTACGATATATAACACAGGTGAGGGGTGGAGGTGAGCTCAGCGTTACGTAACAAAAAATCTCTGAAGAGACTCTCCAAAAACGAGCATTTTTGTCAAGCAAAGCCTCTCGTAGCGTTACGTAATTCTTATGAGGGGATAGGTGTTGGCGTTACGTTTCGTTACATATGGGGGGGTGGAGGTACAAAAATTGGGTTTTTGCGTTGCGTAATTTATGGATGTCGCCTAAAATAAAAGACAGCTACGTGGTTGTATGCGTTGTTGCAGTGGAATATACAACCAAGAGCCGCAATGCATGTGTAATAGGGTGGGGAAAAGTGATCGGTTTTCCAGAACCAAGTTTTTTTGGTTCCTTTTGGGGCCCCAAACAACCCTAAACTTACCGAAAGTCGATTGGTTTTTTCTCCGCTTGGCGCATTGCATTTCAAATTTGTATGAAAATTTATATGGGAAAACCTACTTTTTGCATTTACCTTCCTAGAGAGTTCCTCAACAATGCTCTAATAATGCACTACAATATGGTAAAGTATAGTATTTTAGATGCCTAACAACTTTGCAGAAGACACTGAAGAGCTAGGATGTCCCTAAGAAGAGCTATAGCTGTTTAAAGTTGAGTAAGTCGATTTAAATGCAGAAAATCTTGTTTTCTGCCAACATTACCAATGTACCGGCGTCAGTAGGATTCCCATCAGAAGTAACCTGTCGTAACGAGTTTATACACTCAGCTGGATCAAGCAAACAAATTCAGGTCAATATTCTAGGTGTAGGTAAAATCTACAACATTCAGAGGTTACTTCTGATGGAAATCTGACTGACACCGGTACACTGGCAGTGTTGGCAGAAAAAATGATTTGCAACATAAATTTCGACATAATCAACTTTGAACAGCTCTAGTATTTTTTTTGGGACACCCTAGCTCTTTAGTGTCTTCGGCCAAGTTGTTAGGCATCAAAAAACCTACCATTTGAAGTCATAAAACCTATGGTTTGGGCCATTTTGGGCTCTTTAGAATGGATAATGCAGAAAAGTTGGTTTTTCGATACAAATCTCCATATAAATTTGAAATGCAATGCGCCAAGCGAAGACAAAAGCAATCGATTTCCGATAAATTTGGGATTGTTTGGGGCCTCAACTTAGTTCTGGCTTTCTGCTATCAAGTTTCGTTTTTTCCATATAACGATTCCCCACCCTAATGTGTAGCGACTCGCTACTAGCGAGATTTCACCCGCTGCATTTGTATTGATGTAGCGATCTGGTTTATTTCAGTCTCCTTTATTCACACATACGCAGAATTTCTTCCCCCCCCCCCTGTGTTGTTGACACTGGTGCAAAATTGTGTTTTCAATAACTCTACTAGCACAGAACGACATCGTTAGCCCATAGAAACATCTGTGTAAATTATCAGTCAGATCAAAAATAATTGATTGAAATGCTTGCACTATGATGCGTGGAATTGCACAGATTTTTCAGTTGATCCACCAGGGACATTTCAGCGGTAAAAGTACCGGGCAGATCCGCCTGCATCAACTAGCTTGGAGTATTGGAACCGAGCTGTGACAATTCCTTACCCTGATTCTCTTGTAAACTCACTGAAAACACGGTTTGGTGAAGATAATGCACCTGCCCACGCGTTGTCCTTGCTGCATCCCGCTAACGTAATACGCATGTCGTTGGAAGAGTTCAAGCGCAAAACCGAAGCATTCGTAAATTTTTATGAAGTTGACAATTTTGTTGGAGAGGCGGAAGTCTGTTATCAACATTGTAGCAGCATGAGAGCAGACTGTAAGAACTTGGAAGAGCTGGACCTTATAGACCTGCTTGCTGAAGCCCGTTCTTTCTTCCCTGCGACTGAGAAAGAAATTAGAATTGCACATGCTCTCCCATGAACAACATGCACGATTGAACAATGGTTCAACAGCGGTTGAGTGCTCTCTGCTTGCTGATATCGAATTTCTTTATTCCACCAGCTCACCTCGTTTTGACCTGGAAGCAACCTAACCGCTGTCAAAACCATTCTTCATTCCTCCGATTTTGACCCAGTACTAACCTGGCGTGCTGCCCGAAGCGCACTGTAAAATTTGTCAGCTTTAACCCGCCACCGCATTTGCTTAGTTGGTAAACAATTATCTGGAATCTCTTTCTCACTTGCGTCGTAAATTGTGATGTCGTTTCTTTATTCCTCGGTAGATTTGTCCGAACACAGTGGAACAAAGAAAATCGCTATTGTAATATACGATCTAAATTTAAGTATTCAAAAAGTAGAGTGTACTTTGGTTCAAATGTCAAGTGGGCCTAATGCCCAAACCCTTGTTATGTAAACATATACACAATTAACATATAAGCACAGACTAACAGACATAACACATCGAACAAATTTTCAATAAAATCATCGTTTGGATGATTCCAGTACTTTACGTTAGTAACACTAGCACCATCTGCTGTCGTGTTTGCACTGCGTCATGTATTTCGACATCAGCGCCAGCGTTACTGCATGTGTCAAATGGGGAACTACAAAATATGTATGAGATTGCATGACAGCGCCCCAGACGACGTTTTCGCGCGATGACTGTTATTCGATTAAAAATTTGAAATGAACGTTTTTTGTTGCGATGAAGCCAGGTTCCAGTGTTACGTCTGTTAGTCTGTGATATAAGGTTCGCAAGGTTTGCTGGGGAGTAAAATAAATAAGGTCGATCTCTTCGATTCAGATCGTCAGCGATAACGGACGTGTTTTAACTGTTTAAAAGAAAACCGAAAGTTTAAGAATAAAGATATAATTTATCAGTGGCGACGAGGTAAAAAAAAGTTTAAGTTTCGCGTGTGATTTTCGTTGCTGTTGCTGGACTGCGTTTTTTTTGTGTACGGGCGTTTGGCGGAGTTCTCCAGGAAGCCGATTCTTCACGGGAGCCTATTTTTGATCGGTAAGTGCGCAAGATAAAGAAAGTTTTAATGCAAAAGTAGAGCGCTATTGTTTTTTCAGAAAGAAAGTAGAGAATAGCATAATTGAAGCATTGTAGTATTGCGGTTGATGCATTGTACTATATAATTAGAGCATTGTAGTAATTGTTCTTTTGTCTTTTCTTTTGCATTATACAGCCGGTCACAAGTGACGCTTATATGCATCGGCTAAATTTTGGCATGCAATTTAGGGGATAGCAGGATACATCTGGACTATAACTGAACTTTCGGTTTTCAACAATTATTGGATTTTTGAATTTTTCGCAAAACGAAGCATCGATAAAGGAACCGATTTGGCTTGGCAAAAATCAAGAGAAGAACGCACTGAGAATAAAGGAAATTAACAATTATGATCAATAGCATTGGTTGTGAAGGTACGCTATATTATTTTTGTGTTATTCTCTCTGACATATATATTACTATTGCGATCCGGTGCAGGCATGGCGCTAATGGGCAGCGTTGATCCCTACGTCATTGGCACGTCTTTCTCCAATTATGTGGAGCGCTTAGATAATTTTTTCTCGTGTAATAATATTGAAGATGGCAAAAAGAAAGACATATTCATGAGTTTTTCTGGCATGCATGTGTTTGAGGATTTAAAATTGCTTCATCCAGGTACAGATTTAAAAACGCTTTCTTACGATACGATTACAAAAAACTCAAAGAGCGGTACGATAAAGTAGAGTCGGATACGGTGCTGAGGCATAGGTTTCGTTCTAGGAAGCAAGGTTCAGCTGAATCGGGTGAAAACTTTATATTAGCTGTTAAACTTTTGGCGGAGCAATGCGACTTCGGCGAGTTTCGTGAGTCTGCGATTAGAGACCAGTTGATTTTTGGTGTGCACGATAAAAGTTTGCAAGCTAAGTTGTTAGAAATTGACCTTACGCGAAGCGGAGAAAGAGATAAAAAACAAGGAACTAGTGATGTCTAGTAGTAGTGCTCTAAATTCGGAATACAATGGAAATGTTAATTCGGTTAGACAAAGATTGGGTAACAGAGATTCTAGGCAAAATGTACGATACAGCAATGATAGATACCGTAATAGATCCAGGAGAAGAGACAGAAGCAATCAGAGGTATGGTAGAGATTTGGATAGAAGGCAGAGGGGACGCAGAAACTCTAGTAGCGGAAGACATGTTGATTTCGTTTGCAATTTTTGTAAGCGAAAAGATCACATCCAAAAAAAATGTTTTTGGGTTAAAAAATCAACAGAGAAATTCTGTAAAGTTTGTTGAGGATGTCCCTAGCTCTGATAATATATATTTCACCTAAGACAAGTAAACGCAAACTTGTGGTAGTAAACGGATCTACCCTAGAAATTTTAGGAAGTATTTTGGTGCGAGCTATAATTAATGACAAGCAGGCTCTAGAAGAGTTCATTGTGCTCAACAGCGAACATCGGTTTGTTCCCTTGATGGGAAGAGATTGGCTTGATATTTTTTGTGATGGTTGGAGGCAGCGTGCCTCTAATATTTTTTTGATAAATTCAGTTCTGTCACCGACTTATGCAGAAAAAAACCATAAGCGAAATCAAATTCAAATATAAAAACATTTTTGACAAAAACATCTCTTCTCCCATTGTTGGCTTTGAAACTGATCTAGTGCTTCGTGAAGATGTTCCTATCTTCAAGAAGGCATATGAGGTACCGTATCGTTTGAAAGACAAAGTAAATAATTATTTGATTGATCTTAAAAAAAATAACATTATAACACCCATCAAAACCAGTTTGTGGGCATCTCCTGTTGTAGTTGTAATGAAAAAGGATAATAATATTAGGCTTGTTATTGACTGTAAAGCTTCAATTAACAAAGTTTTAATACCAAATTCATACCCGTTGCCTACAGCACAGGATTTATTCGCTTCCTTGGCAGGTTGTAAAATTTTCTGTCTCTGGATTTGTCCAATGCTTATACGTAGTTAAATTTATCTGAAGGATCACGCAAATTTGTCGTGATAAATACTACAAGAGGACTTTTCAGTTACAACAGACTTCCTCAAGGCGCTTCTTCAAGTGCTGCTATTTTTCAGCAAATTATGGATTCAATTTTGAAGGGACTTGACTCTGTCTACTGTTATTTAGACGATGTGTTGATTGCTGGTGAGGATTTTGAGGATTGTAAAAATAAGCTTTCTCTAGTCTTGGATAGATTACAGAAAGCAAACATAAGAGTTAACTTTGAAAAATGTAAATTTTTCGTTAACGAATTGCTTTATTTGGGGCACATCATTTCAGGTAATGGACTAAAAACAAATCCTGATAAAGTGGCAACCATACAACATGCTAAAGTGCCACAAAATATAGCTCAATTGAAGGCGTTTTTGGGCGTGATAAACTACTCTGGGAAATTTCTACCAAATTTATCATTAATTTTGAATCCCTCACACAGATCATTGACTAAAGAAGTTAAGTTTGTATGGAGTCCTGCGTGTGACGAAGCTTTCAGAAACTGTAAAGTTCATTTACTCAAAGCTGATATTTTAACATTTTATGACCCCAAAAAACCTATTATTGTGTGTACAGATGCATGTTCATACGGTCTGGGAGGTGTAATCGCGCATTTAATTGACGGAATTGCGAGGCCAATTATTTCACTAGTTTCTCATTGAATTCGGCGCAAAAATCATATCCTATTCTCCACCTGGAAGCATTGGCAATTGTATCAACTGATTCACTGATTATAAGCCTTTATTAGGAATCTTCGGAAAATCGAGACGTAATTCTATTTTTGTGACTAGACTCCAGCGATACATAATGGAGTTGTCCATTTACGACTTTGAGATCTTGTATAGACCATCGCAGAAAATGGGCTGATTTCTGTTCCAGGTTTTCGCTGGAAGCTGAGGTTCCAAACGCTATTGAGCCGAATTATGTAAATAGTTTGAATTTTTCCTCTGAGCTTCCTCTTAATTTCTCTATAATAGCTAGAGAAACTAAGATGGATGCATATTTACAACAAATAATGTATTTCACGGTTCATGACTGGCCAGAAAGAATAGAAAAGTCTCTAAGAAATATTTACTCGCAACATCAAGAGTTGGAAATTATGGAAGGTTGTTTAATTTTTCAAGAAAGAGTTGTAATACCATCTTCTCTGCAAAACAAAACTTTGAAACGTCTCCATGCTAATCACGCTGGAGTTATAAAAATGAAACAACTAGCAAGAAGATATGTATACTGGTTCGGAATAAATGCGGATATAGATGGTTATATAAAAAGTTGTGACGTTTGCGCAAAAATGGCTGTAGTTCCAGGTAAAAATATTACGTACCCTTGGGTTCGAACAACCAGGCTTTTCAGTAGAATTCACGCTGATTTTTTCTATTTTTAAAAGATACCTTTTTATTAATAGTTGACAGTTATTCGAAATGGTTGGAAGTGATTTGGATGAAGTATGATACAGAAGCTGAGAAAACAATTAAAGAATTCCAAAACTACTACAGTCGTTTCGGTTGCCGGATGTGGTAGTTACTGATAACGAACCACCATTTAATTCGCAATATTTCATACATTTTCTAGAAAGGCAAGGCCTTATTATCCGCAGAGTAATGGTCAAGCAGAACGATTAGTACGTGTGACTATAGAAATTTAAAAAAAGTTGTTGCTTGATCCGGGGATGAGGAGCTTGGCTCTTCAAGATAGATTAGACTATTTCCTATTTAATTACCGCAATAGCTGTCTAACTGAAGGGGGTGATTTTCCTTCGGAGAGGATATTTAATTTTAAACCAAAAACCTTGTTAGATCTGACAAACTCCCACAAACATTATAAAAAAATGTTGGTACCCTCGACAACTAATAACAAAGATAATTACACTCAATACGGAAAAACTCTCATGGATCCTTTCTTGAAATTAGTTGCAGGGGACAAGGTTTACTACAAAAATCCTAAACTAAATGAAACATAAAAATGGGTTGAGGCCAAATATATTAAAAGGATTTTTACGAATGTTTTCCAGATCTCGATCGGATCAGTCTTGGTCTCGGCCCACAAGGGGCAGATTAAACTCCCAAAGAAGTCTGAACACAGGCGCAATGTGGCGTTTCAGATGGTGGACCATACGGCGCGAACACTCAGTCGAGGCACGAAAAGGCGACATGAGGATTCCGAGGACGAAGAGCCGTTTCATGGATTTTCACCCGGCATGGAAACGCTACTGCCAAACAGAAGTGAAGTACACCCACGAGTATTTCAATCGAATACGCGGCAAAGTGCAGGAGTTTCAAATGGCTCCACTCGAAGTAACATTAATGAAGGATTGAGAAGATCTACCAGAGCTGTGAAGAAAAGATTTGATGGATGTTTTATATATTTCAAGTGATACTATATTTAACTTGAGTTCTGAAATTCATATGTAGAAGATAGATTGTAAAATGTATTTTATAGTGCAAAATTTAAATAGATATTGAATTAAGTTCAATCTTGAGAGGAAAGGTATTGTAATATACGATCTAAATTTAAGTATTCACAAAGTAGAGTGTACTTTGGTTCAAATGTCAAGTGGGCCTAATGCCCAAACCCTTGTTATGTAAACATATACATAATTAACATATAAGGTTCGCAAGGTTTGCTGAGGAGTAAAATAAATAAGGTCGATCTCTTCGATTCAGATCGTCAGCGATAACGGACGTGTTTTAACTGTTTAAAAGAAAACCGAATGTTTAAGAATAAAGATATAATTTATTAGCTAGGTAACTGACTGACAAAGACTATCTAACGAATTTTGCACGCTTGAAAAAAAAAAATTTTTTTTGACCGGAAGATTCATTGAAACAAATTATTTCACTTTGTCTGAGTTGTTGAACACCACTATTGGTGGGATAGTAATTTCAAGTTTCCGTAACAGATCATTTGTAATTTTTTTTTTAATAAATCCACACTCTTCAGCTTAGTTAGAACGCATACTTTTAATATATAGTTGAACCTTGAAACCAGAAATTGCATGACCTCTAAGCTAGTGATCTCAATTTCAAAAGCTGAAAGCTAGAGATGGTCGGGTTTGGCATTTTTCAAACCCGTACCCGACCCATACCCGAATTTTTTTTTCCCGAAACCCGAACCCGAAACTTTGTTTTTCGATCAGACCTGAACCCGACCCGAACCCGAAAATTTTATTTTTGTGAAACCAGAACCCGAGATTTTTTTTGAGGGGTAGATTTTTTGTACCAATTTGAGGCTGCACTGAAGCTTTGGGCCTCGAATGGTATTGAAATGCTAGTGTTTTTGCAGTTGCATGAAATTAGACATCATCATCTTACAAAAATGCTTATTTGATATAGTCGGGTTTCGGGTTTTCAGACCTAAACCCAACCTTTTTTAAACCCGAACCCGAATTTTTTTTTCCCACCAAACCCGAACCCGACCCGTACCCGACGCCTTCAAAAATTTTCAAATCCGAACCCGACACTTTAAAAAATTTACAAACCCTAACCCGACCCGAACTCGACGGATACGGGTCGGGTTCGGGTTTGAAAACTCGAAACCCGACCATCTCTACTGAAAGCTTCGTTGCAGACCAAGGAGGAGATACTAATATTAAATAAACGGAAACTTTAAAAAATAAATTTAACAAAACCTGTATGAACATCACGTAGAGAAAAATTAACTTGTTTAAATATATCCTGCAAGTAAAAATGTTTCCATCCAACATTCTGAGTTTGCTCGATACAGATTTTTAATACAGATTTTTTGGCCCAAAATACAGATATACAGATGTTTTTAAAGAAAAATACAGATATAAATGTGGCAACCCTGCCCGTATCCCAGCACGCCACGATGAACTGCACTCACTGCCCTGTGGGAGTTTATTTTTGTAACTGAGAGAGTGATCCCTTCACGCACACTGTGTATAACGACTTATTATATCTACAGCGACGGAAGCGATGAGACACTTCAGTCGGTTGCCAAACCCCAAATGTGTATAACGGAAGTGCTCCGTTGAGCTATATTCACTTTACGAACTAATTTCATTTTTGTCATATGACTTACATTTTAAGTTTAGTAAAGCGGGTAATGTATGTAGTTTTTCGAGAAGAGACCACTCTCTCAGTTACAAAAACAAACTCCCACAGGGCAGTGTGTGCAGTTCATCGTGGCGTGCTGGGATACGGGAACACAATAGTAGAGGGTGATTCGTCTTTGGCTTAGAATGAGTTATACCTTTCCCAGTAGTTTAATTGGCCGAAACACCTTGTCGGAGACAACGGAGATTGCGGGTTCGAGTCCCGTCTGGACGAGGGAAATTTTTTTTTCTAAGCCTAAAAGTCACACCTTCTATTCCCGTTCATTTTTGCATTCTCGAAAAACTACATACATTGCCCGCAATACTAAACATACATGGGACTGTTATGCATTTATGGGCAGTTCATGTAGGTATTGGTATTTGTATGCTGTGGTTTATGACAGGAGTATGTGTTTTTTTGTGAAATGTTCATGGATTATTGTGTAAGGGTATTTGTACGTTTGGTGTGTTATATACTATGGCTATAGCAGAATTAAATCTTTACACCCACCATAGTCCCACGGCAAGCCTACGTTTGTGCACTCAAGCACATACCCTTTAACTTTTTTCCCTGTCGGGGACATGTTACCACTGCGACCAGTATTTAGATCTATTGTGGTGTGTCCTCTTTTGCTGTATACCTTTTTGAAAGATATTGAACACTACATTTTTTTTAGTGGACAACATCTTGTATTAAGGCTTTATCCCAATCTGGTATTATTTTGCTTAGAAACTCTAAAACTGTTTTAGGAGAACTAGCCCATATTTCCGAAGGCTCTATAAGCCCCTTCCCAAGGAACTGACGCCTTCTGTGAAATATTGCCACGCACTCACTCAGCAGATGTTGAGAGCTTTCACTCTCTATACTACAAAACCTACAGTCATCATCATCTAGTTTTCTTATTTTTTGAGGTGGTACTTGCATGGACAATGACCAGTAATCAGTCCAGTGTATGTGCGTAAGTCTTTTTTAGAAAGATTTAGCAGTTTCCGTGTAATAGATAGATTTGGTTTGATGAACCGCTTGGCTTGCCGAGCTGTCGTGGTGCCATTCCAATTCAGCAGCACCTGCTCTCTTTTCCATTCCTTCAGTGCCATATTGAGAGAACTGTTGGAAACACCACAGAACGGTTCAGGGCCAATAAATTCATCGCTGACCCGAGTCTGGCTAACTCGTCTGCTTTTTCATTTCCTTCAACACCGCAACGCCCCGGAACCCAGTCCTTATTGCATTTAGCCAGTTGCTGAAGCATTTTTACGTAATCTCAGACCAATTCGGAGGAGCAGCAAACAGATTTCAGAGCGTTCAAAGCCGCTTGACTGTCAGAAAACATGCATATATTAGCATAACGATAGTTTCTTTTTAAACAAATTGCTGTACATTCTAAGATAGCGTATATTTCAGCTTGAAAGACTGTGGGCCATTTTCCCATTGCTACTGAACAATTCACTCTAGGACCTGTGATTCCAGCACCTACCCTGTTTCCTAATTTCGAGCCATCAGTATAGAATATTATAGAGCCGTCTGGGGTGCTGGGACCTCCTCGTTCCTATTTACTACGATTTGGTTCGAATACAGTAAATAAATGATTAAAGTCGTATTTCGTAACCATCAAATCTTCATTTTTTAGTATATTGAAGTTATAATCTTTCAAAATACTCAGGTGACCATTTAGATCTCCATCAAGCAGCCTAGTCATGCGACTGAGTCTTAAGGCAGATTTACCTGCAACCAGTACAACTTCTTGTGATAGTGGTAGTAAATTGAGTAGTTCGTCTAGGGCCTTAGACGGGGTGGTCCTCATTGCACCAGTTACCGCCATAGCGTCAAGCCTTTGTAATTTTTTAAGTTTAATTTTCGCACTTTTTTGTTTGGCTTTCGGCCACCAAATTAGTGCTGCATACGTTATTCGAGGTTTTATTATAGCTGAGTAGATCCAGTGTATCATGCTTGGTTTGAGACCCAATTTTTTAGCAAAAGTTCGCTTGCAGGCCCAAAAAGCACAAGTAGCTTTATTAAGGATTTGCTCCAGATGAGCATTCCAGTTTAGTTTACCATCCAAGATCACTCCTAAGTATTTAGTTCCATTGGAAAACGTTAGAGGACTTCCATCTAAGTAGAGAGTATTGAGCTGAGTTTTCCTCTTTTTTGTGAAAGTTACTATCGTTGTTTACAAGGGATTAATATTTAACCTTTCTTGTGGACAACCTTTGACAGCTATTACATATATTGAAGAATCAACTAATTTTACAGTAATTACACGTTTTGAGAGCATTTCAACAATCCAATTCACCAGGCAACCTTCGAATCCATGCCTTTTCATAGCTTTCTCTATTGAAACATATGTTGCATTGTCGAATGCTCCTTTAATATCCAAGAATGCTGCTAATAGTATTTCTTTTGCTTCGAAAGTCTTTTCTATTTTGTTACCAAAGTGTGAAGTGCAGTAACTGTTGACTTTCCACTTTGATACGCAAATTGCATTCTATTCAACGGTTTTTTACAAAGTAGAACCCTTTTAACATATTCATCGACGAGTTTCTCCATCACTTTTAGGAAAATTGAAGGATTTGTTATTTCTATCGAGTTCAGATATATTTGTTATCCGTTTGTTATAATCGTTTGATCGGGAATCAAATTAAGAAGAATTGATCATGACCATTCATGCTTAGTTCTCCTCTATAATGATATCTAAAGAGATGACATGTGAATTTTTATACCTAAAATGTTTGTTGGTGTCCAAGAAAGACGTCTGAGAAGAAGTAAATGCTTTAATCTACAAAACTACGTAGAAATTTAAAAAAAAATAATGCATAAGTCACCTCCTAATCGATGTTTAAACCAATGAAATGCCGCCTTTCTTCCAGCCAAATGTCCCAAGATCTAGTTTAGGAAAAATTTAATCGAATCCCGTAATGTTTTTACCATTCACAAAACTACGAGAAAATCAAAACCGTAATTTTTTTGCTCGACTCGCACTAAATCAAAACATGGATTTTACTGCAATAAAATATTTGCAGATGTTGAGGGAACAAGGAACATTTTATTGAAAAAAAAAATCATGTCATCGCTTAGAATTTTGATTTAGAGGTCAATTAAAAAAAAAAGTGGAAGAGGTTGTTTTTAAGAAACGACCGCAAGGTTAACGTAGAATTACGGCAGCCTGTTTTATGTCAATAATTTTTTGCAATAGCTTCGGAACTACACTCGATTAGGGTTAATCATTTTAATGGTGTGAAGCGATATATTTTTCCGTAAATGTTTCGTATATTATTTTTGCTTTAAAGGAATGGAAAAATAGGTGTGACTAAATTATTTCCAGTTATACCATTCTACAACGTTCGAAAAAAATACATCTCATTCATTCTGGCTCATCGCGATCATTTGATAAGCTCCACCTTTATTTTTAGTTTTAAAGTTTTTTCTCAGTTTCGTAGCACGGGTGTACAAAAATGATTTCTTGTGGACATTCTGTCGAGCCGGACCGATAGCACTCTCATGAAGGCAACAGAATAACATGTATTGTGTCGCGTTGCGCGGCTTGGAAGGAAAAAATGTTTCCTTCCCCGTGTCGCATGGAAGCAGATTGTTGCGTTTTTGATACTGCCGACGGTGGACATTAGTATGAAGGTGGAAATTCTGATGTGATGTCAAGCAATAACCGTCTTCTTCAAGACGTTACATCCTTGTTAATGAAGGGTTATGAATTTTCTAAAACGGACTCAGCACCGTGAGCATAACAGTTGCAAATTTCATTCAATTATCGCATAAATGCTTCATGGTCCAGATAAGGATAACTGCAAAAACAGGTGTGACTAAAGTCGCATTGAAGCAGATTGTTGCGTGTTTGATACTGCCGACGGTAGACATGAGTATGAAGGTGGAAATTCTGCTGTGATGTCGAACTATAACCGTTTTGTTTTAAGACGCAATAGCGTAAGTGCTGCATTTCTGTTATCCGCTGCCCTCCAGCACTAGCACAAGTATATATTACAATCGGCCACCAACACATTCTTGAGGCAATGTTGAATTTTTCTTGTCTTGCGAATGCTGAAATTAGCGGTTTCCGTCTGTTACACATGATGAAAAATCTTAACTACTTCAATCACATAATTGTGGAGCAACAACAGGTGCTATTATATTTGACAACCGTAACAATCTGGCAAGTTTGTTCAATTATCATCATTTTGGATAACCTTTCGCCGATGATTCTAGTTCTCCCGTTTTCTTTGATAGAATTGCCTGCCATTTCCAATAATTCTGCAGCTACCAAAAACTCCATAACAGCCGCTAGATAGTCAGGTGCTTAAGTATCAACGCGCCCAGCGCGATCAGCCAGAAATTGAAACCCGGCTTTTCTTTCTTCTCCACGATCAGCAACCAACGTCCGGCTGGTATCGGCACAATCATGAAATGAATTATACATAAAACACAAAGCGCGCATTCTTAGTCAACTAGGTATATTCTGTCGACCTTCTTAGGGAAAGAAGCATCGTGCGACCAATCAGAGGTCGACATTTGCGTTTCGACAAGGCTTGACAATTTTCAATAGTACAATCGTTCAAACAATCAGATTACAACTTTCTGCATATGGACGGGTGCTTGGTTGATTCTCCAATCGATTACTGCAAAAATGACGAAAATTGGTTGGAAACTGACTGAGCTTAAAACGGTTGAAAATGGACAATTTTGGTGACGCTCTCGATGTTTTTGGTTTTTGAAATTGGATCCCTGTAATGAAATTGGTCCTCTGTATATGTTGCCGTAAGACGTAATTCTACGTCAAAAGTCAAAATTTTGCATGTATTATATTTATCTACTATATAAAAATGTAATTCCGTAACGCTCGATCTTATTGAGATTATTCCCTCAGTCTCTGAGATGTCCGTGATTCTAGGAAGGATAGGATTGTATGCGTGGTGGGAGATATGTTAATAAGAAGGATGATTGTCCTAAATCAAAAATAATAAGCGGTGACATGCAGGTTTTGCCTTTCTCCCAGGCTATCTAAACCCACCACACGCCCGCGTGTGTGTTTCAAGCAATGCCACCGGGGGTATTTTTTTTGCCCTTCCAGTGGCAATACAAAACTGAAACTTACAGTGTCCCGAATGAAACGCCACATCGGCAACTTCGGGAGCCCTCGGCTCGAGTGTTTTGACTTCGTGAATGCACGTCGAATGCCCTTTAGCTAAATGGGGGCGAACACGCGTTTCCTCGAACACGATGTGTGTTTTGTTTCTCTTTCTCATCCCATTCGTTCATTACCACTACATACAAAACAAGTGGGATGAGAATGGTTCATTGACTTAGTTGAGTTGAAAGTTTTGATAAATAATAACCTGTTTTGATTTTGCTCCAGAAGTACTATGTCGGAAGGAAAACGTGCTAAGTTGTCAAAGGATACGGTGAAGGTTATCACCGATTACTTTACGAGGGAAGGAGACAGATCTTTTCCACGGTGTAGTTTATGTTTAAAACAATTAACTGTTGACAAATTTTATAACTTGAGAAGGCACTTACAATTAGTGCATGCTGACGTGTTTAATGAAACGATTGCAAATGACGAAACACGCCAAAACATTCCATTAAAACGGAAGATTCCCGCAGTTTCCGTACCGATTGATAACAAATTGCTTATCGAATATTGTGTGGAAATGGTAACGGAAGGAGGGTTGGCATTTAATATGCTTGATCAACCTGGCCTAGCTAACTTGCTTGACATGCTTACAAAAGCGTTGAAGGTCCCCAGCATTAACCGTAAGACCATTCCAGTTGAAGTTGAAAAAACTGCGTTAGAATTTAAAAAAGAAATAATCAGGGAATTGAAAGGAGGGATGTTGTGCGTGAAGGTCGATTCGGCTACACTGAAAGGGAGAAACCTCATTAGTATTTGCGTGCAATTTATAGAAAAGGCAACGTTTGTCCTGCGAACTCTAGCAGTTATCGATTTTGATGCTCCGCAAACTGCTGAAGCTTTGAAAGATGAGATTCTTCGGGTAATGAACGATTTTGAAGTTGACGTCAAACAAACATATTCGGTGACAACAGACAATGGCGCAAATTATTTAAAAGCCGCTAAATTAATCTGTGAAGCCCAAAGACGAGATGACGATATCGATTATGATTTGGAAGTTGGAAATTTGGACGAAAATATCGATTACGACGAAAGATTGGAAGAGGAAAAATGCTTAGATGCGATTACAAACGCTATTTCAGATAGCGTGAGATGTGCAGCACATACGTTGCAGCTCTGCGTACACGATTCAATAAAGAAACTAAGTTTGAAGCCGTTTTTGGACAGAATAAAAAATACTTCGAAACAGCTTCGAACGAAACAGTAAGTATTATGAAGAAAATATAATTAGACGACGAGATGACGATATCGATTATGATTTGGAAGTTGGAAATTTGGACGAAAATATCGATTACGACGAAAGTTTGGAAGAGGAAAAATGCTTAGATGCGATTACAAACGCTGTTTCAGATAGCGTGAGATGTGCAGCACATACGTTGCAGCTCTGCGTACACGATACAATAAAGAAACTAAGTTTGAAGCCGTTTTTGGACAGAATAAAAAATACTTCGAAACAGCTTCGAACGAAACAGTAAGTATTATGAAGAAAATATAATTATTATGTGACGTCCGCGTGTGTGTGGGGGGGGGGGGGGGGGTGTATGTCTATATCAATGTGTATATGTGAGTGATCAGGTTAATGTGGTTGTGTGTAAACTTAAGTTTTAGAAAAAATGAAACAATCACTCTTTTAAGCCTATCTATGTTTTTTGATTGGATATTTTCCAGCTATGAGATAGATCTCAAATTTATTTGTTCAAATAAATATGATTCAGACGTATTGAAAATTCCTTGAAAACTCTAACTGTTGAACAGTTCCACAGAGAGTGTCCCAGTTATATTTTTTTAATTGTCATTTTTGATTATGCTGAAACTTTGCATAGACGTTTCTATGGGTAAAAGATGTCATTCTGTGCTTTTTTTGTGAAGCATGTCTTATTTTTGGGAAGCTATTTAAAAATGCTGTTTTGGCAAAGTATTGATGACTATAAATATTCTAAGAGCCAAAACGGTTTGTTTACCCTGTGTGACGTCTTCAGCAAAGTTGCGGATAATAATTTTGTCTTTGTGTATTCCAATCAAACAAACCGTTTTTGATGTAAAAATATTTCATAATCACCAATAGAGCACTCTATTCTTGATAAAAAAAATAAATTAAATAAATGTCGAAAATAAACTATTTTAAAATAATTTTTTTTTTTGTAAATTTTTTTTTGAAGAGTGTATATTTTTTTCAGAAAGTCAATATTGTTATTTACAACTTTGCCACAAACGTCAAACCGATTAAACAAACCGTCTTGGCTCTAAAAGTATTTGTAATTGAGTTCCGAATCGGAATGGAGCACCAAGGCCTTGCTGTGCTTTTACTCTGTCATAATTTAATTAAAACGATTTTTTAATTTGAACAATTTAAAAAAAACACTGCTTCACAACTTTGTTTTACTCTTATCGTTATTCGAAAAGGTTTAAAACTTTAAACCTCATGTACTACTAGTCCTAGTCAAGATGATTGAAAACCCGTCTAGTGGAATAACAACTGAACAAAAATATTAAAGTCACTCAAAACAAAAAAATTGCAGGGTGCTGGCTTAAATAATATCGATTTACTGTATTCATTTTACTCTTTTTAACTAGAATATGTTTTTCTTTATACATTAAGACTTCGTCGTATTTTCGAACAAAGCGGAGTGAGCGTACCTAAATTAGACTGCGAGACACGCTGGAATTCCGCTTATATAATGCTGGAGTATTTTGCTACAAACGAACAATTTCTCAGAGATCTGATAGAAGACAACAGCCAAATTCAATTGACTGAAGAAGATTGGCAATTCATAAATGAATTTGTTAAGTCGTTCAATCCTGTTTACACCGCAACTGTTCGCTTGCAAAGTGAAACACTAATAATGGGAGATTTCTTCTTTATTTGGTTGGACTGTATATTACATTTGAAGGAAATAAAAGGCAGCAAAATGGCTAGTGCTTTAGTGTTGGCTATGCATACGCGTCAGGCAGTGTTATTTGAAGGAAAAGCATTTCTAGCAGAGATGTACCTCGATCCTCGCATTAATTTTGTCAAGTCGAAATTCCTTACAGAAGAACAAAAAAAGATAGGCGTACAGCACCTAATGACAATCTGGAACAATATCAAAACAGACTCGAATGAATTAGAAACATCCTGTGACAGTCCAACTACTTCAAAAACTCCAGTTACACGCGTAGAAGCAATGCTCCAAGAAATAGATTCTTCAACCGATCAGTCAATAGAAACAGTTGAGACAAAATTCAAAAGTATCTCGCTTCGTCATCGAATGCCGTCATCAGAGTTGGTTATGCAGTATTACTGGAACAACAAAAGAACCGAACCAATCTTGTATTCTCTGGCACAAGTTGCACTTGCGGTGCCTTGTACTCAAGTCTCGGCTGAGAGATCATTCAGTGCTTTGGGATAAGTGCTGACTGACAAACGTTTGCGGTTAAGTAACCAAAACCTTTCCAACATTTTATTCGTTAAACTAATTAGTGAACTTTTTGAAAAGATTGATAGCTCATTACAGAAATAATTTTTCATTGTTCTTTTGTTTTCAGAGAAATACATCAGTTTTATACAATTCGTGAATTAAACTAATTATCCTGTAGTTTCATTCTCATACAAAACAAAAGTCGCATTGAATCAGCCCGGTTTTTCTCTTTTAGCATACCTTTTTATATGTTGTTTCCTTGAATTTGAATAATACGCGAAGAAAACGTATTGTCATGATAATATTTAGTAACACTTCCTTGCACCCCGAAATATATTAACACATCAAAACGAGTCCAATATTTGAAAACATACAAGTGATAATTGAGCGGTCGGAGTTCGAAGCGATTTTACGATATGTTTTAATGTAAACTACATAGAGTAACCCAAAACCACTTTCCAACTTTGTCACTAATAGCAAAGACGTCAAACGCCAAGCTATGCGAACAAAAAATTTGGCAATCAGCGCGTAAGTATATTCAACAAAAAAATCTTGTCGGAGATTACTGGTAATCAAACCGCACGGATTTTACATTTTCCAGCCACACGCTCGTGATTTTATTTTTCCCCTACATTTGTTTTGCAACACATTCTATCGACAAATTTTGTATAAAAAACAAATTCGAGGTGTTTTTATGCCATGGCTGCCGTCAAATCATCTAGTATTATACCATAACGATCTCACAGTGGCGACCGATTCGTCTGTAAAACAAGCTTGAGTGCCTTCCGAAACAGCAAGCCCTCGGCTGCACGGTGAACCGAAGTCTAAAACACTCGGCTCTCGGGCTTGCCGACGGCGTCGCGTGTTCGGTCCTAAGCCAGCACGGGAGTGGAAATCAAAATACCCTCTGTGGCGTGTTTGCTAGCGGAGGGGCCTCATGTGTATTAGAGTGCTGTGTTTTCCCCATGCCTGCTTTCTCCTAGAAAGGTATAGCAATCACTTGCAAAACCAAAAGTATAAAAGTGCTCCAAAGGGCCGAATGGCATATATCACTCGACTCAGCTCGACGAGCTGAGCATTTTCTGTATGTGTGTGTGTGTGTGTGTGTGCGTGTGTGTGTGCGTGTGTGTGTGCGTGTGTGTGTGCGTGTGTGTGTGTGTGTAAGTGCATATGTTTATTCTCACTCACTTCGCTCAGAGATGGCTGGACCGATTTTCATAAAATTAATTGCAAATGAAAGGTCTTGTTGTCCCATAAGACCCTATTGAATTATTGTAATCGGATTTTAAGTTTAGAGGTTATGTATAAAAATGTAAAAATCATGAACAATCATTCTATCTAGAACTACACGGCCGATTTGAACAAATTTAGTTTCGTGTTACGTGTTCTGAAGACTGTTTAATCTCACTCATGTTTCTCAGAGATGGCTGGACCGATTTTCATAAAATCAGTGTCAAATTGAAGGTTTAGGTGCCCCATAAGACCCTATTGACGTGTTTTGCATTCGGACTATTACTTTGCCTGTTATGTTTAAGAATGTGAAATCCAGCTATGAAAAGAAATATATTCCGAAAACTTCTTGAACTCACTCACTTTTCTCAGAGATGGCTGACCCGATTTCCACAGAATTAGTGTCAACTAATAAGTCTAGCTGCCTCATAACATCCAATTAAATTTTACTGTAATCGAAGTGTAACTTTGTCTGTAAAGTACCGAAATGTGAAAATCACGAAACTTCATTATCTCAGAAACTACACAACTGATTTGTTCAATATTATTATCAGATGAGCGGGCTAGTTAAGGGATACCTGATGAATTTTGATTGAACACTCGTTTTCAAAGTTTGGCTGCCCTATACGTTTCCTTTTCATTCGATTATAATCGAGCTTAAGCAACCGTTATGTATTAAATTGTTAATAAAACAACGAAAGTCTATTATCACAAAGATTACATGACTTATTTGAACATAACTAGTGTCATACGAACGAGTCATCTCTCAAACTTACAAATAACAAACTTCATAACAATTTGATATGTGGCTCAAAAGTTATGGAAAGAAAAGAAATTCCAAGACTATTTGAAACTATACCTGCTTTGATTGATATATGTGGCCTCAATATAATTTAAATGTAGTATCGTACTATTTGAACGTTCCAAGTTCATTGATTCCTTGCGATGTGTTTAAAGTCGGCAAATGCACGACGAATCGGCCATATGATATGATCAATAGAGTGAGACAAAAAATAAATGTTAGCTCCCATGCACTTTTCGTGTTCCCTGTGGGTCTCATAACAACTATGTTAATTTTCAGATCGATCGGTGAAACGCCCGATTTGCGCCCGATTTTTAAAGTTTCCATACGATTTTATATGGGAAATTTCACTTTTTCAAAACTTATTCTCTAGAAATTCCCAGTTGGGTTCTGAAAATATATCGATACATGATATTTGTAGAAAATTTTCCTGGGAAAAACTTTTCTGAAGACCGTAAGGCGCTACGATGCTTGTAGAAACAGCTATTCACACCAAACTGATTGATTGATCTCCCAGATGGTCTCGAGGTACGATGCTGCCCTAACAAGCCAGTCGTCGTAGGTTCGAGTCTCGTCTCGGGAGAGACTGTTAGTGCCAGTAGGATCGTAGCGCTAGCCCCGCAATTGTCCTGTACACTAAATAGTCGGCTGCGAAGTCTGTGTATAAATAAACAGAAGGTCAAGTTCCGAATCGGAACGTAGCGCCAAGGCTTTTGATTGAATGTCTGACGGACGGCTCACCATTGAAATTTTCCAGCAACACTGCTACAGCATGCTGCTATTGCAGACTTGCCTAAGTATGAGAAATAATTTCGCGTGGAATTAATTTTCAAAGTGTGATTTTCGCTCATAGTATCTTCGGGGAAGCCTCCAAGATAAATTTAAGCGATATCATTTCTTATCACATAGTTGAGTTTACAACAGCAGCACGCTGCAGCAGTATTGCTAGTAAAATTCAATGGTGAGCAGTTCGTCATATATTCAATCAGTCTGGGGTGAATATCTTTTTTCACAAACAAGGTAGCGCCTTGCAGTCTTCAGAAGAGTTTTTCCCAGGAAAATGTCCTATAGATAGCATGTATTGATATATTTTTGGGAGCCATCTGGACATCTCTATAGAAAAAGTTTTAAAAAAGTGGTTTTTCACATATAAAATCGTATGAAAGCTTTAAAAATCGGGCGCAAATCGGGCGTTTCACCGATCGATCTGAAAAGTTACACAGTTGTTATAGGACCCATAAGGAACACGAAAAGTGCATGGGAGCGAAAAAATAACACCATCGCTTTTTTCCCATATAACCGTGTCCCAGTCTAATGATCAAAGTCAAATAACAAATCGTTTGAAATGATTGGTTTTATCGAAATGACAACATCTTCGACTTTTGGTTTCTGTACATCGCCTAAATTCTGAATATATTCATATTGGGTGGTATTCGGCCATTTTCAGCAGGTTTTCTGGCATCAATCTAACACCGGGAATACCCATATCGGGAGGTATTTAGTTAGTTTGGTTGTTTTCCAGAAAATAAGAGTGGTCGTCTTCAAATTCAAATGGTGTCCAGGGTCAATGTTTGGTTTCTATGCATCATTTCGATTACGGAAATATCCATATTGAGTATTATTCGGTAATTTTCGACTGTTTCCTAGAGGTTGTTAGCTTATTGCATCATTCTGGTTCCAGAGATACTCATATTGGATGGTATTTGGCATGGGCGGAACTACGGGGGGGCTTCAGCCCCCTCTAGAAAGTGTTTAGCCCCCCTAGAATTTTCCAGAGAATGATTGTATTCCATATAAATACATTCCATACTACTTATCAAAGCATCAAAATCAACACAAATTGAGATGTCGTCATTCATTCGCTGAGAACTAGTTCTGCACCCAGGATTGTTTCTCAAGCCTAGCTCTCTTACTCATCTTACCAGTCAGACAAGAGCTGTAGTAACTCGTGCTGTATCAAGAAGTTGTCGCCATTTCACTCGGTTTTGGGCTGTGTTTCACCAGTTCCTGCGCCCCTTACTTTCTGGTGCCGGTAAGGTTTGCTGAAGAGAAGTGATTTCACAGGGTTGTCGTCCGGCATCCTTACGACGTGACCGGCCACCGCAAGCTATTGTCTTTCACCAGGTGCGCAATGGGGTTCTCTCCAAGCAGCGCTTGTAGCTAATGGCTCATGCGCTGTAGCCGTTATCCGTCGTCCGTTTGTACTCCACCGTAGATAGTCCACAGCACCTTCCGTTCGAAAACACCAATAGGACTTTCGTAGAGGACTACCGTTTATATCAGGGTTTTGTATTTTTTTGTATAGAAGTAGTCATGTCCGATCAGCACTGTGATTGGTGCGTACGTATGTAATGTCTGTGAAGAACCGGCCGTCGATGAGAACGTGGTCAATTGTTTTGCTGTACGTTGGTCGAGGAAAGGAGGGACTTTGGACTGCCAGCCCGTGGGAAGCTGCGAAGTTGGTGCATAACTGGCCGTTGTCGTTCGTCACGGTGTACAGGCTGTGCGGGCCGATCACCGGCTTATATAAGTCTTTCCTTCCGTTCATGTCCCCAATGACGATCTTGGTGTCTCTACGTGAGCAGCTATCGTAAAGTTTCTCCAGCTGTGCGTAGAACGTTTCTCAGGTCTTCCTTCGTGAGGGCAGTGCACATTGGGAATAGTGTAGTTGTAGAACCAGCCTTTTATTCTCAACAAACACAACCTGTCGCTGATTGCCTTCATCACACGACTCTGCATCCTGCACAGCACTATAAAACCGCTACCAAGCTCATTGGTTGTGCCACCGCTTTGGTGGTACTGTCACAAATCCACCGTACCTTCTCTCCTTTCAGGCAAAGCTCCTGGAGCGCAACGATGTCGAACTGGCGAGATTCTAGCTGATCCAGCGGAATCCAGTAGACATCCGTGGCGTTGAGCGATCTACTGTTACATGTACCGAGCTTCTAATCGTCGTCCTTATTTCGTCGGCTAGGTCATTGCCTATTGTTCCGGTTCGTTTTGAATTCTTGATTCTTCGTAGTATGTTTATTTTAGTATGCTGCCTTACTAGGGCTGCGATGCCTAGTCTCGCGACGGGGCTGCCGCCATAGGTGTAGCTGGCGAGACACCGCATTTCATAGTTCAGCCGTTCTGTCCGGATCAGTCGCTGTTGAGCCGCCCCTAGCCTGTGAGGTTCAGACAAGCTGCTCTCTAAGGAGAACAACTACCCCTTTTCTGTCAGCATACGACCAAGTTCCCACTGGTTCACCGGTTTTCCTTTGGTATCACAGTCGGTAACACGTGGGGATAGGAATAGGGCATTATGTCTTGAACCACACTGGGGTCTATTTTATTCCAGCTAGTACGGGTGTGCTGTTAAAAAGCACTACCCAGCCATTTACCAAACCTGGCTCTCCTCAATATCATATCAGTGTTGCTAAAAGATGTTGGCGTTGACGCTGTGTTCAAGATATTTAGTACATCTTCGGAGATTCTATCCCGAAGTGATTTTTTTTCTGTTGTTACGACACTATTTTAAGCGTTATTAAATAAGCATATTAAAACTCCTTTTTCCGTTTTTTTTTTAAATTACATACATGAAAACTAGCCCCCCTAGAAATTTTCCTAAGTTGCGTATTTGGTTATTTTAGGCTGTTTTTCACAAACCGGAAGTCGCCATCTTGGATTTCAAAATGGTGTTTAAGATCATTTCTTTCTATTAAATACCCGCATTTAAAAAATAAGAACCTGAACATTAACAAACATTTTAATGAAAAAAGAATCATATGTCATCGCTTTGAATTCTGATTTAGAGGAAAATTCAGCACAAAAAATCATAATTTTGCATGTTTTACGTAGTTTTGTGAAAAATATCTCAAGTTTTAGTTATCAGATACCTATTATTTTTTCTCAGATGTCTTTCCTGAACATCAGCAAACATTTTCATTTAAAAAACCTACATGTTTTCGCTTATTTTTTTGATTTAGAACGATTCAAAATGATAATGATTCCTGTACACCCCAGAGACGGAGGGAATAATTTCAATAAGCTCAAGCGTTACGGAATTCCATTTTCATATAGTAGAAGACTAGTTGAATGTTTCCGGCGATGCTCGGGATCAAAGGTTTCAAAATTAGGAATCATTTTTCATAATTCATTGCAATATTAGCACAACTCACTTCAAAAATATTTCACATCTTATACGTCCATCATCACTTTAAGTAGGGGTAAGTGGGGTAAGACCGCCCTCTTAACCAATTATGTTTATAGAAAAAAAGTTGCGGCTGCAATTTCATTTTTTCTTCGCTAAGAGGTTCTTCTATTAAATACCCGCATTTAAAAAATAAGAACTGAAAATGTTTTTTTATTTTCCAGCTTTTTTTTTCAATTTTAAAAATTCATTGAAAATGTGCAGATCTTTTTCATGCGGGGTAAGCCCGCCCACCAGCGGGGTAAGATCGCCAATCCTCAAAAAATGGATAACAAATATTTTTTAGGGCCAAAACAGTTGATTTTATCGGTATAGTGTTTTTGACAAAGTTCTAGATGGTATTTTTTCTTTTTTTTATAAAATATACACTGTGAAACATTTAAGAAAATTTTTTTTTTCTAAGTTTTGACTTTTTTGACGTGGGACTACGTCTTCGTTTTCTATACTGCGATGCATTCTGTAAAATTGGAAATGAGCTGGCAAATTGTGCGTCAGATTTCAAATGTTAATAACAGTATAACCACATGATGGATAACAATAACCAATATGTTGTTGGATAGATAAAATGTACAACAATTTTTCAATATGTTGGTTATTATTCTAATTTCATTACTAAGCAGTGAAATTGATAATAAGTTCCAATGACAAATTTACGCGAACAATGAACCAATTACATGCGAACATTCCTAGCACAGATGACGTGAATGGACACCAACCGTTTTCTGTGATATTCTCTGTATCAATATCAAAAAAATTGACAGAGTCTCCTCGTCCCAATAGGTCAATTTATTTTTGCTTCCATGAACCTGGACTAATATGATGTCTCGAAGGTAAAAGTTTTCCGAAAAGTTTGAAACAATCCTCATTCTTGAACGATTTTTTAACCTGCTTTCAGAACCTAATAAAAACTGATCTCTTGAAAGAAAACATGCAGGCAAAAGCAACAGTACCAGTGGAGCAGAGAGCCGCAGGTCTCTCATCGTTTATGATTGCAGCGGTACTCTTCTATTCGTACATTCCAGTGGTACACTTCTATTCGTACTGCAGCGGTACTACTCGTATTGCAGTGGTACACGTCTGTTCATACATTTCTCTTCGTGTGCAATCGAGGAAAAACTGCAATGCTGCTGCTGATGGTGATTGATAGTTTATCTCATGAATATGATTACTATAAATTACTCAACAAGAATTGTACATTTTTGCAACGGTTATAAGTTATATTTATTTAATTTTATCTTCGATATTCACTAAATAATCGTGACCGGATAGTATCGAAAAAGTGAGTTCCCAAATATACAAATTTATAGATTTATAGAGGATCTTTTGACAAACGTATATTAGATGCCTTCGTAATACAGCGAATTATAGACAAATGAAAAAAAAAAAAATGTCAAGCAAAAAACAAAAATGGAATTGTTGATTGCTACGATTTTTTGCTGAAACTTGTTGATAATTTTGTTTAACATATCTTCTTATGTTTGCCAATCAATGAGCCTTTGTAAGGGCTTCCATATTATTTTGAAAGTAAGATCTATATTATAAATTTGATTTAATCAGCATTAAATAAGTTATAACCATTCATAATAATAACGTGCGTATTATTGGATTTGGTTTTTAAGGATATAGAGTTAATTCTGAGTTTGACGCATTACGGGAAATTCTTGGTGCTTCTTTAACAAGAACGATATACTTGTACCATGTCAAATGCATGTTGTTTGCACAAAACAATACTACAGGCATAATATCGCCAAATATAACGATATTCTTTCGAGTGTTGCTAAATATACTTTTAAAAATAGATTTCCGGGGAATGCTGAAAACGAAAATACGTAAGTAACTGAGCAAACACATTGATTCTGTCTGCGGACTCTGTATATTTTGAAACCAATAACAGTGTTTAGTCCCACGTCAACATTTCATACAACCCTAGGGCTGTATACCTTGTAGTATTTGTTTTTCGATTATCCAAGTTCAAATCAATGTTTAGGTAACTTTTTGTGGTTTTCAAAATAAATAGATTTTTCAGAATTGGGGTTTTTCAAGATATTCAATTTATAATATACCTGTCTTTAAGCTAAAAATAAAACCTAATAAACCTGTCTGTATGACTTTTTTGAAGACTTTTTATGTATAAAGTAATAATAATAATTATTAATTTTTTTATTCATATTTTCAATTTTTTGTTTTTTTTTTGAAGAACAAAATTACCAACGACTCTATACATTAAACAAACCGTAAAATAATTCTTTACAAAATTTGAGCTATTAATATTTCTGTTACTCCATGATCCAAAAATTACCAAATTTTAACTCACATTTTTTAGATTTTGCGGGCAAAAACATGTTTTTTTTTCAAATAAATTTAAAAAAAAATTAATACTATTTATATATTTTTTCTTCAAATTTTTTTACAGTGTATACTTTTTTTTTGAAGTTAAAGCAACTATTTTCAACTCTGCCGATCAAACAAACCGTTCTGGCTCTAAAATTGTTTTTGTTCACATTTTTACACAAGTTTATTTTTTCCAAAAATTAGTCGCTTTAAAAAAAATTACTAGAAAAGCTTCAACCAAATCGAAAATGGTCGAATGTGGCTTAAAATTGCTTGACTGATCCTGTAAATATTCCCTTTGTAACGTCGAGGCATTTGGGTCTCGAAGTAAAACAACAAACAGTTGTATATGTGGCGGTTTTACCCCATGTATAGTGGGCGACGTTACCCCCAGTGGAACATTTTCAAATTCCATCGAAAAAGTAGTCAAAATTACAAGATTACTCACGGCCTTCGATATTTCCCCTTAGAAGACAGATTCAGGCAAGCGATTAAACGTATATTCACGAATAAAACAATAGATTTTTAGACCGAAAAACCTTAAGTACCGTTGCCGCAAAACAATAGCGCATTGACTGGTTGCCAGCTGAAAGGTTGTTTTTGATTATTTTTGTAACCGTTCGCGCAGTATCAAAAAAATAAAGGGGTGCACAATGTTATGTAATTATACTGTAATAGACATGTGAAAGAAATTTTTCAATTATTATATAAGTTGGTAGTAAAACTACGGTGGGCGGTTACCCTGTTTACCCCTACTTTAATATTCTGAGAACGCACAAGCGGAAATGCTCATATTGGATTGCATTTTGTGATTTTGGGTTATTTAACAGAAACTGGAAGTCGCCTTTTCGGGTATCAAAATGGCGTACGGAATTGATTTCTCGTCCAACCACTACGGGGTAGATGCACATCTCCTGCGTATTTTGCTCGCGAACAATAATCATTGCGTTTGTGGATTGGGGTATCAAGACATTGAACACGTGGTTTGGGTGTGTGCTGGATTCCGCGGCACCAGATCTCTACTTTTGAATACCCTCAGGACCCGAGGGATACAGCCCTATGTACCAGTTCGTGATATCCTCGCTCAGCGAAACTTGCCACACATGCTACTCGTTTATAGCTATTTGACGAGCATCAAGGTGCCCATTTAACAGCGAAACGAATCTCGGATAAAAAAAATATGCTAGTTTTAGTATTAGATATAGTTTCAGCTCGTAGTCGACAGCGAGGATAAAAAATTTGCCTGTAGCTTATAAGATGTTTTAGACCATAAGGCATTAGATATAGTTGGCTCCGTAAAACATTAATTTGTATTGTGCCGTGTCAAATAAATCTTGTGTGAACAAAAAAAAAATCAAAATGACGTACGGAGTTCCACTTTCGGAAGTATTGAAATGATTGGCCAAATACCACTTCAGGTTATTTTCCTGAAACCAGAAGTCGTCATTTTGGAAAATGTTGTGTGGGTCATCCCAGTTTCCGAATATACCAAATTCGGGTGATGTCCGGATATTCGATAATCGTTTACAGTAAAACCTCTTTTTATGTAACTTTTGAAAGAAAGAAATCGAAGTAATAAGAATTGAGCATGACCATTCATGCTTAGTTCTCCTCTATAATGTTATCTAAAAAGATTACATGTGAATTTTTATAACGAAAATGTTTGTTGGTGTCCAAAGAAACACGTCTGAGAAGAAGTTAATAATTTAATCCACAAAACTACTTGGAAATTAAAAAAAAAATTAATGCATAAGTCGTCTCCTAATTGATGTTTAAACCAATGAAATGCGTTTTTTTCCTCTAGCCAAATGTTCCAAGATCTAGTTTAGGTAAAAGAAAAAAAAGTAAATCGAATCCCGTAATGTGTTACCATTCACAAAACTACGAAAACATCAGAAATGTAATTTTTTTTTCTGCTCGACTCGCACATAATCAAAACATGGATTTTTCTGCAATAAAATATTTGGAGATGTTAAAAAAACAACGAACATTTAATTGAAAAAAAAATCACATGTCATCGCTTAGAATTTTGATTTAAAGGGCGAATTGAGCTTATGCTCAAAAAGTCAAAATTTGGATGCATTATATATATATATATATATATATATATATATATATATATATATATATATATATATATATATATATATATATATATATATAATATATATATATATATATATATATATATATATATATATATATATATATATATATATATATATATATATATATATATATATATATATATATATGTATATATATATGAGTATTTTAATGTGTTTTCTGTATGCACAAAATTATCTTAAAACATTCTTCAAACATACGTAGTTTTTAAATTATTATTATCCGGCCCGGATTTGTGGGGGGCCGAAGGGGGCAAATGCCCCGGGCCTCCCGATTCAAGGGCCCCCCTAGTCCTGGGGCGACCTTTTTTTTTTTTTTGTCGTCACCTTTCAGAACGTTACCTCTAAATGTTTTAACAAAAGAGGGCCTCACAAACAAATTTGCCCCGGGCCCCCCACCGTCTAAATCCGGCCCTGATTATTATTTCCCAAATGTTGTTCCTGAACATTAACAAACATTTCAATGAAAAACAAGTAGATATCATAGGTTTGAATTTTTTATTTAGAGGCAAATTGAGCCCAAATATTCATGATTTTGCATGTTTTACGTGGTGTTATTTGTACTCAAAAGTCATTCCTGAACATAAACATTTTAATGAAAAAATCATATATCATAACTGTAGGACAAATTGAGCCTAAAAAATCATGGTTTTGCATTTTTCATGTGGTTTTGTGCAAAATATTTAAATTTTAAATAATCAGATACCTATTCATTTTCCCTCAAATATCTTTCTTTAACATCATCGAACATTTTATTAAAGATAAAATCACAGATCACAGCTTCGGGTTTTGATTTAGAGAAAATTCAGCTTAAAAAGTCATAATTTTAAAAATAAAACATAACGTGGTGTTATGTTAACATGTTTCACGTAGGTTTGTGAATAATATCTCATGTTTTAGTAATCAGATACCTGTTATTTTTCCTCAAATGTCTTTCTCATACATCAACGAACATTTTAGTGGGAGAAGAATCACATGTATAAAAAGTATGAAAAGTTATATTTTTTTTTGTGTGAATAATATCTCAAGGTTTAGTGATTGGATACTAAATATTTTTCCTTAAATGTCTTTCCTGAACATAAACAAACATTTTAATGTAAAAAGATTCATATGTCATCGCCTTTAATTTTTATTTAGAGGCAAACTTAGCGCAGAAAGTCATAATTTTGCATGTTTTACGTAGTTTTGTGAATAATATCTCAAGTTTTAGTTATCAGACACCTATTATTTTTGACGTTGACTGTTAGGCGCCTGCATTCGAGAATCTAGTAATTCAACCAGAGAAAACCGAGGAAAAGTGGTCAGGTTTTGAGCGCTTATTTTTCAGTCATTTATAATCAGGTTTTCGAGGTTTTGGCATCAATCGATCAGAAATTTTTTTACGGTTAAATTTATGTAACAAAAACAAACTATTGTTTGAGATACACTATTGAAAAATTGGTATTTTATATTGATTGTCTAAATCATACCGCGCAGCCAATCACTACTTCTCTTTCCATGCACAGTCGACACTAACGGATACAATAGATCTGACTTTGTTGTTATTGTTGTTGTCACTTTCTGATTTCGATGCTTATTTACGTTCCTTGTCATTCCATTTTCTACTTAACTCCTCCTTCTTTCTAAAACGGCTGGAATTCTGGACGGACTAACCAGTAAACAAGAATAATCGGCAACTGGCACCTTTTGGTGCCTCGAAGTTTTGTAATAGAAGCGTTGCTATTCCCTCTACTCTTTGTTTTATTGGAATATAAGAATATGGTAGTCATTGTCAAGCGGTCGTGTCTTGAATACCACCCCACCCTTCTACTATTTCTCAAATGTCTTTCCCGAACATCAGCAAACATTTTAATGTGAAAACCCTACATGTCACCGCTCATATTTTTGATTTAGAACGATTCAAAATGATAATAATTTCGAATTTCAAAAAAAAAAAAACCAGGCTTATGGCAACACGGCCAAGTAAAGTCGGGCTTTCCAATCGCGGTTGTGTAATCAGTGTTTTAAGTGTGTCAATTTGGAGAGATGGACCAACATTGGTCTTAGCCGTCCGATGGACGATACAAAAAAAAAAAGTGTGTCAATTGATGAGATTGGGTGCTAAATGGGCTGCAAGCGCTACTTAATCTTGTACGGTAGTATTTAAAATTAAGGTGTAGTTAAAATAGTTGAAGAAATGCAGTGAAAAGTTGATTGAAAATTTCAGTAAAATTGGGAGTGGTAGCCATTACGCGCAGCCCCAGTCCCAGCATACAATGTATTATTCAGTAGCTTAAGTAGTATTTGTGCAATGATGAAAGTTGTTTTGTGAAGGGACATCGTGTGTTGGTGCAACATAAATCAAAAAGATATGGTTTTTTGGGTTAAGTTAGGTGATTCTGTTCTTCTTTCTTGTGTTAATTGTATACAATAGAGGGAAAACTGATAAGTACGTTAGCAGAAGTCGATCGCAACATGCATAATAAATTACAGGGAAGAAGCTAAAGCAAATAAAAAATGAGAACCGCGAAGAATATACAAGCAAGCAGCAATGCTATTATGGTTGCTGTAGTGTGGGTGTGGTGCCAGAGAAATAGTGATTACATGAACACCAAGACGATTCAGTTGTTCGATGTTGTATGAACCAGAGTCTATGTGTATATAGAGTCGCGCAAAGAGAAAATCTATCCTTTCGGCAACACAGTCTTTGTGCCGTTTGTTGTTGTTACAGTTCTGTTATTCACCATGTATAAGCGGATATCATTTTTGGAAATTCTTTACAAGGTACACAGTTTTGAAAGATAACACCGGTGATGCTTTGTTAAATTTAACCGAACCAGTGTACAGGTTTAATGTTGGATTGAAATGTGTAGTTGAAACTTCGGAAAACACATATTCTTTATCACGCTTAATAACAACACTTTTCATCCACTCCAAACATTATCACCTTGTTTATTTACATTGCTCGATTGGTACCCTCGTTTGACACTGATTTGCTTCCTTTGGTTTCATCTTTGCGCGACTCTATATTATAAACATAGACTCTGGTATGCACTAGAGGATGACTGGAAACCTTCTGAGCAAGATAAGTAACATTTGTTTTTTTCGCGGTCTTTTATTTATTTTGAGATCGCACGCACCAAACGCGGAAAGGAGGCGGAGTTGTCCATGAGAGAATCGTTTTCAAGCTCAGTATCTACTTTAGATTTGTGTGCGATTGTTGCTTTGTTTCCTCTTATTTAATTTGAATGGCAGAATGGATAGTTCGAGGAAGAGCAGCTTTGCTGTCTTTGTCATGGCTATTAGTATGACTTCGGCCTTACAGTGCGTGCTGAGACTTGAGAGGCGCAGACTGTAGGATTGTCGCGAGTTTGTGATTTCTTCTGTTTTTGATTCTCTTTCTCTTTGCAATCGTATCGTATGTTAACGCACACATTCTTTATTATTTAATTAGAACGGCAGTGGCCTAGGGAGCTTATACATCATACAGGTTCACTACCAGCGTTGCCAGGACATTTTTTTTAAAATCTGGAAAAGGCAAAAAAATAATCTGGAAAAAATCTGGAAGTCATTTCGTGGGGTGAAAGGTAAATTCTTCGAATAAAAGTCTTGGGGTACGTAAAATTTGAGGTGACAAAATTGCAAAATTTCCCGCCAAATTTGAAGTGATGACCTTTTTGCGGAGCAGAGAAAATAAAATCTGGATAAAATCTGGATCATTCATGAAAAATCTGGATAATTGGGCATCAAATCTGTCTATCTGGATACATGTTCAAAAATCTGGATAATCCAGCTAAATCTGGATACCTGGCAACGCTGTTCACTACAGTGACCTAGCAAGAGAGAGTTTTATTCTTTCTGCAGCTTCGAACAAGCCGATTCTGCAGTTCTCTCACGTGCGTGATCGTTTGCAGTGTGTGTTATGGGCACAGGCAGGAGGATAATCTTGTTTATGTTGCTTCGAGTTGTGTGCGGTGTGCGCAGTGAACTGACGTCGATAGAGATACTCTATACATCCTGCCTCCGTTGTTAATTAGCCTCTGCCCAGTTTTATGCTATTGTTTTACGACTTTTCTAGCTTTTGAACAAATTTTGAAACACAGACAATTTTTAATTAATTTTGATTGCGATTGTTTTGGCATTTTGTAATCCAACTTAAAACTTTGTCATGTTCGATATGCATATTGGCATTTTTATGAATTTCGGAGCTATGAACATGCATGCATGAAACTTTGCCAGTTTTTTTTTATCCTTTGTAGGTATATTTGTTTAATTATTCGAGATGTTGGAGATAATCGACGCGATGAATATCGTAAATAATATATTTATCGCGACAAAACATCGTAAATAATCGCGATAAAATTAAATAATTCGCAATAAACACCAGGAATGTACGCGATTGATGCTGGCTCAACATAATAATAAAAATAATTATAATATTTAAACAAAAGGAATAATAATGATAAAAAAAAGATCATACACAGTAAAATATAATGTAAATATTGGAAAAAAATCAGAGTAATAATCATAAAAAAAACATATTTACATTAACACGACAGTTATCAACTACAAAACATTTAAAGTAGAGGTAAAAAGTAATAGGCAACTGTCGTGAAAAAGGTTACTTTTAATTTATTGTAGAAGATGGAAAAAATAATAAGAAATTAAAAACAAAAAGTAAGAAATGATAATTAAAACAAAATTAACAAAACTTTAATGTTAAAAGTTGTAAATTCAATATAAAAGTAAAAAGTTAAAGGTAAACTTAAAATATTAAAAAAAAACAAAAAATCCAAAATTCGAAAATAAAGGTTTAAAGGCATAAATTGAAAGTTAAAAGATAAAAGTTGAGCTTTAAAAATGAAACATTAAAAAAAACAAAGTTTTTAACCTTTAAGGTCTGAAGTTTAAAGTTCAAAATAATAAAAAAATCAAAGTTGAAATCTAAAGTTCAAAGCAAATAGTTAAATTCAAAAAATTCTAGTCAGAACAAGGAAAGCTGAAAGATCAAAGTAAATCAAATTAATATTATTAAAACGTATATCCTTGTATATTTACATGAGAAGTAGGCATCGGAACTATAAAAGGAGGATATGTGTAAAAGAAGTTAAAGGAGGGAACTAAAACAAGGCGAGATTGGTGAGTAGTACGGATACGGATACCTATGAAATACACGGAGCGTATGATTGCATGCAAGTAATTATTGAGATTTCAATGCTAAGGTATGTTCTCGCTAAATTATCAATTCATTATACTTTATTATATTGTATAGTGCTTAAACATATTTCATACATCATATAACACGGGTGGGAGGGGCATCAGGGTATTAAACAAATTGATGGCTGGAGGACGGACGTGGTGTGACAGCCTGAATCACCTGGGAGAAACTGTTTTTCTCCCTTAAGGCCTGAGAAATGTTTAATGCGCCCTTCTAACAAACAAACCATCAGCAAGTTCAGTTCGTACGGCGAAGTTGTTAATAAGGTAACTTGATGTTTATGTTAGAGGAGATGTCTTCACTAACCGTGGAAAGCGCGTAAGAGAATATGCTTACGGGTCCGCCCAACCCTTTTTGGCCCTTCGGAACAACATATACGTGAAGGTTGCCGAATTAGCAAATTCGATTCTACAGTCAATCTTCTTGCATCCGTAGGCATAGCCATGAACTGATGGTGGCTAATACTTACATACATACATACATATATTTCAAATTTCAAAAAAAAAAAAAAACTTTTCAAAATGTTCACCTGCTCGAAAAACACCCTGTGCAACATTTTAGCTCAAGAGCGGGGGCCTAGTGTGGTTGGTAACGTCTCCGCCAACCACGCTCGACGCCTGGGTTCAAATCCCACCGCCGACATAGGTGTCGATGGTTGTGAGGTGGCGTGATCCACTCACAACCAACCCAACTGGTCTAGATTCAATCCTAGCCGACACCGGGAGATGTTCTGAGGCGAAAAATTTCTGGGATCACGCCTTCCATCGCATGAGGAAGTAAAGCCGTTGGCGCCGGTCCGTTAATAAACGGGTCGTGAGTTAGGGTCCTGGGTGTGGAGTCGCCTCCCTGGGCGTCGGTGATTGGCCACAACAGTGGCGGAACTAGACCGACGGAAAATAAGCGAGAATAAAAAAAAAAAAAAAAAAAACATTTTAGCTCAATCGGACTTAAAATGGGGTGGCGCAAAGCAATTGAAGTTTGGACTTTTTGAAAACCGAAAAATCACCCAAGGAAGGGGTACGTGAAATTTCGGTTTTCGAATTTTTTTTGATATATGTATACTAGCTGACCCGGCAAACTTCGTCCCGCCTATTTTAGTGTTTAATTTTATAATTTTAAGCATATCAAATTCATTGGTTCCTTACGATTTTTTTTATATCGTTTGAAATGATTGGTTTCATCGGAATGACAACAAATATATTGGGTGCATTTCAGTTATTTTTGTTGTTTTCCAGAAACTGAAGGTGGTCATATTCGAATTCAAAATGGTTTCCAGGGTCAATGCTTCTCTTCTTTACATCATTTCAATTACGAACATATCCATATGCAGTAGTATTCGGTTATTTTCGGTTGTTTTTCAGAAGTTGCCATTTTACAATTCAAACTGGTGTCTGAGGTCAATATTTAGCTCCTTAAATCATTCTGGATCCGGTGATACTCATGGTGGGTGGTATTTGGTCACTTCAGGCTATTTTTCAGAAACCGTAAGTCGCTATCTTGGATTTTAAAATGGCATTTGGAGACAATTTCTGGCCCCTGAGCGTCATTCTGATTTGAGAAACACCCATATTGGGTGTATGGAAATCGGCCATTTTTGGCCGTTTTCTAGAAACCGGAAGTTGCCATCTTACAATTCATAATGGTGTCTGTGGTCAATTTTTAGCTCCTTGCATCATTCTGGTTCCGGAGATACTCATATTGGGTGGTATTTGGCTATTTTCCAAACATCGGAAGTCACAACACCATACACTTTTACACTCCGACACGTCCTGCGATCTATCCGTCTCAGCTAGTCACGTAACCTACGGTAATTTTCAGTGGCCACTTTTCCGCATTCTTCCCGTCGTTCTGTATGGCAACAATCCTCCCAAGTTGTCTACGCCTTCATCGATGAAGGATCGTCCTACACTCTCCTGGATGAATCAGTTTCGAAAGGTCTGGGAGTCGCGGGGAAAACAGATCCGCTCACCATGAAGTGGACCGGAAACGTGACACGGGTCGAACCGACCTCGCAATGTGTCCAGCTCGATATCTCCGGCAAAAATATAAATTCCCGATACTCTCTTTTCAATGTCCGGACGGTTAGTCGACTGGTTCTTCCTACCTAAAGCATGAAGTACCAGAAGCTAGCTAAGCGCTTTCCCCAACTGCGTGGTCTCCCCATCGACGACTATGAGTCGATCGAACCCAAGTGTATGGTACCTTCCCCTAGGTGTCGTTACAAACCCCAAAAAACCTGACAAAATACGGCTGATCTGGGATGCGGCGGCCAAGGTGGGAGAAGTCTCCTTAAACTCCCGTCTCCTAAAAGGACCCGACCTACTAGCCGAGCTCCCGACGGTCCTCAGCCAGTTTCGCCAATTTCCAGTGACTGTCAATTGCAACGTTTCGTTTTCCGGCTTTGTTCCTCGGATAACCCCCAAGTTTACGTCATGAACGTCGCTACATTTGGGGCGTGCTGTTCCCCGGCGTCGGCACAGTACGTAAAGAACCTTAACGACGATGAGTTCGCTAGAGATTATCCAAGAGCAGCAGACGCCATCAAGAAAAAGCACTACGTCGACGACTACTTGGACAGCTTCAATACGATCGAGGAGGCGATTACAGTCGTGAACGAGGTCAGGCTTATGCAGTCCAAGAGAGGCTTCACTCTACGGCGATTCCTTTCCAACGAACCCGAAGTGCTGCGAGAAATACGTGAAGTAGCTGAAGAGGAATCTAAAAGCCTTCATCTGGAACGAGAGGGCAAGTCCAAATCTGTACTTGGGATGCGATGGATCCCGAAAGAAGATGTGTTCATCTACTCCTTCAGAACACGCGATGATCTACAGGCCATCCTGCATCCAGATCATGTCCCCACAAAACGTGAAGTGGCCAAGGTGGTTATGAGCCTTTTCGATGCGCTCGGTCTCATCGCGTATTTCCTGGTTCACGGTAAAGTCTTTATCCAGGAGCTGGGCGCGTGGAGTCGGCTGGGGTCAAGAAATCCCATAAGAACTAAATGGACGTTGGCGACAATGGGCGGGCTTACTTCAACAACTGGGTAAACTTCGCATTTCTCGAAGCTACTTCCAACCGACACATGAATATTCTCGTCTGCAAATCCACGTCTTGGCTGATGCTAGCGAAACTGCTTACGCCTGTGCAGTGTATTTCCGCTTGGAGTCGTCCCGCGGCATAAAAGTGGCACTTGCTGAAGCCAAAACTAAAGTTGCCCCGTTGAAAACACTATCTATTCCTCGTCTCGAACTGAAAGCAGCAGTTTTGGGCGTACGCTTGATGAACACGGTCCTGAAGCGGCATACCTTCGTGGTTTGTCAACACTACTGTTGGAGTGATACAAGTACTGTCCTCGCGTGGGTGCGCTCCACCGATCATCGGCGTTATCATAAATATGTAGCCGTTAGAGTCGGCGAGATCTTGTCCTCCACGCAACAACCCGAGTGGCGCTGAGTTCCTACCAAGCTCAATGTTGCGGATCTCGCTACAAAGTGGGATAACGGTCCGCATGGACAGTCCCTGGTTTCAAGGCCCGGCCTTTCTCTACGAACTCGTAGAGGACTGGCCCAAGCAGCGAACGATTGCCTAAACCGAGCAAGGACTTCGTCCGTCCCATTTTCATGCCGCACACTTCTCTTCGGACATGACATTCAACCGATTTGATCGATGGACCAAGATGCAGCGTGTAGCTGCATATGTTCTTCGCGGGTTGAACAACTTCCCTAAGCGCCGATCTAAGGAAAACCTACAACTCGGAAACCTAACAAGCGACGAACTTCGACAAGCAGAAGAAATCCTCCTGAAAACAGCACAAAGCGATTTCTACGCGGAGGAAATTGCAGCGTCATGCAATCGTGGACAAATCCAGCTCTATCTACAAGCGGTGGCCATACCTGGACGAGAACGGAGTTCTGCGGAGCCGGGAACGAATTGGTGCGGCACCATACGTACCGGCCGAAGCTAAGTTCTCAATCATCCTCCCAAAACAACACCTAATCACCTTCCTTATTGTAGACTGGTACCACCGCCGTTTCCGTCATGCCAACCAAGAAACCATTTTCAACGAAATCCGCCAACGGTTTGAGATTTCTAAGCTGAGACGACTACTGGAGAAAGTTGAGAAAGCGTGCGCTTTCTGTCGCGTAGCGAAGGCGATGCCAACACCACCACCAATGGCTCCGCACCCTGAGATGCGCTTGACGGCTTTCGTTCAGCCCTTCACGTTTACCGGACTAGACTATTTCGGGCCGATACTGGCGAAGGTGGGTAGGGGCAACGTGAAGCGCTAGGTGGCACTATTCACGTGCCTCACGACTAGAGCAATCCACATGGAGGTGGTACACTCGTTAAGTACGGAGTCCTGGTCATGGACAGTAGATCATGGCAGTACAACGTTTTGTGGCAAGCAGAGGCATCCCATGGGAATTCTGGACTGATAATGCTACCTGCTTCCAAGGCACCAGCAACGAAATGAGGGCGCTAAAAGAAGATAGAGACAAGGCTTCATCCACAAAGTTCACGACCTTCCAAACTACCTGGAAGTTTATACCCCCAGCGGCACCACACATGGGTGGTGCGTGGGAGAGATTAGTTCGGTCGGTCAAGGTAGCGATTGGAGCGGTTATGGATTGCCCACGAAAACCCTATGACGAGACACCGGAGACGATTCTCCTGGAAGCTGACAAAATAGGGAATAGGAGAAATCAAAACAAAATAATTCTTCATGCAGTGGCAACGTGCAATTCATTTCTCTACTCAATTCAATTTATTATTCTAGTTAAAATCTATAAAATACTATATTAAACACTAATCTTAAAGTACCACAGCTCTTCAAACTAAATTTCCTATATACAATTTTCGGGAGTGATAGTTTCTAAAATATATTTTCTACACATGTAAGTACGGATCATTTGAGGGTTGGAAATCATTAACCTATTCAGGGCCGGATTTAGACGGTGGGGGGCCCGGGGCAAATTTGTTTGTGAGGCCCTCTTTTGTTAAAACATTTAGAGGTAACGTTCTGAAAGGTGACGAGCAAAAAAAAAAAGAAAAGGTCGCCACAGGACTAGGGGGGCCCTTGAATCGGGAGGCCCGGGGCATTTGCCCCCTTCGCCCCCCCTCAAATCCGGGCCTGAACCTATTGCATAAATGGAATTATATATCTACAGTTAAAAGTAAGGCATAGTGGGACAGAAAAGCCAATACCACTTCCAGAATAATTACACCAAATTTGTAAGTAATCCTAAACGAATCAGTTTGTAAAACTAGCCTAAATAAAACTTTTTCTGTAGCTTGAAGCTAACACAATATAACACACGTGTTTGCTACCATAGAGTTGGTGATTTCAGCCCAACAATTTCTTTAAGAAATTTAGTGTTTTTATTAATAATTTTCGGCTGTTTTCCAGACACCGGAATTCGCCATCTTACAATTCAAAATGTTGTCTATGGTCGATTCGTGGCTTCAGTGCATCATAACAGTTCCAGAAATACCCATATTGGGTGGTATCTGGTCATTTGCCGCTTTCAAAATGGCATTTGGAGACAATTTCTGGCCCCTGTGCGTTATTCTGGTTTAAGAAACACCCATATTGGGTGTTATTTGGTCATTTTCGGCTGTTTTCCAGACACCGGAAGTCGCCATCTTACAATTCGAAATGTTGTATGAGGTCGATTTGTGGCTACAGTGCATCATAACAATTCCGGAAATACTTATGTTGGGTGTATTTGGTCATTTGTCGCTATTTTTCAGAAACCGCAAGTCGCCATCTTGGATTTCTAAATGGTATTTGGAGACATGCCAGAAGAAGGAAGGGTGTCGAAACATTATGGACATGTTTGTTACTCCTTAAAACATTCACTTGCCAAATTTAGTTATATTTGCTTGATTGGTTCTCGAGCTGTGCGAAATTTGAGTTTCATTTGTATGGGACCCCTCCCTTATAGAAGAAAGAGGGGTGTTACCCCTAAAAACATTCACCTGCCAAATTTGGTTCCATTTAGTTGGTTAGTTCTCAAGATAAGCAGAAATTTGTGTTTCATTTGTTTGGAACCCCTCCCTTCCAGAAGAGGGAGGGGAGTCGAACCATTATGGACATATTTGATACCTCTAAAAACATGCACATATCAAATTAGGTTGTATTTGGTTGATTGGTTGTCGAGCTGTGCGAAATGCGTGTTTCATTTGTACGGGACCCCTCCGTTGTAGAAGAAGGAGGGGTGTCAAACCATTATGGATATATTTGTTACCCCTAAAAACATCCACCTACCAAATTTGGTTCTGTTTACTTGGTTAGGTCTCGAGATATGCAGAAACTTGTGTTTCATTTGTATGGAACCCTTCTCTTCCAGAAGCGGGAGGGGTGTCGAACCATTATGGACATATTTGTTTCTCCTGAAAACATCCACATGCCAAATTTGGTTCCTCTTACTTGGTAAGTTTTTGAGATGTGCAGAAATTTGTGTTTCATTTGTATGGGACCCCTCCCTTCCAGAAGATCGGTTCGGCAGTTTTCGCGCCTATATGGATCAGACAGACAGATAGACAGATAGACAGATCGACGGACATATATATATATATATATATATATATATATATATATATATATATATATATATATATATATATATATATATATATATATATATATATATGGATTTCTTTCCATTAAGGACTTTTTAAAAAACATTAGTATTCACTAAACGATCTTTTCACTACCAAATCTAAACTAGAACTGACTGTAACTTCTTCTCCTAACCGTCTAACAACCTAACTACTAAGCTAGCTTGCTGAGGTCAGCTGGGAACCATCATCGGTGGCGGCGCGATGTCCCTCGTTCAATTGTCACGTTCCAGGATTCATATTCCAATCGTCGTTGCTTTGTAGCTTGGTGCTGCATGGGAACGATGATGCCGAAGATTCAAAATTGATGAGCTGGCTGGTTGAATGTTTGACGCTGCGTGAGAACTGCAATGTGGAATGGCTGGCGAGTTGGCTCATCTGATGCTGGGTGATAACCACGATATGATAAAGGAATGGCTGGGAAGTTGGCTCGTCTGATGCTGGGTGATAACCACGATATGATAAGGGTAAGCTGGCAGGCTCGGAAATAACTCCCCCCTTCTTAGCTTGAATCGTCCCGGTTCAACTCGATGTTGGTTTCCGTGGGTTTACTTGGTTTGATTACAATTTTCGTCCAAATTGTCCTTATTTCTTTGAACAGGTAACCAGTAATTATTAGAAGGATGATTACCGTGAAAGTTCCTCCGTATGAAACATGATGATTATTTGTTTCCAAAACTTCAATACGCTTTCTATTGTTGGTATGTAATTGTTGTAAGATTTGTGTGTCTGTTACTATAGTCTTCGATTTGTTGATTAATGTTGATTGCAATGGTAGCATTTCCAAAATGTTGCTATAGTCCAATTGGGTGTTTTCAAACGATTGATTCTCTATTTCGACAGAACAGTCTCTAAAAGTGATAAGAAATGATCCTGTAAGATTTTTAGGACCATAACTACAACTGTTTTTTAATTGCACAGCTTTAAGTGCATTTCGAATCAGAATTTTTCCGTTTCCCATGGACTTAACTTCATGAATTCCATTGTATTTTTTAAATGGACAGCTACTGGGATTCCCTCTTAATAATCGATGTATGCACATATCATTAGAGACATTCTTCATTGTCTGTAACTTGCAAATGATATTTTGTTCGATGTTTACGCAAGTATCGTTCATGACAAATGTTACATTCGTCCCTAAAACTGCGTGCGTGAAATCGATCGGTATTATTTCTTCATTGATGGGAATATTCTCCACAATAATTTGCTGGTAGATTCCTTGTAAGAATTTTGGAATTTTTATGAGAAACACAATACATGAACCGTTGTAGAAAGCTGCTGGTTCTAAAAATTCGTAAACCTGTTCGTCACTGTTTACGGAAATTCCTGAATTTTCCAATTTGTCAATAATATAGTTGATTTCCGTTGCTTGAAGGATGCTCTTGGATAAAACCCCTACTTTAGCCATGACGATCGAATCCGAGATATCGTCTAACTGCCGTTGAATTACGTCTAAGTTGAAGATTAACCTCTGGAAATGTTGTAGCTGTTCCCAGGAGACCTTCATGTTTTTATTTGTCCTAAACTGATGTGTAAGTTTACCTATTTCTTCTTTTTCATTGTAAATTACTTTTGTTAAATTGTTAATTCTGTCTTGAAACTGATTATTTATTTTAATTTGTTCATTGTTATTCATAATAAGATCCTTATTTGAATAATGTAGGTAACTAATCTTTTGATTTAAGGTAACTAGATCATCATTATCTAAATTTCCTGTAATGGTTTTAATTAACGTACCCAGAATATTAATAGCTCTCTTTGTTTTTCTTCTAGGACTAAGTTTTTGTAATGTCAAGCTTGTTTGTATAAATTTCATTTTTAGAATATCTTTAAAATCTTTCATGTTTACATTTGAATTTATTTGACTTATCATTATATCATACTGATTTAAAATTTTTTGAAAAGTATCTAATTTGAATGTATGAACTAACCAATCATATCCTTCTCTAATGAAAGTGTTACCTACTTTAAGAGCTACAATACTTGGGTTGTCATTCAAGTCCGTGATTTCTAGGTGTGCCCCGTATGCTTGAAAGTAAAGGTGGGTTGATAGGATTGGGAAAATGGAGAATAGAAACAGGATCCACCGCATCGTATCCAGACCTAAAATAATAAAGAAATATAAATATAAATGAAGACAACATGAATGTGCTTGCAAAATACTCATAATTTAGTGTTTGATTCCAAAATAATTTGTTTTTTTAACTCATTCGTATCCAATGTTTTAGTATATTGCTTGCACTTGTAAAATAAGTTTATGTCGTATTCCGTTTGCTTTTTAGTTTAGACTTATGGATTTTTCTTTGATTTTCATCAAGTATGTTCACATCCATGTTTTCTGCAATTGTTATAACTTTGCCAATGCTTGAAGAATATGTATTGTATTTCGTGTACGGATTGGAATTACTAATGCAAGTCTAGAAAATTTGTCACAGAAAGTAAGATAATTTTTACTTCTGATTATAAAAATGTCCATATGGACGATTTCCAATGGTTTAGCAGGTGTTTGAGTCAATTTGTATTTTAATTTATAAGGATGTCTTTCGTATTTGCTTCTTTGACATAATTTACAAACATTAATAAAACGACTTACCTTTGCCTTCATCTTTGGAAAATAGTATTGAGTTAAAATATGTTTAGTTGTTTCTACAATTCCTCTGTGGTTGTTATTATGTTGTGCCAGAATTATTTGATCTTGTTCAGTTTCGTCGAAGACATCGGTTAAAAATTTTTCAGTCCAAAATATTCGAAGAGTTTTAGCTCTCGCAAAATAGTTTTTATATATAATTTGTAGGCTATCCAGTATATTGGTGCTACAGTAAAGTCCATTAACACAAGTAGGACTTGTATAATTTTTCAAAATATTTATTAAAACTGCGGGGCTAAAGTTTGTTTTTTTCATCGTCACTCTCATATGATGTCTAAAAACAACAGAGGTTTCTGTACTTTCTTCAGAAGACTGTTCTAAAACAATTTGGTTCCTGAATTCATTTAATGGTTTCTCTGTTCTAGGGATGAAGTCTCCATCATCCGTATCAGCAGAGTGTTGTGTCATACTATCTTCGCTGGTTGCATGAATTTCGGCTGTTGTTAATTTTTCTGGCTCTATTCTTGATAGTGCATCCGCATTCCTATTTAGTGTGCCTTTTTTGTAAGTAACATCGAATTCATATTCTTCTAATTCCAATTTCATGTTTAATAGTTTACGGTTTAAATCTTTTTCCTGTCTGAGCCATACCAAAGCTTTATGGTCAGTTCTCAATTGGAATTTTGTACCATAAATGTATGGCCTAAAGTGTTTTACGGCCCACACAATAGCAGCAAGTTCCTTTTCGGTAGCAGACCAATTACATTCTGTGTCGTTCAGAGTTCTTGATGCATACGCTATTGGATGCTCTTTCGAATCTTCGAATCTCTGCGAAAGAACCGCACCGAGTGCAAAATCACTTGCGTCGGTTTCAAGAATGAATGGCTTATCAAAATCTGGATATCGTAAAATAGGGTCAGATATCAACATTTGCTTACAGTCATTGAAACAATCTTTAAACTCATCATTATGAACAATTGTTGCTCCTTTTTTCAAGCATTTTGTCAAAGGTTTTGTCAGTTTGGCAAAATCCTTTATGAATTTCCTATAATAACCAAGAAGTCCAAGAAATCCCTTGATTTGCTTTGTTGTTTTTGGTAAAGGCCAGGTCAAAATTTTATGAATTTTATTTGGATTTGGTTTAATTCCATTTTCTGTAACAATGTGACCAAGAAATTCGCATTGTTTTTGTAAAAATTCAGATTTGTCCAATTGAACCTTCAAGTTAGCTTCAATTAATCTTTTCAAAACTTTATTAAGGTTATCCAAGTGTTGTTGCAAGGAGTTTCCAAAAATAATAATGTCATCAAGATAGACAAGGCAGCACTTTCCGATTAAGTCTCCCAAAATACAGTTCATTGCGCGTTGAAATGTAGCTGGCGCGTTTTTTAACCCGAAGGGCATTCGAATGAATTCAAAATGACCCTTTTCGGTACTAAAAGCTGTCTTTGATTTATCCTTAGGGTCCACTTCTATTTGGTGGAACCCTGATTTAAGGTCCAGTGTGGTAAAGTACACACTCCTTCCTAACTTATCCAAAACTTCCTCCATATTAGGAATTGGGAATTTGTCGTCGATGGCCTTTCGTTTAATTTACGATAGTCGACCACAATTCTCCATTTTTTCTTACCGCTGGCATCGTCCTTTTTTGGAACTATCCAAATAGGCGATGTCCAAGGTGAAATTGAATTTTGAATGATTCCATCTGCAAGCATCTCGTTTATTTGTTTTTCTACCTCAGGTTTGTGAATGTGAGGGTACCGATATGTTTTTGTGTGAATAGGAACATCATCTACAGTTCGAATTCGGTGCTTCGTTGATGCTGTGCACGAAAGTTTTTCATCAGTTTTTTGAATAATGTGAATGTTTTTCTTTAAGATTTTAAGCAATGCAGATTTTTCTTCGTAATTAAGATGCCCTATTCGAATCAATTTTTCCAATTCCTCATATTGGGACGAGTTTTCGTCTTGAAAATTGGATTGATTTGAATTTATTTCTCTTAGTTCATCTATGTTTTTTATTTTGATCGGCTCTACCCAATTAAATGCAATGTCTTTTCCACGGTTCGTCGCCAATGCTAAAATAAATCCATTTTTAGCGGAATAAACACCTGGAGGTATAGAAATATCCAATAAAACATCACCGTTTTGCTCACAGACTGGAATTTTTATTAATTTTGCAGAATTTTCATTTATCCCTTCGTCAGGAAGTCCCATTTTTCTAATTTCTAATTTGACTGATTTATTTTGGAAATTTTAGAACATTTTTTTCTATGTCTAATACAGCTTGCATTTGTGATAAGGTCTCGTAGCCTAATATGCCATCAAAAAAACTATGAAATTTGAATAAATAAAAAGGAACATCTTTTTTTAAACCAAAAATTTGTGTGACGAATTTTTGTGAGGATTCATGTTTACCACTACTATTTGAAATTTTTATTGTTTTACACGATATCCTTTTCGACTCTGGAACAAGATGAGGCGAAATAAAATTTTTATTAGAACCACTATCAATCAGAATTTTTGCTTTAATGCCCGATGGAAACTTTATAATTGTGTACGGTAGTCCATTTTTTGAATTTATTTCAGAGTTTCTTTGAAACTCACAATTTGAAAATTTACTTCTTCGTTACCATCCGATTCATTTTCGCTAACGTCTGTGTTATTTTCAGTTTCGTTTTCCTCTTCTGCATCATGGTTGTTTAATTCTCGACCTCAGTGAAGGGTCAATTTCCATTGGAGTTACTTTACGTCTGTCAGAGGGTGGTTTAGATTTTCCTGCATTAGGTGTCTGGTTTTCCGTTTTTGTGAATTGTTTATTAAATGTTTGTTTGTTTTTGTTCTGGTTTTGTTCGTAAGCCTGAGTATATTTTTTGGTATGCTCCGCGTTTTGAAATTTGCACAAAAATGCGTAAGCGCTTTCCAAGTCGTCTGGCTTAGAGGCTTGGGCATATCCAAAGTATTGTTTATTCAATCCATTTATGAATGCAGCTAAGCATTCCTGATCCAAAAAATCGTTGATCGCTTCCCAATGGTTATTATACAGTTGTCTCTGCTTAGCAAGCGATTTCATGTTCTGCGTTATTTCTTTCGTGCGTTTGTAATACGTGTGGAGAGATTCCTCCATTTTTAATGACCATAATTGTGTTTGGTAAGTGGACATGTCATTTTTGTCACCATAGATTGCGCGTAAAATTTCCGCGACTTCAGCAAATGTCGATGGGTTCCCATTGACACAAATAGTGTCACGGGCTTTGCCCTCGATTTTGTTTATGACAGTTTGTTCATAGATGTTGTAAACATCTACAGCTACTCTCTCTAAATAGATTAGGAGTTCGTTCGGCTGTGGATAGCCAAGCACTTAATTGCTTTTTATTCCCGTCATACGTCGGGATTGTTTTTATTGGGTCCGGTATTTTGAAAATATCCGGTTGCCCGCGTGCTGCAGGTGCTGCAACAGCATTTACTGCTAGCTGATTCTGTTGTTGCTGTAACTGATCCGCTCGCAGTTGCGCATTTTCATGTTGGAGTGCATTAACGCGATGCTCCAATTGATTGAGCGCGTTGAACATGGCTTGAAGGTCGAATCCCTCAGCCATGGTTGTGTTTTTATTGTATTTTAATGCTTTTAATTTAGGAAATGGCCTATACTTAGGCATATAATAAATTGAAAGTAAGATGAAATTAACTCACCGATTTGTGTTGTTCTCCCAATCTCAAATGGCTGAAGCCAACCGCTCAGAAGAAGTGTTGCTGGAATGGGACGTCACAAGTCGCCTACGTGTCGAGGGATGGATCCAAATTCTCGATGAATTTTTCGCCGGGCGTCCTAAGCTACAGGGTCGAGCACAATCACACGTGCACTTTAACACAGAGATTGTTCAACAAAAAGCACTTGCACTTGGCGCTACGGGTTGAGTTCCAAATTACACTTGCCCTTGTTGGTCAACTGTTATTAATGCACTAGCGTTTGTTCAAGCTTCACTTTTCTTTCCGTAGAAAGGGCCGTCGACTGCGCCACTTATGGATTTCTTTCCATTAAGAACTTTTTAAAAAACATTAGTATTCACTAAACGATCTATTCACTACCAAATCTAAACTAGAACTGACTGTGACTTCTTCTCCTAACCGTCTAACAACCTAACTACTAAGCTAGCTTGCTGAGGTCAGCTGGGAACCATCATCGGTGGCGGCGCGATGTCCCTCGTTCAATTGTCACGTTCCAGGATTCATATTCCAATCGTCGTTGCTTTGTAGCTTGGTGCTGCATGGGAACGATGATGCCGAAGATTCAAAATTGATGAGCTGGCTGGTTGAATGTTTGACGCTGCGTGAGAACTGCAATGTGGAATGGCTGGCAAGTTGGCTCATCTGATGCTGGGTGATAACCACGATATGATAAAGGAATGGCTGGGAAGTTGGCTCGTCTGATGCTGGGTGATAACCACGATATGATAAGGGTAAGCTGGGAGGCTCGGACATAACTATATATATATATATATATATATATATATATATATATATATATATATATATATATATATATATATATATATATATATATATATATATATATATATATATATTTATTTATTTATTTATTTATTTTTTTTTTTTTGTTTCAGGTGGAGGGGAAATTTGCATCCAAACCCCTGAGGTGACCAACCTCAGGGAGTGTGGGGTTGGTTTGAATCAGTGACCGGACCCACTAAAACCCCTCCAGTCTCCAGCCCATAATACTCCCCGGGACCACCGCTAGGTATTGCTTCGGGAAGCGGCTTTTGTGCTCTGTGCACCCTCTTGGTTCTATAGATCTCTTTGCTAACTTAGCTAACTAACCTGGAGACTGGCCGTTAGCTAACACTGGCGTGTCGGTGGTCAACCTGTCGCCTGTTTTGCAATTCTAAAACTATTTGAGGGGCGGCTGTACAAACCGCCCTCCAAATGTTTGGGTCTTTACACATCATCCGAACTAGGTTGTCCGGAGTGGTGTCTGGCCCGCTCACTACCATCATGTCGCTCCGCGCATGCACAAAACGAGGGCACACGAAGAAGACATGCTCAGCAGTTTCTTCCGCATCCGCGCACTCGGGACACATGGGGGACCCCGCATGCCCGAATCTGTGTAGATACTGCCTGAAGCAACCATGACCTGACAGAATCTGTGTCAAGTGGAAGTTGACTTCTCCATGGCGCCTCCCGACCCATCCGGATACGTCCGGAATAAGTCGATGCGTCCATCTACCCTTTGCGGAATTGGACCATTCCTGCTGCCATCTGATCATCGAGAATGACCTTCTGGTGCCTCGTATACCCCTTGTGTCACGTTGATCGAAGCATTCTACGTCCTCCTTAATGGCTATGCTGATAGGCATCATGCCGGACAGGACGCAGATTGCGTCGTATGACACTGTACGGTACGCGCTCACAACCCTCAGGCACATGAGCCTGTAGGTACTTTCCAGTTTTCGACGATGACTGTTGGTACCTAACGCTTTGGACCACGCTGGCCCACCATACCTAAGTATGGACGAAACCACGCTGGCAAGAAGTTTACGCTTGCTGCCATATACCGCTGAGCTATTGGACATCATTCGAGATAGTCCTGCAGCGGCCGTTGAAGCCCTCTTACAGGCATAGTCGACGTGACTCTTAAATGTGAGCTTATCGTCAACCATAACCCCCAAGAGCTTCAAGGAACGCCTTGAGGTAATGGTGCAGTCACCGACTCTGACCACCGCCTGTTGCTCTAATTTGCGGTTGTTCACAACCGTAACCTCCGTTTTATGGTGCGCTAACTCCAGTTTCCTAGAGTGCATCCAGTCTTCGACCTTGGGTATGCAGTGCGCGGCCGTCAACTCGACCTCTTCGATCGACTCGCCGTAGACCTCTAGCGTGATGTCGTCTGCGAAACCGACGATCACAACCCCTACAGGGAACTTTAGTTTCAACACCCCGTCATACATGACATTCCACAACACCGGGCCCAGGATGGAACCTTGCGGTACCCCTGCGGTGATTGGGACGCACTTCTGACCCTCCTCCGTGTTGTAAACTAGTACCCGATTCTGGAAATAATTTTCCAAAATCTTGTACAACGACACCGGTACGTGGATGCTCCTAAGCGCGAGCGCTATGGAGTCCCAACTGGCGCTATTGAATGCATTCTTCACGTCAAGCGTGACGATTGCGCAATAGCGAATGCCCCAACTCTTACGCTGGAGTGCTACCTCTGCCGTCTTGGTGACAGAGAGAATAGCATCCAGCGTGGATCTACCTTCCCGGAAGCCGAACTGGTTACTTGCCAGACCGTTTACACCCTCTGTGTACTTCACCAGTCTGTTGAGGATAATCCTCTCAAGCACCTTGCCCGTAGTGTCCAGCAGACAGATAGGTCTGTATGCCGATGGGTCCCCTGGCGGTTTCCCAGCCTTCGGCAACAGCACCAATCTCTGTCGCTTCCACCTGTCCGGAAAGAGGCAGTCATCCAGGCACTTCTGCATGACTGCTCGAAATAGATCGGGGGCCACTTTCATGGCCGTCCTGATGGCCAAGTTCGGGATTCCATCCGGTCCCGGTGCCTTGCTCACCTTTAGGGAGTTGGCGATCACGATGAGTTCCTCATTCGTAACTCTTACCTCCTCCACAACCTCTGCACGGCTGCCGTCTCTCACGGATTGGATGCCCGGCAGGTTGGCCGACCATCCCTGGTCTGTGTCTGAGATACTGGAACGTCGGACGTGAGACTCAGCAACCGGAGGCCAAGGATTTGGCTCGTGTCGTGGAAAGAGTCCCTCGATGATACGCTCCAGCATCGCTGGTGATCGCTCTGCAGGCGCCAACACGCCTTTGGTCTTCGCCATTACGACTCTGTAGGCGTTGCCCCACGGATTCGTATTGGCACTCGCGCATAGCCTATCGAAGCAGGCCCTTTTGCTCGCCTTTATCGCACTTTTAAGCGCCGATCTTGCAGATCCGAATACTACACGGCGCTCTACCCTCTGTGCATCGGTACGTGCACGTTGCAACATCCGTCTTGCACGGAGGCACGCGCTACGGAGGTCCGCTATCGCGTTGGTCCACCAGTATACCGGTGACTTACCATTCCTAGGTTGGCGGGTCCTAGGCATGGTGGCGTCGCACGCCCGCGATAATGTGGCAACTAATTGGTCAGCACTCGGGCGGAGCCAACTGCCCCCCTCGCGCTCTCTTCTCATTGCTTCTGCAAATACCTCGGCATCGAAATGCGATGTCTTCCACCCGCGGACGGTCGGAGTATTGGCTCTACCCGTCGCCTGCCGCCTCACGTTCTGGACTACGCTATAGCAGACCGACTGGTGGTCACTATAGGTGTAGCCATCGTCTACCCTCCAGTTCACGATCAGTCCTGGGCTGGAGAACGTCACGTCGATGATCGACTCCGCACCATTTCTGCTGAATGTACACTTGGTTCCAACGTTGGCCAGATCTAGGTTGAGCTTTGCCAAAGCTTCCAACAAGATCTGACCCCTCCGGTTCGTGCGGCGGCTTCCCCACTCAACAGCCCAAGCGTTGAAGTCGCCCGCCACTACTAAGGGTGTTAGTCCCGTCAGCTCCATAGATAACAAATCGACCATCTGGGTGAACCTTTCGATAGACCAACGCGGCGGAGCATAACAACTGCAGTAGAACACTCCGTCCACCTTGGCAACCGCGTATCCTTCATTTGAGGTTGACACAACCTCCTGAACCGGGAACTTGCTGGTCGTGCATAAGGCCGCCGTACTGGACTTATCTGCAACCCAATTACCGTTTCCGGGAGAAATGCAGTAGGGGTCCGATACGATTGCGATGTCCGACCGCGACTCAGACGCTGCTTGGTATAGCAGCTGCTGTGCCGCATAGCAATGGTTCAGGTTCAATTGTGTCACCCTCACGCCCGTGGTTTCGTGGCCGCCTTACCGGCTGGGCACCGTGGGCCTCCCATAAAGTGCTTGGCGTCCCGTTTTCCAGTACATACCAAGCACTTGGGAGGCTCCCCGCAGTCTTTAGCTTTATGGCCAGCACCACCACAACGCCTACATAACTGGCTCCTATCGGGCCCCTTGCAGGTCCAGGACTTGTGTCCTCCCTCGAAACACCTGAAGCAAACGTCCGGCTGCTGGAGTATGCTCAGGGGACATACTGACCAGCCAACCTTAAGTTTGGCTGTCTTCAGGGCCAGAGTTGCATCGGCCGATGCAAGCCGGAAAGTGGCCACCTGGGTCCCCGCTGGACCCTTTCGGAGGCGAATTACCTCAGTGGCTACTTCCACTCCGCACTTCTCCTTGAGGGCCTGTGCAATATCGCACCTCTCGGTGATTTCATCCAGGTTTTTGAGCTGGAGAGTCACCTCTGAGGTGAGTGCCCGAATTTGCACATCTTTCCCGAGGACCTGCTCGGCTACCGTCTTGTAGGCAGCGCCCTTGTTTTTAGCATCCTTACGGAGCTCAAGGATCATCTCGCCGGTGCGAGAACGACGGATGGTCCGCACATCCGCTCCCAGATCCTTGAGCTGGGTTTCGCCTCTCATTTTCTTCAAGACTTCGGAGTACTTGGACCCCTCCGTCTTGAGTATGAGGGCGTCGCCCCTGCTTCGCGCCTTCTTTCCCATTTTTGGACGATCTGTCGCCTTCTCGTCGTTGCGCTTGCTGTCTTTTTGGCGCTTCCTTCCTCCCACGGTAACCCAAGGGTTTCCCGTAGCTGCCACTTCGGCAGACTTTTCGGCGGACTTGGAGGCCGTTGGTGTGCTATCTCGCGGGCTTAGCACAACCAACCGTTTCTTGCTGTTCTCGGGGGCTTCCCCCGGAGACTGCCTTGCTCTTTTTGCGGCTGACCCGGAGGCGCAAACCGCTGCAAACATGCAGGTGTCCGTTTGGACCGACTTCGTCGCCCTTCCGGTCACCTCCGTTGCATTCTTCTCTGCAGCCACCGCTCTTGCCTTGAGCTCGGCGTGCTCCTTCTTCGCAGCATCGACGGAGGACCGAAGCATGAAGAGAGCCTGCTTCAGGTACTTCGTCGTGTTGGTGCGACTTTTCGCAAACTCGATTATGGCATCGAGCTGCTCCGACAGCGCTACTACCTTCGGTAGCGTGTCTCGCTGTCTTCCGACCGCCTTTATCAACAGTGGACCAGCCACTGCGATGTCTTGCGTCGATCCGGTAGGCGTACTGCCTTTGCCGTCTTCGCAGGCGTCCTTTACTGCATCCATCTCCGCCTTTCTCGGCGGAGACCTCTGGATGCCTCCTCGTGCAAACGGGTTTTTCAACCCATCTGCGCCCAATTGTTGATCTTCATTATTACTGTTCATTTTTGTTAAGTGGGTCCCCCTTCCAGCCGCTATCCTTATCCATACTGGAGTGGTCGCCTATCTGGTCCCATGGTAGTCTATGACGAAGCAGTGAGGCCATGGCTAGGGGCGGCTGCCATAGCGCCTTATGAGCAACTATGACACCCCCGACCGGCGCAAGTCAGGAAAGGACATCTGATCCCACTCCTGCCCGGTTCCCACCGGACAATGAATTTGGAACGTACTGGAAGGCCTGCCAGGTTTTACGGGACGGGGACCCCTGCACCGGTTGTTGTCTCGCCGTTTCAGGCCGTTGTCACACGACCTTACTAAGGGAGCTCGGCGCAGGTGCCAGCCCAGAATCGTGGTACGAAAACGAAATCCGACTCTTATCATATGGCGTTGCGACCAGTTACCGTAATTGGGAACTTACTGGCATCAATCCCAATGGGCGAATTAGTGCATATATATATATATATATATATATATATATATATATATATATATATATATATATATATATATATATATATATATATATATATATATATATATATATATATATATATATATATATATATATATATATATATATATATATATATATATATATATATATATATATATATATATATATCATTTTTCGATTTAGTGCTAACGTAACTGTATTAATCACATAAAAACGCGACGCGCTAACGGACACTACACTTATTGTTCTTACAAACGTATTTTTTGTTGTCCTTTTATGTTTGTAAGAACAATAAGTGTTGTGTCCGTTAGCGCGTCGCGTTTTTATGTGATATACATATATATATATATATATATATATATATATATATATATATATATATATATATATATATATATATATATATATATATATATATATATATATATATATATATATATATATATATATATATATATATATATATATATATATGTATATATATCTGTGACGTCACACCCGCGCAGAAATACCTTATGTTCCGTCACGCAGAGTTTTGTCATACGGTACATTTTTTGCTTAGTCCAAAGACAGTAAGCCTTCCGTTGAAAGAAATGAAAAACAGGTAGAGTGTAGAACCGGGACACGGCCGTCCGCCGTTGTCCACCAAAAACAAGACCATTTGTGAAGAAAACAGGAAAAATCTTGAAGAAAGACCGCGAACGGTTCTGCTATGCAAGCGTTGGCGAAAACACTTTGCCTTCCGCGATGAATAGTCACTAAAGCTACCGAGGCATTGAATAAACAAAAAGAACTCGACAAACGGTAGCGTCGCTCAGCGTCGCCCATGCTCACGCGCGAGTTCTTAGCGCTTACGCTAGCGCACGTGTTTGAAAACACATGTTATGGCGCTCTCAATCAGAATGCTCTAAGTGTACTAAAAGTTAAGCACAAGAAAGAGACAGGCCAAGAAATGCCATAGGCCAGTATAGAACAGCTAGGTATGTGGTGACCGGATCAAAGGGGAAAGGCCTTTCGCTCTGAGTTACCTGTAGGGTACTATTTAAGCTTTTGTGTGAATAAAGTAAGTTTAATCTACCGCTCAAGTCTCGAGTTGTAATTCCGTGCCGACGGCACGTACAGGGTTTTCTGGAGCAAGTCCTGGTAGGTTATACCCAGGATATAGGTATACCTACACATGTGGTGACAGCGGTGGGATACACACATGTGGTGACAGCTAAAGAAAAACAAACGCCAGTTCTGACTGAGTGGATATAAAGACCGAGTGAACTTAAAATTCAATTAGAAAATCGTGAGGGTAGCAGTAAATTAAGTGAAAGCGCAACTATTTTGTCGCTGAAGTGCTGCGCATTGCGCGTTTTGTATTTTCATCATCCAGAACTGAACTAGAAAATCGTGAGGATAGGAGTACACACATTTGGTGACAGGCGGTTTAGGAAAAGAACCCTGCAAGGACATTCGTGGTTAACGCATTTGGTGACAAGCGGTCGTCCCACGCCGGGAACTGATTTTAATAAGTATCAAGTGAGCATTTTCTGTGTTTTGAACGGTTAGTTGAATGCGCATACGGTTTTCGGTTCTGTCGGTTTGATAAAACGGTGAACAATTACAGTGTTTTTGCAAGTAATTAATTTTAACTCCATCTTTCAATAAGTGTTAAAAGAACGGAAAAAACTAAAAGTGCCCTATTGTGTTTTTTTATGTCTTAAGTGAAGAAGACCAAAGAAAAAAAAAACGGAACCAAATCTCGCAATGAGCCAGTTAATGATAACGGCCGGGAAAAAAAAGAAACACATGCAGTAAGTGACTTATTAACACCTCTACGGCCTCTACATATTGGAACAGCCAGACATATTGGAATAGCCAGACAACTGTGAATTATCGTATTAAGAAGGTGCCGAAGTTACGTAGTGGAAATTAAAGTAGAGATGTCCACGACAATGGCCGGCCCTATACCAAGGTTGTTCGGGTGAGAAGCACATAGTAAGAAAAATTCATGGTTAAATATTGCAGCTGAAATTTTAACGGAAGAGTATTTTTTTGTATCGTTCGACGCAGTAAAATTTGTGAATTAACATCTATTGAATTTTTTTTTAAACTGATAGAACAAAAAATTACCAAATATAAAGCCATTTAGGAGCTATTGACGATAGAAGAGAACGACGGAGAGATACACATTAGGAGACATAAATGACCTTGGAGACTACATTAGGCGAACTACAATCGTAACAATTTTTCAGTGGTTCGTGATTATAACGATTTACAGGTTATCACATCTACTTGGGTCGAGAGGCCAATTTGTATAAACAATCAATTCGCGCAGCTGCTGCGCGGGT